>NC_141695.1:1772120346-1772720346 GCF_964263255.1 Lissotriton vulgaris | reverse complement strand
GCTTCTGGTGCATCACAGCGAAAGCACCTCGTCCCTGAAGTGCCGCCCCACTGGGCTATTCTCGCTGGTGTGTAGTAGAGCTAGAAGATTGCTTTGTAGTGCTGAGATGGCAGCGGGGCTGAACATAACACTGTACATCCTAACTCCAGACAATCTTGAATCCTAACCAATTCGATCCCCAGTCTGTTCGCCCATTTTCCACCGTGCTTCTCCATATCATCTTGTTTAGTGATAATCAGGTTTGCATAAACACAGCGAATCGACACCCCCCCCCCCTTTCTATCAAATCCAATATGCTATTATTGTATAATCCTGCCAACCCCTCCCGCTTATTACACAAAAAGCTGCGAACCTGCAGGTATTTAAAAAAGCTATTCCTGCTTATATTAAACTTAACCTGTAGTTCCGCAAATTGAGCAGTTCCCTGAGGGGCCGATTATATCACCCAATTTTCCAATCCCTTTCTCTGTCTACTCTGCCATCACAGAATCTGAAAAGATATCTGGGGGAGGGATCTGTTTTTATAGAGCCGAATGTATCTATTATATCTTCCTAATCCAGCTCTCTTTGAAAAGGCGTCCCATATTTTATGTGCAGCCCTTACTGTCTTGAAGCGTGTCCTTTTAAAATATGATGAATCCTGACAATTAACCCCTTCTACGCTCATGACGAGCTCAGCTCGTCATGAGGTACGCCTCTGCTACGCTCATGACGAGCTGAGCTCGTCATGTAACGTGGGTTTTTTAAAAACTCAGCGCACAGCGGGAAAACCGCTAGCGCGCAAGGTGTTAAGAAATGCGTTCCCTGCTTCGGTCCCAAGAACAGTAGCGTAGACCTCTGTAGAATTAGCCGTGATACTAGGCTCCAGCCCACCACCTCCTATCGTACCCTGCATATATTGTATAGTAGCTGCCCAATAGTACAGCCTGAAACCTGGGGTATCTATATGCCCTCCTTGTCTTTCCATGGGCCCATATAAACTTATTCAACACCGCCTCTAGCTTACCAAACCAGCTAGATTAAAAAAACAATGGGATTGCCCTTTGGTCAAAATAATCATTTTAATCACATTCGTACATCCCACCAGAGTTCGATGCAAGTTATTCATTTGTGCCAGATCTAAGGATACTTTAGCCATTAGTGGTGTCATATTGCATCCGACTATGTCATCTAATTCTGCGGAGATCTCAACCCCCAGATATATGGCGGAGTTCACTACCCGATGGTCTCTACAGATAGCCTGTGAGTTCTTGACTATTCGGGTCTTCTCTCTATTTAACCTATAGCCTGAATCCTCCCCGAACCGCTGAGCTTCCACTTCGATCTCACGAATGGCTAATGTGGGATTAGGTGAAAGAATTGCCACATCATCCGCGTAGGCGAATGTTTTGTATTGCCTGTGGTTTATAATCACTGCGGGTATGTTATCATTGGCTTCTAGCCTCCTAAGCAGGGGGTCCATATACAGCACAAACAATAGTAGTGAAGCTGGGCACCCCTGTCTTGTCCCTCTAGAGATCTGCACCGAGGCTGTGTACCCCCTGTTTATCTTAATCCTAGCTGTCGGCCCTGCATAAAGTGCCAGGATCGCTTGAACATAACCTGCACCTATCCCGTAGTTGAGAAGTAACGCCCATAAATAGTCCCAGGAAACCCTATTGAACACCTTCTTGGTACCTAAAAAGAGAGCTGTGATAGGATCCCCTGGGACCCCCGTGGCATCAAACAGGGTGATTACCTGCCTAATATGGTGCGTGGTTCCCTTCCCCGGAATGAACCCGTGCTGGGAACCACTTACTATGCCCTAGATCTTTTTTGCTAGCCTGTTGGCTAGAATCTTTGAGTATACTTTTGAATCAGCGTTCATCAAGGTGATTGGCCTGTAAGAACCTGGGGCTGTAGATATCTTCCCTTTTTTTTAAATGACAATAACATCTGCTGCACCCCAAGATTTCGGGATGGAATTCCCCCGTTGAGCCTGCAGCAACACATTCAGCATCTCTACGACAATCACCCCTTGAAATACCTTATAGAATTCGACTGGCAACAAATCCGGGCCTGCCGCCTTCCCAGCCAGGAGTCTCCTACTGCTCTAAGCACTTCTTCTAGGCAGATCGGGGCCTCTAAAGCTGCCTTATCTTCAGCCGAGAGGTGCAGGACAGTTCCATCTATGCTCAGATTTAGGTACTCCACTATTCCTACTCCTCCGCAACCATCTTCTATACCATATAGCTCTGCATAGAATTGTCTGAAGACTTCTCTAATTCCCTCTGGGTCCCTCGTAAGAGTCCCTTGATTGTCCATAATCTCCTTAATCTCCCCCGAGGCTAATTGCTGCCCGGTCCGGACTGCCAGGATATGCCCGACTCTCTCGCTTAATTCAAACACTTGCTCTTTTTTAACTAAATATTTCGCCGCCGCCTTACTGCTAATATCCTCTACCACCTCCGCTTTAAGCTGAAAGATTCTAAGTAGCTGCTGTTCCAGAGGCGCATTCTGTTGTATTAGTAAACTCAATCCTTCCTCTGCCTGCCCAATTGTCCTCACCAGCTGCTCTACCCTCGCTCTTTCCTGTTTCTTATTAGACAAAGTATAGCTCATTGTCTCCCCCCGGACCCCTGCCTTAAACGTATCCCACACAACCCCCGCTGAGGCACTCTCTCTATTAAACTCCCAATACTCCTGTACCCACTTATTCATATGCGTGATATATTCTGGGTCCTTCAGGAGAGCTCTCTCAAATGTCCAGCCGTTATCCCTAGCTGCCACCCCCTCCAGACTAATCGCCAGGACCAGAGGGGTGTGGTCTGACATGATCCTCGGGGTAAACAGTCAAAATATTGAGTAAAAAATATCGAATGGACAAAATATCGAATGGACAGAATAAAGACAACAAAAATATCGTTTTTAAGGTAAGTAATGTAATATCGAATGTTAAAAATATAGAAAGTTAAAATATCGAAGTATATAATATAGGTTGTTAAAATGATCGAATTTTTAATAATATCGAATTTTTTATAGTGTTTTTTATGTTATTATATGTGTGAAAAGTGTGTATTTATGTTATAATTTATTTTAATTAATGAATTTTGTTTTTTAAATTTTTGCGTAATTTAATTCTGTAGCGGGTTGTGGGTTTATAGGGGAATAGGGTGGGAAGTAATTTAATTATAATTAATTAAATATGTAAATTTGTTTATTGGTATTCATTTTTAATTAATAGTTAATGAATTTATATTTGGTAATTACATACATTTTAATTGGCAATTAATTTTAATTAATTGATTAATTGCTAATTATATAAATGTTACTAATTTATTTTCTGTATCGGGTTGTGGGTTTATGGGGGAATTGGGTGGGAAGTAATTTAATTATAATTAATTAAATATCTAAAATTATTTATTGGTATTTATTTAGAATTAATTATTAATTAAGTTGTTATGGGTAATTAATAAAATTATAATTGCCAATTAATTTAATTTAATTGATTAATTGCTAATTATGTTAATTTTAATAATTTATTTTTTGTAGCGGGTTGTGGGTTTATAGGGGAATAGGGTGGGAAGTAATTCATTTATAATTAATTAAATAATTAAATGTATTTAATTGTATTTAATTTGAATTAATTGGTAATGAATTTTTAATTGTTAATTAATTAATTGGTAATTTGTAATTCATTTTTATTAATAGGTAACTAATTGTAATAATTATTTTTATTTTGTAATTTCAATTGATTAATTATTATATTATATTAAATTGGTAATTACTTTTAATTATTTTTTTATAGATATTAATTTATATTTTTTAAAATAATATATGAAGTATTTACTTTTCCTACTGTTGCACTCTCTGGAGTGGGAATAGTAATTTTTACCCCTACGCTATCCAACGCTTTCCCTACTGTTGCACTCTTTGCAGTGGGAATAGTAATTTTAACCCCTAAGCTATCCAATGCTTTCCCTACTGTTGCACTCTTTGGAGTGGGAATAGTAATTTTAACCCCTACGCTATCCAACGCTTTCCCTACTGTTGCACTCTTTGGAGCGGGAATAGTAATTTGTACCCCTTCGCTATCCAACGCTTTCCCTACTGTTGCACTCACTGGATTGGGAATAGTAATTTTTACCCCTATGCAATCCAACGCTTTCCCTACTGTTGCACCCACTGGAGTGGGAATAGTAATTTTTACCTCTACGCTATCCAACGCTTTCCCTACTGTTGCACTCACTGGAGTGGGAATAGTAATTTTTACCCCTATGCTATCCAACGCTTTCCCTACTGTTGCACTCTTTGGAGTGGGAATAGTAATTGTAACCCATACGCTATCCAACACTTTCTGTACTGTTGCACTCTTTGGAGTGGGAATAGTAATTTTTACCCCTACGCTATCCAACGCTTTCCCTACTGTTCCACTCTTTCGAGTTGGAATAGTAATTTTTACCCCTACGCTATCCAACGCTTTCCCTACTGTTGCACTTTTTGGAGTGGGAATAGTAATTTTTACCCCTACGCTATCCAACGCTTTACCTACTGTTGAACTCTTTGGAGTCGGAATAGTAATTTTTACTGCTACGCTATCCAACGGTTTCCCTACTGTTGCACTCACTGGAGTGGGAATAGTAATTTTTACCCCTACGCTATCAAACGCTTTCCCTACTGTTGCACCCACTGGAGTGGGAATAGTAATTTTTACCCCTACGCTATCAAACGCTTTCCCTACAGTTGCACTCTCTGGAGTGGGAATAGTAATTTTTTCCCCTACGCTATCCAACGCTTTCCCTACTGTTGCACTCTTTGGAGTGGGAATAGTAATTGTAACCCCTACGCTATCCAACGCTTTCCCTACTGTTGCACTCACTGGAGTGGGAATAGTAATTTTTACCCCTACGCTATCCAACGCTTTACCTACTGTTGCACCCACTGGAGTGGGAATAGTAATTGCTACCTCTACGCTATCCAACGCTTTCCCTACTGTTGCACTCTCTGGAGTGGGAATTGTAATTTTTACCCCTACGCTATCCAACGCTTTCCCTACTGTTGCACCCACTGGAGTGGGAATAGTAATTTTTACCCCTACGCTATCAAACGCTTTCCCTAAGGCACTCTCTGGAGTGGGAATAGTAATTTTTACCCCCACGCTATCCAACGCTTTCCCTACTGTTGCACTCTTTGGAGTGGAAATAGTAATTGTAACCCCTACGCTATCCAACGCTTTTCCTACTGTTGCACTCTTTGGAGTTGGAATAGTAATTTTTACCCCTACGCTATCCAACGCTTTCCCTACTGTTGCACTCTCTGGAGTGGGAATAGTAATTTTAACCCCTACGCTATCCAACGCTTTCCCTACTGTTGCACTCTTTGGAGTGGAATAGTAATTTTAACACTCTTGCTATGCTACGGTAATAATATTGTATATTTATTAATAATATTGTGTTAATATATATTTATGTTTTAACAAATAAAGTTGTATTCTTTTTTTATAACTTAAATTCATTATTTAATAATTTTAAGGTTATTTAAGTATTTTTAAGTATATTTTAGTTATTTATTTTTAATATTTTTTTATTTTACATTAATTTTAATAAATTCGATATTTTTACAAAGTACATATTTTATATATATTTTTTAAAGAGCTGGTGTGGCTCTAAACCTGGCCCCATTTATTTAAAGGGCTAGTGTTTGGGCGCATAACTAGTTAAGGAGCCAGAGTGAGCCAGGGGCCATGTGTGTCTTTCAGAGCCCAGGTGGCTCCAACGTTTAGCCCCATTATTTTCAGAGCCTTGGGGGCTCTAACAGTGGCCTAAGTTATTTCAGAGCCTGGGGGCTCCAACGTTTGATACCAGTTATTCTAGAGCTTAGCGGGCTCCAACATGTGGCAAGTTGTCCTGAGGGCCAGTGAGAGCCCATGCCGCAGTTTTGCTGATTTACAGCTGCCCAGCAAGTAATGGGCAGCTGCTCCGTGTAGGTTCTTTCTTTTCAGGGGACATGTTCTTTGTGAACCCAGGAGTGAGTCGCACACCTTCGCCCCACCTTGGCCTCCACAGCTGCGCAGCACTTAGTGCCAGCTGCAGCGTTTAGGCCCCGTTCATTGTCCTCAGCTGCCCAGCAAGTAGTGGGCAGCTGCAACGTTTAGGTTTTGGCACAGTGGCGCAACCTGGACCTTCGCTGCTTAGGCAGCAGCCCTGACTCTCTGGACAAATTGCTGCCGGTCGAGTTTGTGAAGTACTGTGCCATTTCTTAAGGTTTTCAGTTAAATTAATTTGACTGATTCCAGAATATGCGCATAAGAAAACTAAACCTCAAGAAAGATAAACGCTCTCGTCAATCCACCAAGATTTCCAGTTCAATCTATCCCGCTGAGAGTTGAAAGCATCATTCAAATAAGAAAAGAAGGTGTGATTTCGAGAAATGAAAAAAAGATCTGACATTATATTATTGAAATCAACCTGTATACATTTGAATACGCTTTCTTGTACTTGATATCAGGGGTCAACTCTTGTATATATGTACTGTCCTGAAGATGGTCTCAGTATTGAAAAGATAAGAGACCGAAATGTCGACCCACGCTTTTTCTTCTATCAGTTTTGTATTTAATTTTAACAAGGAAGAAAAGTGTTACAAAATGTTACAGTGAAATTGTTGCGATTCTGTACTATTCCTTCTTGTTACATTGTTTATATACTCCTTAGTACCCTCTCAAATATATAAAGTGAATATATTTTCCTATATACACCGGTTTCTGTGCTTCTTTGTTCTTTGTCTTTTATAATTTGTTTTTTATAATTTGTAAATCTTAATTCAATTTTGCTCAGATAACTGTTTGGTGATTGTTTCACTGTAAATTTTCAAAGTGACGTGACTACTATTAGTATTGGCTACTGCTGAACTTAGGCCAACATTAATTTGGGCCTGTTATTCTTTTTTTTTAATTTGTGAAATATCTATCCAAACAAACCCCTTGAAGGCATCCGTTACCTTGTCATTTATATAGCCCAAGCCCTCAAAGGTATTTTGGGTCTCCCACTTTGTGTACAATATCTCTGGACATAGGGCGTTCCAGCCCCCTTAATTGAGATGGCCAGTTGGCCATGGGGAATTGTTACATTTATAGGGCGCAGGCCCTAATGTGATTTTATGTGCTAAAGTGATTTATGTGCTAATGCTTTTGAGTGCTAGGAAAAGTATGGTGTAAAGTATGTTTTGCGCACCCTGTTTTGATACCTCTAGATATGGTTTATGCATAGGAGGTTGTTTTACCTGTTTAGGTTTGCGTTAGGGAGATGACACTTCCCTGTGTGATTTACGCCCCTAGTGTAATGTTTACTTAGGTGGTTAGGGTCTAATGTAGTTAGACTTGTGGGATACTGTGCATGATGGATTTCATGTCACAGACTGTCGCAAAGTACAGTGATTACCTTTGTTTACTAGTTGTACGTTTTATGGCCTATTTTACTTTTACCAAGTTATCTATGTTACTATTTCTTTACCAAGTGCTGATGCTGACAGTGGTCCATGTGGCCCTGTCAGGTGTGCAGAAGCCCTTGTAAATATTGCCAAGTGCCAGTTGGCACCGTGTACATGATGTGATTACTATTCTAATGTGTTTTGAGAATACAAAGGCTATTTTTGATATAACCTTGTGTGAAGTTCCTTTTGTGGGGGGCCTGGGATGTTGTTGCTGGTGGGTGCGTGCGCAAATGCTTTACATATTGCCTCCGGGATCAGCCTTACTGCTTGTGTCACGTTGCCAAGGGGGTGAGCAGGGGTTATCTTTGGAGTGTAACTTCCTTGCCCTAACCAGAGTGGTGGTTTCTGCCTGGCTTTGGCGCAAGCCTCAGCCAACCAGAACCCCCATTTCTAACAGTTACCCTGTAAGTTTTGTGCTTTACAGGTAAGCTGTCTCCTGTATCCACATCATGGACACACCAATCTGTGATACCAGGAACCAGGGAGAACAGATCAGAAAACTGTCCCAGCAACTGACGGCAGTCATTCTGTTGCTCATGGGTCAGGGTGGAAGAGAGGTTAACACCATCCACTGACCCAACCTGCTCTCTGGCAGACAGTAGATCAGGAAGAGGCTCAGTCTCCTCCTCTATTCTAGCATCTGTTGCTAAGAGCATGCCCACTTCGGACCTCTCCAAATGGGGCTTAAGGCGGTTGACATGCAGGACCCTCAAGGGGTTCCTGGGAGACCGTAAGTCCACCAAGTAGGTAACTGGACTCTTGCACTCCACATCATCAAATGGGCCGGTCCACTTATCTTGGAGCGCGCAGGGCTCAACTGGGGCCATGACCCACACTTTCTGACCAGGTTTAAGCTCTACCAGAGTGGCATTCTGGTCATACCATTGCTTCATCTCCTCGTGGCTGGCTTCCAGATTTGCCTCAGCGAGTTGTCTGAAACGCCGAGTCTGGTTCCGGGAGGCCAAAATGTAGCTATATACATCGAGGGGAGGTTTCCTGGGAGATTTCTCCCAGCCTTCCTTGACCAGACTCCGAGATCCTTTGACCGGGTGTCCATAGAGAAGCTCAAAGGGACTGAACCCTAGAGATTTCTCTGGCACCTCACGGAATGCAAACAACAGGCATGGTAAGAGGACGTCCCATTTACACCTCATGGGTTCCTCAAGACCCATAATCATGCCCTTTAGGGTTCGGTTGAACCTTTCAACCAACCCATTTCCTTGGGGGTGGTAAGGAGTGGTGAACTTGTAAGTTACCCCACACTCCGGCCACAGGGACTTCATATACTTAGAAATGAAGTTGGTATCCCGGTCAGACATTACCTCGCGAGGGAATCCCACTCAGGAGAAAATTCCCATCAGTGCTCGTCCCACCACGGGGGTCGTCACTGTCCTCAGAGGTATGGCTTCCCGGTACCGAGTGGCATGGCCCACTAAGACCAGGATGAACCTGTTGCCTTGGCTGTCTTGGGGTCCAGTGGTCTCACAATGTCAATCCCCACCCACTCCTAGGGGACACTGATCACAGGGAATGGCTAGAGAGGAGCCTTCTGCTTCCTCTCACTCTTTCCACTTGCCTGGCAAGACTGACATCTCCTGCAATGAGTGTCTGAATGCTTGCGCATTTGGGGCCAATGAAAGTGGGTGACAAGCCTCTCCAAGGTCTTGTCCTGCCCCAAATGTCCGACCAACGACACATCAAGAGCCAGCCCCAGTAGGAAGGCTCTGAAACTCTGGGGTACCACCAGCACACAGGCTGACCCAGGCTCAGCAACCTTAGGCTCACTATACAGGAGACCTTTCTCCCAGTAGATCCAATGTGACCCAGACTGATCACCTGCTGCCTGGCTTGCAGCCTGTTGAGGCAAGCCCTTAAGAGAAGGGCATTCTCTCTGCTCCCGGCAGAATTCTTCCCTAGAGGGGCCTCCTTCTTGCTGCCAATGGTCAGCTGAGGCAGGTCCCTCAGTTCAGCTACCTGTTTCCCTGTAGGCTCCAGGGCATCCCCCTCAGGGTCTACCTCCTCCTGAGCTGTGGGAACTTCGGGGGGCGGTTTCCCACATGTCCTGCCTCTTCTCTCTAAGGCAGGTTCCTGGGCCTCCCTCTCAAGCTCCAGGTCCTCTTGAGCACCCCTAGGTGCTGCCGTTGACCGGGTGGGAACACACGCCCAGTCAAGCAGACCCACCATCTCCAAGTGAGTACTCTTCTCCACCTTTCCCTAAGGTGAGCTCTCTAAATCGTTCCCCAACAAACAGTCAACAGGCATGACGGGCCTCACACCTACCTGAAGAGTACCAGAGACGCCCCACACTCAAAGGGAACCTGAGCCATTGGACAATGGCTCTCTGTGTTGTCGGTGGCAACAATTCGTCAAAATGCACGATGGACAATCTGCTCTTGAGACACCAGGTGACACTTGACAGCTGTCACACTGGCTGCTGTATCTCTAAGAGCCTCCACCTTGTGGCCATTGATGGTCACCCACTGCCCATATTTCTTAGTGTTCCTGGGCAGTTGGGTCCCTGGGACCACCTCACTGTCTCCTAAAGAGACAAGGGACATTTCTGCGGGACCCCACCCACCTTGGACACCAATCTCCTCCCACAAGGCTACATTTGCCATCTGCCAGGGTGGAGCACCAGGGGGTGCTGTTTTTCCAAATAGGCGGCACCTGGGGTCACTCGCCTTGTGACCCTGGTCCCCACATTTGTAACATTTCAGGGGCCCCTTTGGAACAGGACTACCTGTCGGGACCCCTGGCTTTCTCTCAAGGAGAGACTGGGAACCTTTCACTTGGTTCCCTTGGGGATTACTTTGGGACCCTTTACATAACTCCTTCTGTTTACCCTTGTCCCCACAGTCTTTTGCTGGGGACCCTGCCCACCTTTGGCTGAGTCTCAAATATGACCCTTGTGGACCCGGGCACTAACCCTGCGGTCCGCCTCCTCAGTATGCTTCCTAGGGTTAGTCAGTTTGGTATCAATCAGGTGCTGGCACAGCTCTGGAAAACAATTACTGGCCAAGTGCTCCCATGCAATCAAATCAAAGAGCCCTTGAAAATTATTAACTTTGCTGCACTTTACCCAACCATCCAATGCTCTGCATAAGAAAGTGACATACTCCACCAAGGTACTGTTCTCTATCTTCTTACAAGACCTGAACCGCTGCCTATAGAGTTCAGGGGTCACACCATATCTAGACATTAATGCATCTGTCATGTGGCTGTATGAATTGTGGACTTCAGAAGGCTAGTCTAACAGTGTATACCGCTCCTCACTAAGGAACCTTCCCCACAACCCCGCTCCACAATCTCTCTCAGGGACCCGGTGGGAAGACATGGCTACCTCATAGGCTCTGAACCACTGCCCCATATCATCATTTTTTTTTAAATCCCTTCACCACATCTTTAGGAATATACACTCTAGCTTCCACAGGCACTGATGGTATGCTGTCACCAGAGGGAGTAATCTCTAGGCATGGGCGGATTTTGCGGATTGGCAATCCGCGAATTTGCGGATTTGCGAATTTGCGGATTGCGAAAATCTGCAAAATCCGCGAATCCTCGCAGATTTTTTTTTTGTGTTCGCACGGGTTTCTGCAAGTTCGCGAGGGTTTTGTACAATTTCGCAAATTGCGAAATTGTACAAAACGCTTGCGAACTTGCAGAAACCCGTGCGAACACAATGTGCCCAGTAGGGTATGTGCCTCTTGTGTGTAAAAGGTCAGAGAAAGATCAGTTCAGCAGATGAAGAGAAAGAAGCTCCTGGTCACAGGAACAGCACGGGTATTGCGCTCGTGAAAGTCAAGGATGCAAAGTCTATCCAGCATCACAGCTGATTTTCCCCGGTAGATTTGGGAAGAAGGCACACCTGTCCAGCCTCGACGACGCTCACGATTGTTTTTGGGCTAATGAATGAGTCACTGAATTTGAGCATCAACTAGTTCGAGTGACCATGTGTGTGTTACTATGCAATCGCCCCGAAGGCCGCAGGGGTCCCTTGAGTGGTCCATTAGCTGATTTTCCACTGTAGATTTGGGAAGAAAGCAGACCTGTGCCCAGCCTACTCATGCAACTATTTTACAATGGCGCCAGCAAGCTGCCAGCGCCGTTGTAAAATAGTTACAAAGTTAGCTTGCACAGGAAGCACTTAGATAAAATAAAGCAGCACCTGCTTCGTTTTATCTAGTGGTTCCTGTGCAAGCTAACTTTGTAACTATTTTACAACAGCGCTGGCAGCTTGCTGGCGCCATTGTAAAATAGTTACATGAGTGGGGGTTCAACTTTTGAACCTGTTACGTCCGCAGATTTTTTTTTGCGGATTTTGCGGGAAATCCGCAAAATTCGCGGATTGCGGATTTCCCAAAAATCCGCAAAATCCCCGGGCGTAACGGATTTCCCGCTCACCCCTAGTAATCTCTAAGCTTTTGGCCTACAATTCCAACTCCCTCAAAACCTTTTCATGCTCAAACTGCAATTTCTTTTCCTCTAGGTCTAATCTCCTATTTTCTAACTCCAGTTGCCTATTCACCTTGAACTTGGTCATCTCCATTTCATGCCTCCTGCATTTCTCTCTGTCCTCCAACTCCTCTGGAGACAGACTCCTGCCAGAGCACTGCTACCGGCGGGGTAAGGTGCTTTCCTTCCTCCTGGACCCATTGGCCCTTCCAGCTGTACATCTGCATGGTCATCCCCCTCCTCATTCTCAGGGGCTATCCTTGCTTCTACCCAGGCCCTCTGTGCCTTGTAGAACTCCTCCGTTATTCTGAATCCAGCAGTGGAAACATTGAATTTCTTGCAGAAGTACTTCAGCTGTCTTACTTTGTAGCTTTCTAGCTTCTCCTCTTCCCAATCATAATCAATAGAGGCTATTTAATCTGCGTCTTCCATGACAACGGAATCTGGCATCTTTCAAAAATAGAAAATCCCCAAAAAGGAATCTACCAAAAAGTACGTGGTTGCGTTATGGTCTGCACTCACCAAGTAGTGCTCACCAATCACTGTACATGAGTCACAAATGCAAGTCCAGAATCACCACCGCTGACCACCAATGTTTGATTTGGGGGTCTCTAGATGGCGCAGGTAGGTACTTGTGACAAATAGGGACCCTTGCCTCTAGTCAGGATAAGGGGGGTACACTCCTAAAATAATCCCTGCTCACCCCCTTGGTAGCTTGGCAAAAGCAGACAGGCTTATCTCAGAGGCAGTGTGTAAATCATTTGTGACCACACACAGTAACCCAGTGACAACACTACAGATGGTCACCACACAGTTGTATATTAAAAATAAGTATTCTTTATATAGATTTAACACAAGAGCAAAAATGACAAAAAATCCACAATACTATGCTTAAGATGGTAGTTTTAGTTTAGTACTGTTCAGTTCTTAAGATGCAACACTTTGCGTCAATGTACCTTACGATGCGTTGCGCTTCTACAACAAGCAATGTTGCAGCAATGGAAATGCGGCAAAGTTCCGGTGCAAAGAAATAAAGATGTGAAGATCTTCCAGATGCAGGATGGTTCTCCGAGGATGCGAGAAGTCTTGATTCGATGCATCAGCTGCAGCAACTTCAGCTGTGACACTCTTATCCGACGTTTGAGAGAAGCTTCCACACGATGCAACAACTACAGCGGCGACATCCAAGATGCGTAGGCAGCAGCTTCGACGGCGGCGCGCTTCTCCGGGGATGCGAGGCGCTTTCTTCGATGGGATGCAAAACAACAGCTACAGCGCCGACATTCAAGATGAGATGGCAGCAGCAGCGACGGTGACACACTTCTTTCTCGTTGCGAGACACTTCTCTCGATGCGGTGCAATACGACAGCTACAGCAGCGACACCCTTGTTCAGAGATGCGACGGCAGCAGCAGCGATGGCGACATGCTTCCTCTTCGTTGCGAGACGCTTCTCTCTATGCGGTGCAATACAACAGCTAAGCGGCAACACCCTTGTTCAGAGATGCGACGACAGCAACAGCGACGGCTACACGCTTCTTCCTCATTGAGTCGCGCTTCAAGCTCCTTGCGACACGTAGTCCCTCAGAAGGCCCAAAACAGCAGCAGGCACTTCCAAAGAACTCTGGGGAGCTGGGGGGTGGAGTCTGTGTCCCTGAGACTTCAGCAAGAGGCAAGCTCTTTTCCAAGCCCTTGGAGATCCTTCACAAGTTGAAAGTAAAGCACACAAAGTTATTTCTCCTCTCTTTGGCAGTCAGGCAACCACTGCAGGCCAATCCCCTAAGCAGCACTTCAGCTTTGGAATAGTCTCTCCTCAGTTTCTTCAGGTTCCTCTCCTCAGAAGAGAGTTCTTTTTGTAGTCCAAAAGTGATCTAATGTCTTGGAATCTGGGTCCCAATATTTATACCCCAAAATCCTTTGTCCTCTGAGGGCAGAGGGGCCTTTGCCCAGTCCAAACCAGTTCTGAAGCACTCTGTTTACATGACTCCTTCTTTCCTTTCACAGTGCAGGGCAGAAACATCAGACGCCCCACAGGAGGTGGAGCCAGCATTGTGGAGAGAAAGCACAGCCTTGGAGCACTTTGTTGACAAGATTCCTTCTCTTCATTCACTGTGCAGGGCAGAGACATCAGCTGCACCCCAGGAGGTGGAGCCAGCATTGTGGCAGTCAGGCACAGCCCTATTCAGGTCCCAGGTGTAACTCCTCCCACCCATCTGGATGCAGATCTCTCTATTCACCACTGAGCTGACTCATTCTGTCTCTTTGAATCCCCCAGCCCTGTCACTCAAAAACACCAGACAAGGAATACACAACCTAGCAGGGGCAGGCTTTGGACAGTAAGACAAGTAATTAACTACTTTCTAAAAGTGGTATTTTCAAGCATAGAATGTTAAAACCAACTTCACTAAAAGATGCATTTCATCATTCTGAGTTCAGGCATACTTAAACTCAAATTTCCACCATGTTCCCTGAGTCAGTTAGGATTATAAAATGTAATAATCGAACTGCCTATTCTGGCCTATGGAGAACAAGTAGCCTTGCATTAGTGAAAAACGAAAAGGACTATAAATCACTATTAGGTCATGCCACACACACCAGGGCATGCCCTACATTATACTTACAATGCACCCTGCCCTTGGGCCTACTATAGGGGTGATATAAGGAAAAGGGAAGGTTTAGGGACTGGCAAGTGGGTGCACTTGCCCAGTCAGCATGACAGTACCAGACTGCACGCGGGCTCTGCAATGGCAGACCTTAGACACGTTTTACAAGGCTGCTTCTGGTGGTGGCACAACCAGTGCTGCAAGCCCACCAGCAGCATTTGGTTTACAAGCCCTGGGCACTCCTGGTGCACTGTACTAGGGTCTGACAGGTAAACCAAACCAGCCAATCATGGAACCACTGATTAATACATTAATTTACAGTAGGGAGCACTTGCACTGTGGCACTGGACAGCAGTGGCACAGTGCCCAAAGCATCTAACACCAGCAAAAACACATGAGGCAACAGCAAAAAATACAAGGGAGACCCACGCCAATGGTGCCAGGTCTAACAGCAGTCCTTTTATTTCTTATTGGGGAAATAACCTTAACCTTGTTACATAAAGGCACAGCCTGGTCATTTTCCAGAACCCATGACACCACACACAATATTATTAGCAACAAAATCACAAGAGTAACACATATTAACTTTTGTTTACGGGTTCGCACCATATTATGCCTGGCAACATGAAGCACTGCTGCTCTTTCTCAGCAACCATTCTACCAAAGGGATGCATAACGGATAGAAAAAGGGGGGCGAAATGCAAAGGAAATATACGAGTTCCCAGTGTCCGTCAGAGCCTCACTAGTACAGGCTCCTTTCGTCCATCAATCAATTGGCGCTTTTGAGCACCGGCGGCGGAGCTTGCTCAGTCCTAATCTCATTTAATGCATCCCACGTCAATCCAGATGGTATGCCTTCAGAGTATACTTTGGCCTTCCCTGACTAATGTTCAAACAACTAGAATAAAGTAAGCAAAAATCCTTCACTAATTTCCGCTAATTCTGTTGGTACTATTACTCAGTACAACTTGTCTTACGCAGTGCATCTCTAATCTCTTTTCTATGCACACGTAAACAGTATCAACAGGTCAGTTCACTGTGTCGAAACTTCATCGCAAAAATGGACACAAAGTGTTACAAATATACAGTGAAATGAAGATGAGTAATCATGAGAAGTATTTTTCTCTTCTTTTTAAACCAGAAAGGTTGCCCAGCCAACATGTGTTTCGTCTGGGGGGGGGGGGAGGGGGGGGGGGGGGGTTTACCACAAGACTTCTTCAGGGTTTCTGGCAAAATAACTTGCATTGAGAATCTCTCTGCTGGCCTGTGAGGGTTACTTGGCGGCCTTCTCATCCACCCCAAATACTTTCTCTACTGATGAGGGAAACTATCCCGAAACCCGGGCCATGCCTCGGGTCTAGAGATCTTGGGAACAATAAGTACTTACTTACACCAACCTTGGTGTACCACTTACAAACTTTGTGTCAACTCTTCATACTTCACGCACTACGAATACCAGAGTGCATAGGGGCGATCCGGAGAAGGGGCTAGCGGTGTGCGATCCATCGCTGTTTTCTACTCAAGGGCTCCCATGAGCCTCCAAGCTTACGAGCTTTTGGAGATGAACCTGCGCGCCGGAAAAGGCAACGAGGCCTGTGACGGTTACTTGGCGGCCTTCTCATCCACCCCAAATACTTTCTCTACTGGAGAAGTGTGGCTCACTGGTTAGAGCAGGCAGACCCTGAAGCAGAGGTCAGACCCGGGACCAGGGTTCGATTCCCGACACGGCAGGGTGTTGAGCTCAAATGTCCACGGACTCGATAATTCTCGCTTCGGTGCCTGACCTAATCATGGGTTCACACTCTGCAACTCTGGGCATTAAGCTTGCTTAATCTCCACACTGGCCCCCCTGCAGCGGGATGCCTGGCTTTCACCTTGGGGATGCCCTGTAGGGGCTATCTCACAGGGAAAAACCAGGACGGGTTCCCAAGGCAAGCGCGGAGATACCCCTTCGGGGGTCGATTCTGGCGCTATATAAGAAATGTAATAATAATAATAATAATAATAATAATAATAATAATAATAACACTGATGAGGGAAACTATCCCGAAACCCGGGCCATGCCTCGGAGCTAGAGATCTTGGGAACAATAAGTATTTATTACACCAACCTTGGTGTACCACTTACGAACTTTGTGTCAACTCTTCATACTTCACGCACTACGGATACCAGAGTGCATAGGGGCGATCCGGAGGAGGGGCTAGCGGTGTGCGATCCATCGTTGTTTTCAGCCAACATGTGTTTCATCTGGGGGGGGGGGGGGGTACCACAAGACTTCTTCAGGGTTTCTGGCAAAATAACTTGCATTGAGAATCTCTCTGCTGGTTGTACTTCCGTCCCGGCTGGTGAATGGTGGTGATAACTTTTTTTACGGAATGTTGGGCCAAGAGTAAGGACCTAGCAGTCAGCCGAAGTTGGAGGTATCACTGTAAATGAGAAAGTGTGCTGTAAATGACGAGCCCAACTCCCGCCCGGATTTCAAATGATAAAAAAATATCTGGAACAGCGAGTACGCCGCCAGCATCAGAACCACCTTACACTGCATGCACTGTAACACTAAGTAAGACCTACAAATAACCAGAGTGTAATTCTAAAAAAATTTATTATTAACATTCACTAACATATTGCAGTATCTCCTACCCAGAGATATACACACAATACTTTGTCAATAGAGTTTGTAAACAGCACAAATACACAGTGGTCTCCAAGGAGAGACCAAACCAATTACTAAAATAGTGGAATGTGAACCACAACTTAAGTCAGAAGATGTAGAAGAGTCGGGGTCCCAAGGAACCACCCAAGGTGAGTATCTAAGAGCCCCATGGAGGTGTTGTGTGGAGTGGGAACACGCCCGCGTGCTCACTGTTAGTCAACAGGTAAGTTGCGGTTGCAGTTTTAAAGAAGACAGACTCTTCCCAGCGGACCCCAAAGAAACCCCATGAAAGATGGAAGGTTGGAGAGTCACTCCACCCATGGATACCCCAGGAACCAAGATACCTACACTAGGGAAGCCGGGTGCACAGGTGGAAAGTGACATCGGAAACAGCTGAAGAACACAATGGAGGTTTCATGTGGGCGCTCCGGAGCGGAGAGGGGGTGCATTCCTGTGTAGGAATGGCTCTGAAAAGTACCTGAGTGAAATCTACACGATTTCACTCAGTCACTTTTCCGACCCCGCTGCGTCAAAACCTTGCGCCTGCTTGAAGCAGGCGTAAGGTGTGATGCACCATGCGGAAGATAGGCCGGGTTGGCACAGTGCTGGAGTTGCTTTGCGCATCTGTTTATCCTTGCGCCATGATGCGCCGCATTGTAAGTGTGACGCATATGTGGTGGCGCAAGGGTAAACTTGTCTGACACATCTTTCCTGGCGCATCCCTGCTGATTTGCAGGGATGCACCAGGAAGCGTAAATCTGCCCCTATAAATTCTCACTTTGAAAAGCTAAATTTGCCTTCTACACCTCTAAAATAGAATCAGCATCCAAATGATCAGAAGAACTGTTTGCCACTATCACGCAGCTGACCTCTCCCAGCCCTTTCACTTCCATAGCTCTGTCTCAATCCTTCTCCAATTCGCTTGCAGACAATTTGTACCCTCACCAGCTTCATCCTTCATTCCAAGGATGAGGTCATAAGAATGTTGCAGCTCGCCAAATCAGGCTCACCATTGGACCCGTATCCTCCTAGAAAGATGAGCCTTGTTGCCCCATCGTTAGGTCCATGTCTGACAGCCATCTATCAGCAGATATGGATATCAGGTGTCTTCCCTTCCCTGTGGAAGGAAGTCTATATTCGTCCGCCGTTAAAAAACCTTCACTGAATCCAGCAGAACCTAATAACTGTCGACTCATAGCAGCCGCTTACTTTCGGTAAAGGTTATTGACAAAATCTTCAATGTACAATTGATGGAACACATTCGAAACAATAATCTTCTGGACGCCACCCCTTTTAGATTTCAGTAGGCGCATTGTACCGAAACCGCTCTTATCAAGGCCACCGAGATATGGACAACTCTCGACCAAGAAAACATCGCTGCCTTGATTTTACTGGATCTCTCAGCCGCCTTTGATACGGTTCACTACGGACTCTTACTTGACTGCCTGAATACGTGTGGGGTGTCCGGAACTACCTGGAAGCTGCTTAAATCGTTCCTAACCGATCGAAAGCAGTCAGTGCCTCTCGGAGACTTCACATTGACCTCCTTTTCTTTTCCATGCGGGGTACCTCAGGGATCCTCTCTGAGCCCTACTTTATTAAACCTCTATGCCACGCCACCCGCAGATCAGAGCCGCTCATTTGGTTTCACCCCAACATCTTACGCAGGTGACCTAAAAATCGTCGTCTCACTTTCACAGGAAAAACAAAATGCAGCTTCCAATTTTTGCGACTGCCTGAGAGCGGTTAGCATCTGGATGAGATCCAACTGTCTTAAATTAAAGACCACTAAGACAGAGGTGCTAATCTTCCAAACTCAATCCTCTTTCTGGTCCCTTAAATGGTGGCCAAATGAATCATGTCATCTGCCTCTTCCCGTTCAATCAGTAAGGAATCTTGGATTTAAAATGAACACAGATCTATCTTACACAATTAAGGCAAACTGTCTCATCTGCTGCTTTTTCACTGTAAAATTAATTAAAAAATGCTGTCTTTCATTCCCTTTGGTCTGTAAAAATCTGCGGTAACATCCTTGGATTTGTGGAAACTCAGGGCCATATTATCAAGAAAGGGCGATACATTATCGCCGATTTTATTCTGCAGGAAACTGCCGCTAAAGCGGCTATAATGGGCTTGATAATATGCCCTTGTGAATTCCCATAGCAGCCCATGTTCTGGTGTTAACCTGGGCTTCTATGGGAATTCACAAGGGCCTATTATCAAGCCCATTAGCGTCGCTTTACAAACTTCAAAAAGCTGTGGATAGGGGTCACTTCGAGCTCCCCCGTATAATTTGGCATCCTCAGCTCTCCAACAGCTTCACTGGCTCCCAGCTGGAGACAAAATCGACCAGTTAAATGGGACAGCCCTGGACTTATATTAAACACATCCAAGGCCTGGGACCCTCTTCCCCTCTCTATAAAATCTCAACTAAATCTGGTAGCTTTCGGGAAGGGTCTCAAAACATGGCTTTTCACTCTGCAGTAATCCTCAGCTACCACTGGTTTTTTAGGTGTCGGACCGTAGGCTGCGCTTGCGCAGTCTCGCTCCGAGATTTAATGTTTCTTAGTATGGGGGCTTGAACCCGCCCCTCTTCTCCATTGGCTGGCTTCCTAAACAAAGGCCAGCCATTTGAGGAGAGGGGCGTCACTCCGTTCAAGCCCCGTCTTTTTCGGATTCGGGGGCGTGTTTTTTGCAGTTTTTAACCCCATGACGTCATCCGTCACTCAACAGCAAAAACCACACCCGAATGCGAAAATGTCGTTGCGTTTCTGACGTCATTTCTGCCCGACCGCCGCAAGAAGTCGAGAAGCTGCTGAGTCCTCCGGTGAGTGCTTGCTGTCCTGTCCCCTCATTGCTCGTGCTTGCTGTCCTGCCCCCCTTCGTTGCTTGTGCTTGCTGTCCTGCCCCCCCCCCCGTTGCTTGTGCTTGCTGTCCTGCAAAAATGAGAACAATACTCTCAATAAATGTTGTAAGCTTGACTCATGTCTCTTTTCTGTGCCTTGTGCTTCCATGCTCATGACAAGGCCAGCTCGTCATGAGGCACGGTTGAGCTGTGCTTATGACGAGTTGACCTAGTCATGAACAATGATAAATACCACTTTCAGCACAGGAGGGGAAAACACCCTAGCAGCCGAGGTGCTAGAATGATATAACATAACATAACAGAAATGTGGTTTCTGGTTGGCTAGGGTGTGCACCTAAGCCGATCAGAAACAACCACTCTAGTCAGGCAAGGGAGTTACACGCCAAAGATAACCCATGCTCACCCCCTTTGGGAGCTTGGAGCAGAGCAAGCAGGCTTCACATCAGAGGCAATGTGTAAAGCATTTGTGCAACACACGCACACAGAAACACAATAAATGCACAACAAAAGAGACTCCACACGAGTATATAAAAATATCCTTATGTATTATATAGCCATTAGGACCAAAACGACAAAGATACAAAATATACTTTTGCAAGATATGTGGTTCGAATTCGAGTAACACATAAGTATTTCCCAAAGTATGCGGTATGGTATGTTATGTTAACTGCCATTTATATAGCGCAACATCACCAACACTCTGTAAGCACTTGTGAGGGAGCAGAGCACAAAACCAGGGTTACCCATCCCATGCCCGCTCGGCCAGGCCTTAGCTTGTCCAAAGGCCTGTCTTAAGCATTAGGGAATCAGCTGCCTTAGGGGTGACACACATATATCATAAAGGAAGGGCTGGACTTTGTCATTAGTGTACATGGCACCGTTGAGTTAGCATGTGAACATACGAGTCCGTAGCGGCAGGCTGAGAGACATCTGTCACCCTGGGCAGGCTGAGAGACATCTGTCACTCTGGGCAGGCTGGGAGACATCTGTCACTCTGGGCAGGCTGAGAGACATCTGTCACTCTGTCTCACTCATGGTGGTATCAACAGTGCTGTAGCCCATGAGAGACACTTTAACGTGAGCTCTGGGTACCGCTGAAACCATATATTAGGGTAAGTCAACTTATGCCAGTTGGGTAAAAGCTGATTAGACAGGCACTTTAAGGGTCAGTGTCCAGGCACTGAGGTCTGGTTGGCAGGCCTCAGTGAATGCCAGCAGCAGGGGCGGCTCTAGGCTCATGGTGGCCCTGGGCAGGAAGCGTAGGTAGGGGGCCCTGGAAGAGGGGGTCCGGCGGGACGGAGCACGGAGGCTTGTGAAGAGGGGGAGGGGGGTCAGGGTGTTTGGAAGTGAAACAGAGCCGGAGGCCGCCACACAAATATGTATCCATCCTCAGAGGATTATTATATTAAGGATATATATTGGCGTGGTGGCCCCTGGGGTTTGGTGGCCCTGGGCAGGTGCACAGCTTGCACATGCCTAAGGCCGCCCCTGCCAGCAGCAACAGTCCGAAACGTTGGGGGTGATCATGCAAAAAGAAGCATTTCTTTACATTGCAGTGTTCAATATACAGCATTCTGTTATACATCCACATATAAGATTGCTTTGTGAGTATGAGGAGCTTGCGTACTTCAGTGTGTCTGCACAAACATGTAAGTAGTATTTGCAGGTAGTGGTGCACTGTAGTTTGTAACTGCCTTTGTAGATAGACCTTCTATCTGCTATACCTCTTTCAAACATGAGGGGGCTCTCCATAGCTCCTAAGAAACGTTATGTCAGGTTCTAGGTGCTACCCTGGAGAAGTCATGATTGATTTCTACCAGCTGAATTTAGGAATTTCAAGCACCAACCCTTTCTTTGATGCGTACTTTCTGCGCTACATATGGCGCAGAGTTACCGCTCATCCCTAAGAGTTACTGCTCACCCCTAAGAGTTACCGCTCACCCCTAAGAGTTATCGCTCACCCCTAAGAGTTACCGTTCACCCCTAAGAGTTACCGCTCACCCCTAAGAGTTACTGCTCACCACTAAGAGTTACCACTAACCCCTAAGAGTTACTGCTCACCCCTAAGAGTTACTGCTCACCACTAGGAGTTACCACTAACCCCTAAGAGTTACTGCTCACCCCAAGAGTTACCGCTCACCCCTAGGAGTTACCGCTCACCCCTAAGAGTTACCGCTCACCCCTACCGCTCACCCCTAAGAGTTACCGCTCACCCCTAGGAGTTACCGCTCACCCCTAGGAGTTACCGCTCACCCCTAAGAGTTACCCCTCACCCCTAAGAGTTACCACTCACCCCTAGGAGTTACCGCTCACCCCTAGGAGTTACCGCTCACCCCTAAGAGTTACCGCTCACCCCTACCGCTCACCCCTAAGAGTTACCGCTCACCCCTAGGAGTTACCGCTCACCCCTAAGAGTTACCGTTCACCCCTACCGCTCACCCCTAGGAGTTACCGCTCACCCCTAGGAGTTATCGCTCACCCCTAAGAGTTACCGCTCACCCCTACCGCTCACCCCTAGGAGTTACCGCTCACCCCTAGGAGTTATCGCTCACCCCTAAGAGTTACCGCTCACCCCTAAGAGTTATCCCTCACCCCTAAGAGTTACCGTTCACCCCTAAGAGTTACCGCTCACCCCTAGGAGTTACTGCTCACCACTAAGAGTTACCACTAACCCCTAAGAGTTACTGCTCACCCCTAAGAGTTACTGCTCACCACTAGGAGTTACCACTAACCCCTAAGAGTTACTGCTCACCCCTAAGAGTTACCGCTCACCCCTAGGAGTTACCGCTCGCCCCTAAGAGTTACCGCGCACCCCTACCGCTCACCCCTAAGAGTTACCGCTCACCCCTAGGAGTTACCGCTCACCCCTAGGAGTTACCGCTCACCCCTAAGAGTTACCACTCACCCCTAAGAGTTACCGCTCACCCCTAGGAGTTACCGCTCACCCCTAGGAGTTACCGCTCACCCCTAAGAGTTACCGCTCACCCCTACCGCTCACCCCTAAGAGTTACCGCTCACCCCTAGGAGTTACCGCTCACCCCTAAGAGTTACCGCTCACCCCTACCGCTCACCCCTAGGAGTTACCGCTCACCCCTAGGAGTTACCGCTCACCCCTAAGAGTTACAGCTCACCCCTAAGAGTTACCGCTCACCCCTAAGAGTTACAGCTCATCCCTGGGCTGTGTTGTTTCAATGCTGGGTAAGGCGGGGTGTTACCACTCATCCTTTGTTTGATAGATATGATGGTGAGTTTCCTCTGATCCCTCGGACTTACCATTCATCCCGAGAATGTGTAATTTCTGTATTACCGCTCACCCCTAAGAGTTACCGGTCATCCACAGGACTTACTGCTCATCCCTAGGAGATACTGTGCATCCCTAGGAGTTACTGCTCATCCCTAGGAGTTACTGCTCATCCCTAGGTGTCACTGCGCATCCCTAGGAGTTACTGCGCTTCCCTAGGATTTACTGCGCATCCCTGGGAGTTACCACTCGTCCTAGAACTTATTGCTCATCCCTAGGAGTTCCTCCTCATCCCTAGAAGTTACTGCTCATCCCTAGGAGTTCCTGCTCATCCCTAGAAGTTACTGCTCATCCCTAGGAGTTACTGCTCATCCCTAGGAGTTACCGCTCATCCCTAGGAGTTACCGCTCATCCCTAGGAGTTACTGCTCATCCCTAGGAGTTACTGCTCATCCCTAGGAGTTACCGTTCATCCCTAGGAGTTACTGCTCATCCCTAGGAGTTACCGCTCATCCCTAGGAGTTACCGCTCATCCCTAGGAGTTACTGCTCATCCCTAGGAGTTAACGCTCATCCCTAGGAGTTACCGCTCATCCCTAGGAGTTACCGCTCATCCCTAGGAGTTACTGCTCATCCCTAGGAGTTACCCCTCATCGCTAGGAGTTACCGCTCATCGCTAGGAGTTACCGCTCATCCCTAGGCGTTACTGCTCATCCCTAGGAGTTACCGCTCATCCCTAGGAGTTACTGCTCATCCCTAGGAGTTACTGCTCATCCCTAGGAGTTATTGCTTATTTCTACAATGTGCATTATGTGTGCTCGGTATTTCTAGTATGTACTGCTCATTTCTGTGATATGTATGAAAAGGCGTTACCACTCACCCCTACGAGTTACAGCTCTTCCCAGTCACAGATCTGGGTTGAATCAATCATGGTTCTTTAGCTCACTTCGCCACCCCAGTTCAGACATGGCCATATGCAAAACAGTCTTGACCCTGTGCCTCCTGGGAATAGTCCAGCCCGAACTGCCAAGCCAGGTCTTCCCTGGAAAGGAAACAAGCATACTTGGACGGGTTTCGGGCTAACACCCCTCATCAGCCAGGCTAGCTTGAATCCAATGGCAAAGTGAGCAAGGGACCCAAGTCTGGGCATACTCTGCCAACTTAGGGCAAACAAAGCAAACACAAGGAGAAAATGGACAGTGCGCTGAAACTTTTCAGACACTCATCCCCAGTCACAAATCTGGGTTGAATCCATCATCATTCTTTAGCTCACTTCCCCACCCCAGTGCAGACCTAGCCATATGCAAATCAGTCTTCACCTTGTTCCTCATGGGAACACACCAACCCGAACTGCAAAGCCATGTCTTCCCAGTACCGGGAACAAGCATCCTGGGACCGGTTTCAGGGTAACACCCCTCATCAGCCAGGCTAGCTTGAATCTAGTGGCAAAGTGAACAAGGGATCCACGTCTGGGGATACCCTGCCAACTTAGGGAAAACCAAGCAAACACAAGGAGATGATGGACGGAGGACTGAAACTTTTCAGACACTCACCCCCAGTCACAGATCTAGACAAACTATTTGTGCAACATTTATTTATTTTTTTGCATATTTTACATAGCGCGAACTTGACCCGAAGGTATTGGAGCGCTTTACATGAGCACCGTATTTACATTACACATTCAGGCACGGGGAGATTAAGTGATTTGCCCAGAATCACAGGATGTGGATGCGACCTTGAGGCTCGAACTCTGGTTTCTAGCACCAGCGTCGGGCGTTTATGCTGACGGACCACTTCAAGCAGTAACACAGTGAAAACACACAAAAAAAGGAGCCCACAACAGGAAAGGAATGTGACAATAGAGCATATTTTAACAAATAAAACAAGACTAAAATGACAAAAATCTAATTAATAGAACCTGAGATATTGAATTTGAAAGTTTTTATTGAGAATAGCGCTAAGAAGCATAAAGCGCCAACTGTGGATATATGGTTGTGCTGGATCAGGTCAAAGTCACAAGTTCAGGCCAACTGCAATGGAGCGCAGGCTGACTACAGGAACCCAGTTAGGCCCGCTGAACAAAAGTGGCATGAATCCTTGTTTGCAGAGCATTGCGTGGATCCGCATCGAAGATAAATTGTGCAGACAAGGCAATGTGTTGGCTCAGAGATGCAGATAGACTGCAATGTGAGGGTCAACGTTGAAAATCCTGTCAACGGGGATTGGTATGCAAAGTACAGGGTCAGGGATTTGGCACGCACTTGGGGCGATACGTCAGTTCCAAAGAGCCGGGAGGCTGCGATGTGAAGTCAGCTGTTATCGATGCTGCCATCAATGAGTTTAGGCCGACAACGATGGAGAGCAGGCCGACTACACAGACCCAGTTAGGACAGCTGAAAAAAGGTTCCTTGGATCCTGGTTTTCAGAGTGCTGCATGGATCTGCGTCGAAGATGAGTCACGCAGCTGAGGCGATGTGTCGGTTCAGAGAGGTGATGAGGGTGTGATGTGAGGGCCTGTTGTATCAATGTCAAAGATGCAAACTCCGGCGTCAGGTATGCGGCACGCAGTTGGAGTGATGTGTCGGTTCGAAAAAAACCTGAGGCTGCAATGTGGCGTCCAGTGTCATCGCTGAGTCATACAGCGGCAGTTTCAAAGGCAATGTGGACTGCAGCAGCGATGCAGGTGTGTGCGACTGGTCCATTGCATGCAGCAGTGGAGATGCGCCTGTCCTGCTCGGGGTTGCGCCGTGCAGCAAAGGAGATGTGTCAGTTCCGCTGGATCCCCAGAGGTTGGCAAAGCACATGAAGCTCTCTTCCAAGGGTCCAGGAATGGGGTGGCACCACTTGGCAGGGGAGACTCGCAGATGACAGAGTCCAGGTGCAGATGCCAAGTTGTTGGAAGCCTGTCATGTCCCTGAGGCTTCAGATCTGGAGGCCAGCCAACTAGCCCTTGGAGTCACTCTGGATTCTGCGTTCAGAGAAGCTGGTCCATTCCTTCCCACCCAGGCAAGAGGGCAGCAGGCTGCAGGCAGCAGGTGAGCACAGCAAAGCAAGAGTCCAGCAGAGTGGCAGTCATTCAGCAGCACAACAGTCCTTCCTGACGGAGTATCTCCAGGTCCAGAAGTGTACAGAAGAGTTGGTGTGTGAGGTCCTTCTTTTATACCCTGGTGCCCTGGTTCTGGAAGGTGGGAGAAGCTTCGAGAAGCATACCTTTGAAGTGCATGGAATCTAATATCTCACCTGTCTTAGCTGCAAGCTGTCTGAAGTGACCATGCAGGGCTGTTAGTACTTTTGTGTGAAGACAGGATGCAGGCTATTCAAGTGTAAGTGGGGCTGTGCCTAGCTCCTTCCTTCCATCCTGCCAGTGAGGGCCCATCCAGTCACACCTAATTTCCCATTGTCTGTGGCTACCTAGGAGAAATACACAAAGCCCAACTGTAAACTACACCCAGTCGTCTGACCCAGGCAGGCAGCAGGCACCAACTGGCTAATGCAGGAAAATGCCAACTTGCTAAAAGTGGCATTTTCAGAATTGTAATTTTAAATCCGTCTTCACCATAACTCAGGATTTAAAATTCAGATTTCAGAGACATCAAACATTAGCTAGTGATCTCTTCCCCTTTGAAAATTACACTTATAACATTTCTTAAGGCAATTCTAATGTTATCCTATGCGAGAAATTGGTCTTGCAATAGTGAAAAAATAATTTTAAGAGTTTTGTAGTTTTCCCCACCAGGACATATAAAACTTAAAAGTACAAGTTCTACTTTCTAAATACATTGCACTCTGCCCTCAGGGCTGTCCAGGGCTCCCTCTAGTGGCGACTTGAATGTATTAAAAAGGAAGGGTTGGGCTTACCAAAAGATTTACATTGAGAGGTCGAAATGACAGTGTAGATTGCACACACAGGCTCTGCAACGGCAGGCCTGAAACATGTTATAAGGACTACTTAAGTGGGTGGCACAATCAGTGATGCAGGCCGACTAGTAGCATTTAATTTACAGGGCCTTGACACATTGCGCACCATTTTACCTGGGATGTATAAGTAAATTAAATATGCCAGTTGGGTACTAGCCAATATGACCATGTTTAGAGGGGAAAACACATGCATGTTGACACTGGCTAGCAGTGGTAACGTCCCCAGTGTCCTAAGGCCAGCAAAAACTAAGTCAGAAAAAATGGAGGGGGAAGGGAAAAATGTGTGGGAAAGACCACCCAAAGGCTGACAGGTCTAACATAAACAGGTAGTGTAAGAGTGAATCATGTAAGGTTAGGCTGTGCAGGGGAAAACACCATATGATCAGGCAGTGTAAGGACAGGCACACCCTCCCATTATTGTGTGCTGAGGCAGCTGACGTGAAGGGAGTGCCAAGGGAAGGATGTACAGGGCAGACAGAGAGGGTGGAGTGCAGAATGTGCTAATGGAGGTGATATGGGGTGCAGGGAGTGCAGAGGTGCTGTGCAGGGAAGAGGGAAGAGACCAGTGAGCTGCAGGAGTTACTGAGGGTGGTGCTGTACAGGGAAGGATGATAGAGGTTAGGTGCAGGGAGCGTCGAGGGAGGAGCTGTGCAGGTAATGGAGGGACAGGTGAGGCGCAAAGAAGACTAAGAGAGGACAGGTGCAGTGAGCGTCAAAGGAGATGTTGACCTGGGAAGGCTGGGGGAGGTGAGGTGCAGGGAGCGCAGAGGGAGGTGCTGTGCAGGGAAGGCTCAGAGAGGTGAGGTGCAGGGAGCGCAGAGGGAGGTGCTGTGCAGGGAAGGCTCAGAGAGGTGAGGTGCAGGGAGCGCAGAGGGAGGTGCTGTGCAGGGAAGGCTGATAGAGGAGAGGTGGAGGGAGCACTGACGGAGGGGCTTTGTAGGAAAGGCTGAGAGGGTCCGATGGCGTGCCGAAGGCATGCCTAAGGCAAGCTCTTCTGCTCCCGACCGCGCCCGACTGGGTCCATGGGCCAGGACCCCTGGTCAAAGGCTGATCTATTCCATTGAGGCACTTCGTAACTTGGATGGTACGCTCCATATGGCAGCCCTGCCTTCAGCATTAGAAGAGAAGCTTCTTGTAGCTAACCTGCTAGTTGGTAAGGGGGGCTAGAGAGTAGTTGCACCCAGGTTCAGAAAGCGAATGGTGCGGGGTCTGATGATTACGCTAGACTTAGGGCTGCACTGCTGAATACCCGATCACTCCAGAAGCATAACCTGGAAATCTTTACGCTGCTCCAAGATAAAGAACTAGATATTCTTGCACTCATGGAAATGTGGTTACAGGATGCCTCAGGTCCTGATATAGTGGCCCCCTTCCCTTAGATTATGATTTCCTGACATATAATCAACAGGGCAGGAAAAGAGTGGGGGTGGCGGTATTTAGCCGCAGGTCCCTGACCACAGAGAGGATAGTAGCAGAGACCTTAGATGGAGAGGAGGTCCTGGGGTATAAAAATAGGGCTAAAATCTTCGTGCCTGATAGTAGTGGTAGTATATCGTCCACCTCGGTCAACGCCTCTATTCGGTGATCTGCTCACCGAAATGGTCAGCGATCTCTGTTCTAGGTATCAACAGATGCTAGTGATGGGGGACTTTAACTACCACTGGGAAAAGGCTCCTAGAGAGCCAGTGTCCAGCAGATTAGAAGAGGCAATGACCATGCTAAGGCTGAAACAATTTGTGGAGATCCCCACACACAAGAAGGGCAACACTCTAGACCTCATCTGGACTACACTGGTCAATGTAAAATTAACAGAGTGCAGACCTTGCAACTGGTCAGATCACCATCTGTAACAGAGTAGAGGGAAAAGGAGGTTTATTCAAGACCAGGTCGTCCTCCTAGGTACAGTTACAAAAATGAAGCCAGTGTCTGGGTTCAGGGACCTGTCTTGTGTGTGGGCTATCTACCAGCAGTGTGTAGGTGTAGCCGTCCAGAAAGAAAATAATTTTTCTTTCTTGTTATCCCCTCACTCACCGGAGTTTCCTCACGGTGACATGCTTCATCATCGGGGTCATCCCAGTTCTCTACGAAAAGGGGCGTGCTGCGACTCTCGAGCTACGAAGGAGCACTATGAAGTGAAGGACTATGTGTAGTGAGAGTAAGTGGAGTGGATGTGTGTGTGAGTGTTAAAAATACCGTGCTAGTGGGCCTCAATGTTTTATTCTGCTCCTAGACCGGTATGTTAAAAGTGGGGTTTGTACTGTGGACCAACCAGTGATGTGGGTTGGTTCAGTACCTGGTCGACATGTTTCACGCTACCCCTAGCGTTTCTTCAGGACCATACAGGGACCAGCCCTGTATAATACCACTCCTAAAAAACCTAGATTTAGGATTCAAATATTAAATTAGTGCGAAAAAATATTTACAGTGATTGGCGCTGTTCCTACTTGGTACAGGCGTTGTTTTGTTCATTGGTGAACCTGTAAAAGATATGAACAGAACAATGTTAAAAATTACTTTGCCCCTTTCTCTGCCGAGATCGGGGTCTTTTTAGTCCCTCAGGACATGCAAATATCCATGCACGTTCGTTCATGCACGTGGTTTATATGGTGTGAGTTTTCCATACAAGGGACGTGCATTCTTTGGAGTCTGTTGTCTGTCGGCGATTGACACTGGAAGTGAAACTACCGTGAGAGATCGTGTCAGACATACAGATAGTGACTTACAGGTAACAGTGAATACACAAATCAGGCACACACAAAAGAGAAAAGAAGTCTCGCCAATAATTACATTTGTTGGTGCAATATGGCACATCATGGTCTCATGGGGGGCGGTATCGCCTCGTTGGAAACAATGCTAAAAGGTTATTAAAGGTGTAAAAACAGAGTTAGTATTCTAAAGCATCTACTCTTCAGAGTACGAGTCTCATGTGCCCAAAAAGAGTTCCTAGGTCTAGATGGATATAACTTACTTCCTGATCAGCAATGCCGCATGGTTTTACCTAGCTGCTTCCCCTTGGACCGCATCTTAAGGAATGGTCCGTGGATCTGGGTTTTATAGGTCTTAACTTCCGGTTGGAAGAGACTAGAATGTTGTAGCGGCCATCTTTGGAGGATGTAAATTGACCTAAGTTGGGTCTTTCTACTATTCCCATTTAGTAATAGGCCTAGTCACTGGATTGCATTGTTTACATGGGGATTTTTTCGGTTATAAGTGGGGTTTCTCAAAGAGTTCTAGTTCGAGATTCAGAAATGTCATCTGTTTAAGACACCCCATGGTATGTCATCATTCAATCCTCTGGTATCCGTCTGGAGTTTAAAAACCCAGCGTTGTTCCCGTTCGTGGAGGATTTTCTCGAGATTTTCTCTGTTTTTAACACATTCTAAGACAACCCATGGGAATAGTAGAAAGACCCAACTTAGGTCAATTTACATCCTCCAAAGATGGCCGCTACAACATTCTAGTCTCTTCCAACCGGAAGTTAAGACCTATAAAACCCAGATCCACGGACCATTCCTTAAGATGCGGTCCAAGGGGAAGCAGCTAGGTAAAACCATGCGGCATTGCTGATCAGGAAGTAAGTTATATCCATCTAGACCTAGGAACTCTTTTTGGGCACATGAGACTCGTACTCTGAAGAGTAGATGCTTTAGAATACTAACTCTGTTTTTACACCTTTAATAACCTTTTAGCATTGTTTCCAACGAGGCGATACCGCCCCCCATGAGACCATGATGTGCCATATTGCACCAACAAATGTAATTATTGGCGAGACTTCTTTTCTCTTTTGTGTGTGCCTGATTTGTGTATTCACTGTTACCTGTAAGTCACTATCTGTATGTCTGACACGATCTCTCACGGTAGTTTCACTTCCAGTGTCAATCGCCGACAGACAACAGACTCCAAAGAATGCACGTCCCTTGTATGGAAAACTCACACCATATAAACCACGTGCATGAACGAACGTGCATGGATATTTGCATGTCCTGAGGGACTAAAAAGACCCCGATCTCGGCAGAGAAAGGGGCAAAGTAATTTTTAACATTGTTCTGTTCATATCTTTTACAGGTTCACCAATGAACAAAACAACGCCTGTACCAAGTAGGAACAGCGCCAATCACTGTAAATATTTTTTCGCACTAATTTAATATTTGAATCCTAAATCTAGGTTTTTTAGGAGTGGTATTATACAGGGCTGGTCCCTGTATGGTCCTGAAGAAACGCTAGGGGTAGCGTGAAACATGTCGACCAGGTACTGAACCAACCCACATCACTGGTTGGTCCACAGTACAAACCCCACTTTTAACATACCGGTCTAGGAGCAGAATAAAACATTGAGGCCCACTAGCACGGTATTTTTAACACTCACACACACATCCACTCCACTTACTCTCACTACACATAGTCCTTCACTTCATAGTGCTCCTTCGTAGCTCGAGAGTCGCAGCACGCCCCTTTTCGTAGAGAACTGGGATGACCCCGATGATGAAGCATGTCACCGTGAGGAAACTCCGGTGAGTGAGGGGATAACAAGAAAGAAAAATTCTTTTCTTTCTGGACGGCTACACCTACACACTGCTGGTAGATAGCCCACACACAAGACAGGTCCCTGAACCCAGACACTGGCTTCATTTTTGTAACAGATCACCATCTGATCAGCTTTGGGATTCTTGTGCCCAGTCCACCAAAATATCTACCCCCAGTGTCGAGGACGGTACGGAGTTGGCACAAAATAGAGGAAGCCGATCTGAGGGAGGCACTGGGTGATATAATGCAGCCAAGGAGACAGTCGGGGGACCCGGCTCTCGAGTACGAGAAGCTTGCAGGCTGTTTGAGGAAAGCTATTGTTAAGGTGGGCTCCGCACGGAGGGAAAGGGTAAGGGATACAGGGGAACTAAGAGAGATAAAACAGGCCCTACACCGGTGTGAAAGGCAACCTGAACCAAAGGCCCTGGAGGAATATAAAGCAAAACAAGCCCTCTATAAAATATTAATCATCGCAAACAAATCCGAACACTTTGAGCGGCAGATCAAGGAGGCCAAGGACACTCAGAAAGAGACCTTCAAGGTGCTAAAGGAATTGAGTCAAAAGAAAGAACAGAGGGCGATTGTCAATCTGGCAAAAGTCAAGGATAGCCTAATAGAAATAGGTAAGACCCGCATGAGCTCACGCCCTTTTCAGTGGTGGATCCACCGGAATTCCAGGGAGGCTTCCTCTCAGTCTTTCCAAAATGAGACCTAGACTGCCGAGCGCACATTATGGCCAAAGTGAAATAAGGGTCTCCAGAGGACCCATGTCCTCCCAGGGTGTTCGAAATGATCCTCCCCGTAAAGGGGCCAGAGATGATGCCCTTGTTAAACCTGTCCCTGGTAACTGGGAACGTTCCTCTCAACTTTACGGAAGCTGTGGTGACTCTGCTGCTGAAGAAAGGAGTGCAGATGTAAATAATCTGAAGAATCACTGGCAAATATCCCGGCTTCCCTTTCTGGCTAAGGTAGTAGAGCAGCACGTGCTTAGAACGCTTTCGTCTTTTTTGGAGGAACATCAGCTGCTCCATGTGCGGCTTCGGGGTCCACAACCGTACAGAGCTGGTGATGCCCTCTGTGTTGGACGAGGTGAGACTCGCAGCCGACAAGAAGAATTCATCAGCATTGACCCTTTTAGATCTTTCAGCCGCGTTCGACGCGTTGAACTATGCTCAGTTGCTAACCTGTGTTCGGGAGCTGGGAATTACTGGCGTCATATACCAGTGGATTGCCTCCTTTCTGAAGGATCAGTCGCAAATTTTCCAATTAGAGGATTGTGCGTCCAGGCAAGGCGCTCTGCCGTGGGGGTCCCGCAGGGCTCAGCGTTGTACCCCCTGCTTTTTAACATCTATTTGCAGCCACTCATGGAAGCGTTGGCAAAATTAGAATGTCTGGTTTTCAACTATGCCAACAATACACAACTAATCTTGCGGATCAACAGCTCTACACAGGCACAATCTAATGTACAGAATATCCTCCGGTTCACTATGAACTGGATGGCCACCAATTCACTGAAAGTAAATCCGGACATGAAGTAGGTATCAGCTATTATCACAGGGGGCAACCCCTAGTCCAATTCCTTCTGGCCACAAGAGCTAGGCACTACTCCAACACCGATGCCAGTTGTGAAGAGCCTGGGCATCAGTGTGGATGACAAGCTAACACTGAACAATCAGGTAACCTCTGTGCTGGGGAATTGTGTGGACATTATGAGGCTACTCCGAAACTTGTACCCCTCCTGTCTTTTTTCACCATGCGTACCACAGTGTCTACACTAATTGTGTCATGACTGGACTACGGCAACGCGCTTTACATCGGGCTATCTGACAAACTATCAGGGAAGCTTCAGGAGGTTATGAACGATGCAGCGAGATTAATCTTCACATTTCCTAGAAGAGCACATTTCACACCACTGCTGCAACAACTACACTGGCTTCCAATCAAGCAGAGGGATGTGTTCAAGGGCCTGTGTTTTGCACATACAGCCTTGCAAGGAACAGCACCTGATTACATCAAGGAACGGCTGAAGAGTTATGTGCCAGGGTGATGCCTCCGTTCATCTGAGGCAAGTCTGTTGGCCTGGCCTCGGTTTGACTTGCTTCCATTGTGCATCGATGTACCTTCCATGCACTTGGATCTGTGTGTCTATTACTTTTCTCCTGAAAAAGCATATCCAATGCACTACCCTATTTCTCATCCGCTACCTCTATCAATATCTTTAATCTGCATATACTTACCTCCTTTATGCATCTATTCACTTTCAATGTACTTATGGATCTATATATTTATCTATTTCTTCTAATGTAGCATTTCCAATGCACTACCCTATTTCTCAGCCTATACTTCTCTCAATATATCTTCTAGCCCAACTTTCTGACTCATCTCAAATTTCATTCTACTACTCTTTCCAATTCACTACCCTATCTCTCACCCTATACACCTATCACCCACGCTCTCATTTATCCCAAACCCCATATCACTACTATGTGCCCCACAATAACCCTTTCTTGACTCTCTACTAGTCTACCCCTCCTTGCATTATCTGACACCTCTTTTATATACCGATCCTCCAAAACAAACCTTTCTAAACTCTTCCCTCTGATTCTTCCCCTCCAAAAACCCTTTTTACTCATCCAAAATCCTCCTCCTACTGCTATGACCTAAAAAAGGAAATCCTTCACTCTTCTATCCCTCACTATCCTTTTCAATCAAAATAACAGACCAGCATGTTCACTTCTCTAATTCCATATTCCACTATACTGATTCACCACTAATCCTTTATGGGTTTCAGAGTAGCGTGCTACTCGCCAACAAAGCGTTTCAACACCTCATCAGTGTAGGAGAGTAGGATCTGCTTACTATGGTTACCCCCACTTTTTGCTGGTGTTTCCCTGTTTTCCAACTTTAGTCTGGCTGATATCCTGCTATCCAGAACACCAGCCTAGCTGCTTCCTCTCTAAAATGATTGCATGTACTTTAGGTACACTCCAGTTTGGTTACTGGGGTACCCTTTTGAGTCCCTAGTATATGGTACACCAGGTACTAAGGGCATAGGTACCCCAGAGTCCTACCAGGGGCTGAAGCATGTCTTATGCCACCCCTGGGAAGCCTTCCAAAATGACACCACAGGACTGCTACTGCAGCCGGGGTAAGGTGGTGTTTGCACCCCTGGCTAAGATATAGGTTATCTATATATACCTTTAATAACTGACACACATAAGTCCATCAGTCACTCCTATGGCAGGCCTTATCAATCCTGAAGGCAGAATGCTTGGTTTGTGTGAGAGGGTGCCCATGCATCAGCTGGGCCCCTCTGCAGCTTTCGGAGCCTATTCTCTGAGGCTGTTCTGTGATGCAGCCAGACCATATACTTCTAAGTGCATTATAACCTTGCGGTAAATGCTAACTTTGCAATGGCTGCCTGGAAACATGCCTTCTAGAGGGAGAAACATGTACACACTGTTCTAACCGGTAATAGATTAAAAGAGCCCTGGCATCACAAAATAGACGCTGCAGCCACAGACACGAGTCTGGCCTCCTGCTGCTGACCGAAACTCCGGCAGTGGGGGCCTGGACACTAGGTTTCCTGTCACAGGGAGGTGTGACCACCTCCCTGACAGGCTTTAGTGTATTGGGGCTGGGTGGGTGCATTCTGAGAGTGCTTTGAAGTTAGCACTGGGGGCACACTTGGTGTCCCTGTGCATAGCCCAGTTCAAACCGGTTGCAGGGGCTACCAGACCCTGCTCTGGTGCAAAACTGGACAAAGGAAATGGGTGTAGCCACCCCTCTTTCTAAACCCCCCCATAGGTGGGCCCACAGAGTATGTCCAACCCCTTTCTTTAGCATAAGTAAGGAACCCCTGGCAACAGGACTTTAGATTACACCTGGACGACACTCTGAAACTTAAACCTAGAACTTTGACATTCTACTAAAGACTAGAGGACAGAAGAATCTCCCTTGGGGTTAAGGAGTGACTCCCCTGCTTGGCAGGCACCAACAAAGCATTTTCTGGTCTGCCTCTCCGAAACTCCCACCGGACTCCGAAGTATTTGCAGGCCAGGAAGAGGATTTCTCAGAGGCTGACCGAGTCCCCAGCAAAGCTGAGACCCACAGCCCTCATAAGTGACGTGGAACCAGAAACCCTGGAAACTGTGCATATTTGCTAGTGCATTAACTTCCTAATGTTTCCTGAAGTTGTGCTTTGGGTTACTTTTAGCCCAAGCCCCGAGCAACATCTGCACCGAAGATTGTGGGCCTGCACTCCACGAGTGTTCTGTTAGCCCGCTTCTTGCATTTTAGCTTGAGGTTCCTTCGCAATCCCTGATCTGTCGACTGGTGGGTCCCCACAAAGGCCTTTCTGATTTTCCTTGGGCTTCCATGGTTGCTCCAGATGTGCCCTGACTCCTTACCAAGTGGTGAGTCCCTCGGACCTTGCTGGTCCACACCAAAGCATTTCTGTGATTCCTGCGTGGGTTGCTGTTGCTAAGGCTTGATTGGTCCAATCCAGAAAACGACACAGCAGCACTCGACATCCTTCATGGGACAGCTCGATTCCAGATCCTGGTCATCGTTGATGCCTCCTGGTCCTCAGGTCTGAAGAGTCAAGCTTCACCTTCTTCACCTGAAATCACCCAACATCGGTGGGCATTCGACTATCGTGTCCCTGGTCACTGGCTAGTGACCCAGACTCTGTCCCCTCTGCTTTCAGGTTCTTCTCATCTTCAATTGAGGATTGGGTCACCCCGGACACTGTCCTCTACGACAGCAGCAGCACTTTGCAGCAGATCGCCATTGAAAACGATGACAAAACCCGACACGAAAAGACACCTATGCAGCCGGTTTCCCGGGTTGAGGTAACTCGAGCACTCTGGTGCTCCCGTGGGTGTTGGCCCTAGAACCCCTTAGTTCTAAAGGGGTTTGCTCATAGTCCTCATCTAAGTGTCCTTTATCTTTACAATTCCAACCGTGACTTTCCTCATAGAAGTTAATGGTGATTTGCGGCTGTGTTTAGACACTGCAGGCGTCCCCCATGGGTCCCCTGTGTCACTACCTTGGGTGGTTCCTGGTGGCCCGAGTGGTTCTACAGGCTCTATGCCTTGTGTCTGTGCAAGCCGTGGTTCTTATACCACTTTATTAATATATGGTTTGGTACGCCCGTAGGGCTCAACGTATATTGTGATAATTTACTGTGTGTTATTAAGTTTACTGAATGTACTTTTGCCTCTAGCCTCATAAAGGGACTTGAGGGATATGTTTAGAATAAATACATATATTTTGTATGTATACCTGTTGTGGTTCTTGTTTAATTTGGTCATTCATGAGGTTATAGACTGGTAAAACAAGCTGCTTTACATTCCTCCAAGACTTAGCCTGAAGGCTGCTCTCCACAGCTACCACTGGGATAGCTTTCTATAAAGGTTGTCTTTAACCTACCATCAATAAGGGTCATTTGGACTGGTGCAAGGTGCCCACTAGAATAGTGGACAACATATACCAGGTCAACTTCTCACAATCAGGGTTACAAGCAATGTATAAATGCAACCCATTTTCCTGTTTTACCCCTCCCCAACCCTTCTACACCTCCACAATCCAAATAACTGACATATCCACCACTCAAATGGTTTCATATTTCACTATACTAATTTTCAACGCTAATCCTTTATGGCTTCCAGAGAAGCGTGCTACTTACCAGAAAAGTGCTTTAACACCCATCAGGGGTAACAAGCGATATATGAATGCAAACCTTTCTTCCCCTTCTATCGCTCCGCTATCCTTCTCACTCCAAATAACTGACTAATATCCACCACTCAAATTACTTCCATATTTCACCATATTAATTCACCACTAATCCTTTATGAGTTTCCGGAGAAGGGTGCTACTCACCAAAAAAGCACTTCAACACCCCATCAGGGGTTAGAAGCGCTATATAAATAGAAACCTTCTTTCCTCTTCGATCCTTCTGCTATCCTTCCAAATCCAAATAACTGAATAACATATCCACCACTTAAAATTTACTTGCATGTTTCACTATACAAATTCAACACTAATCCTCTATGTGTCCCGGAGTAGCGTGCTACTTGCCGAAAAAGCGTTTTGATGCCTCTTCAGGGGTAGTAAGCGCTACACAAATGCAATTACAATAAAATACAATACAATACAATAAAGCCGCCTTGGGTGGGTCGAGCATTTTTCCGTGATGATACCTCAGCTTTGGAACAAGCTACCGGAGAGCTTGCAAAGGGAGGTTTCCCTTCTCCCCTTCAGGGGGAAACTAAAGACTCTTCTGGTTATTCAGGCTTTGGATCAACCGCATTTTGGTTGTGAAGCTCTGGTATGGATTTATGTTTCTCACAAGCGCTTAGAGACCATTGGTGATTTGGCACTATATAAATGGCAATAACATAACATAACAGGGGAGAGGTGCAGGGAGCACTGAGGGAGATGCTGTGAAGCAAGTACTGAGAGAAGTGCTGAGCAGGGAAGGCTGAAATGTGTGAGGTGCAGGGAGCACCGAGGGAGGTGCTGTGCAGGAAAAGCTTAGCGGGTTGAGGTGCAGGCAGCACTATGAGAGAAATACTGTGCAGGGAAGGCTGAGAGGGGTGGGTGCTGGAGGCACTGAGGGGGGTGCTGTGCAGATAACGCAGGGACAGGTGAGGTGCACAGAGCGCTGAGGGAGGTGAGGTGCAGGCAGAGTTGAGGGAGGTGCTGTGCAGGTAATGCTGGGAGAGATGAGCTGCAGGGAGAGTAGAGGGAGGTGCTGTGCAGGTAATGCTGGAAGAGGAATGGTGCAGGGAGAGTAGAGGGAGGTGCTGTGCAGGTGATGCTGGGAGAGGAATGGTGCAGGGAGCACCAAGTGTGGTGCTGTGCAGGTATTGCTGGGAGAGGTGAGGTGCAGGAAGAGCAGAGGGAGGTCCTGTGCAGGTAATGATGGGAAGTAAGAGGTGCATGGAGAACTGAAGGAGGTGCTGTGCGGGTAATACTGGGAGAAGTGAGCTGCAGGGAGAGTAGAGGGCTGTGCCGTGCAGGTAATGCTTGTGAGACGTTGGCCAGGCATATGCTGTCCACTAGTTATAGTGGGAACCTTGCACCAGTCCAAACAGCCCCTTAGAGGTGATAAGTTAAAGATAACCTTTATTGAAAGCTATCCTAGTGGTAGCAATGGAGAGCAGCTTTCAGACTAAGTCTTGAAGGAGTGTAAAGCAGATTGTTTTACCAGTCTATAATCTCTTGAATGGCCAAATGAAAGAACCACACCAGGTATATATATGTAAATATATGTATTTATCCTAAACACCCTACTAGTCTCTTTATGAGGCTAGAGGTAAAAGCACATGCGTTACACTTAATGTCACACAGTAAATTAGCACAATATAAGTTGAGCCCTAGGGACGTACCAAACCATATATTAAGAAAGTGGTATAAGAACCACGACTTGACTAGACACAAGGCCTAGAGCCTGTAGAATCGCTTGGCACCCAATGAACCACCCAAGGTAGTGACACAGGGGACCCACAGGGGACGCGTGAAGTGTGAGAACACAGCCGCGATTCACCGTTAGCTTCTATGGGGAAAGTCACGGTTGGAAATGTAAAGATAAAGGACACTTGGAGGAGGACTTTGAAAAAAAAACCTTTAGACTTAAGGGGTTCTAGGGCCAACACCCATGGGAGCACCAGAGTACTCGAGTTACCTCACCCAAGGAAGCTGGGTGCATAGGTGTCTTTTGGTGTCAGGTTTCATCGTCATTTTCAATAGCAATCTGCTGCAAAGTGCTTCTGCCGTCGAAGTGGAATGTGTCAGGGGTGATCCAAGCCTGGATTGAAGATGAGAAGAACCTGAAAGCAGAGGGGACAGAGTCTGGGTCACTTGCCAGTGACCAGGGGCACAATAGTCGAATGCCCACTGATGTCGGGTGATTTCAGGTGAAAGAGATGAACCTTGACTCTTCAGCCACGAGGACCAGGAGGCATCAACGATGACCAGGATATGGAATCTAGCTGTCCCACAAAGATGTTGAGTGCTGCGGTGTTGGTGCCCAGATTAGACCAAACAGTCCTTGGCAACAGCAACCCATGCAGAAAGTAAAGAAATGGTCCGAGGGACTCACCACACGGTGGGGAGTCAGGGCACGTGTGGAGCAACCAGAGAAGCCCAAAGAAAATCAGAGTTGCCTTCACAGGGACCCACCAGTCGAGAGACCAGTGATCACAAAGGAGCCTCGAGTGGAAATGCAAGAAGCGGGCTCACGGAACACTCGTGGAGTGTAGGCCCACAATCTTCAGTGCAGATGGTTCTCAGGTATTGGGCTACAAGTAATCCAAAGCACAACTTCAAATGACGTTAAGTAGTCAATGCACTTGCAAATGTGCACGGTGTCCAGGGGTTCCGGTTCAACATCACTCACAAGAGCTATGGGTCTCAGCTGTGCTGGGGCTCGGGTCGGCCTCTGAGAAGTCTGGAAATCCTCTTCCTGGGCTGCAAATACTTCAGAGTCCAGCGGGAGCTTCGGAGATGCAGACCAGCAAATGCTTTGTTGGTGCCTGCCAAGCAGGGGAGTAACTCCTTGACCCCAAGGGAGATTCTTCCTTCCTCTAGTCTTTAGTATAGTGTTGAAGTTCCAGGATTCTGTACCAGAGTTTTGTCCAGGTGAATTCTAAAGTCCTGTTGCCAGGGGTTCCTTTCTTATACCCAAGGAAGGGGTTGGACTTACTCTAGGTACCCACCTATGGGAGGTTTGGAAAGAGGGGTAGATACACCTATAGAGCAGGGGCTGGTAGCCCCTACAACCGTTTTGAACTGGGCTATGCACAGGGAAACCAAATGTGCCCCCAGTGCAGACTTCAAAGCACTCTCAGAGTGCACCCACCCAGCCACACAACACTAAAGCATGTCTGGGAGGTGGTTAGGCCTCCCTGCCACCTCCCTGTGACAAGACACCTATTGTCCAGGCCTCCCCTGCTGGAGTTTCACCCAGCAGCAGGAGGCCAGACTCGTGTCTGTGGCTGCAGCATCTATTTTGTGATGCCAGGGCTGTTTTAGACTGGTACTAAGTATACCGGTGTTGGACTTGGCCCTTCTGGCAGGTTCACCCCTAAACTTTTTGCTTTGATATGTGACTTGGTGTTGGTTGTTTTTGGCTTCTGCGCATTTTACCACTGTGTCCCAGTGTATAGTGCATGTGTGTTGTGAGACTGGCCTTCCCTCCCATAGGAATGCATGGGGAATGTGAGTGTCCATGGTAGTTCCTGTTGCGTGGGGAGTGCAAGCTCGAGTTTGGTATGTGCGGACTCGTGAGACTGAATGGTACGCGATGATGTGTGCGGCGTTAATGTGTCTAGTGTGGAAGTGCCACTTCTAGGAGTGGGCATGTCTGTGTAATAAAGGTGCAGTGACTGTCTGGCTTATGATTGGCTGGAGCTGGTTGGTGAGCCTGGCTCCAGGAGTCAGATGGATCTGCCCCGGTGGTGAATAGGGAGATTGACAGCCAGATGGGTGGGAGGAGTGCACCTGGGACCTGAATAGGGCTGGGCTTTCCCTACACAATGCTAGCTCCACCCCCTGTGGTGTGTCTGATGTCCCTAGCCTGGCCAGTGAATGGTGAGAGGGGCTGAGCACAACAGACTGCTCCAAAACCAGCTGCGTCTGGTTTTCCCCCCACCCTACACCCTCAGACAAAGAGAATGTGTATATAAAAAGGGCCTGTGACCCCATACAAAATGTTCTCTTGCTGATCCTAACTTGAGGGGGCCTGCTGCTGCTGGGCACCAGGAGGACCCCCACTGGGACTGCCTTCCTGCCTGGAGAGCCCTGTGAGCTGGTCCCTGGGCCCAGCCTTTGCCCCCCCCCCTCCTACAAGACTTTCCTGGACTTCCTTTTACCTATAGCGCCTGCTATTCATCTTAGGAGGACTGCTGGGGGCCTGCAGGGCAGAGAGGCTGCGTGGGGATCCCCCCTGCAGTGGTGTACCGAGCGGGTGCCTACTCCGCATATTTGCCAATTTTCAAAGCCCCTGGCAGGTGCCCACCCCACCAGGGACTTGCTGCAGATTTATGGCCTAGCGGGTGCCCAGCCCACTCTATATTGAAATTAAAGAGGGAGCCTACCCCTCATCTGCCCCACATCACCGCCGCAGCCCGGGGCAGCAGAAAATTACCGCAGCGACCCTGTGTGGAGCCGAGATCGGAAGTCAGGCAGCCCTCCTCGAGATGGAGGCAGGCCTGACCCGGAAGCAGGAATACGAGCGCAGCCGTAGCGTCCCCGGGAGAGGAGAAGCTCCCGAGTACAGCTGCGAGAGAGGAGGAGTGCTGCAGTGCCTGGCGGGGCTCCTGTGCAGAAAAGGGAGCCCCGCGCGCAGCCAGAGTCTGCCCGGAAAGGCGAGGGGAAAGAAAACTTCCCCGACAGCCGCAGCGCGACCGGGAGAAGAGTGGAGCACCCCGGCGTAGAATAGCCCCAAGGGACCGGCGAGGAGAGCAGACCGGTGAGTGCGGGCAGTTCTTCTGGCATAGAGTTGCCCCGGTTGGCAGCGGGCCACTCCCAAGGTAGTTGGGGCAATGATTTCATTATGAGCCCTGAGAGGCTCCAGGGGGAATATTTGTTTTAAAGACTAGAAGGCTCCAAGGGCGCCCTGATATTTCAAGCCCACGAGGCCCCACAGCTGAAGGGGCATTTCGGTGGTAGAGCGGCCCCGGCTGGCAGCAGGCCGCTCCCCCCGGTGTGGCAGCATTTTTCCTCCAGAGCAACGAGGCTCTAGCGCGATTCGGGAGCACCGTTTTCATTCAGGGCCCACGAGGCTCCTGAGGGCGCAGTACATTATTTCTAGAGCCTGCAAGGCTCACACAGTGTTGTTGGGAACTGTGTTCATTTGAGAGCCCCAGAAGAAGAGCCAGGAGGCATGCTCATGCCAGGCCCAGTTCCCCAGCTGCCCAGCACTTAGTGGGCAGCTGCTTCGTTTAGGCCAGAAACCCTTGCGCATTCTTCTTTGGCTGCCTGCGCAGCCTGCCCTGACTTTGCTGGACACAGGACGTTTCAGCCCCTGAGAGGCCAAGTTGGCCTGGGGACAGTTCATGTGTTGTGCCCTTGCGTGGGGTACATGTTTTTGCCTCATGTGATTTTTGCGCAAATGTGATACTTGCCTAATGTGATTTATGCAGTGCCTTTATCCCCATACCTCTAAATGTATTGTTATGTCTAGGAGGTGGTTTGACTTAGTATAGTTATACTAGTGAGTTCATGGTTCCCTGCGTGATATTTGCCTAAGGTGGTTATGGTTGCGTAGTGTGTACTTACCTTTTACCAGTGGTTACTGGTTGTGTGCTACCTTTGCTATTTGGTGCTACAATTATTCTATGTTCTAAGTGTTATTCCTACAAAGTGCTATTTCTACCAAGTGCTAGTTCTAAAATTGCTTATTCCAGACAGTGGTCCATGTGGCCCTGTCCCATGTATAGAATCCCCTGTAAATTCTGCCCATGCCAGTTGGCACAGTGTAAATTGTGTGTTTATTATCTAATGTGCTTGGTATAATACAAAGGCTATTTTTATATATAACCTTGTGTGGAGTTTCCTTTGTGGTGGGCCTTGGGTGTTGTTGCTGGGTGCCCGCGCAAACGCTTTACACCTTACCTCAGAGATAAGCCTGACTGCTCGTGCCAAGCAACCAAGGGGGTGAGCAGGGGTTATTTTGGCGGGTGACTTCCTTGCCCTGGCGTAGAATTGTGGTCTTTGCCTGGCTTTGGCGCAAGCCTTAGCCAACCAGAAATCCCCATTTCTAACAACCGGTGTAAATGTAAATGTAAATGTAAATGGGTATTTATAGAGCGCAAACTGTCGCTCCGAAAGGAGCATCCTGGCGATGAAAAGGGTAGCTCAATGGAGTGACGGAGAAGAAATGCGCTAGATGGCGGCTAGCACATATGAGTCTGGCAGATTATATAGCCAGGTTTTAAGTTTCTTTCTAAAGGCTGCTTCGGTATGTTGCATTCTGAGGTCGTTTGGCATGGCGGTCCAAAGTGTGTACATGTCTCTCCCTCTAGAAGGGTGGAATTCTACCACCGCCTCAAGGACTGGCGGGGGTTAGAATTCCAAAGTGTTTGAAAGCAAACACGACATGTTTCCATGCAGCCATTCCAAAGTTAGCATTTACCGTGAGGTTATAATACACTTAAGAGTATATGGTCTGGCTGCATCACAGAACAGCCTCAGAGAATAGGCTCCGAAAGCTGCAGAGGGGCTCTGCTCATGTATGGGCACCCTCTCACAAAAAACCATGTACTCTGCCTTCAGGATTGATAAGGCGTGCCATGGGGTGACTGATAGGTTTCTATGTGCAGTGATATAAGGTAGATATAGGTAACCTATATCTTAGTAAGGGGTGCATGCACCACCTTACCCAGGCTGCAGTAGCAGTCCTGCGGTGTTATTTTGGAAGGCTTCCGAGGGGTGGCATAATTTACGCTGCAGCCCCTGGTAGGCCTCTGGGGTACCTATGTACCATACACTATGGACTCACAAGGGTACCCCAGTAACCAAACTGGAGTATACCTAAAGTACTTGCACTCAATTTAGAGTGGAAGCAGCTAGGCTGGGGTCCTGGATAACAAGGACCCAGCCAGACTAAAGTCGAGAAACAGTGAAACATCAGCAAAAAGTGGGGGTAACCATTGGAGCAGATCCTACTCTCCTACAATGCTGGGAGAATAGGGGTGCAGGGACAGTAGAGGGGGTGCTGAGTAGGTAATGCTGGGAGAGGTGAGGTGCAGGGAAAGAAGAAGGAGGTGCTGTGCAGGTAATGCTGGGAGAGGTGAGGTGCAGGGAAAGAAGAGGGAGGTGCTGTGCAGGTAATGCTGGGATAGGTGAGGTACAGGGAGCGGCGAGGGCAGTGACTCCTACTCGGCTGGTTCTGAGTCACCAGGGACGGTTGGGCTGTGACCGCTGTGACTGCAGAGGAAGAGGAGAAGTGAGGGAGTTGTAGCCTGTGCAGTGACGAAGCACATCAGCTGCTGTCACCTCCCCTCCCTGCCCCAGCCCCTCACACACTGCCTGGGGCAGGAGCAGCTCTGGGTCTGCAGAGGCTGGCTGATGACTTCCTGTAACAGCTGGGAACACCTGGGTTGAGGGGGGAAGGGGGCAGGAGGCACAGAGAAGGCAGGAGGGACAGAGAGGGGCAGGAGGGACAGGGGCTGCAGAGAGTGAGGTGGGAGGTGCAGGGAGGGGCAGGAGGGCCAGGGAAGGGGTAGAGGCACAGAGAGGGGCAGGAGGGACAGGAGCTGCAGAGAGTGAGGCAGGAGGTGCAGGGAGGGGCAGGAGGGACAGGGAAGGTGCAGAGAGAGGCAGGAGGCGCAGAGAGAGGAGGGAGGTGCAGAGAGAGGCAGGAGGCGCAGACAGGAGCAGGAGGCGCAGAGAGAGGCAGGAGGTGCAGAGTGACGCAGGAGCAGGAGGTGCAGAGAAAGGCCAGAGGTGTAGAGAGAGGTGGGAGGTGTAGAGAGAGGCAGGAGGTGCAGAGAGAGGCCGGAGGTGCAGAGAGAGGCAGGAAGTGCAGAGAGAGGCAGGAGGCGAAGAGGGAGGCGGGCTGAGAGAGGCAGGAGGCGCAGAGAGAGGCACCAGGTACAGAGAGAGGCGGGAGCTGCAGAGAGGAGCATGAGGCGTAGACGAGGGCAGTTGGTGGTAGATTTAAGTGCCGAGAGTTACAGATGAGGCCGGGTTAGACAAGGGATACACTGTCAGGCCTGCTCCTGGTGGGGCCGCGGTGGAGTTGAGTTCACAGAGACTGGTGATCATGGAACAGAGGAAGAGACTGGGCCCCCAGGGGAGGAGGGAGACGGGGGCCCCAGGGAAGGAGGGAGACTGGCCCCCATGGGAGGAGGGAGACGGGGCACCCAGGGGCGGAGGGAGACTGGGCCCTCAGGGGAGGAGGGAGACAGGGCCCCCACGGGAGGAGGGAGATGGGGCACCCAGTGGTGGAGGGAGACAGGGCCCCAAGGGGGGAGGGGAACGGGCCCCCAGGGGAGGATGGAGATGGGGCCCAGAACCAGACCAGATTCCAGGGGGGAAAGCCAGGGCCCCCAGGGGAGGAGGGAGACGGGCCCCCAGGGGTGGAGGGAGAGGGGCCCCCAGGGGAGGAGGGATAAGGGGCCCCCAGGGGCAGAGGGAGACGGGCCCCAAGGGTGGAGGGGAACGGGCCCCCAGGGGAGGATGTAGATGGGTCCCCAGGGGAGGAGGGAGATGGGGCCCAGAACCGGGTTGGCCTTGGTTACCAGGCTCTTCTTGAAATATTTCTCAGGTAATGAGACAATGTTTGCCCTGGCCCCTCCCCCATCCCTCCCCCCAAAGGGCAGAGACCAGGGGTCCGGATGAAGGCTTCCAGAAGGACCCCTGGTGCTTCAGACTGCACAGCTAGCTCCTCGAAGACACCGCATCTGCTGCAGATGCGAACAGCTGGATCGATCACTTCACTTGGGAGCCCCGAGGTCTGGAGTTATTTGATCTCAGATCACACGTCTTGTCATCATAACACGGGTAGTTAGTTAGTTAGAGGTGGTAAACTCCAGCCCTGCCGTTCACTGAACCAGCACAAGAGAACCCTCTGCAATCTGTTCTTGGGCGGAATTGCTGTTAAGCCCCGCCTCTTCTGCGCCAGCTCAATGGTGGCAGGGATTCAGTGCTGCTTCCAAGCACTGTAGCCTGTCAGACGCAGTGACGTGGTCCCGCCAAACATACACTTTTCATGCAGCCCTGCTGCAAATGGTTGATGACGCGCTGAGGATACTCGATTCGGGGGGATCCTGTCTTCTAATTCTCCCTGACCTTTCTGCAGCCTTTGACACTGTCAATCACAACACTCTCCTCAACACTCTTCAACAGAGAATGGGTATGGAGGGCACTGTGCTTAAATGGTTTGCTTCCTTCCTCTCTGATAGATCCCAACATTCAAAACTGGATGTCAACTCATCAACTGATTCTGAATCCCTCCAAAACTGAATTCCTCCTCCTCTCCTCCTCGCTTTCTCCTCCCCCGGTTCAATCATGGATGGATCAGATGAATCTACTTAACAATAAACCCATCATTGTCGACAGCGCAAAATCCCTTGGTGTCATACTTGAAAAAAAACCTCAATCTAATCCCCCACATCAATTCCATTTCAAAGTCTGCTCGATACCAACTGCGCCTTGTTTGGGGGATTCGTCGTTTCTTCCCAGAGCAAAGACCTTAAAACCCTGGTCCAATCGTTGGTCCTCTCCAGACTGGACTACTGCAATTCTCTTCTTACTGGCCTCCCCAAATCCCACCTGTCCCCCCTTAAGTCTGTTCTCCATTCAGCAGCTAGTTTCATTTATGGGGCCAAAAGAAGCGACCACATCACAACCATGTTATCCACCCTCCGCTGGCTTCCCATCGAGGCAAGATCTATCTTCAAGACCGCTTGTATCACCCACAAAGCCTTGCACTCCCCCTCTCCTTGCTACCTGGCGAATAAACTGAAACTCTCTAGAGGCTCTAGACCGTCTCGTAATGCAGAAAATATACTGCTTGAGCCTACCACTTTCAAGAAGGAAAGAACGATGGCCCAATCCTTCTCAGGCAACGCAGTGAGATTCTGGAACTCACTTCCGCCTCAGCTCCGGACCACCACCTCCTCCCAGGCCTTCAAAAGGGACCTCAAAGTTCTCCTCCTCCAAAGACACCTCCAAAAGAAATTCACACCCTCTCTATTACCTGTAGGAAGACCCTCCATTACTGAAAATTATTTTCCCCATGACTATGGAAGTGCCTTCCCTGTGCGTTTGTGTGGTTGGAGTGTATGCCATTTATTGCAGTATTACCCTTGTACCTGTGTTTGGTTCTCTTTTGTAACATGCAGACGCCACTTTTCTCTTGTACACACTGTTTGCTCATCTTACATTTTGTTTGCTTTCGATACTTGCACAAGTGCCACCATTGCCACCGTAACGTTTGTTCCTGTGCCTCTGTGTCTAGCACATATTGCAGTATTATACCTCTAATTGTACTTTGTTTTCTCTTGTAACCCGCACACTTGTCACTTTTTCCTCCTGTAATGCACTGTTTGCTACCTCATGTATTTTGTTTGCTCATAATTGTCACTTTTACCTCATGTAACTTAACGTTTTCTTTTGTAATTAGTTCACTTGTAACTTTCTCCTTATGTATCATTACTGTTCCTATTGTGAAGCGCTCTGACGCCTTCGGGTAAAGTCCGCGCTATAGCAAAACGCATAAATAAATAAAATAAAGGGCATCTTGGCGCTGAATATCAGATGTGTGGTGTTATTTTATCGGCCTCAGAAGGATGAAACCCAGAGTGGCTCTGCACCTGTGGCCATGAGGTCAGACTCCTATAGAGGGGCCATCAATGCACCATCCCCGGCCCCGTATGTACACATTGCACACAGGCGGAGGGAGAGGCCTGGAGGGAGGGGCCCCGGAGGGAGGGGCCCCGCCCAGCCTGCCGAGGCCCAGCACTGCTCCTCTTCCCCGAATCACACGCCCTCCGCTCCGGGGCAGCAGTTTCCCATTTCCTGGGAAAGCACCTCAGACTCTCTTGGCAGCGCCTAGAAGAGGCGGAGACAGAGACAAAGAGAGGCGCGCCCGACCCGGAGGGCAGGGAGAGGGGGGGGGGGGAGGCAACACGGAGAGAGGTGACAGAGGACAGAGGGTTAAAGACCCACAGGAGGGAGCAGAGCTTTTTTATTTATTTTTTGTTTATTTTATTTATGCGTTTTTCTATAGCGCGGACTTTACCCGAAGGTGTCAGAGCGCTTCACAAAAGGAACAGTAATGAGAAAATTACACGTCAGCATGTTACAAGAGCAAACGATACGTTCCATGAGGCAAAAGTGACAATTGTGAGCAAACAAAATACAAGAGGTAGCAAAGGTACATTACAGGAGGGAAAGTGACAAGTGTTCAGGTTACAGAAGCGCACAAAGTACAAGTAGAGGTATAATACAGCAATAAATGGAGGACACTCAAACACAAGAACAAACGTGACGTAGGCAATAGTGGCACTTGTGCAAGTATCGAAAGCAAACAACATGTAAGAGGAGCAAACAGTGTGTACAAGAGAAAAGTGGAAAGTGACGTGTGCATGTAACAAAAGAGAACCAAACACAGGTAGAAGGATAATACTGCAATACTTGGCAGACACTCAAACCACACGAACACACTGGGAAGGTACTTCCATAGTCATGGAGAAAAGAGTTTTCAGTAATGGAGGGTCTTCCTACAGGTAATAGAGAGGGTGTGGATTACATTTGGGAGTGTCTTTGAAGAAGGAGAACTTTGAGGTCAGTTTTGAAGGCTTGTGCGAGGAGGAGGTGGTCCGGAGCTGCGACGGAAGGGAGTTCCAGATTCTCACCGCGTTGCCTAAAAAGGATTGGGCCATCGATCTTTCCTTCTTGAAAAGGGGAGGTTCAAGCAGTAGAATTTCCGCATTACGTGATGGTCTAGAGCCTCCAGAGAGTTTCAGTTTATTCGCCAGGTAGCGTGGAGAGGAGGAGTGCAAGGCTTTGTGGGTGATACAGGCAGTCTTGTAGATAGCTCTAGCCTCGATGGGGAGCCAGCGGAGGGTGGATAACATGGGTGTGATGTGGTCGCTTCTTTTGGCCCCATATATGAAACTAGCTGCTGAATGGAGAACAGACTTAAGGGGGGACAGGTGGGATTTGGGGAGGCCAGTAAGAAGAGAATTGCAATAGTCCAGTCTGGAGAGGACCAGCGATTGGACCAGGGTTTTAAGGTCCTGGTCCGGAAAGAAGCAAGAAATCCCCCAAAGAAGGCGCAGTAGGTATCGAGCAGACTTTGCAGTGGAATTGATGTGGGAGAGTAGATTGAGTTTTTTGTCGAGTATGACACCAAGGGGGCAAGGGGGGAGGGGGGAGGCAACACAGAGAGAGGTGACAGGTAACAGAAGGTGAAAGAGCCAGAGGAGGGAGCAGTGCTGAGGGGTAACACAGGACTGAAACGAGGGGGGCGGGGGGACATAGGGGGTGGGGGTGTCTCCCTGCCCCAGGATTGCATGTAGGTGCCACCGTGGTAGGCTGTGTTCCAGGAAAGGTAGGTCAGGTGGCGACCCAGATTCCAGCACCTGAGTCTCTCATCCTCCTGTCCCTCTGGAGAGGGGCAATGGAGACCCCCCAACCCCCACCCGTGCCTTGTGCACTGCCTTCCTCTTGCCTTTGCCAATCTGCAGTGGTGGCATCTCTTCCTGAAAGTGATGTCTTTGCATCCAATGCTTTGGGCATCACCTCTGATGCGTCCACTCCATGCAGAGCGCCCACCTGCCGAGTCCACCCTCTTTGCCTCAGAAGAGCAGCGATTGGACTCAGCGTCTGTCTATTTTAAACTGGGTTCCATTTGCTAGCTGCCGACTTTATGCTAAAGCATCCAACAACCCCATGAAATGGGGGGTGCAGGAGTGGCTAAACTTGGCAAGTCACTTTCAACCTTCATGCAGCTTCATGGAATGCGCCCCAGGGCCTGATTCACAAACCAAATCTTACACCTAAAGTCAGAGTCTAGAACGAAAGTCTAACTTTACTACTAGTAAAGTTAGACTTTTGGTCTAAGTTTACCTTTCTGAATCGGGCCCTCAGTTATTAGCAAATCAAACATGTTTTCACCCGTTCCCTCTGCTGCCTCCTCACTGCATCTACACGAAACCTGAAACCCCTGCACAAGGTAGAATTTGCTAACTCTCTGACACATCTGAAGCAGAAACAACTTATTGTGAAGAAATAATACTAAAATGAACAACTGTTAACACTGTCACTGGCACCTCAGTTCTGAGCAGGTCCTGCTTTTGGACGACCACATCGATCCAGGAGTGCATGTACTGCCACAAGGTGGGGTTGATACTGGTGCAACGGAGCGCGCTGCACCGCAATCGCTCCCAGCGGAGTGCCAGTTCCTCAAGGTGTGGTTGATACTGGTGCGACGGCGTCCTGCACCGCACTTGCTCCCAGCGGAGTGCCAGTTCCTCAAGGTTCGGGACGTTCTGGTGCGATGGCGCACGCTGCACCGCACTCGCTCCCAGCAGAGTGCCAGTTCCTCGCGGTGCGGGAGATTCTGGTGCTACGGGGCGCACTGCACTGCACTCACTCCCAGTGGAGTGCCCGTTCCTCAAGGTGTGGGATGTTCTGGTGCGACGGCGTGCGCTGCACCGCACTCGCTCGCAGCGGACTGCCCGTTCCTCAAGTTGCGGGAGATTCTGCTGCCACGGCACGTGCTGCACCGCACTCGCTCCCAGCGGAGTTCCCCTTCGTCAAGGTGCAGGAGATTCTGGTGCGACGGCACGCGCTTCACCGCACTCGCTCCCAGCAGAGTGCCTGTTCCTCAAGGTGCGGGAGATTATGGTGCGACGGCACGCGCTGCACTGCTCTCACTCCCAGCAGTTGCCCATTCCTCAAGGTGTGAGAGATTCTGGTGCGACGGCACGCGCTGCACTGCACTTGCTCCCAGCGGAGAGCACGCTGCACCGCACTCACTCCCAGCAGAGTGCCCATTCCTCGAGGTGCAGGAGATTCTGGTGCAATGGTGTGCGCCGCACCGCACTTGCTCCCGGCGGAGTGTCCGTTCCTCGAGGTGTAGGAGATTTTAGTGCAACGGTGCTCGCTGCACTGCACTTGCTCCCAGCGGAGTGTGCTCGTTCCTCGAGGTGCGGGAGATTCTGGAGCAGCATGTGGGAGATTGTGGTAGGACGGCACACGCTCCACCCCACTCGCTCCCAGCAGAGTGTCTGTTCTTATAGGTGCAGCAGGATATTCTGGTGCGACGGCGCGTGCTGCACTGCACTCGCTCCCAACAGAGTGCCCGTTCCTCAAGGTGCGGGATATTCTGGGGGGACGGTGCGTGCTCCACCGCACTCGCTCCCAGCAGAGTGCCCGTTCCTCAAGGTGCGGGAGATTCTGGTGGGACAGCGCATGCTCCACCGCACTTGCTCCCAGCAGGGTGCCAGTTCCTCAAGGCACTGGAGATTCTGGTGGGAGAGTGTGTGCTGCACCACACTCGCTCCCAGCAGAGTGCCCGCTCTTCAAGGCGCGGGAGATTCTGGTGGTACAGCGCATGCTCCATCGCACTCGCTCCCAGTGGAGTGCCCGTTCCTCAAGGTGCGGATGATTCTGGTGCGACGGTGCACGCTGCACCGACCTTGCTCCTAGCGAAGTGCCACAAGGTGTGGCACCAGAGACACACCCCTGTCACCGTGGTCCAACCCTTGCACTATGTATGACAGCCTCTACTCCTCAAAGAGTCTGAATATAAATGGTTAATACAACCATGCACCCCTACCTAGACATGACAGCAGAGATAGGCCACTCTCATCACAGTCAGACCCTTACACCATGAATGAGAGCTTCTATGCATCACGGAGTCTGACCGTGTATGGTTAATGTAACCATCCACCCTAACCATGCACGGCACAGAAGAGAGGCCACTCTCACCATGGTAAGACTGTGCCCAACACCTCCGCTTGGGATGACTCCTGGTGGCCTGTTGCGTTAGGAACCCCCCAACCCCCACAACCACGGACCATGCACGAAACCTCGGCATCATATTAGACTACTCACTCACGATGAACCATCAGATTTATGCCGTCTCCTCATCATGCTTCTACACTCTTCACCTGCTTTGAAAGACCTTCAGATGGATCCCCACTGAGGCCAGAGAGACGGTCACCCACGCACTCATCAGAATCAGACTCGACTACGGCAATGCACTCTATGGTGGCGTTACCATGAAACTCCTCTGGAAACTACAGAACGTTCAAAATGCCGAAGCGAGACTGGTCCTCAACATCCCAGCCACAGCCACATCCCCGAACACATGTGAGAAATCCACTGGCTCCCAGTGAACAAAAGAGTCACATAAGCGTCTACAAGGCCCTCCGTGACGCTGGACCAGCATACCTCAACACCACCACTCATTCCACGTACCCACCAGACACCTCTTTCGAGTTGAACTGGCCCTTGGCACAGTCCCTCGGATCCGAAAGACATGGACTGGAGGAGGATCCTTCTCCTACCTCGCCACTACAGCCTGGAACACCCTGCCTCTCTCCTCAGGCTATCTCCCTCACGGGCAATTCAGGAAGAATCTAAAGACCTGGCTCTTGGACTAAACCTCGGCTCCCATCAGGACCTGCAGCTCTCCCCTCTCAGCACCTTTAGACTCTCACGGGTGAGTAGTTGCGCTTAATAAACACTGATTGAATGATTGAAGGTCAGACCCTTGCAGTATGACAGCCCTTACGCCTCACAGAGTCTGACCGTACATGGTTAATGTAACCTCAGACCCAATCCCATCCAGGGGGGAAGACTCATCTCTCTTGTGTGCTGAGTCTGTGACTCGGCGCCTAGAAGCCATGGTGTTGTGCAGTGTGAGCACTGCCGGACCAATAACTAGCATCAACTTGCCCAGGACACAAGCCGGTGACGACACCCCAGGCAGGTGAAGAAGGATGTTTGGGTTCATCCCTCGTGATCTCCCAACAATAACAAGCTCTTGTTGTGGCTCAGCCAGAAGGACAGGATCTCTGTACAGGAGAACGAGGAAACACCTGGGAGCAGGTGAGGCCGGAAGGAGGTACATGGAAGACACCTCTGCTGAGGTCATTGATCATCAGTTTCATCATCAGATGATTCAGTCAGACACCTAGAGTATGCGTCTACTATCTGCAAATATTCACTTCAGACATCTGGAGCCTGACAGTACTCCCTGCCAATGTTCACTTCAGACATCTGTTATGTTATGTTATAGAATTTATAGAGCGTATGGCCGTCCTGGCAGAGGGAAGTCCCAGCGCTAGATTGCTGGAGGTGAGGGCGTGAGAGGAGATGCCGATCATTTAAAAAGCCAGGTCTTCACTGCCCTTCTAAAGGACATGTGGTTAGAAATGTTTCTGATATAAAGTGGAAGAGAAATCCAGAGGGTTGGTGCAAGCGCATTGAATGAGCGTCCTCCTGCTCTGCCGACTCACTCCTGGAAGCATCGCGGGCTAATCGTCAGCCTATGCCTGAGGAGGGAATCCCCCCCTTTAACACCTAGAGCACCTTAGTGAGTGCGACATATAGCCTGCAACGCTCACTTAATTAATTAATTTTTAATACGCACCCACACTTCTAACGGTCCTGAGTGTAGGAGAGTAGGGTCTGCTATCCTATGGTCACCCCAATTTTTGCTTTTTGCTTCACTGGTTTTTGACTTACTGAGGCTGTGGGCCTGCTAATCAGATCCCCAGCCTGCTGTTCTCTCTCTAAATTTATAATACATGTGCTATAGGTACATACCACAATTGGAAATGGACTCCTTGTCAGCCCCTGTACCATGCACTATAGGTGCTCAGGGCATAGATGCCACCAAGGCCTGCCAGGGGCTGAAGCATAGCTTTTGCCACCCCTGGCTGGTTCTTAAATTGACACAACTGGCTGATCACTCAGCTGGGGCAAGTGGGTGTAATCACCCCTTGCTTAGATATAGTATACCTATATCTAAACCTATATCTGGACACATATATAGCCTGTAAGCCACTCCTATGGAAGGCCTCATCAATCCTGGAGGCAGAGTGCGTGGTTTTATGTGAGAGGGAGCTCTGGCATGAGCTGAGCCTGTCTGCAGCTGTCGGGAACAACTCCCTAAGCTGATCCGGGATAATGCCATACCATATACTCTTAAGCGCCTTATAATCCTCGCGGTTATATAGCAACTTTGGTTTGGCTTTATCAAAACATGTCGTGTAAGGTGTCATACGAATTGGAATACTACCCCCTCGCCAGTTCTGGCGACGGGGGTAGCATTTCACCCTTCTAGAGGGATAGGACATGTTACTTTACTGAAACACGGTTGATTTAAAATGAGCCTCAGATCCACAAAATGGATGCCCCTGCCACAGACACGGGTCTGGCCTCCTGCTGCTGACCGAAACTCAGCAAATGGTGGCCTGGACAAAGGGTTTCCTGTCGCAGGGCGGTGTTAAACCACCCCAGACAGGAGATAGTGGATTGCAGCAGGGAGGTTTCAAAGAAACCAGACACTGCCTGGGGAGCACAAGGCTGCCCCTTGCATAATCCGGCCAAACCGGTTCTGGGGCCTTCCAGCCCCAGTCCCAGCGCGTCCTGGATCAAAGGAAAGCGGTGTAACCACCCCCTTCCTGGGTCCCACCCATAGGAGGGGACCTAGCAGGATGTCCAGCCCACCACATTCGAATAAGAGTGGGAGCAGTGCCAATGCAACTCAGATCATCCTGAAGAAACATAAGAAACGAATTCTGGACCCTTCGACATTCTACTCAACATAGAAGACTGAAGAATCTCCCTTGTGGTCAAGGAGTGACCACCCTGTGCAAACAGGCACCATCCAGCCCTCGACCCTTGCTTTGTTGCAGTTCCCGCCGGAACTCGAGCGACAGAGATCAACGAGATCAAGCTTGCCTGCCTTCTCCCAGCCCGATCCACAGTCCCTGCAGAGCTGAGACCAGTGGAGGCGACCGGAAGCGTGGGGCATGCCATCTTGAAAAGGCCACTAGACGCTGACCGTGCAGCCCACGAGTGATCCTCGAAGCTGTGCACCGGGGTTTGAGAAGCCCTCACCCCGAGCTACACTTGCACCAAAGCTACCCCCTCCACACTCAACGAGTGCTGCGTGGGGCCCTTCTGCTTGTTTTGGCTCGACGCGTTGGCCCGGTCACTTGCCAGCTGGCTTGTGGCCCCTGTGCCGACGAAACTTTGAATACGACTTGCTTTTCTGGTTGCTCCAGATCTGCACCAGCTCCTGTGAAAAGGAGCCCCCACTCTGACCCTCCTGGTTTGAGTGATAAGCAATCTCCCGGTTCCGCGTGGATTGCTTTTGCCAAGTGCTGTTTGCTGCAATCTTGAAGCCGACGGTGCTGACGGCGAGAGCCTACGTGGGACAGATCGTGACCTACTCCTGGACATCGCAGATGCCCCAGAGCCCACGTGACAGCGGAGAGAAGCCTATCGACAACCACCTGATTGCGCCCGACATTGCCTGGTTCCGTCCTGGTTCCACCCTGGTCACTGCTGAGTGACCCAGACTCTGTCCCCTCTGCTTTCAGGTACTTTTCTACTTCGATCCACCCTTGGATCGCACCGGACACTTCTGCTTCACATCGCCTGCAGCTGCAACAGCTTCAAGCACCAAGAGCCTGCGTGTCAAAATCCGACGCCACTTCGACCCTGTGCACCCACGGCCTGTGGGTGAGGTAACATTGCAACGCCGGTGTTCCCACACTGGTACACACCTCTAGGGTCTGTTTCTTGAGTTTGGTTCCTCTAGGTTCAGCGGAAGTATCTTTTAACTCACTTTATGTAACTTTTACGCACCATTGACATTGCATTGGTGCAAGCCGCACTTTCCGTGCTGCACCCGACTCCCGTGGGCTACTCCCGACTTCAGCATTGCTAGTCCTGACTGCTCCCAGCGAATCTCTAGGCCCTAGACCTAACCACTGTTCGATTGGTATCTCTTATACCACTTTTTTAGTATATAGTTTGAGTGGCCACCGGCCCTCATCCAAAATTGTGCAACTTTGTATGTTATACTATGCTTTTGATTTAACGCTTGTGCCCCTTTCCTCATAAAGAGTACTGGGGAGTAATTTAGAAATAAATACATATATTTTTATAATATATACTTGTGTGGTGTCCTTTCATTTGATTACAGGATTGTATGTGGTAAAACAGCTCGCTTAACACGACCTCTTAAGTTAAGCCTTTAAGGCTGCTTACTCCATGCTACCACTAGGATAGCTTGTCTAACAAGGTTGATTTACAGCCAGACATCCTTGGGGTTTGTTTGGACTGATACCAAGTGGTTCCAGAATTGGAAACACTACATATCAGGCCAACTTTTCACACTGAGGAAAGCCAGAATTAAGAGAAGGCACTGGCTGAAACATGTCGACCAACACCGGATGTAGGAGGTCGTACTTCCACCACCATAACATCCATCCTGCCTTGTTTTTAACCACTGATAGTGGCCCATTTATTAAAATTTGATTAGCCCTCCGGTATTGGGACCTCTGTCAAGCCGTTTTAATTACACTTCACCTTTTCACTACACTGCACTCTCAGTAAGATACCTGCTCCGCTGTAATCAGGCGTTGAAGCTCACCCGGGACACATTAGTTGTCACTGGGTGGGCCCGATGATGAAGCATGCCACCAACTAGGTTGGTGGGTGAGGGCTTCATGAAGACACCAAACAGGTGCCCCCTGACAAGATACTTCAGAGATTAATATACAAGTCATAAGTAGCTAGTTCTTTTTGCCACATATAAGCCACCCATCAACTGGCAACTCCCATCTTTCCAACGCCATACTGAGAATGACGAGGCAATGCAAGAGAAGGGGCACATCGCCCACAAAGGCATGTCCGGTGCATACGGAGCTCGTCGAACCACCCGTTTAACTGTGCCCTCCCATACGATCCCAACATGCTGTGTAATATAGGGGAGCGGTGAGGAGATCCCAGAGCCAAGCTTCAAGGTGGTCAGCAAAGACCATGCACCATATGTACCGGCTAAGATGCGGTTCTCCCAATTATTACTATCCTCCATCCAATGAACAGCATGCTGCAGTTAAGCTGCCATCTAACAGACCTCCAGGCGGGGTACCTTAAGTCCTCCCCTGCTCCAAGTTCTCTGCATAGCGGTAGGTCCCACACTCTTATGCCTGGATCCCCACAGAAGATCCATGATCTAATTTGCGAAAGTAGTTTTTGCCATCGCTATCCTACCTATAAGAGATAGAGGAAGATCCCTCCAAACCCTGACCGAAGCCCCAAAATCCTCCTGATTTTAAGTTTTAAATATTCTGAATCTGTGTAGGCCAAGCGAATTCAGAAATATGTGCCCCTTGAAGTCACCCAAGCAAACCCCACCGCGGGTATAAGTGCTCGAGTGTTGCCGCTTTTCTCCCCAATTGAATTAGCTTTGATTTATTTAGGTTGAGTTAAAGGTCCAAGACATCGCTAAACACCTGCTAAACCCTAAGTAGTATTGAGGAAATATAAACCTCCTAAGGGGTTCACTGATACACCTGGGTCTTTCAACCAACAAAGAAGAGATTGGCACAGAAGCTGTAATATCAAGAAAACATATTTAATGACCGCAGATGAGGGAGACTGAGTCATACAGTACCCTCAGGCCACTGTAAGAGACAGTCTAAGGAGTACAGAGAACAGGGGCCTTATATATGCTTAGGTTACATTAGTCAGCATAAAACCAAGGGGAGGTCCAGGCACATACTAGCATGCAAATCGACTAATATGGCTATACAAAATTTGCTTGCTCAACAAAGTGGGAGGAGAAACATTTCTCCTTACATCAGCACGAATAGCCTGACAGTTGTATACCAGGAGCAGGTGCATTCTACTAGCTAGGCCCCTCTGAGCATGTGCACGGCTCTGGAAGAGGGAAAAAAGCACATGGCAAGCACATAGCTAACTAAGATGGCTGCCAAGTACAAAATGGCTTTCAGCTCATGCTAACAGATCCCTGAAATTGCTTTTTTTTCTTAACTCTTTATTCAAGACCAATCGAAGCATTGTATACCATTTACAAAATAACTTAAGTATCCATCAGTCCGGTTTTACATTTTCTCCCCAAACTTGTAAGACTAGCAGCTGTCCTGGTTGACAATAATGTACCCTTACATCTCCACCCGTGGGGGGAATCAACACTATCTCTGCAGTCTCACCGCATAATACAACAAAATCAAACATTTCCCCCCTCCCACCCACCCTCAACATCCCACCCCTAGTCCCTCCCGTCTCCTGGTCTCAATAGAAATTCTCTGTGTGCTGTCCCCCAGCTGGTATTATAAAGACCAATACTGTTGTGTAATCAAGTCAAGGTGTGCGTGCAGTGTCCTGGGCTCCTGTGCTATTCAACCATGTTATCACTCCCTCCGTCCGTCTAGGTCTTACCCTTGATTATCCTGCGATGGCACCAGGTCCACCCCTTCCAGGGCCATCATCATAACCTCCCACTCCTGCGCTATAGGGTACTTCCTCTGACCTTTCTCCTCCTCCCTTCTCAGCGTCGCCCCTTCTGCTCTACCCCACTTTACCAGTTCTGTCTGCCATACAGCCATCCCAGGTGGTCTGGGGGACTTCCACCTCATTGTCAGAGCCCTGACTGCTAACAAAAGGCCTAGATCCTCGAATCTCAGTTTTGCCTTGAGCACCTTGGACCTTTTACGGAGCCCTACCAGGCGGTATAGTATCTCTTCCGGCACAGGCTGGTTAGTTGTATTTCTCAGTACCTGGCATACCTCCGCCCAATACCCTCGCAGACGAGGACAGGACCAGAGCATGTGCATGAACCCAGCCTCCTCTACTCCACAACGGGGACAGCAATGGGGGGAGTCCGGGAACATTCTGTGTAATCTCTGAGGGGTCAGGTACGCCCTATGTAGTACCATTGTTTGTATAAATCAAACTTTCACATTCCGCGATACCCTCCTAGGATGCTCCCTAATAATCTGCCATGCCTTATCTGTAAGTATTATGTCTGCGTCCTGAGCCCAAGTATCCCGAAGCACATCCAGTGGGATCGCTGCGTGTGCCCTGACCCCCGTATACAACCAGCGCACTAGGTGACTCCCCGCCCCCATATAATAAAGCAAGTAGACCAGTTCATGTTGCGAAGGTTTGGTTCGCTGTGGTGCCCAGGTGTTTCGAATATAGTGCGAGACCGTGGCATTTAGTAAATACAACCTAGGGGAGAGCCTGTAATTTGTATAAAGGACTCATGATCTAGCAGGTTATCATCACCAAAAAAGACTCCCACCTCCACTACCCCCATCTCCGTCCAGGAGCGCAGCACGTCTCGTGTTAGCCTGCCCTGATGCGTCGGGATACCTAATAAGGGAATGTTCGCAGCATATGGCCTTACCTAAGAAGTGTAGGATAATGCTCGTCTCCAGCATAATAAGGCCGTGTGCATGAGCGGGTGTCAATCTGGAGGGAGCCGCCTCTGTGGTAGCAACAGGGAGTGCAGCTCGCCCCGTGCCAGTCGCTCAGGTGTGTAACCGATGTCATAGAGGTTCCTACCGGCTATCCAATGTGAGAGCCACTGAAGTTGACTGGCATAATAATAGCCCCGGAAATCTGGGACTCCCAGGCCCCCCGAGTCAGTCCCCAGCTGGAGCTTGCGAAGGCTAATGCGTCTCCGACCATTACTCAAGTACAGAGTAGTTTGAATAGTGTTGAGTGTGGTAAACACTTGTTGGGGGACGGACACAGGTAAATTAACAAAATAGTTCAAGAGGCAGGGGAGCATAACCATATTAGAGATTGCGACGCGGCCCATGACGGATAGGGGCAGGGAGACCCAAAAGCCCACGCTGCCCAGGAGCCGGGTAATGTCATGTTTGATATTACCATCAAATTGGTCATCTGGTGATCTATATACCTGGATCCCCAGATATTTGAACGTGGTCTGTGCGACCGGCATCTCGTGCGTACCAAAGCGGAGGGAGGCGGGGTGTAGTACCTTCTTGAAATAAAAGCCTGTCGATTTTGCTGGGTTGAAGGCCAGGCCTGATACTTCTTCAAAGCGGCAAAAAATATCATAGAGAGCAGCGTGATCCGCTTCTAAGTCCCTAAAGTACAATAAGATGTCATCCGCGTATATGGATATTAAGTTATGAGTACCCCTGATCGATGTACCCATCTGGGCTTCGTGGGCCCGGAGGGCTATAGCCAGTGGTTCTAGTGCCAGAACAAATAACATCGGGCCCCTGTGCACCGAGTAACTATCTGACACGTACCTGCCCGTACGTGCCCTGGCCGAGGGGCCCGTGTACAACAGCCCAGTCTGAAAGTGACAAAATAACTGTGTGTAGAAATTTATTCTGCTCAAAATTCGGGGCGTATATATTGCAGAGTACAATTAATTTGCCATCTAAGGTACCTTTCATTTGGATAAACCTGCCCTGCTCATCCGCTTTTCTCTCTATCTCCTCAAATGGCGTCCCGTGTCTGACCCAGATAGTCGCCCCCCTGGAGAAAGCCGAATATGTCGTGGAGTAAATAGTACCCTTCCACTTTTTTCGCAGTTTCTGGGCTTCTGACACCGTAAGGTGGGACTCCTGGAGGAAAGCAACCTGTGTGTGGTGTCTAAGCAGGAGGGAGTGGATCCTGTGTCTTTTCTGTATTGCCCCAAGTCCCCGCACATTCCAGGTAGTGAATCGGTAGGATCCTACAACGTCAGCCATAATCTTCTATTGCCAAACATAAGAGTGTCAGTGGGCTCACAGCGCAAACCCATATAATTAGCGACCAGGAGATGACATATCCGGAACTTCCCTCCCAAAACTGAACAAACAAGGCGCAGCAATACAACACTGCCGGGCCAAACATAAGAAGAGTAAAAAAATAAGTCCAAGCACCAGTGCGTTCGCCAGTGGGGGGGGGGGTGGGTGGCCAAGCACTACTACGGTCATCTGTATATTTTCATCGGGTACCGCTGGCTCAACGGCGTACCGTCCTGGGGGCACTATGATAATAAAAAAAACCTCTGCATCTAAACACGTACTGCAGATACCCTTACCACAGGAATCAGTAGACCCAATAGGGTCGCATTCAACCCGGGTCCCCTCCATACTCATTCCATCTTACCAGTGCAAGGAAGCGGCGGGTATGTACATTATAATCAACGTTCGATATATAGTACCAAACCTGTAGAAATCTGTTTGTATTGTAAGTGTTGGACAGGCCCCAGGAAGGGCTCGCTCCCTCCCCGCATGACAGAGCCCGGACACCGGCTCTCCAGGTGCTACCCGAAGAACAACCCTAACGACCCACAGAAGCAACCCGCAACCCGTCCCCTACAGTACGCCTGCTCCCGGACATCTCTGTATCACTGGCCCGGGCCACCGTCAGCACCATTGCCTGCGCCCAGCCGCCATCTTGGACACTGCACCACGAGGCCGCGTGGCCTCAGCTTGACCCCAACCCTGGGCCTGGCCAGGCCCCGACAGCCCGGCACCACCATCCACCCAGGAGGTGAACGGACCACTTGGCAGGTCAATGGGAGAGAGGAGTGTTGATGGCTCTCCCCCGCCAGGTGCCGATCGCCCCCAGCCTCCCCGGGCGCTGGCTCCACCCCCCTGCTGGGTGTCTGGACTCCCTCATCCGGGACCTCCCGACCTCCAAGTGCGAGGGTCCGGACATCAAAGGGCGCCAGACCTATAACTGAGGCAGCTCCAGAGCAGGAAGGCAGTTGTATCCTGGAGTCGAGAGACACCGTGAAGAACTCATCCTTGACGGACTGCTGGCGCTGCCGCAGCCCTGCCTTGTGAACCATCGTCCTGCCTGCTGGCGCTGCCGCGGCTTTCTGCAACCTTCATCCTCGTGGGGACCTGCTGGCGCTGCCGCGGCCCTTTGCAACCTACATCCTCGTCGGGACCTGCTGGCGCTTCCGCGGCCCCCTTGCAACCACCATCTTCGTCGGGACCTGCTGGCGCTGCCGCGGCCCGTTGCTACCTATGACCTCCTCGGGACCTGCTGGCGCTGCCGCGGCCCGACCTTCCAGAACGCCGAGCTCAAAGATTGTGAGCTACCCATCATTTCATCTCAATACCAGATTGGTAACAAGACTGTCCCGCTACCCCCTTCCCCTTCCAAAGACTAGAATTGAGAGGATCCTCGTATCCTGATCTCACTGTACCGTATTACCTTACTTCAAGAACTGCATATAAAAAGCGTTAACCTTATCTTTGTGTGGTGTCCATCTGTGGGGGGGAAGTTACTTGTCTGTACGATCGCTGGAGACGGCTCTCCCCGGAGGCCTCTCCCCTTGTCCTCGGCCGACCCTCCAGGTCTCCGTCTAACAGTAAGTCAACAAGAACAGCGATCAGTGAGCACAAAGTAAAGGATATCGGGCATTGCAGAAAGCCAGTCCAGTCCAAACGGAGCCTTGTATTCCCTTAGTTGTCCAACTTCTCATCTGCCGCTCGAGGTGTGACAGTAGGGAACAGGATCACACTGTCGTCGGAATCCGAGTGGGCCGTACTATCGTCCGGGTCCGTCGTTATCTTTCTCGGCTCCTCTCTGAACGTGCCCACCATCGCTACAGCACCCGACCGATCTTCTTTCTGTTGTTCCCGTGACGGGCCCAGTTTCCCTATGCACTCCCTGCCGTTGGGGAATCCTCTCCATCTCGACCTGAGTCTCTTCCCGAACCACCGGCAGCTCTATCCTGAGTAGCGTCCTAACTCCCGTCGATGCCCATCACTTCCATCCATTCCTTGACATCAGAAGGGCTCTCGAAGAAGTGTGTTTTCCTGCCGTGGATGATCTTTAGTCGCGCTGGAAAAAGCAGCGCATATTTCAGCTTGGCCCTTTGTAGTTTCTTCTTCACTTCCACATACGAGGATCGTTGCTTCTGGACCGTGCTGGTATAGTCCGGGTAGAGGGACACTCTTCAATTTTCAAATTGAATTATGGACTTCTCACTGGCCTTCTACAGTAGAACATCCCTATCTCGATAAATAAGAATTCACACTATGAGAGGGCGGGGAGGGTGGCCCGGTCTGGGCCTACTGGTCGGGATCCTGTGCGCTCGTTCTACACAGAAGTGTGGCGATAGACCCTCTTTAGTGACGTTGTCCCGTAACCACTGCTCCATGAAATCCTCTGCATGGGCCCCCTCACAGCGTTCCGGAAGGCCTATAACGTGATGTTATTGCGGCAATTTCGACCCTCCGCATCCCCTACGTGGTCCATGAGAGAGGCAACCTGCTGCTGCAATTGCGGAATAGAGGTGGAATGAACGGCCACCGTCGGCATGAGGTCAGAAAGGGCAAGTCCCTGGTCTTTCACTTTGTCCACCAATTTGCCAAGGTCTGCCTTTAACAGCGATAAGTTCGTGGTTAAGGCCCCCAACTGGAGTTCCATTGCCAACCTGGAGTCCCTAATTTCCTTCAGGATTAGGTCCAGTTTGTTCTCCTGCTGATCGCCTGCGTGATCCGATCCAGAGATGCTCTGCGTAGGTCCTCCGACTTCCGTGCTCCCCGCGGTACGCGTGGGCTCCTGACCTCCGGGCCCTTCCGTCACCTTCGCTCCCTTCCGTACCATGATGTACTGCAAGTGCGCCGAGGCCGTACTCCGCGGAATGCGAGCCTTATGAAGAGGGCAAGCTCCCCCTCTGCAGCAGATTATGTTTGTGGCCTCTTCGGCCTCACCAGTTCCTCTTCGGGTGGCTATTCGCCCCGGTCAATTCGCCCTTCCCTCAGGCTCCACACCGAGACCTCAGGACCAGTATACACAATGGTGGGGGCTCACGAATTGTCAGCACTTCAGAATGCAGTCGGGCGCCAGTGAGCGCCTGCCACAGTGTCTCCCAGACCCGCAGTCCCGCACCCCCATTGGGCGTCACACCACAGTTCGCTCCCTCAAGACACAGCCCAGAAGAGAATGGGGCAGCTCCCTCTCACCGACAATCTCTCCCATGCGGGCAGTCAGAGTCTCCGCAGCCCAGGCGTTCCGTCCCTTCCAATGGGGTCTTATGCAGCAGGAGGGGGGGTGTTATTTCCAGTATCAGCGCTGTCCCCACGACACTCTCCTCGCTGCGTCACAGCATCACCTCTGTCCCCTTCAATTGCCCGGGTGTGTCAAGGGTTCCTCTCTTCAGTCCCCCGCCCGGCTCCTTCGCAGGTGACGAGCTTCAATCCACACCGTACCTCCGCGATCACGGGCCAGCCCAGTCCCGCAGCACGTCTCGAAGGTCGGGTTCAGGGCCCGCAGCTGCTTCGCGGGGCCCCAGGTCATTCACCCCTCAGGATCTTGTGGTCTCGCAGGGGGAGCACCTCGCAGCCGGCTCCAGTCCAGTCCCACAGCGCACCTAGCATTCCGGAGCGCCGGGCCGATCACTTCCGGTTTCGCTCTCGCCAGTCACTCCGGGCACGCCTCTACTGTCGCTCCCGGCGTCTTCCCGTCCATGTGACAGAAGGCCCGCTCCTCCTCTGGCTCACACTCTGGGCCTATTTCTGCACCTCGACGGACCACCGTGGCACCGCAGGGCTCTGACGTCGATCCGCCACCTTCCACTGTGAGCAGGGCACCCGCAGCCGCTTCGTTACAGGATTAGCCCCCAGTCGGACCCGGAGCACTAGCAGTAGCCGACCGCCATCGTGGCTGGCTAGCCACGCCCCCATCCCTGAAATCTTTAACAGTTTAGGAACCAAATAAGCCGGTTGTTGAAGATATGCCAGCGTATCATCGCATAAATGGAGACCACATGATTGGTTTCCCCATTGGTTACGGCCCAGGCTCGTATTCGGAAGCAAGGTCTCCACCAACGGCTCCATAGCGACAGCGAACAAGAGTGGGGAGAGAGGATACCCCTGTCGGGTGCCCTTGTTCGACCTAGAGGAAGCTGAAACTCTTCCCGCGGATGGTATCTTAGCAACTGGAGCAGAGTAAAGCAAGCAAAGCCAGCAGATAAATCGAGGACCCAACCCGATGTGATGAAGCACAAGTCACATATAAGACCAGTTAACGGAATCAAAGGCCTTCTCTATATCAAGGAGCGGCAGATCATAGTCATCCCCCATGAGATGCGGAGCGTGCCGGCAGATGCAACAACCACCATAAATTATGAGCGGTACTGCTCTTTAGAATAACACCTGCTTGATCCAAATGTACAAGAAGGGGCACATGATGGAGAGGACAGGCTGCCAGAACAATTTTTACAACACCGCCGCTCACAACCTCAAACAGAGGATCAATGACTGCACAAACACCCTCACTCTGCTCAAGAAGCCCTCCAACACCCACACTAGCAAGAAAGCCAGCTGGTTCACCGAAGACCTACAGACCTCCAAGCGAACCTGCCGAAAACTAAAAAAAAACTGGATAATTGAACGAATACTGGAAAGCTACACAGTCCACAAGAACGCCACCCGAAGACACACCACCTCATCAGATCCACCAAAAAAAAACTCCTTCAAAGACCGCCTAGACAACAATGCACACAACAGCAAAGAGCTCTACAACATCGTGAAGGAACTCTCCAACCCCAGCTCCAACACCAACGACATCCCACTTTCACAAGACCTGTGCGCCTCTCTGCCCACCTTCTTCCATCGCAAGATCACAGACATCCACGACAGCTTCAACGCCGTCACCACCCCAGCATCCACTGAGACCCCCCCTCCAACAACCACCACCCGCATCAACCACCTGATCGCCTGGACCAACGTACCTCAACAGCCGACTCAGCCTCTACACCTCCACCCGCCAGCTCCACTCCGCAGACCGCTCCCTCACCATGTCCTCCTCATCCGAATAGAGACCGCCAGCAGCAGATCATTCTCCCACCTCGCCGCCAAGACATGGAACTCCCTCCCCATTCGCCTGCGGCAGACCTTCTGACCTTCACAAGACTCCTCAAGACCTGGCTCTTCAAACAGTAGCAGCCCCCCCTAGCGGCTTGAGACCTTCATGGGTATGTAGTGCACTTTACAAATGCCATGATTGATTGATTGATTGATCAAGATTCAGGAGGGATATCGGCCTGTACGCGGTAGCAAGTGCAGGGTCCCTGTCAGGCTTCGGTATCATGACAGCCATTGCCTCATGCATAGAATCCGGTAGAGAGTTAACATCCAGTGCTTCATTATAGAGCTCTAGAAGTCAGTCTACTATTAACACCGCAATTGTATGATAATATTCCGTTGGTAAATCCATCAGTGCTGGGGATCTTGGTGGATTTAAGGCCCCTGATCAGCAGAAGGATTTCCTCTTTGGGAAGCGGGCCATCTAGAGCCTCTGCAGCCTCCAAGCCAAGTCTTGGGACCTCATCTGATGCAAGAAAGTCCTGCAACGCCTCTGTGAAGGGTACGTGTGCGCAACATAAACCCTACGGAGATGGGCAGTGTACACCTCATTTATTGCTCCCTGTGTATACACAAGGTCTCTATTGTTTGCACGAAGCTGCAGTACAGGGACCTCATGAGTCCCACGTCTAATCAGTCAAGCCATTAAAGCTCCCATCCTATCCCCCTCCATGTGTAGTTGTTGCTGATAAGCAATGTATGTGTGTTTTTCTAGCCTACGCAAGTCCTCCAGCAGACGCCATACCGTCAACCTCCTGGGGTGGACAGGAGTGCTGCCTCCAGCTCGCCCAACTTAGCTTCAAGCTACCTGATATTTGTTTCCATTTGGCTTCGAACCCTGTATGAAGTCTTGATACACACACCCCAGAGCATGACCTTGAAGGCCTCCCACTCAAGAATCTGCTGGAAAAAAAATTCCCAGTTGTGCAGTTGTGCTTAAAATAAAGTTCGAGATCCTCCGTGACTGTTGCCACAAAGGTGGGGGGGTCTGTAAAATGCACCCCAGCAAACAGGTCTCTGTGTAAATGCACCCCAGCAAGCAGGTGTAGGAAGGTGGATACCTGACTATGGTTACTCCCAACTTTTTTTGCCTGGTGTTTTGCTGGTTTTCCGACTTAGTTGACCTGGGGCCCTGCCAAACAGGACCCTGGGCCTACTGCTCTCTCTCTAAAATGGATTCCATGTACCGTAGGTACATTTCCAATTGGTACTGGGCCCCCTTATCAGACCCTGTAACTCAGGGCATAGGTGTACCCAGGGCCTACCAGGGGCTGAAGCATGTATTATGCCACCCCTGGATGGCCATCTAAATCTGACACAACTGGCTGCACGACAGCTGGGGCAAGGTGGTGTAGTCACCCTTTGCTTTAGATATAGTATACCTATATCTACCCCTAAAAATGGACACACAGATTCCTATCAGTCACTCCTATGGCAGGCCTTAACAATCCTGAAGGCAGAGTGCTTGGAATCGTGTGAAATGGGGCTCTGGCATGAGCTGAGCCCGTTTGCAGCTAGCGGAACCAAGTCCCAATAGCTGTTCCATGATAACGCACACCATATACTCTTAAGTGCATTATAATCCTCGCGGTTAAATGCTATCTTTGGTATCACTTTATCAAAACATGTCGAGTAAGGTGTCGTACGAATTGGAATACTAACCCCTCGCCAATTCTGGCGACGGGGTTAGCATTCCGCCCTTCTAGAGGGACACGACATGTATGTAACTGTGAACCCCGGTTAAAGTTAACTCAAGCCTCAGCACCACAAAATGGATGCTGCCACCACAGACACGAGTCTGACCCCCTGCAGCTGGGAGTCCTTCCAGCAAGGGGAGCTTGGACAAAGGGTTTCCTGTCAGCGTCGGTGCTAGCACCATCCCAGACAGGGTTTTGTGTATCCTGGGTAGGCAGGGCTTTTCAGGAAGGTGACTGCAAGTGGCACCCCGGTGCTCACTACGCATCTGCCGGCTAGAACCAGTTCCAGGGGCACACCAGCCCCTGGCCTGGGGAAAGTCCGGCATGGGAGAGGGGTGTAACCACCCCCTTCCTGGTCCCACCCCTAGGGCAGGACCTAGTCGCGTACCCACCCCTTTCTTTTGGATAAAGGCAGGAGCGGGGACCCTTCCAAATTAGATCATCTTTGAATCAAGAAACTACTTTCCACGAAAGGAACTCTTGACTCTTCTCAAGATTTCTCCCTTGTGACTAAGGAGTAGTCACCCTGCATCCGCAGGTACCATCTAAGAACTCTGCGGTTTGCTGCACGTCCTTCCTCCGGAATCCGACTGACCAGCTCGACGAGACCCGGCTTCCCTGGCACCTCTGACCTCTACCTACCTCTACAGCTAAGCTGAGACCCGTAGGTGCGACGAGACCTCGAGGGACCGACCATCATCAGAACTGCACGACTTCTATCCAGCACAACCGCTGAGGGATCCTCTGGTGAGTGCTTTGGGTTCGAGAAGCCCCGACCCTGAGCAGCTCCAGCAACGAAGTCCAGCCTCCCAGCATCCACGAGATCTGCGTGGGGCCCTTCTGCTTTTTGCTGCTCACCGCGTTGTCTGGCTACTAGCCTGCTGGCTTGTGGCCTTCCCGACGACGCCCGACGACATCACCACTGCTGGTCTGGTTGCTCCAGACTGGCCCTTGCTCCCTTCCAAAAGAGGAGCCCCCCAGACCCTCCTGGTCCACTCCAGACGCCATTTTAGGTCCACCACGTGGGCTTGAATTTGCCAAAACTTTTTGCCCCAATCCTGGGTCCAGCGACGTCGACAGCATCAACCATCGTGGGACAGCTCGCACCTCCATCCTGGTCGCCGACAACGCCTCCTGGTCCGTGAGACTGCAGAGCCCAGCGCCGCCCACTCACCTGGTCGAGGTGACTACCATCCGGTGCCATCCTGGTGCCCACCTGATCACTGGCTAGTGATTAAGAACTTGGTCCCCTCTGCTTTCAGGTGTCATCCATCTTCGATCCAGGCTTGGATCACTTCGAACAATCTTCACTGGTCGCCTGCCAGCAACTCTTTCTTCAGGCTCCTGGTTCGTCAACGAGGATTCCCGACGTCTTTACAGACCTATGCAGCCGCAGCCCCTGGGCTAGGTAACTTCGGCATTTCGGTGCCCCAGCATAGCCTCACTATCCAAGGGTCCAGAGTCACTGTCGTTTTCGACCTACCTTATCGGGTTCGCCCGAGAACACTAACTTTGCTTTTGCTAGCTCCCATAGACTTTGTCCCGCATCCCGCGTGAGAGTGCACATTCTGCACCCGAGTCCCCTAGGCCTCCTACTAGTAATCTGAAGGTTCAGTAACGTAGTCCTAGCGATTCCAAAGCCTATTAGTCCAGTACTTACCTGCTAGTAATTTCGCATTCCACTTCCATAGTGTATGGTTTTTCGTTCCCCTCGGGCATTTGTGTAAATTGTGCAACTTGAAGTATTTTCGTAAGAGTTTTGTTGTGTGCTTAGTACCCTGTCCTCATAAAGAGTACAGGGCTGTTGTGATCTAAATAAATACACTGTTTATTTTCATAACACTTGTGTGGTGTCCTTTCACTTGGTGTTCAAGGGGTATATGTGATGGTATAACAGCTGGCTTAACACGCCCTCTAGAGTTTAGCCCGAAGACTGCTCGTATCCATGCTACTAGGATAGCTGGTCTATAAGGTTGACTTACAACCAATCACCATAAGGGTTGTTTGGACTGATACATAGTGATCACTAGAATAGTGAACACTGAATATCAGGCCAACTTCTCACAGCAGGCCTCTGTGGAAATGCACCCCAGCAAGCAGGCCTCTGTGAAAATGCACCTCAGCAATTAATCCTGGAAGTCCCTCTGCGTCCCTTCACCCGTCTTGCAGCTCCGATCATGAATTTGATTGCTTGCCCAGAGTCAGTTTACAGGGGCAGAGAGTCCCCCATAGGCACAGAAAGCAGGGGAGCAAAGACCTCATCTTTCTGGTGTCTCTGTGTGCCCTCAAGCACCTCAGCGGGCAGGACTCGCCGCCGCCACCAGGGCCCCGTGCATCACTCACGACTGAGGGGCAGATTTACAAGCCCCTTGCGCCTCTTTTTTGCTGCAGTTGCATCACTTTTGTGACGCAGTGGCAGTGCAAAACCATCGCCATGCTGCAGGGTATTTACAATGTGACGCATCTGGGAATGGTCATGTTGTAAAGCCCTGCGCCAGAAGGTGGCATACCTGCACGGGGCGGGGCTTTCCGGCGCAGGAACGCCTCCTAAAAGTGGTTGAGTGAAATCTACAAGATTGCACTCAGTCACTTTTGAGCCCATGGTGCATCAAACCTCTAAGGCTGCTTGAAGCAGGCGTAAGGATTGATGCAGCATGTTAGAGATAAGGCACCCCCGAGCCTAGGTGGAGTTGCCATGCGCTTGCGGCGCAACTCCAGCAATGCGCTGCCTTTATGGCCTTTATCCATGGTGTGCCGCTTTGTAAATGCACTGCATCCATGGTGGCGGAGGCATGGCGCACAATAAGTGGCGCATCCCTGCTGATATGCAGGGATGCGTCACTTATTGTAAATCTGCCACTTAGTCCCGTCCATTTACGGCTCGGTGTAGTCTTGCCAGGGATCAGTTCCAACCCGATGCTCTAGGTGAGACGCCTTGCCCCCTAAATGACACCCACTTAAGACTCTTTGTTGCCTCAGGCGCTCCCGCCCCTCTTAGATTAACCACTGGCCCCCCCTTTTTTGTATATTTTTTACAGATTACAAGTTGTGTAAGTCTATGTTGCTACTTTTAAAACAGCCCAAGGGGCCAATGAACTGCCCTGAAGGTCGAGTTGTATCTACCTTTACCTTTTTCTATTGTGTCCGCTCTGGAAACAGACCTCCTTGTTCACTAGACATGTATCTACTTATCCCTAGATGAGGTTTGGACTGATTGGAATATGCGCCTGTGAGCGCCTGATCCATGATACTGGACCAGAGTTTCTGTGTATTTTATACCTGTGAATTGCTGGAGCCTTAGGGGTCTTTGCACAGTCCGGAAACACTTTTTGCTCCATTTATATAGAAAATCTTCCCTAAAAACTCTTGCTCAGATTGTCATCCTAGACCCCTCTTGTTCTTACAGATCCTGTATGTTGAGCTGGGCTCAACTAACTTCCCCTAGTGCAGTCTCCTTACCTGGATGCCCCACACTAAGGTGTATTGTATTTATGTCTATATATAAACCTCTTGGGCTAATCTGTCACTTAGCTCATAATTTAAATCTTCACGGGAACTCAGGTGTTTTTTGTAGCTTTTTGGTGTATTCTTGTTCCATTCAAGGTGTATTTGCCTCCCATTCATTAATTGATGTTCAAATATGATTAATATTAAATATGAAAAAAACTGTTCTCTTGTTCTCGCTGCTAACATATCCCCCTATCTTCAATTTGTCACACATGCTAAACTTGTATCCTGTTGATATATATATACTTAAGTTGTTATGTATGATTGCTATTGTCTTACATCACTCCCTTATTCCCTCAGGGGTTTCTTTCATTGTGTCCCACATTTTGACCTGGTAGCCCTGATGAAGGTGTGACCCACATTGGGTTAGACACCGAAACGCGTGTTGGCGCCGGAGAACCTTGTGCCTATATTTCTACCATCTACTACGGAGAGGACGCACAATAGTTTTTTTTGTTAATATCGATTCCCTGTATAGAACTCTAAACTGCGTTGGATCTTTGACCACGCTCCCTACGACAAATTGCTCTTGAGTGGCTAAAGTGTATGCGTATGTATGTATTTGCGGATCTGAGTTTGTTCTGAATGTATTAATGTGGGACCATATCTATATGTTCTCTTTGCACTAATGAAATTATGTCATATGTTATTGTTTGCAAACCCTGACAAAATATTGCAAACACCAAGAATAAAAAAACATATATATTTTCTCTTTAAAAAAATCTTATCTACTCTTTTGGGGGAATCTGTTTTGTTAGCCTAGCGATGTTCTAATTTTCTAGTGACTTTACGAACATTCCTATATTATCTTTAGAGAGGATGGGTTCTTTTTGACTGTTATTGGCTCGTATACCCCACAGGAGCCTACAGACGAACGGGCGCTCCCCTACCGGAGCCCCTTCCACAGGGCAATGCGCCGCTGAATTCGCCAACCTTTTCGCTTCAATTGAACGGTACGCAAGGCTGTCTGTTGCCAATTCTGCAATAAAATTCAAAATTGTATCTACACCTGCGACCACCGGATCCAAATCCCGTCAAAGACACCAATGCACCCACCTTGACCAGGCGTACCGATAACGCTTTGTGGGGCTGTCTGCCCAAGCATTTGATAGGAGAGCCTCAGCCGGTCTATAAAGGACCAAGAGCGACCATCGCTGCCTGAAAGCCACCATGCCACGAGCTGGAGAGACCCCTGGGTGACCAGGTGATGCTTCTCCTAGTCCAGATGCAGAAGGAGACGAGGAAACAGAGGGAGTAGGATCGGAGAATCCCAAGAAAGTTCCAGAAGAACCGGAAACCATACTTGTGACCTCCAATACAGCATCACCACCACCACCTCCGCTCTCTAGCGTCAAATTTGGGCTGCCGTTCTCACAATCATCGAGAATTGGGGAAATGCGTAACCCCTCTCCAGACCCCTATCCTCTAGAAACGCATCCGTGGCAATAGCCAACGGATCTGGTCTCCAGCTGAAAAATCACGGGATCTGGTGGTCCGGGCGTGACGCGAAGAGGTTCACTGAAAACGGTCCCCACTGGTTGAGCAACCACCTGAAGACCTGAAGGTCAAGCTTCCACTGGCTGGAACCGTGGAGATGTCTCGAGTGCCAATCCACAACCTGGTTGTCTTGGCCCGGATGGTGTTCCGCTGTTACCAATATGTGATGAGCCAGGCAGAAATTCCCCAAAATCCTTTGACATATTCACCAAGGCTCGGGAGCAAGGCCCTCCCAAATGGTTGATGTATCAGACCGCGGAAACATTATCCATCTTTAACAGGACACATGGGGCCCGATTCAGAAAACTAAATTAAGACAAAATCCTAAACTTACTACCATTTTGATATTCACAGAAGGCACTTACTCATTTCGGTATTCACAGAAGTTAGGACTCCTAACTTTAGGACTCCTAAACTGAGAAAAATCCTAACTTTAAGACTTTCGGGATTCACAGAAGGCATTTAGGACTCCTAAAGTTAGAACTCCTAACTTCTGTGAATACCAAAATGAGTAAGTGCCTTCTGTGAATACCAAAATGAGTAAGTGCCTTCTGTGAAGACCAAAATGAGTAAGTGCCTTCTGTGAATACCAAAATGAGTAAGTGCCTTCTGTGAAGACCAAAATGAGTAAGTGCCTTCTGTGAATACCAAAATGAGTAAGTGCCTTCTGTGAAGACCAAAATGAGTAATTGCCTTCTGTGAACACCAAAATGGTAGTAAGTTTAGGATTTTGTCTTAAGTTAGTTCTGTGGATCGGGCCCTTGATCACACTCGGTCCCTGGTCCAGCACTGAACTGTGAAAGAACCTGCTAGGAGCTCTAGACAATTGATGTGCAAGGTCCGCTCTTCTAATGACCACGCGCGTCTAGTGGAGAACTCTCTACAGCGGGCGCCCCAACCCGACCTGCTGGCGTTGGACTCTATGACCAGGTCCGGAACAGACCCAAATATTGCCCTGCCGTTCCACGCCTCCATGTGCGTGAGCCACCACGCCATCTCCTCTTTCACCGCCGCAGAGAGGGGGACTGACTGGTTGTAGGACAAACCTCTCCTTAGATGGTAGGCTTTTAGGCGCTGAAGGGCCCGATATTGCAGGGGACCCGGAAAAATTGCCTGGATGGAAGAGGACAGGAGACCCACCAACTGGGCAATTTGCTGGAGAGAAGTATGAGTTTTGGAGATGGTCTGTCTCATTTCGTGTCAGATCTTGGCCATCTTTCGAGATGAGAGAGTCAAGGAAGAGCACGCGGAATCCACGAAAAATCAGAGGAACACCTCACCTGAGAAGGGCTGAGGACCGACTCGTCTTTGTTGATAATGAATCCCAGTCCCTGTAAAAGAGACACTGCTTGTTGGAGCTGACTAGATTACCTCTTGGGGCACTGTGCCATGAGAAGGATGTCATCCAGGTAAATAATCATACGTCTGCCCTGGGCTCTGAGAAACTCCTCCGCCGGGTGAAGCACCAGGGTGCAGATGAAAGACCGAACGGAAAGGCGGTGAACTCGTAAACCAGATCCCTCCAGCAAAATTGCAAAAACCGACAATGAGTGGGATGTTTGGGTATGGGGACCACCAAGTAAGCATCCTTGAGGTCCAACCTCACCATCCAATTGGACAGGAGCAGAACATCCCGGAGGAGAAGAGTCTCCTCCATCTTGAAATGCTGTTAAACCCATTGAACTCTTTGAGGTTGATAACCAGCCGACGCCCCCCCAACGGGTTTGTCCACTAAGAAAATGTTGCTCAGAAAACTGTTGGGATGCAGAGCTGACCAACAAACGACCCCCTTGCGAAGCAGAGCGGAGACCTCCTTGTCGACCAGCTGTGCATCGGCAACTGAGAAGGAAATGGGATGTGGGAAAAACTGTTGTTTAGGGTGCTCATAAAACTCGAAATGAAAACCTTGGATGGTTTGCAAGACCCCAGTGTCTGCTGTAATATCTGCCCAAGCATCCCGGAAGGCCACTAACCGGCGTCCGATACTGACCTGCGCTGCTGGTAGAACACTTGCCGCTGGAATTACCGCCTCAGGTTTTGTTCTTGAATCCTCTGCGGCCTTTGAACCGCTGTCCTCTTGTGGTGTAAAAGTTAGTGTAGTTGGCGCTGGTATTGTATTGTCCACAATTGGAGCCTTGTCCCCTGTTGGGGTATTGCTGGAAACCACAGCCGGTCGAGCAGCCCCTGCCACAACCGGCCCCGTGGAAACACCTGGTGGTGGAAGACCCTCTTTATATTGGACTGGGCCTTGCCCAATGAGGTAAATGTAGCCACAAATTTACCTAATTCTTTTACAAAAAGGTCCCCAAAGAGGCCTCAGTGCGCAATCACCCCTGCCTCCATGGAGGCCAAATCCCCTAGTTTGGGGTCCAACTTGATCAACAGAGAGCAGTGAAATTCAGTTGACAGGGCAAAATTTGCGTTGCCAATGAAAATTATAGCCCGCTGAGCCCAGTTGGAGAGCACATCTGGGGATATATGGGAGCCTGAAACCTTAGCCTCATCTGCCATATCCAATCTCTTGGTCATAGTACCCTATGGTATCTAAAAGCTTATCTTGGCAGGAACGCCATCACCGATCGATGCCTTTCCGGGGGTCTTTCATATACTTTGCCAAGAAAGTGGCCATCTTGGAGTCTAACTCCGGGGTGAAGACCACCTTCCCCTCTAAAGTGGGCCTCAGACACTCCGCCCTCAGGCACCCCCAAGCCTTCTTCTCCAGGGGCTTGCGGAGGTGACCGGCCACAAATTTGGCCACCTTGTCACCAGGAGCCCAAGCTGCCAACCGGGGATGACTAATTTCATCCGTGTCTAACATTCCTGAATCATCCTGGGGCGTTGAGGTGGAAGGTACAGCCGAGCTCCAAGGGCTTGAAGAACCCGCCTCATCATCTGAATCCCCCGAGAATCCCCATCAGGATCCTGAGAAGCCGGGTCTAGACACTCAAAGGGCTCCGTAACAGGAGAGGGGGTACATGAGGGGGGAGCTACGTTAGCCAGGGAAGGCACTTTTGAGGGGCGCAAACGCGTCCTTATCCACCCCTCCAGAACCCTCGCCTTCTCAGGGCAACTCTCAGAACAATTCGTTTTGAGAAGTAGAGGGGCCTCCCTAGACACGGGATTGACAGCAGGAGCTGTGAAATCTGACAAATTCGATGTACATAGACAGCATTCATTTCACCTCTTCTCCCACTCCTCTCCTTGTGAGCACCATGGATACTGTAAATTATTGACCGTATCACCCTGCCAGTAAGAACCCGTACCCCTGTGCATATGTACGGCCATTCTAGGCACCATGGCCCTCTTTACCCATTAGACTCCCCAGCTTCCCTCCTGCGCGTATCTTGCACCCCCTCTCTCATGTATAGGCCATGAAACCCGCTCCCTTTGCGCGACCCTGATGTGAAAGGTAACCCTCCTGCTTGACCCAGGCCTTCTCCATTCCCCTCTCGAAGAAGTATCCTTCGCCTCAGCTGACATAGCCCCCCAATTGTATCTGACTGCCCCTGTTCTCTCATGTACAGGTCATAAGATCTCTCTCTCTCTCTCTCACTGCGCGACTCTGGCCCTGCACGCACCCTGATCCCCCCCCCCCCTCCTTCTCCTCACATGAACAAGTCATAAACCCTCTTCTTCCGCAAAGCCCTGTCCTTGAGAGTCACGGCCGCGCCTGACCAGCACCTCCTTCCCTTCCATGAATGCCCCTCTGTTGACGAGCCTTCCCTCCACGCTCGATTGTCCACGCAGACATGAATACCACTCCTTTGATGACCCCTTCCCCCGAGTCCGGCTGACCACACATGTCCGAGGCCATCGCCTAAGCCAGGAGATACCATTTACTGCCCTTATTGTATGCCTAGCCACCCCACCCCCTGGGCCATGATCAGGCGCACACATCCTACGACACACTCAGCTGCATGATTGCCCTCCCCTCTTATCAGCAGGTCAAGGGTCCCCATTGTGAATGTATGTGGAATAGGATCATCACGAGGATTATAGGAATGTTTCCCTTTTGCGACACATTGACCTGATTGTATCATCAAATGTTCTGCAAATGTATAAAAACCGGAGTCTCACGCTCACTTGTTAGAGCACCTCCCGAAAGACACTGTGTTTCGTGTCCGAAATGACATGCTCTCCTCATGAGTAATAAACTCTGTTCTTGATTCCTGCTCCCAGCGCCCGTCTCTTTATTTTGGTAATTATTTAGAATGGGAACTGAGAGGCGGTTTGCGCCAGCAGCCTGGGCATCGTTAGAATTATGGGCTCACTTTCCACAATTGGCGTCCCAACGCGGGGTCCATCAGTGACATAGGGTTCGGTAAGAGAGATCCAGACGAAAAAGTGAACGTCTAAAATGATCGGGGTATGCCTGCCTTGAGAGGGCCCTAGCCCGGCTGCCGATCGACAGAACTTCACCAATTCTGAACGGACCTCTCTTGAGTGACCTATTGTCCTGACTGGAATCCCACAGGAATGCCACATGGAGTAAGAGAACGATCGGGCGCTGGAGGAAGGAGTCGAAGAACTGTCCGTATGGTCCGGTCCGGGTAAGATTAAGTAGGGTGTTTTTACGCCTGATTGGTAGGGTGTTTTTACGCCTGATTGGTAGGGTGGCTCTGTCCACCTGATTGATTGATTGTTTGTATTGAAAACCAGTATTTGTATACTGGCATTATTGGTATTGGTTCATTTAGCTTTGAGGGCTACTTGACATATTGGTTCTCTTGTGAGAACGAGACATTCTCTGTTTGCAAACAGCGGCGAATAGGAACGTCGTCCCTCTTTGCAGATAGAGAAGGGTAGGTAATGCAGACTTTTGTCCCCGTTGTAATCCGTCATGCCTACTTTTCTCCCCACTGAATTGTTTGAAGTCGATTAATAATCGATTGTTGCTCTTTGAGATCTTCCCTGTCCACAAACAGAGATGAATAGGAATATTCTGTTCCCTTTATGGATAGCGAAGGGCAGGTAATGCAGACATTTGTCCCCGTTGTAATCCGTCATGCCTGTTTTTCTCCCCACTGATTGGTTGGTTGCCTGGACATTGTTGTTCCAGGAATTGTTTCGTTTGAGGTATTTTCTATTTGCAAACAACGTAAAATAGAAACACTCTGTCTAGTCTTTGCAAGTAGAAAAGGGTAGGTTATGCCCCTTTGTGAATTCGTCAGTCCTACCCACTCCCCACTGGTTGGTTATTGTGGGGTAGCTCGCATGGTCCGCCCAGGAGACTACTCTTATGGAGGACATATGCTCTCTACTCATGGGCCATTTAATAGAAATAGACCGACTGGTCCGTCCAGGAGGCTACCCTAGTAAGTGGAAGTACATCGCTCGGTCTGTCCAGGATGATACCCTAATGAAGGAATATATGTTCCCCTTTTGATCGATAATCTCGTTCCACCCCGGACCATTTATTGGAAGGGACTCGTCTGGTCCGTCCAGATGTACCCCCCTAGTGAAAAGGACACATAAAAATATGAAGTGATCACCGTTCCCTACTAACAAAAAGCTTTAGCTCGAAACACGCTAAGGAAGAGAAAGAAAAATAAAAAGAAATCAGGCTAAGTCAGTAACCCCCTGATGAGCTTTCGACTTCACCAAAAATAAGAAACATTAGAAATAGTTCGTGATAAGAAATATAAAATGGCGAAAATGATTCGATATCAGAACATAGCCACGAGGTAGCTAGGCTTCACTGCCTGTTCCTGTTCCCAACATGTCTGCCTCATTGCCCGCCCCGCCCAAATAACGGTCACATGAAATAGAAACAACTCAATAAGTACCTACCCCCATTCCGGAAGCTCCCGAAGTGCAACAGGCCCGCGGTTACGCCCATCCGGAAGGCGAGGCCTGGAGGCACGAGGGACTCGCCTGCCCACGGTCAGAAGGAGACGATGTTGGGCAGGCGGTCCAAAAAGGATGACAAGGACCTCTCCGTCTTCTCCCTTCTGCCGCCCTGCAGGCCGCGGGGAGAGAGGGGACTGTCTTGCCTCGGCCGCCGACCACCCCTCTCTCTCACCCGGTCCGGCTCCTGTTGAGGGCCAGAGCCAAGGCGAAACGACAGCGAATCAAGTAGTCCCGCCACATTTCAAATTCGCCGCATGCCATCATCTGCTGGTCCAGAGCCGAAGCCAAGGCAAGAACGGCGGCAAATCAGATAGTCCTGCCAGATGCCAAATTCACCGCCCGCCGCCGCTTGCATAGGGATAGGCAGTCCCGCCACATTTCAAGCTCCCTGGAGAATCAGGTAGTCCCGCCACATGTCAAAAAGGGAGGGGGGGGGCTGTCTTGCCTCAGCCGCCGACCACCCCCCCCCCCATCATCAATGGCTGGCATGGCCGGTGTCGAAAACTATGGAGCCGGGGAACGGCGCGGGGTCGCTGGAAGGGGGAGGTGTCGCGAACGACCCTCCCCCACCTCCCTCCAGGTGGAGGCTTCCAGCGACACCCCAACACTCTTCGCTTAAGGGTCAACATCAAAAAGAGGTCCTCTGCCCAGGACGGGCACACGCTCCATATCGCCTCTCCTCGACCTTGAAGATTCTATAAGAGCCGGGGGGCCCCCGACCCCCTGCATGGGTGCCCCCGTCCCCTTTGCTGGGAACCACGACAGCGGTGCTGCTCCTGCCGGCACCAGACTCGGATCGGAAATGGCTAAGATACCGCCACGGCACAAGCTTGTTCAGTTCCGGAGGAACACCAGAATGACCCGGTAGGAAAATTGTTGCCGCCCTTCCCACTCTTTGACTCATGGTCCATATTGTTAGACTGTTAACCACACTGCACGAGACTTTCTGAACTGCCAATGGAAAGTTCTGGGCCAACCTTGCGAGACTAGAGACACTCTGACTATGCTAGAACTCGCCTGACCCCACCCAAAATGGCGCCGACGCAAAATGTGACGTTTTTAATGAACTTTGTTGCACCCTGATCGCGCAAGCTTTTTGCACCGAGATATATATAACGTTTGGATAATGAAAGTAAATATGAAGGGTATTGAGTATGTGCTTGAACAATGAATTGACTTAAGGGTGGGTACTGTTTATGAGTTGGGAAATGAATTGGTATAAATGAATGATCATTGGACGATGTATTTATGAACGTATTTAAGATGAATTACTGACATGCATCATGCTTGCTCTGTAAGGAGAGTTTAATATGATTTTATTGCACTGCCGCACTTTATACAATGAACTGCCACCAGCTTCGCTCTTCCCATGCACAGTTCCAATCTGCTCCGTGGCTAGCCCACCGGGTTGTAGGCCTGTATTTATGTGTCAACCCTCTTTTATTAAAGGTATTTTGGAAACGAAAGCATCATTGTAGCGGATTGCATTAATGAGTTTTGAATGAATTACTACTATGAGCAACGAGAAAGTATGATGAAGGCTAAAGGTTAAAAAGGACCCGATATTTAGCAGCCACACTATGTGTGACAGGCAGCCGGAAAGGTGCTTTAGAAGCCCTGAAACGACACCACAGAAATGCCACCTGGCCGCCACCCTTGTACCCGATCAAAAGAGGTTACGACCAAGTAGCTCATGTCGCACAGATCGTCAACGATTATCTGTCTGACCTCTCTGGTCAAATCTGGGCTTAAACGCCGAGATGGTAAAGAAAGGCGGTACGTGAAGATGGGTCGAGTATGTGGTAAGTAAGAACATTTTCGGGCTACTACATGCTGATGTACTTTGAATGCTGCCCCCCCCACCCCTTCTTTTCCCTCCCTTCTGCAGGTCACGTCGGAACGTCGGCTGAAGTGTGGAAGAGCGACGGTCAGACCACCGACGAAAAAGGAAAAGAGGGAATATGTGTGAAGTCGTTATAACGATAGGTTCTTAAAAGAAAAGACGTAGACTTAACATGACTGTTCTTCCTTAGGACATAGCGACTGAGAGGATGGACTGACATAGAAACTGGACAGGTACTGAATGACGAACAAAATTTTGACTAGAAAGGACGTGTTAAATAATGTAACCGGACGTTTGAATAGGTAGGGAAAGGACAAGGAAAATCGTACGTATAAGGGTTGCCACGGCACCATCCGCCTAGGAAGTTAGAAATGTCGCTGATGTTCAAAATGCACAACCCCTTTTCTCACACTCTTGCAGATATAGCCAAGCTGTCCGACTGTTTTTCCGATCAATACTTGCCGTTGCCTCAGCCTGGAGAACATCCCACCACAGGAGGGAACAGAAAAATGGTTTAAGATCCAACCATGGGTAACTAGCATGACCAGGTTAATTTCCGATCAGCCAACGGAGGTGTGAGTATTGGTAATTGGGAACGCTCACAGGCGTGACAAACGAGAAGAAAAAGGGGGGAAAGGCAGAAAGAGCTAAGCACGTAGATAAATAGGATAGTAACGATATGTAGAAAAATATAAAACAGATCTTGTAGACTAACAATTGTTTCCTGTCTCGTCGTAGATGTCTTGTATATGCGTAATATATGTGCCGTCTTCCCTGTCTGAGTCTGTGTGTATGTAACGTACGAATTTGTGTCTCCCCTTTGTCTGTATCTATAGGTCACCTGACCTTTGCCGTTCTGTGTTGTGAGCGCACTAAATGACCTATTTTCGTACACGTCTCTCTCTCCGCTCCTTTTTGTCTCTTTCTCTATCTCTCTCTGTCTTACATGTCATACGTGTACCGAATGGCTCGTTTAGACTGCGGACGACTCTCACTCTCTTTGAGAGCCTCCCTACTTTCTGTCCATCTTTTTGGTAAAATTGTGCCCCACCGGCACCACTCCGATTTGGTACGTATTTGAACACGAAGGTGTTCAGCGAAATTGACCGAAACTAAAATGACTGTATCTCGCCATGTTACTGCCTCTCCTTTCTGTAAAATGAATAAACTTGAATTGGATAAGAAAGAAAGGACAGGTAAGACGACTAAAGTCCCCCAAATCGGGCCATTTCTAGGGGAACTATATGTCAGTGGCATCCTATGTCTGTTCTTCAGAGACGAACGCCCACGTCTAGGTTGACACCCAATACCCAGATTGCCCCACCCCTTTGCACCCAAGCGCAAGCGCCTGAAGCATCCCCGCCCCACTTTTTGATAGAACCGCTTCCGTTGTCCCCGGTATAAACATAATGACCATGGGTAGCTGCTGACCCTTGAGGATATCTTGTTTTGCCCGACACTCGACGATAGCATCCCCGCCCTGTCTGAAAATGTTAGCCAAGTCCTGAAGGGAAATGCTCTGTAATATTGAATGCAATGTAACGCACAGTTGATGGAAAAGTCATTTATCCTCGCATAAGTTATAAATAGGACAATGAATATACCTGCCATAAACTCAGTAAGAATGCTGACACATGCACTGCTTGGTAATAGACCTCTGACTGTGACCAATGACCCTAAGGACTCAAATGCGAAAAATTGAGGGAGGAATTCACATGCGTAGATATCTTCTTCTGCCATTTCTCTAAAACACTGTCTTGTACTCATTCAAAGATGCACGATCACCGAAGGAGATGGGTCGGATGTGACGTACAGCCTGGCTACAGATCTTGGGACACGTGTGACCTCGACCGAAGGTGGAGCTGCAGAGCAACAAGATACGGACGAGACAGCACTTTCGACGTGGAAAATGAAAAATGACGGGCTGCCCTGAAGCCCTCCGTCTGCTAACCCACGTGTGCCTGGAGTCTCCGTCCCCCTTCTTTGGGCCCGATTGATGGGCCTGCCTGCTTGTTATCCTTTGCTCCCTTGGTCCCTTTTGTGTGTCCCAGGAACTCTGACCCAACTCCGCTCACTCTTTCTCCCGTTGACTGTTTGAACAACATTCACCCACCTTCCCCCGTGACTTTTTGCCAAAGGAAAAGAACTGCATTCATATGGGAATAGGGTGTTGCCATAGAACTATAGGTGCCGAGCATAAGGCGCCACCAAACGGACTGTTTAGGGAACAGGACTGTGGTCTAACAGCAGAGGACTGACCGCACCCTGCAACGCGTGAGGATGGAACCGAGCTGGACCCGTAGCTCCATCGCCGGTGCTCAACAGTGAAGTAGTGTGGCTCACTGGTTAGAGGCGGCAGACCCGAGAGCAGAGGACGGCCCGGGACCAGGGTTCGATTCCCGGCGCGGCAGGTTTCTGGACCAGGGTCAGCGGACTCGATAATTCTCTCGCCTCGGTGCCCACTCTGATCAGCGATCACACTCGGCAACTCTGGGCATTAGCTTGCCTCATCTTCACTAACGGCCCCACCAGACCGCCGGGGATGCCTGGTCTCACCCTGGAGATACCCATTAAGGGACCATCTCTCAGGGAAGCCAGGAAGGGTTTCGCAGCGGTCGAAGCGCCTTGGGACCCTCCGGGTAAGTAGTGCGCTATATAAATGCCTATACATACATACATACATAACAGCGCCACCGAAAGTACCCGGATTAGAGCCTACCAGTGATGGCTCGCTGATAAAAAGACACTGTGACGAAGAAATACTGTGCATTGAACTGAATTCCGCTCTCAACTGCCTGGTCAAAACTGTTCATTGGTCACATTTTTTAAGTCAGAAAGCCTTGTGCGATGTAATGCGTTTAACTGTTAGGAACACACCGAAAATGTAATTTCGTATGTACTGCATTCTTCCCTTCACCTTAACTGTCTATGATTGTACGCCACATGTTAGTATCGACAAAGTGCTAATTCGTCATCGATGCTTGCCTGCCCGTAATGTCATCAGCTGCAAAAATGATTGCTGCTATGTAAAAAGGGGCGACTGTGAAATCTGACAAATTCGATGTACATAGACAGCATTCATTTCACCTCTTCTCCCACTCCTCTCCTTGTGAGCACCATGGATACTGTAAATTATTGACCGTATCACCCTGCCAGTAAGAACCCGTACCCCTGTGCATATGTACGGCCATTCTAGGCACCATGGCCCTCTTTACCCATTAGACTCCCCAGCTTCCCTCCTGCGCGTATCTTGCACCCCCTCTCTCATGTATAGGCCATGAAACCCGCTCCCTTTGCGCGACCCTGATGTGAAAGGTAACCCTCCTGCTTGACCCAGGCCTTCTCCATTCCCCTCTCGAAGAAGTATCCTTCGCCTCAGCTGACATAGCCCCCCAATTGTATCTGACTGCCCCTGTTCTCTCATGTACAGGTCATAAGATCTCTCTCTCTCTCTCTCACTGCGCGACTCTGGCCCTGCACGCACCCTGATCCCCCCCCCCCTCCTTCTCCTCACATGAACAAGTCATAAACCCTCTTCTTCCGCAAAGCCCTGTCCTTGAGAGTCACGGCCGCGCCTGACCAGCACCTCCTTCCCTTCCATGAATGCCCCTCTGTTGACGAGCCTTCCCTCCACGCTCGATTGTCCACGCAGACATGAATACCACTCCTTTGATGACCCCTTCCCCCGAGTCCGGCTGACCACACATGTCCGAGGCCATCGCCTAAGCCAGGAGATACCATTTACTGCCCTTATTGTATGCCTAGCCACCCCACCCCCTGGGCCATGATCAGGCGCACACATCCTACGACACACTCAGCTGCATGATTGCCCTCCCCTCTTATCAGCAGGTCAAGGGTCCCCATTGTGAATGTATGTGGAATAGGATCATCACGAGGATTATAGGAATGTTTCCCTTTTGCGACACATTGACCTGATTGTATCATCAAATGTTCTGCAAATGTATAAAAACCGGAGTCTCACGCTCACTTGTTAGAGCACCTCCCGAAAGACACTGTGTTTCGTGTCCGAAATGACATGCTCTCCTCATGAGTAATAAACTCTGTTCTTGATTCCTGCTCCCAGCGCCCGTCTCTTTATTTTGGTAATTATTTAGAATGGGAACTGAGAGGCGGTTTGCGCCAGCAGCCTGGGCATCGTTAGAATTATGGGCTCACTTTCCACAGAGCCGGAGACTCCATGCGAGGCTGCCCCAATTTTGCGCCCTCCTGCACTATCCTGTCAGACAGGCGCTGCTCCATGGACCCAACCACCTCGTTCACGACCCTATAAACGGAGGAGTCTACTGCCTCAAAAAAATCATCATCATATGGGAGGTACTCCCGGCCCTCCTCCTCCTCATACACATCATTGGGGTCCATATCTCAAATGAAAGATCAAGGTTATAAAGGGTTAACAACAGGCCTTGGGTCAATAGCCAAGAAATAACACTCAAACGAGTAGATAACCTTGCTGTCTGACCTGGGAATGCCCAAGAACAATCATAGGCAGACCGGAGGACTGCACAGGCAGCCCCAAGGACTGCGATAAGGCTGCACTTAGAAGTTCACCCAGAGGCGTTATCGCGGGACAGAGCCGCACGATTTATTTATTTATTTTATTTAATGCATTTTTATAAAGCGTGGACTTTACCCGAAGGTGTCAGAGTGATGTACAATAGAACCAGTTACGTTACATGAGAGAACTGTTGCAGGAATAGAACAAACAAAAATAGCATGTCATAGAATCGAAGCTACGCAGGCAAAAGGCACACAATCTCAAGCGCAGCATGACAGACTGTACAATCAAAAATAAGAATAAATATGACAAATTGTACAATGACTAAAGAACTTCCTGGCGAAAAATAGCAGGCCATAAAATCAAAACAACGCAGGCAAAAGGAACACAAAATCAAACGCAGCAAGCACAGGATGTACAAACAAAAATATAAATATATGTGACAAATATACAATAACTAAAGAACTTCCTGGCGGGGTCTGAGAAGGAGGGAATTAGTTCTGAAAGCGTCTTTGGAATAAAAGAGATTTGAGGTCCGCTTTGAAGATCTGGATGGAGGTGATGGCACGGAGCGAGGGAGGAAGCGAGTTCCAGATTCTCACCGCATTACCTGAGAACGATTGTGCCAACAATTTTTCCCTTTTGAAGGAGGGGGGTTCAAGAAGGAACTTTTCCGCATTCCGAGAAGGTCTTGAGCCTCCAGACAGTTTGAGTTTATTCGCCAGATAGCGAGGGGAGGAAGAGTGCAAAGCTTTGTGGGTGATGCACGCTGTTTTGTAGATAGCTCTAGCCTCGATGGGAGTCCATCGGAGAGAAGACAGGATAGGAGTGATGTGGTCACTTCGTTTGAACCCTGAAATGACGCGAGCTGCTAAATGGAGGCGGATTTGAAAGGGGAGAGGTGAGATTTGGGAAGGCCAGTCAGAAGAGAATTACAATAATCCAGTCTAGAGAGAACTAGCGATTGGACCAAGGTTTTTAGGTCATTCTCCGGGAAGAACCGACGAATCCCCCATAAAAGGCGCAGCTGATAACGTGCGCTCTTGGCCATGGAGTTGATGTGTGAGATTAGGTTGAGTCTTTAGTCAAGTATGACACCTAGGGATTTAGCACAGTCCACAATGATGGGTTTACTGTTGAGTAGATTCGATTGATCCATCCAGGCTTGAACAGGAGGCGGGGAGAGGGAGCTAGATATGAGCAGGCATTCCGTTTTGGAGGGATTGAGAATGAGTTGGTGAACTAACATCCAGTTGTGGATAGAGTTGAGAGTAGAGTTGAGTAGTGAGAGGTCATGTGCGGAAGACACCTTGAGGTAGATTTTGGTGTCATCCGCATGGTAGAGGATTCCAGATTTGTTTAGAAGGTTCCCTAATGGTTCCAGATAGAGATTGAACAGAGTGGGATCAAGGATAGAACCTTGAGGGACGCCTTGCCCAACCACCAGTGGAGACGAGAGACTGTTCGCAATCTTGATCATTTGGGATCTGTCCGAGAGGAAAGAGGCAAACCATTTGAGTAGTGTGCCTTCAACGCCCATTCTCTGTTGAAGAGTGTTGAAGAGTGTTGAAGAGGGTGTTGTGATTAACAGTGTCAAAAGCTGCAGAGGGGGTCAAGAAGAATCAGAAGGCACGATTTCCCCGAATCGAGAACATGCAGTGCATCATCGATCACTCGCAGCAGGGCTGTTTCAGTGCTGCAGTTTTGAATAAAGCCCGACTGGAACGTGTTGAAGAGATTATTGTCCATAAAGTGTTGGGAAAGTTGTTTTGCAACGCATTTTTCTGTGATCTTTGAAAGAAAAGGGAGATTGGTGATGGGGCGGAAGTTATTGAGGTTGTTTGCATCTGCAGAGGGTTTTTTCAGAAGGAGGGTAACGTGTCCTGTTTTGAGAACAACTGGGAGGGATCCTTGACTGAGGAAGAGATTGACAAACTGGTCCAGTAGGAGAGAGTGTTAGCATAGAAATCAATGGCGATGCCACTGGGTATGGGGTCAGAGGAATGGTTGGAGGGTTTGGTTTCGAGGATGTATTTGAGGAGATCATCTTCCGAGATGGCGGCAAAGTTCTGCCAGGTGACTAAGGCTTTTCACTCCTCGATGGGGGTGGGGTGGGTGACCTGTTCCACCAGAGATTTTACCTTTTGATAGTTCACAAAAGAAATGTCGGGAAATGCAGACCCCTCAGGGCGTAATGGTGGGGACAGCTGGGGACAAGGCTCGCCTCGGTCCGACTCACGCAGTGCGGCTCCTCTTCTGAGGAGACCGTGTCATGTGAGCAGCGAGATGGGCAGGACCCCCTAGCGGGCCGTTCAAACACCGCAATTAAGATGGCGCCAGCCGCATAGGGGGCCGATCGCTCCCGCGGCCTGCAAGGATTCTGATGGAGCAAAAATTAGCTTAATATGCATAAAATCAACAACAGACCCCAGGTGCAGCGTTGAGACTGATAAACGCCGCGGGGAAGGAAACAACTAACCTTTGAAATTAAAAATATACCTCGCATCAGAAAAGAACAAAGAAAACAACTTAACTGGCTGCAAAGCAGAGAAGAAAGAGGCGGGGCAGCCAAAATGGAGGGACTATTTGCAGTGCATGGACATTGTGAAAGGACTTATCATGGTTCCTCCCTTGGGGTTATGGGAGTTGCAGTCTTTCTTCAAGTTATTGTTCTTGTTTATTGATGGATTAGAACAGTTTTTTTCTTGTGGTAATTCATAAAAAAGGAATATTGATGCTTTTCTGGCTGCTATGAAGTTTGGATGTTATTAAAGGCTGAGAAAGAAATGCGTAATCTGAGCCTCCGGTCCTGACATCGGATTCCCTCCATGCAGGGACCTGGAGCTGTGCTCTAACCGCACCTTGAATGTGTTCAACTGACACTTTCCACTTTCGCTTTGTTTGTATTTGGTGTTGTTTGGCATAAGTTAGGGATGTCTTGATGGCACTACGTTGTCTTTCCAACCACAAAACATGGCTGGCTTTGAACTCATAATCTTTCAAGGATCTGCTTCATAGCGCTTTATTGCTGAATACTAACGTGTTTGCTTAGTCACAACGTTAGTCACTATTTCATTTCTAAAAATCCCTTTTTAAATTCCCAGAGCGGGTTCAACAGGTTTAGATGCCTTTGAAAGGTGCCTGTCCTGCTTCCTACACTGCGGCTCTTGAAATAGCTGTTCATAATTGCTTCCTGGTCATGAGACCTGCTCTGAGGAGGTCACGGAGCTCATGCGTGAAGCTTAAAGGTCAAACATGTGTAATTCGTTTTTTTCAAGGAATCACCGAGGCCCCCACAGTTTGCAAAGCAGTCTTTAAACTTCGGTTCCTTCGTTCTTTGTGACTCACACACTTTATTTTAATATACATTTTCTGTTTTCGGTATTCTAAGTAAAGCATTGGCTTTTAAGTATCTTTTTGTACTTTTAATGTGTATACACAGGGCCCTGGAACTAATACATATTGAAATTATCTGATCATTTCAGTGTAATATATCACAAACCTTTCACCTGCCACAGAAACACAGCGCAGGGAGGGCTGGGGCCTTCTTGTCGGGTCAGCAGAGAGGCGGTTTCATCCATCAGGCCGGGTTTCATCGATTGCGGCCATGTTTCCATGTGTTTGGGATTAAGACATTAATTGTTCCCCTAACTCACAACAACTTCATTATTGAGAATTAGTTCTGATAGGAAGTAATTTTGAATGAAATATTTTGAGCCTTGCATTGTCACACAGCAATGTGTCAGTCACGTATCAGTGAATTCCTCGCGCCCTCCTTTGTATTTGACGAACATTTCACTCACTGAACAAAACACGCGTCATCATTGGTCAAAATATAAAATCCATGCCTCGGACTGGACTCTCTTCCCTTGCACGTGGAGGTGGGTAATTGAAGCAAGTGACGCCACACTATGGAGCCCGCAGAGGTGTTGTGGTGGGTTCATCACTTGTAGAGAGCAGAACTGCGCAGTAGATTTAATAAATGCTGTGGGCCTCATTTATGAGAAATGACGCTTCGCTGCGTGAAAGCAGCGATGCGTATCTTCTCAGTGCGCACTCCTTGCGACATACCAGATGCGTCATATTTATAATATGGCGCATCATGTCGCAAGGAGTTACAGATACGTCAGTATTTCTGACGTATCTATAAACGCAAAAGGGACGCATTGCTGGAGTGTGTCACAAAAGTGATGCAACTCCAGCAATGCGCCCTTTCACATGGGGAAAGCCCCATGTGAAAGGGCCTGCGTCAGACTTACGCCTGCTGTGAGGCAGGCGCAAGATTTTGACGCAACAGCGTCCTAAAAGTGATGCAGTGAAATCTCATAGATTTCACTGCATCACTTCTACGAGGCTTTATGCGGGGGAACGCCCCCCCCTGCAAACATTATACCTGGCGCAGGTATAATGTAGCGCAGGGGTTTACAAAGTGACGCATCTGCTTAGATGCGTCACTTTGTAAATAGTGAGCAACATGAGGCATGTTTTACGCCGCCGATGCGTCACAAAAAGTGATGCATCGGAAGCGCAAAACTGACGCAAGGCCTCATGAATGAGGCCCAGTATTTCTGCTCTCCCTGCGCTGGCGCACTTCCTGCGGCCTCATGCCGGCGCAGGCTCTCTTGAGCCTTAGTCAGTCAGTCAAAAGAAGGTTTATTTAGACCATTGGTCCTTAAACACATAAAAAATATTCCAATTCCATCAATAAATTCTCTTATATAATGTGTACAAAAACAATAAAATTTTACATAAAATGTCAGACGATACAATATTCACTAAAACTCAGTTTTGTTCTGCATGGTGTATTTCATCGTAAATTACATTGGAAGCTCCATTTCTATGCATTTTAAAGATCTTTTTTAACTTGTAGCATAAACCTCCCAATGGCACAAGCTATACCCAGGGGGGCCGAGTCACATAACTTACTTAAGACAAAATCCTAAACTTACTACTTTTGGTATTCACAGAAGTTAGGATTTTGTCTAAAGTTTGTTTTAAGACAAACTTAAGACAGACTTAAGACAAAATCCTAAATTAAGTCTGTCTTAAGTCTGTCTTACGTCTGTCTTAAATCTGTCTTAAGTTTGTCTTATGTCTGTCTTAAGTCTGTCTTAAGTCTGTCTTAAGTCTGTCTTAAGTTTGTCTTACGTCTGTCTTAAGTGTGTCTTAAGTGTGTCTTTCTTCAGTTTGTCTTAAGACAAACTTAAGAAAAAATCCTAAATTCTGTGAATACCAAAAGTAGTAACTTTAGGATTTTGTCTCAAGTTAGTTCTGTGATTCTGGCCCAGAGTGCACATTTCAGTTATCCCTAAGGGTCTTCTGACACAGTTCGTGCACAATTTTCAATACCGTGTTTTAGAAAGATTGGGTTTAAGTACATTGTCTGTGCAGCCTGGACCTTAAAACAATGTAAAACTATGTGCCAAATATCACATTTTGCACTTAAGACACAGGTACACTTCCCTTAACTCTCACTCAGATCTCTTTTTATCCCCTCGCTGGAATAACAGGGATTAATTCAGATTATTTTCTTTAGTAGTTCAATTCTAGGTCACTCGCCTGGTAGTGCATCTTTATACCGGTAATATTGTTCATTATTCCAGGAGTTTAACATGAAACTCACAGATCCTTTCCCCTCCAGGTACCGTCTGTCCTGGTCTCGAGATAATTCTTCCCCTAATATCCTTAAATCCCTTCTGCAATGTCAGTTTGTAGATTCTGCGGGCACAGCTTGACGCCCATATCCCTGCAACCCTTACTACGGATTTCTCTAACCCCCTTTGCCCACTTCAATTCACTCCTTAATCTCTAGTTTTTGCCCCACTTCAATATTTTTTCCTCTTCTATATTGGAACTGTGGTGGTGTCATGGCTGTATAAGCAGTCTGTCTGACATTTCGGCCTAGTTTTTATTAAATTTTTTCAGACCACTAACTGAAGCTAGGGCCCTCACTCTTGGTACGTCTAGATGGGTTTTCCATTTTAGCCACTTCTCAAGCCATAACCGTAAATCCTTATATTTATTTTCAATCCCATCTTTATGGTACCAAAGAACCAACTAAATCTTTTTGGCTTTATTCCAAGGGAAACAACCTTTAGAACACAACTTTTACAACAAAACTTTTACAACGCAACATCCATTACAACGCATGCCATTACAACACAACCATTAAAACGCATGACACTACAACGCATACCACTACAATGCATATCATTACAACGCTGTGATTACAACACATACCATTACAACGCATAGTACCCTTACACTATCCAACACTTACCCTACTGTTGCACCCCCTGGAGTTAGAATAGTAATTTTTACCCCTACGCTATCCAACACTTACCCTACTGTTGCACCCCCCTGGAGTTAGAATAGTAATTTTTACCCCTACACTATCCAATACTTACCATACATGCGATGTAATGGTATGCGTTGTAATGGTATGCGTTGTAAAGGTAGTATGCGTTTTAATGGAATGCGTTGTAAAGGTAGTTTTGTGAAATGTGTTGTAATAGCATGTGTTGTAATGGAAAGCGTTGCGATGGATGTTGCGTTGTAAATGTTTCGTTGTAATGGCATGCGTTTGTAAAAGTATGCGTTGTAACGACATACATCCTATTCCAAACATCAGGACCTTAGTTTTTTCTATATTTTCTATGAGCTTTTTGTGGGCACAATATTCACTAAACGCATTTGCCTTTCTTTGCAGATTTATCTCAGTTTAATCTAAAGTTACATGATTGTCTGCATAGAGTAGGCGTGCTATCTGTTTCCCATCTATATTTGGGGTCGGCTCCCTGAGCCGCGCCCAGAGCAGATGGTAAATCAGCTGAGAATAAGGAGATAAGTATTGGGCCAAGACCCATCCTTGTCTTAGCCCATTTCCAATATGAATCTTCTGCAACAAGGTCCTCTCTGTACCCAAGATATCCTGTGCCCGGTGTAGCGATGTAGCTCTTTGATTATGGTCAGAAGACTCTTAGGGATTCCGCATAAGGTTAGTGCCTCCCGCAGTCGATTCGGTCTACCGGATCGAATGCCGCGTTGAAGTCGATGAAGCAGCAGACCAAACTGCCCCTGCTCCACCGACTTTGACACAATAGACCGTACGGAGGAGCAGTGGCCAGATGTGGGGTGGCCCTCCTTAAACCCCCCCCCCCCTTCCAGAGGCACAATCTGATTTTCTGCTGCACATTCCCTCAGGCTTTTCAGGATTATTTTTGTAAAGACCTTTTCTCCCACATTTTGTAGATTAACTCAACTATAATTTGTGGTGCTTTCATGTCCTCTCATTTATGTATGGGTCTAATTATTGCCCCTCTACAGTTTTCCGGTATCTGCCGATTGTGAAATATTCCAGCAAACGAAGAAGAATTCAGCCCACCAATTGGGCCGTGTTTTTATAATCACCGCCGAGAGGTTCTCTGGACCTGCGGCACAAGTCTGCTTTAAGTTTCCTATAAGTCATTGTTAGACGGGAAACCTGAGGGTCGGCCGAGCAAGGGGGAGAGACCTCCTGGCGAGGGTCCTCTCCTCAGATCGTACGGACGGGTAACCACCCCCCCACAGATGGACACCACACAAAGATAGGTTCTCAACACTTTTATCAGTATTCTTAGGCAGGTTATCGTAACGATCCAGAAAGAGCAGGATACTGGGATCCCTGCAATTCTAGTCTCTGTGGGAAGGGGGTAGCGGGACAGTCTCGGTACCGGTCTGGTACGGGGGTATCGGGTGGATAGCTCTCAATCCTCGAGCTGGAGAGTCCTCTGGTAGGGGCCGCGGCAGCGCCAGCAGGCCTTCAAGGATGGTGCACGAAGATGAGCCGCGGCAGCGCCAGCAGGCCTTCAAGGATAGTTCACGAAGATGAGCCGCGGCAGCGCCAGCAGGCCTTCAAGGATGGTTCACGAAGATGAGCCGCGGCAGCGCCAGCAGGCCTTCAAGGATAGTTCACGAAGATGAGCCGCGGCAGCGCCAGCAGGCCTTCAAGGATAGTTCACGAAGAGGAGCCGCGGCAGCGCCAGCAGGCCTTCAAGGATGGTTCACGAAGATGAGCCGCGGCAGCGCCAGCAGGCCTTCAAGGATAGTTCACGAAGAGGAGCCGCGGCCGCGCCAGCAGGCCTCCAAGGATGAGTTTGTCTCGGTGTCTCTCGACTCCAGGATACAACTGCCCTCCTGCTCTGGAGCTCCCCAGTTATAGGTCTGGCGCCCTTTGATGTCCGGACCCTCGCACTTGGAGGTTGGGGGGTCCGGGATGAGGGAGTCCAGACACCCAGCAGGGGGGTGGAGCCAGCGCCCAGGGAGGCCGGGGGCGATCGAAACCAGGCGGATGGGGGACCATCGAAAATCCTTCTCCCATTGACTCGCCAAGTGGTCTCTTTACCCCCTGGGTGGATGGTGGTGCCTCGATGTCGGGACTTGGCTGGGCCTGAGGCTGAGGTCGATCCAAGGCCACGAGGCCTGGTCGTGGAGGGTTCAAGATGGCGGCTGGGCCGGAGAGGGTGGTCCGGGAAAAGGGTCCGGGCCAGCCGAGAAGGTTGCGGATATGAGTTTGAGTTCCGTCGGGGAAGAGCTGAGGGCGGCCCGGAGGGGCGGAAGGTGCAGCTCTTGTCCGAGGAACAGGGGTAACGGTAGTCCGGGACCCGCCATGCGGGAGGGGTCGGACCACGCCACGAGGCCGGGTCCAACATGCGTTCCCCCCCAGCTGAAGGCAGGGAGAGTCACCCATCTCCTTGGGTATTCTCCTCGCCGAGGCGGAAGAAGCGGGACAGGCCGTCTGCGTTGGCGTGGTCGTTGCCTGGGCGATGCTCCACAGTGAAGTCCATCCCCTGCAGGGAGATGGACCAACGCAACAGCTTCAGATTCTCTCCTCGCATCTGCATCAGCCATTGCAGAGGTCGGTGGTCCGTTTGCACCCGGAAGTGGGTACCGAAAAAATAGGGTCGGAGCTTCTTGAGGGCCCACACCACGGCGAAGGCCTCTCGCTCTATGGTGCTCCAGCGCTGTTCTCGGGCCAGCAGACGTCGGCTGATGAAGGCTACTGGCTGGTCAACTCCCTCTGCATTGATCTGGGAGAGAACGGCCCGACGCCGTGATCGGAGGCATCGGTCTGTACTATGAATTCCTGGCTGTAGTCGGAGGCTTGGAGCACGGGTGCGGTGCACATTGCTGTCTTGAGGGTCTCGAAGGCGGCCTGACACTCAGAGGTCCAGTGTACCTTCGGTGGGTGCTTCTTTGACATGAGTTCTGTGAGGGGGCCCACAATACTGCCATAGTCTTTCACGAAGCGCCGGTAGTACCCGGTGAGCCCCAGGAAGGCTCGGACCTCTGTTTGAGTGACCGGAGGTTCCCAGGCCCGGATGGCGGCGATCTTGGGTTGGAGGGGGGCCACCTGGCCACTTCCCACCTGGTGCCCCAGGTAGGTCACGGACCCTTGGCCGATTTGGCACTTGCTGGCCTTGATTGTTAGTCCTGCCCGCCGGAGGGCGGCCAAGACCTCCCGGAGGTGTTGGAGGTGTTCGGCCCAGTGGAGACTGTACACGGCAATATCGTCCAGATAGGCGGCGCTGAACTCCTCGAGCCCCGCCAGTACCTTGTTCACGAGTCTCTGGAACGTGGCGGGGGCGTTTTTTATCCCGAAGGGCATCACCGTGAAGTGGTAGTGGCCATCAGGGGTGGAGAAGGCGGATCGCTCCTGGGCGCCCGGGGTGAGGCCGATCTGCCAGTAGCCCGCGGTTAGGTCAAAGGTGCTCAGGTAGCGGGCGGCCCCCAGGCGGTCGATCAGCTCATCGGCCCGAGGGATGGGGTGAGCGTCTGTTTGGGTGACGGCGTTCAAGCCCCGGTAGTCCACACAAAATCTGAGTTCGGGGGCGACGCCAGGGGCGGCGGCCTTGGGAACCAGCACGACCGGGCTGGCCCAGGGGCTGTCGGAGGGCTCGATCACTCCTAGAGCCAGCATCTTGGACACTTCCGACTGGATGCAGGCACGTACCCGATCGGGAACTCGGTAGGCCCTGTGCCGGATAGGGGGGCTGTCCCCGGTGTCGACATCGTGGAGGCACCAGGGAGTGACCCCGAGGGTGAGGGAGAACAGATAGGCAAATTGCTGTAACAAGTCTTGGCAGCTTTGGCGTTGTGCTGGGGTCAGGGCGGAAGAGAGGTGGACTCCTTCCACGGAGCCGTCTTTTTCGAGGGTCTTCAGGAGGTCGGGTAGGGGCTCGGAGTCCTCTTCAGCCCCACTGTCGGTAGCCATCAGGAAGCTAAGTTCTGAGCACACAAAGTGAGGCTTAAGTCGGTTGGCATGGAGGACCCGGAGGGGGTTCCTGGGGGACTCCAGGTCCACCAGGTAGGTGACGGGGCCCTTGCGCTCCACCACCTTGAAGGGTCCTGTCCATTTGTCCTGGAGGGCGCAAGGTTCGACCGGTGACATGACCCAGACTTGTTGTCCCGGCACAAACTCAATGGACGGGGCGTTTTGATCGTACCAACGTTTCATGTCCTCTTGGCTGGCTTCGAGGTTGGCTTTGGCAAGTTCCCTGAACCGCCGAGTCTGGTTCCGGAGGGTCAAGAGGTACCTGTACACATCAGGAGGAGCATTATGGGGGGTCACCTCCCATCCCTCTTTGACCAGACTTAGGGGACCCCGGACGGGGTGCCCATACAATAGTTCGAAGGGGCTGAAACCCAGGGACTTCTGTGGGACCTCCCGGTAGGCAAATAGGAGGCAAGGCAGCAACACGTCCCATTGGCGTCGTAAGGGCTCCTCCAGGCCCATGATCATACCCTTGAGGGTGCGATTGAAGCGTTCCACTAGTCAGTTCCCTTGCGGGTGGTAGGGGGTCGTAAATTTGTAGGTGACCCCGCACTGTTGCCATAGGGACTTCATGTATCGGGAGATGAAGTTCGTGCCCCGATCACTGACGACTTCTCAGGGGAAGCCGACCCGCGAGAAGATCCCCATCAGGGCTCGGCCCACCACGGGCGCGGTCACGGTCCGGAGAGGTATGGCTTCGGGATAGCGGGTGGCATGGTCCACCAGGACGAGTATGAACCGGTGACCTTGCGATGTCCGGGGCTCCAGGGGCCCCACAATGTCGATCCCCACCCGTTCAAAGGGAGTGTTGATGATGGGAAAGGGTTGCAGGGGGACTTTTATTTTTGTGCCGCTCTTCCCACTGGCCTGGCAGGTGGGGCAGGCTCTGCAGTGGTTGATCACATCGTTCCTCATTTTGTGACAGTAGAAATGGGTCACCAGGCGGCTGTAAGTTTTGTCCTGCCCCAGGTGCCCAGCGAGAGGTACATCATGAGCCAGGTTCAGGAGGAAGTCTCTGAATCGGAGGGGGACTACCAGCACCCGGCTGGCCCCTAGCTCGGCAATCTTCTGTTCGCTGTAGAGAAGCTCATTGTCCCAATAGACCCAGTGGGCCCCCGAGGCATCCCCTGCGCTCTGGGCTACGGCTTGCTGTCGGATCCCCTCGAGGGAGGTAAACGTTTTCTGTTCTTGGCGAAACTGTTCTTGAGTGGGGCCACCTTCCTGGCGCCACTGGGCCAGCTCCGGGAGGTCGCGGAGTGGCTCAGATGCTTCGTCGTTAGGCCCCGGTGGACCGGCCTCGGGGTGGTGTCTTCAGTGATGATGGGCGGTGGAGGTTCGGGCCACTCGGGTTCTTCAGTGGGGGGAATGGCGCGGGCGGCCATGGATCGGGTCGTCGCACAGACCCATTCAGGAAGGCCAAGCATCCCCAGGTGCTCCCTTCGTTCAACGGCCGCCCAGGGGGAGCTCTCCAGGTCGTTCCCCAGGAGGCAGTCTACAGGGGCATCGTCTCGGACGGTCACTTTCAGCATGCCCGACACTCCCCCCCACTCGAAGGGGACGCGGGCCATCTGGTAGGGGCCGCGGCAGCGCCAGCAGGCCTTCAAGGATGGTGCACGAAGATGAGCCGCGGCAGCGCCAGCAGGCCTCCAAGGATGAGTTTGCCTCATGAACCCTAAAAATACCCCTGTACCCAATAACCCAAACCCAGCCCTGAACCCTAAAAATACCCCTGTACCCCATAACCCAAACCCAGCCCTGAACCCTAAATATACCCCTGTACCCCATAACCCAAACCCAGCCCTGAACCCTAAAAATACCTCTGTACCCCATAACCCAAACCTAGCCCTGAACCTTTAATAATACCCCTGTACCCCATAACCCAAGCCTATATATATAAAATTACTTAAATTAATTTATTTAATTTATTTTTAATATTTATTAAATTATTTAAAAACAATTAGGAATTAAATAAATGTTTAAATAAAATGATATACTTACCTATACTTACGTTGTAATGGCATGCGTTGTAATAGCATCTGCTATGTAATGTCATGCGTTGTAAATGCTTTCGTTGTAAAGGATCCTGCGTTGTAAAAATTGCGTTGTAATGGTGTGCATTGAAAAAGTATTTGTTGTTACATCATACATCCGTCTATTGAACAAATGTCTGTGCTTTATTATCTGAAGATTCATGGTTGTGTTGTTATTGGCGTGTCCGTTTGCTAGGTGTTCCGCTTTACCAGCGCTGGTTTGGGGGCCATCAAAGCTTTCTATCAAAACCGATGAAAGAAAAAAATGAGGAATAAATATTGTTTCAGTACGTCACCTGCTTGATATTCTTACGTTTTTGCAGTTTAACGAGGATTTGTGCGTTTAACTGGCCTGTTCCCACGATAGTTCATGGTTTTGTCTTTTTCGTAAGTCTTTGTCGGTTAGTTTAGTCTTTCTTTCTTTTGATTGCTTGTACTGAACAATCTTTCTTCCTCCCCATTTGCGCTCGGCTGTCTGAGGTTGCACGCATGTCGGAAATGACGTGACACCGTTGGGTGTGTTTGAGGTGCTCACGGAGGCGGGGTCGCTCAGAGACCAAAGTTTGGCCAAGGGCTAGCGGTGGAGCGTGGGAGCATGTCTTAAGCTCTGTGATTCTAATGTGACAGGCAGAGAGAGAGCTTTCCCTTGGTGGACATATTATACCAATTAACAGTTAAACAAACAATATTGAAATTTAGCAACACATAACCTCGCACAATATTAGCCCATACATTGAGTCTTTCCTACTTCTAAGAATCACCAGACAACATTGAAATGTAATATACTTTTATTTAAAAATACAATAATGTATTGCAATTAAAACATTCTAGACATCAAATTCATAACCACTATTCACCCCATCTTAAAAACATGTATTCTACCTGTGTAGAAAAAGAACCCACAGTTGCCCTCGGCAACAAAACAAGCAACAGTATACCTAAGATGTTTATACTGAAGAAGGACAAACCTTTGTCCAGACACTAAGTATAGCATAAACAATACACACAGAGAGACATGAAACAGACAGTACAATTTGTCATTAAATAACACATCGGGTATAAAGATTCCAACCAGTCCTAGTAGCACATTCTTAGCTTTCTACAGGATTCGTTATAGTCCCATTGATTGTGTTGATTTTGGCGTCGACGCGTTTCGATGGTTAAAGATTATTGTTCCATCTTTTTCAATAAAAAGATTTGTCTCTCTTTATAGGCACTGGTTGGTTGCCTTGTGTTAGACGGACCGGGAGGGTCGGCCGAGGACAAGGGGAGAGGTCTCCGGGGAGAGCCGTCTCCAGCGATCGTACAGACAAGTAACTTCCCCCCCACAGATGTACACCACACAAGGATGAGGTTCAACGTTACTTTATAAGCAATTCTTTAAGTATGGTGAAATGGTACAAGGAGGTCTGGACTCAGGGGTCCCCTCTATTCTAGTCTCTTGGTTGGGTAAGGGGGTAGCGGGACAGTCTCGTTACCAATCTGGTGGATATGGTGGTAGATGAAATAGCTCACAATCCTCGAGCTCGGCGTTCTAGATGATCGGGCCGCGGCGGAGCCAGCAGGTCCCGGGATGGTTGAAGGTAGCGACGGTCCGCGGCGGAGCCAGCAGGTCCCGATGAAGGTGGTGGTTACAAACGGTCCGCGGCCACGCCAGCAGGTTCCGACGACGATGAAGGTTTGAGAAGGTTGCGGCAGCGCCAGCAGGCAGGTCGATAGTTCGCAAGGCAGGGCTACGGCAGCGCCAGTAGTCCGTCAAGGATGAGTTCTTCACTGCGTCTCTCGACTCCAGGATACAACTGCCTTCCTGCTCTGGAGCTGCCCCAGTTATAGGTCTGGCGTCCTTTGATGTCCGAACCCTCGCACTTGGAGGTCGGGAGGTCCGGGATGAGGGAGTCCAGACACCCAGCAGGGGGGGTGGAGCCAGCGCCTGGGGGAGCTGGGGGCGATCGGCACCTGGCGGGGGAGAGCCATCGACACCTCTTTCTCCCATTGACCTGCCAAGTAGTCCGCTCACCTCCTGGGTGGATGGTGGTGCCGGGATGTCGGGGCCTGGCCAGGCCCAGGGTTAGGGTCGATCGGAGGCCACGCGGCCTCGTGGTGCTGTGTCCAAGATGGCGCCCAGGCCGGGCGAGAGGGCCGGTAGGGAATCGGGCCCATGGTGTGGCGATGTTCAGGGGCAGGGGTCCCATATGAAACGGGAAACGGGTGGTTGTTGCGTGTAACACCTGAAGAGCTGGGCTCGGGCCTGGTCGTGCGGGGGGGGAGCAAGCCTTGCACGTGGCCTGTCCAGCATGCGTCCCCCCCAGCTGAAGGCGGGGAGAGTCACCCATCCTCTTGGGGACTCTCTTCGTCGAGGCGGAAAAAGCGTGACAGGCCATCTGCGTTGGCGTGGTCTTGCCCGGGTCGATGTTCCACAGTGAAGTCCATCCCCTGCAGGGAGATGGACCAACGCAGTAGTTTCGGGTTTTCCCCCGCATCTGCATTAGCCACTGCAAGGGCCGATGATCGGTCTGTACCCGGAAGTGGGTGCCGAAGAGATAAGGCCGGAGCTTTTTGAGGGCCCACACCACAGCGAGGGCCTCCCTCTCGATGGTGCTCCAGCGTTGTTCTCGGGCCAGGAGCCGTCTGCTGATGAAAGCCACTGGCTGGTCAAGTCCTTCGGGGTTCAGCTGGGAAAGGACTGCCCCAATGCCATGGTCGGAGGCATCCGTTTGGACGATAAATTCCCGACTGTAGTCGGGGGCCTGGAGCACAGGGGCGGAGCACATGGCGGCCTTCAGCTTCTCGAAGGCCGCTTGACAGTCTGGGGTCCAGTTGACCTTCTTTGGTTGGTTTTTGGATGTGAGTTCCGTGAGGGGCCCCTAACTCTGCGATTCTCTGTTCGCTGTACAACAGGTCATTGTCCCAATAGACCCAATGGGTTCCGGAGGTATCCCCGGCACTCTGGGCGAGGGCTTGTTGGCGGAGTCCCTCGAGGGAGGGACAGGTCTTCTGCTCGTGGCGAAACTGTTCCTGGGTGGGCCCCCCCTCCTGACGCCACTGAGCCAGGTCGGGAAGGTCCTGAGGTTGAACGAGCCCCTCGGGAGTTTGCTCTGGGGGGACAGCCCGGTCGGTGTCTTCTACTGGGGCGACCGGGGGAGGAGGTGCTGGCCATTCAGGTTCTTCGGGTCGGGGGATGGCACGGGCAGCCATGGACCGGGTGGTTACGCACGCCCAGTCCGGGATGCCCAACATCCCCAGGTGCTCTCTTCTCTCTACGGCGGCCCACGGGGAACTCTCAAGATCATTTCCCAGGAGACAGTCTACGGGGGCATCATCTCGGACCGTCACTTTCAACATGCCGGAGACTCCTCCCCACTCAAAGGGGACGCAGGCCATCCGACATAGACTCTCCGAATTGTCGGCTGAACGGACAGGGCAGAGAACGTTCGGCAGAATCTGTTCTGGGGTCACCAGGTGACAGCGGACGGCCGTTACACTGGCCCCGGTGTCACGTAGGGCTTCGGCCCGGCGTCCATTAATGTTTACCCACTGACTGTACTTCCGGGTGTTGGCGGGCAGGGGGACCCGCGGGACCATGTCTTTTCCCCCTAGGCACGCTAGAACCATGGCGGCTGGTTCCCACTCTTGGTGTTCTTGCTCGCACTCCTCTTGTTCTTCGGAGATTTGTTCTTCCCCCAGGGCGGCGGCAGCCATCTGGTGGGGTCTCGGAGTCTGACTCTGTGGACAATTCGGGTCGTTTGCGTAGTGGCCGACTCGCTGGCATCGGTGACACGTGACATTGGCTCTGTATCCCGGCCGCGCCGGGGTGTTGCCCCGGTTGGCCGGGGGTGGGGTGCTGGTAGCGGGAGCGGCCGGGGCGTTGTCTCTTCCTCGTCCCTGGCCCCCTCCTCCTCCTCGGGGACGGCGCTGACCGTGGTTGTTCCGGTTCTGTTCATGTGACCCATTTCAGCCTACTCGGGTAATTTCCCACCGGTCAGCCTCGGCGGCGAGCTGCCGTGGATCAGTCAATTTACTGTCGAGGAGGTGCTGCCTGAGCTCGACAAAGCAGTTGTTTGATAGATGCTCCCATACCATGAGATTGAAGAGTTGCTCGTAGGTCGTTACGTTGCTTCCCTTGATCCAACCCTCGAAGGCTCGGCTGAAATAGTTCACGTATTCCACCCAAGTGGTACCCGGGATCCGGGTGCAGTCTCGGAACCTCTGGCGGTACATTTCGGGTGTGAGCCCATAGCGGGTGAGGAGGGTAGCTTTCATGTGGTCATAGGAGGTCATCAGATGGTCTGGGAGCTGTAGCAGGGCATCGCGGCCCTCATTGACGAACCTCCCCCATAGACCGGCTCCCCAGTCGCTTCGATCGATCCGGTGGGAGGTCATAGCGATCTCGTAGGCCTTGAACCATTGCTGTATGTCGTCATCTTGGAAATATTCTCGAACGACATCCTTGGGGATGTGTACCTTCTTTTCTGTTGCCCCCGGGGTGCGCGGTTGCTCGGGCACCCCTAATTCTTTGTTCTGCTTGCGTAAGTCTATCTCAGCTAGTTTGCGCTTGTGTTCATACGCCAGCCTCTTCTCTTCGAGTTCTCTTTGTCTCTGTTTCTCTTCCCGTTCTTCTCGGAGCCGCAGATGTTCCAGGTTCAGTTTTTGTTCGGCTAATTTGAGTTCGCCATCCATTTTGAGCCGGGCCATTTCTAGTTCATGTAGTCGGTTTCTTTCTCGTTCTTGGATCTCATCTTGCGAGAGACCCGTTCTTCGCTCCTCGGGAGCCGTGGTGTCTTTCTCTGCTGCTGCGACATTTTGGTCCGGGGGTCTGACGGCCCCGGTTTCTGCCCATGACTCAATGGCGTGCTTGAAATCGTCTTTAGTACTCAGACCGGTGGTAGCGATACCTAGTTCAATGCAGAATTGTTTCAACTCACGATGGCTGTATTCTTCCAATTTCTCCATCTGGAATTTTTCGGTGAATCCGCTTTCTTTGGTTGACATTGTGGTTTTGTCGTGGGGTGAGCTACTCTCTGTACGATTACGCGTTGATTCGGATCGCGCCGCTGGCCACCAATGTTAGACGGACCGGGAGGGTCGGCCGATGACAAGGGGAGAGGTCTCCGGGGAGAGCCGTCTCCAGCGATCGTACAGACAAGTAACTTCCCCCCCACAGATGTACACCACACAAGGATAAGGTTCAACGTTACTTTATAAGCAATTCTTTAAGTACGGTGAAATGGTACAAGGAGGTCTGGACTCAGGGGTCCCCTCTATTCTAGTCTCTTGGTTGGGTAAGGGGGTAGCGGGACAGTCTTGTTACCAATCTGGTGGATATGGTGGTAGATGAAATAGCTCACAATCCTCGAGCTCGGCGTTCTAGATGATCGGGCCGCGGTGGAGCCAGCAGGTCCCGGGATGGTTGAAGGTAGCGACGGTCCGCGGCGGAGCCAGCAGGTCCCGATGAAGGTGGTGGTTACAAACGGTCCGCGGCCACGCCAGCAGGTCCCGACGACGATGAAGGTTTCAGAAGGTTGCGGCAGCGCCAGCAGGCAGGTCGATAGTTCGCAAGGCAGGGCTACGGCAGCGCCAGTAGTCCGTCAAGGATGAGTTCTTCACTGCGTCTCTCGACTCCAGGATACAACTGCCTTCCTGCTCTGAAGCTGCCCCAGTTATAGGTCTGGCGTCCTTTGATGTCCGGACCCTCGCACTTGGAGGTCGGGAGGTCCGGGATGAGGGAGTCCAGACACCCAGCAGGGGGGTGGAGCCAGCGCCTGGGGGAGCTGGGGGCGATCGGCACCTGGTGGGGGAGAGCCATCGACACCTCTTTCTCCCATTGACCTGCCAAGTAGTCCGCTCACCTCCTGGGTGGATGGTGGTGCCGGGATGTCGGGGCCTGGCCAGGCCCAGGGTTAGGGTCGATCGGAGGCCACGCGGCCTCGTGGTGCTGTGTCCAAGATGGCGCCCAGGCCGGGTGAGAGGGCCGGTAGGGAATTGGCCCATGGTGTGGCGATGTTCAGGGGCAGGGGTCCCATATGAAACGGGAAACGGGTGGTTGTTGCGTGTAACACCTGAAGAGCCGGGCTCGGGCCTGGTCGTGCGGGGGGGGAGCAAGCCTTGCACGTGGCCTGTCCAACACCTTGTAACTGAATATAAGTCCTGTTGGCAGATACAGCGTATTAATTGCTTGAATATTTATAAATTCTTAAAATTATAACATTGTCTGCACACATCAATGCACATTATTCTAAAGATCAATTGTCACCCTCCTTGTCTACATTTTCTATTTAATTTTCATTAGTGAATCAAGATATGGGCTAATGCCCGAGTACATCATGGAAATGACCAACCCCCCTCTATTCACTTAGGACCCATGGTTTTATACAACATGCTCAAATTTTGCATTTATGATTTATACCATTTTTTTGAAAGGTTCCGTATCAAGGGAAGGTTGTGCATGTGCGTATGCATGTGTGTGGGTTCTCACACTCTCTTCTGTATCAAGTGAAGGTTGTGTATGTGTGTATGCATGTGTGTGGGTTCTCACACCCTCTTCTGTAACACGGGAAGGTTGTGTATGTGTGTGCATGTGTGTGGGTTCTCACACAGTCTTCTGCATCAAAGGAAGGTTGTGTGTGTGTATATGCATATATGTGCATTCTCACACACTTTTCTTTATGAAGGGAAGGATGTGCATGTGTGTGTGCTGTGCATGTGTGTGGGTTCTCACACCCTCTTCTGTATCAAGGGATGGTTGTGTATGTGTGTATGCATGTGTATGGGTTCTCACACCCTCTTCTGTAACACGGGAAGGTTGTGTATGTGTGTGCATGTGTGTGGGTTCTCACACAGTCTTCTGCATCAAAGGAAGTTTGTGTATGTGCATGTGCATATATGTGTATTCTCACACACTTTTCTTTATGAAGGGAAGGATGTGCATGTGTGTGTGCATGTGTGTGGGTTCTCACACCCTCTTCTGTATCAAGGGATGGTTGTGTATGTGTGTATGCATGTGTATGGGTTCTCACACCCTCTTCTGTAACACGGGAAGGTTGTGTATGTGTGTGCATGTGTGTGGGTTCTCACACAGTCTTCTGCATCAAAGGAAGGTTGTGTGTGTGCATATGCATATATGTGTATTCTCACACACTTTTCTTTATGAAGGGAAGGATGTGCATGTGTGTGTGCATGTGTGTGGGTTCTCACACCCTCTTCTGTATCAAGGGATGGTTGTGTATGGATGTGTGTGTGTTCTCACACCCTCTTCTGTATCAAGGGAAGGTTGTGCATGTGTGTGTGGACTCTCACACAGTCTTCTGTATCAAGGGTAGGTGTGTATGTGTGTATGCATGTGTGTGTGTTCTCACACTTCTGTATCAAGGAAGTGTTGTGCATGTGTGTATGTATGTGTGTGTGTTCTCACACCCTCTTCTGTATCAAGTGAAGGTTGTGTATGTGTGTATGCATATGTGGGGGTTCTCACACCCTCTTCTGTATCAAGGGAAGGTTGTGTATGTGTGTGTGCATGTGTGTGGGCTCTCACACATTCTTCCGTATCAGGGCAGGGTTGTGTATGCATGTTTGTGGGTTCTCACACCCTCTACTGTACCAAGGGAAGGTTGTGTATGTGTGTGCGCACGTGTGTGGGTTCTCACACTCTCTTCTGTATCAAGTGAAGGTTGTGTATGTGTGTATGCATGTGTGGGGGTTCTCACACCCTCTTCTGTATCAAGGGAAGGTTGTGTATGTGTGTGTGCATGTGTGTGGGCTCTCACACTCTCTTCTGTATCAAGTGAAGGTTGTGTATGTGTGTATGCATGTGTGGGGATTCTCACACCCTCTTCTGTATCAAGGGAAGGTTGTGTATGTGTGTGTGCATGTGTGTGGGCTCTCACACATTCTTCCGTATCAGGGCAGGGTTGTGTATGCATGTTTGTGGGTTCTCACACCCTCTACTGTACCAAGGGAAGGTTGTGTATGTGTGTGCGCACGTGTGTGGGTTCCCACACTCTCTTCTGTATCAAGTGAAGGTTGTGTATGTGTGTATGCATGTGTGTGGGTTCTCACACCCTCTTCTGTAACACGGGAAGGTTGTGTATGTGTGTGCATGTGTGTGGGTTCTCACACAGTCTTCTGCATCAAAGGAAGGTTGTGTGTGTGTATATGCATATATGTGTATTCTCACACACTTTTCTTTATGAAGGGAAGGATGTGCATGTGTGTGTGCATGTGTGTGGGTTCTCACACCCTCTTCTGTATCAAGGGATGGTTGTGTATGTGTGTATGCATGTGTATGGGTTCTCACACCCTCTTCTGTAACACGGGAAGGTTGTGTATGTGTGTGCATGTGTGTGGGTTCTCACACAGTCTTCTGCATCAAAGGAAGTTTGTGTATGTGCATGTGCATATATGTGTATTCTCACACACTTTTCTTTATGAAGGGAAGGATGTGCATGTGTGTGTGCATGTGTGTGGGTTCTCACACCCTCTTCTGTATCAAGGGATGGTTGTGTATGTGTGTATGCATGTGTATGGGTTCTCACACCCTCTTCTGTAACACGGGAAGGTTGTGTATGTGTGTGCATGTGTGTGGGTTCTCACACAGTCTTCTGCATCAAAGGAAGGTTGTGTGTGTGCATATGCATATATGTGTATTCTCACACACTTTTCTTTATGAAGGGAAGGATGTGCATGTGTGTGTGCATGTGTGTGGGTTCTCACACCCTCTTCTGTATCAAGGGATGGTTGTGTATGGATGTGTGTGTGTTCTCACACCCTCTTCTGTATCAAGGGAAGGTTGTGTATGTGTGTGTGGACTCTCACACAGTCTTCTGTATCAAGGGTAGGTGTGTATGTGTGTATGCATGTGTGTGTGTTCTCACACTTCTGTATCAAGGAAGTGTTGTGCATGTGTGTATGTATGTGTGTGTGTTCTCACACCCTCTTCTGTATCAAGTGAAGGTTGTGTATGTGTGTATGCATGTGTGGGGGTTCTCACACCCTCTTCTGTATCAAGGGAAGGTTGTGTATGTGTGTGTGCATGTGTGTGGGCTCTCACACATTTTTCCGTATCAGGGCAGGGTTGTGTATGTGTGCATGCATGTGTGCGGGTTCTCACATCCTCTTCTGTACCAAGGGCAGGTTGTGTATGTGTGTGTGCACGTGTGTGTGTTCTCACACCCTATTCTGTATCAAGTCAGTGTTGTGTATGTGTGTATGTATATATGTGTATTCTCACACACTTTTCTGTATTAAGGAAAGGTTGTGCATGCGTGTGTGTGCACGTGTGTGGGCTCTCACACATTCTTCCGTATCAGGGCAGGGTTGTGCATGTGTGTGTGCATGTGTGTGCTCTCACACTCTCTTCCTCGTCGAGGCAGGGTGTGGTGCGATGGTGTTGCCAAGAGATGGGCTGAAGTCCACGGCGCTGAGACAACTCGAGGGACTTTCTGAACCTCTGTCTGTTTGTCTCTCGAGCTCCCCTCCGGGAGGGGCAGAGAAGAGGGTGGGGGTGTCGCTCCCTAAAAGTGAAAGCACCTTATTGAAAGGACCAGGTCTAAAGGAACCTTGCAATCCATCAAACATTCATAAAGCGCTGAAAACCACCTGTGAGGGCACCGAGGCGCTGACTCTTTGGGGTCAGTCAAGGTGGGGGAGGGGCAGCCTGGACACAGCGGGGAGGAGAGCCCTGGGGGGGGCACCGGGGATGAGAGTCCTGGGGAGGGGGGGGAGCACCGGGGATGAGGGTCCTGGGGGGTGGGGGGGGGGGGGGGGGCACCGGGGATGAGAGTCCTGGGGAGGGGGTTCAGCCTGAACACACCGCGGATGAGACACGCCTCCTGCTGCCAGGTGGGGCTGCAGCCAGCAGGACTCGGGGATTGTGGGGGTTCCCAGCAGAGGAGGCGATCGGAGCCCACACCCAGATTGTAAAGTCCCTTCAATCCCGGGCCCAGGGCGCAGGTCACACAGAGTCAAACAAACACCGCACAATGCAAGGACGGAGAGGAAACAGCCAGGTGTGCTGTCCCAGGAGCCAAGCCCCACAGAGAGGCCCCATCAGCAGACACGGTGCAAGTCGGGGGAGGTCACGCACCGGTCCCAGCATGCACCGCGCCACCACCTGACAGAACCAGATGCAAGGGGAGCTTTTGGGAGGTACATTCACGGTGGCAGCACGAACTGTGTCTGCAGACACATAACACAGCCGAGCTGGGAATGCAGCCCCACTGCTTCCAGAGGAGCCCTGATAGAAGAAGTGACCCCAGCCCAATCTCACAGGCTCCATGTGACCCCCCAGGTGATCCCCTCCGTGGTAGGACTTGTGTTCCTCACCTCATCTCCAGGCTCCATGTACCCCCTCTGTGGTAGGACTTGTGTTCCTCACCTCCTCTCCCAGGCCCCATGTGACTCCCTCTGTGGTAGGGCATCTGTACCTCACCTCCTCTCCCAGGCTCCCCTCATGAAGGGAGTTACTGCTGCACTCAGGACTGAGGCCTGTGCCCCCTCTGCGCATGAGTGAAAGGAAACTCATCCTAAAAGCAAAAGATCAAAGGAGCACACAGGAGACCAGAGGCCCTGAACAGATCCAGGTCTGAAAAGGAAAGGTCTGAGAACTGGAAGTGAGCTAGGCAGCCAGGGGTGGAGCCTACAACTGCATAGAAAAGCAGAGCCCTCATGCACCCAGGACTGCGGGGAGCCTGGTGCACCCCCCCCCCCAGCCTGAGAGAGGGTGTGTATGTGTGTGTGCATGTGTGTTGATTCTCACACACTCTGTACATGCTGTACCTCGCTCAGAAACTGGCTCTCTCTTGTGGTTCAAGATCCTCCAGAGGCGAAAAAGAAGACATACAATCGAGCCTTCTCAGGTATGGCTCAGAGGACCTGGAACCCCCTTCCCCCTGAAGTCCGGGTGAATTCCTCCACGGACCACTTGTTGTTATTGTTATTGTTGTTATTGTTAATTTAGACTGGTACAGCGCTTCATACCTGCAGGTCTCTAAGCGCTTTGAGCAGATCTACGGAAGTACCAGGAAGAGTTGTATCGTAGGGGGAGTGCTATGCCCCGGCTTCTGTGAATAATACCGTTTTGAGGCTTTTCCTAAATGGCAGGAGGCAGCTTTCAGAGCGGAGCTGACCTGGCAGCTTGATCCAAAGTTGCGGCAAGAGAGCTGAGTAGGACCGGCCACCTTTAGAGATGTAGCTAAATGTTGGGCATTTTAGACGGCCCTCCATGGAGGACCTTAGTGAGTGACAGGGGGTATTTTTCTTATTTCTCCTTGATGTAATTGGGCGCTTTCCCAAACAAGGCCTTATGTTTAATACAGAGGCCTTTAAATTTGGCCCTCGGTTTGATGGGCAACCAGTGTAGTTGTTGAAGTAGGGGTGAAGCCCGAGTGTGCCTGGGAGCTTAAATATCAACCTGGCCGCATCATTCATCACCACCTGGAGTTTGGCCAGCAGTGAGTCCGGTAGTCCGATATCAAGAAAATTCGCGTAGTCAGCCGGGCCAGGATCAGGGCAGTCACTCATGGTTGAGAAGGAGAGGATCAAGAATGGTCTCCTCAGCTGCCTAAGTAAACTCACACAAGTTCCAAACACAGTGGTGATTTGATTGTCAAGAGAAGGTTTGGCATCTAGCTTGATTCCCAAACTTTTCACAACCAAGGCTGGTGCTGGGGTATCACCAAGCTCGTCCGGCCAGAAATGGGGGTTCCTGGAGTTTCTGTCATTGGTGATAGCCAGCACCCCCGTTTTGTCCGGGTTGATCTTGAGTGAGTTGGCTGTCACCCAGCTAACCACAAATCACAGAATGTCTTTTAACCGAGAGTGAGCTTGGGGGGTGTAATCCATTTGTACAGAATATTTGCGTATCATCAGCATAGTTGAATGCCTGGCAGTCCTTCAAGGCGAGCTTTTTTTATCAGAGGTCTGAGGTATATATTAAACAAGAGAGGGGGCAGTGCTGACCCCTGTGGGACTCCACAGGGGATGGACCCCTTCTCTGGCACCCAATCCCCCATCTGAATTTTTTGGGTGCTATCTGTCAGGAATGACTTGATCCATTGGAGGATAGACCCTCCGATGCCGACGTCTTTTATTCTATCCAGGAGTTGTGAATGGTTGACCGTGTCGAACGCTGCCAACAGGTCAAGGAGGACTAGGACACATGGCTTCTTATTGTCTGCTTTGATCCTGATTTCATCGAGGACAGAAAGCCTCACCAACTCCGTGCTATGGTGAGCCGTGAAGCCAGCCTGCCTATCTCCAAGCAGATGATGGTTCTCCATGAACATGGAGAGGATTTACAAGACACCAGGAAAGGGAGCTGAGATATGGGTCTGCAGTTCTTCATATTAGATGTATCAGCACCTCTTTTCTTGAGTAGTGGGATTACTCTGGCTTCTTTGAAAAGCCTGGGGACCTTCCCAGTTTCCAGCGAGAGGTTCATCACGGCGAGGATTTCTTCCTCAATTGCTGGGAGAGCAAGTTTAAAGATCCTGGGTGGGCAGGGATCAGCGGGCGAGCCCGATTTGATTTTGGTTATGATGCATCTCAAGGTCTCCAAATCGAGAGGCTGAAAGGAGGAGATCAACTCTTCCCTATTTTCCCTTGTCCCTACCATCTCGTTGGGGGGCTGCCTGAAGGGAGAGTTTTTAAGGTCAGCCAAGATATCTTGGACTTTATCTGAAAAGTAAGATAAACATTTACTACATTGTTCCTGGTTGGACGGCGCCTCCTGTGCTTGTTTTTGACTCACTTCCTTGAGCATTTTAAATGTTTCTTTTTGTTTGTTAGTAGCCACCTGGATCCTATTCTCATAATATTCAGCCTTCCTGCTAAGGAGCGCTTTTTTGTAAGTAAGGAGTTTTGCCCTGTATACTCCGAGGGCCTGTGGCTCATAAGCATTACGCCACATTCTTTCGTGGTGGCAAAGCATGCATTTCAGAGCTCTGAGCTCCTCCGTAAACCAGGGTGCGCCCTTACCCTTGTTTCCTGTTTTTATTTTCTTGACTGGGGCTAGTTTGTTCATGGCATATGATAGCTGGCTGGAGATGGGTTCAGTCCACACTTCAATATCTGAGCCCTGAGAGGTCAGTGACGTGTGAGCCCTGAGAGGTCAGTGATGTGTGATCTCTGAGAGGTCAGTGAAGTGTGATCTCTGAGAGGTCAGTGAAGTGTGAGCCCTGAGAGGTCAGTGATGTGTGATCTCTGAGAGGTCAGTGACGTGTGAGCCCTGAGAGGTCAGTGACGTGTGAGCCTTGAGAGGTCAGTGACGTGTGAGCCCTGAGAGGTCAGTGACACGTGAGCCCTGGGAGGTCAGTGACATGTGAGCCCTGAGAGGTCAGTGCCGTGTGAGCCCTGAGACGTCAGTGAGGTGTGAGCCCTGAGAGGTCAGTGAGGTGTGAGCCCTGAGAGGTCAGTGACATGTGAGCCCTGAGAGGTCAGTGACATGTGAGCCCTGAGAGGTCAGTGCCGTGTGAGCTCTGAGAGGTCAGTGAGGTGTGAGCCCTGAGAGGTCAGTGAGGTGTGAGCCCTGAGAGGTCAGTGATGAGGCAGCCCTGAGAGGTCAGTGATGTATGAGCCCTGAGAGGTCAGTGCCGTGTGAGCTCTGAGAGGTCAGTGAGGTGTGAGCCCTGAGAGGTCAGTGAGGTGTGAGCCCTGAGAGGTCAGTGATGAGGCAGCCCTGAGAGGTCAGTGATGTGTGAGCCCTGAGAGGTCAGTGAGGAGTGAGCCCTGAGAGGTCAGTGACGTGTGAGCCCTGAGAGGTCAGTGCCGTGTGAGCTCTGAGAGGTCAGTGAGGTGTGAGCCCTGAGAGGTCAGTGAGGTGTGAGCCCTGAGAGGTCAGTGATGAGGCAGCCCTGAGAGGTCAGTGATGTGTGAGCCCTGAGAGGTCAGTGACGTGTGTCCCCTGAGAGGTCAGTGACGTGTGAGCCCTGAGGGCCCAGGCGTGCTAGAGATGGAGACTGAACACGACACTGACTATCGAAGCAGCGGCGCTTTGCACCATCGATGTTACAGCGCTTTATTCATCCAAACCGCCCGCTGCAGGTTTGGGGCCGTAGAATGGGCTCGAGCACGAATGCAAAATATGAACGTGGAGAAGGTCTTCATTTTACAACCACTGAAGGTTTGTTTACTCCACAGTTAGTTTGAATGGCAGGGGCCATGTTATGCACAACTCACGGGGACCTCCATGGGTTCTTCGGGGGCCCCTGCCTATGCAAATACATTCATGGCCTGATTTGAATTTGAAAAGATCATGTCTGATCCCGTGTGGTGGCAAAACATTCAAATGTACTGCAGGTACATCGATGACATGTTCACGATATGATCCGCCTCAAAAAGCTGCAATAATAACCATGATCGAAAGTAGGCATGGGCGTAAAATCCGTTCCGCTCGCGGATTTTGCGGATTTTCGGTAAATCCCAAATCCGCGAGATTCGCGGATTTCCCGCAAAATCCGCAAATCCGCGCGCTGCGGATTTTTTTGCTTGTGTTCGCACTGCTCGCGGCCCGCGGCGCGGGCAGCAACAATCTCGCACTCGCGAAATTACAAAAATGGCGGAGGAGTGAAGGAAGGAAGTGGCCCAGTCTCCAACTTCCTGTTCCTGTCCAGCAAGTTCGTCCCATTGGGGAGGGGTGAAGGAAGTGCCCCAGTCTCCAACTTCCTGTTCCTGTTTCCTTTCCTGGCCATTTTGGATTCGATCTTGACTGGGAAGGATTACTTTTTGTGGATGCTGCTGGATATTTGGATTTGAGGCCTTTTGGATTCAAAATTTGATTTCACAAGTAAGTTGATAAGTTGATGTTGTTTGTGGTGATTTTTGTGTGTGTTAATCGACTTTTGGGGTGGTGTTGGGGGCTGGCTATGTTGGTGGTGGGCCATTTGTAATAACTTTTGGATTCGAAATTTGATTTCACAAATAAGTTGATAAGTTGATTTTCTTTGTGGTGATTTTTGTGTGTGTTTTCCGACTTTTGGGGTGGTTTTGGTGATTTAGCGGGTATTTTGCCGCGTTCGCGTCGTGAAGCAACAATCTCGCACTCGCTAAATTGCAAAAAGTGCAATTCTGCACCAGAAAACCACCAGCAGGCAGCATAAACCTTCTGAAACTTGATGGATGGCATTGGATTGTGGTGATTTGTGTTGTCTTTTTTGACTTTTTGGAGTAGGGGTTGGGGGCTGGCTATGTTGGGTGGGGCCATTTTGAAGCATGGTCCTCCTGGCCATGTGGATGGGGGTCAAGCGGCCATTTTGAAGGCAGGCAGTGAGCTTTGTGCCATAGGCCTGCACCCATTTTTCCTTGCTTTCACCCCTTGTGCCCAGGTTGAGTCAGTGGTACATGAAACTAACTACATGCCTCTCTGTGGGCTCTCTTGGATCAATGTTGAATTCCTGTTTCCCAAAAATGTAGCAATTCTTATTTTTGATATTTCCATATTGTGGTGTGCACGTGTATTCGAAATTTGATTTCACCAGTAAGTTGATAAGTTGATTTTCTTTGTGGTGATTTTTGTGTGTTTTCCGACTTTTGCGCTTGTTTTGGTGATTTTGCGGGTGTTTTGCCGCGTTCGCGTCGTGAAGCAACAATCTCGCACTCGCTAAATTGCAAAAAGTGCAATTCTGCACCAGAAAACCACCAGCAGGCAGCATAAACCTTCTGAAACTTGATGGATGGCATTGGAATGTGGTGATTTGTGTTGTCTTTTTTGACTTTTTGGAGTAGGGGTTGGGGGCTGGCTATGTTGGGTGGGGCCATTTTGAGGCATGGTCCTCCTGGCCATGTGGATGGGGGTCAAGCGGCCATTTTGAAGGCAGGCAGTGAGCTTTGTGCCATAGGCCTGCACCCATTTTTCCTTGCTTTCACCCCTTGTGCCCAGGTTGAGTCAGTGGTACATGAAACTAACTACATGCCTCTCTGTGGGCTCTCTTGGATCAATGTTGAATTCCTGTTTCCCAAAAATGTAGCAAGGGTAGGCAGATGCGTGATGCATCTCGTGACGAAAGAGGGGCGCATCTCTAGAGTCGCGTCGCAGGCGCGATGCAACTATAGCAATGCTCAGGGATGCCCAATACTCAACATACTGCATCAGTCCTTACGCCTGCTTCAAGCAAGCAGGCATAAAGAATTGACGTAGCAGCGTCGCGGAAGTGCCTGCGTTAAATCTTGTAGATTTCACGCAGGCACTTTTGCGAGGCGCACATCTGCCTGACCACCACCCCCCCCCCTCCCCCTGCGTGGCAACGCACCCATTGTGGCGCAGGCCCAGATCTTAACGTGGCGCATCTCCTTAGAAGCATCACGTTGTACATGACTCGCTGGGATGCGCCACGTTTACGTCGCTGTGCGTCAGGTAAGGCAGCGTAAACGTGGCGCAAGGGGCTTGTAAATCTGCCCCTTTGTGTCTAGCATTACGCAGTTCTGTAAAGTACACTCATACATTACTCAGCCCAATTAAATGAACACAAAATAGAAAACAAATAAGCAGTGGCACCGCCACAGAGAAAGAGAGCAGTGCACCTGAAATGCACAGAAGATTTTGAAATATTAATTTAGCTCTCCTATCAATGTAATCAGCAGCATTATTGTTCTTTGTAAAAAAGTTAAAGCAAACATTTGCAATATTAACACACAGAGCAGGAGAAAAAACAGAGTAGTGAGTGATGAAAAAATTGCTACTACTACTCACCAAGCCCGGGGACCTCCACTCCCAGCAGATCGAGCAGGTCGTGCTCCCGCTCCAGAATATCGGTCCAGCGGTGGGTCACCTGATTATAGGTGCGCTGGACCCCCGTGATCTTAAAAAGGGCCCGGCACACCTGCCCCCACCGCTTCCGACGCTCCTGGCTGTTGGTATAACCGGCAGCAATCCTGCCGCCTGCTGCGATGGTCCTCGGGAGACGGCGCTGCACAAAATAAACGAGTGAGCCCACCTCCTCAGGGCTGAAGATCTCCCTGGGCACCACCATTTCCGCCCTCAAGCGGCCACACGGGAGCCGGGCACGGGCTGCGGTGCCCGGCTTGGGCAGCTTGACAGCTGTCTTCACCATGTTCTGGGCAGGTAAGGAGATAAAATGAAAAAGAATAGGAGTAGAGAAGGAAATAAAAGTTTAAAAAGTACTTGAAAAGTAAACAAAAGTAGCCTAAAACACAAAAATATAGACCTAAAAAACAAGAGGGATAGAAAAAAAGTTTAATAGATCCAAAACAAAATAAAATAAGCAAAGGATGGCAGAGATATACAGAGGATAGAAACACCATGCCCAGACACATAGGAATGAATGAAAAACAAGATGGCGGCCGATCACGTGAGCGTAAGTAGGTTCTCACGCGATTTCTCTCGCGAACTCGTGCGAACTTGTATTCGCAAGGCGCTCATCGCGCGAGACTACACATAGCGGGCGGAAACGGAAAAACGTCACGCAAACAAAATGGCGGCGCCCAGAAACCTTGGGGTAACTCGCACGAGTTCGCGGCTTACACGATCGATTTCGCACGACGCCGCGCCTCGCGAATAGTGCGAAATTACCGAAAAACGAGTTTTGCAAAAGGAAAAGCTATGAGCAGGTGCAAAAGTTCAACCTCATCATTTGTAACCATTCCCTGTAGTGCTTCCTGAAGGGGCCATCCAGAATTTGGTTAGGTTCCTGTTAAAAAAAAATTACATTGCAACAAACAGGAAAAGGAAAGGAAAGGGAGCAGACAAGCAGGTGCTAGCCTTCATTAATGTCAGTTGGGGCAGGGCAGGTGTTGTTGTAATTTAATTATGCAAAACTTAAGGCACTTAGCAGGTGTGCTTTGCTTTGCCACAATAATGTACACTCACTGGTCAACCAGAGGGTGCTGTGATGACACCGAGGGTGGCATGGGTGTGACAGCCAGAGGGTGGCATCGGTAAACCAGAGTGCCAGTGTTGACAGAGGATGGCAGTGCTTTGTTTGCCCCAATAATGTACACTGGTGAACCAGAGGGTGCTGTGATGATACAGAGGGTGACATGGGTGAGCCCGAGGGTGGCATGGGTGAACAAAGAGAGTGCCAGTGGTGACAGAGGGTGGCAGTGATGAAGAAAGGCTTGCAAACAGGCTGGGCACGTAGAAACAACAAGTTCGCAAAACTGGCGACCGGACAAGTAAGTTCGCAATTTGCGAAATTGCACAAAACCCTCGCGAACTTGCAGAAACCCGTGCGAACACCCCAAAAAATAAAATCCGCAAATCCGCAAATTCGTGGATTGCGAATCCGCAAAATCCGCCCATGCCTAATCGAAAGGACAATCAACCCGATAATTCAATTTACTCATCACAGAGAGGATCCAAGCATTCATTTTAGATCTACCTGTCAGTAAATCTTTGGAGAGGAAGACATTTGAAACAGAGGTTTACAGTAAAACGACAGACCGGAATAATGCACCTGCGCGCACCAGTTTCCACCCAAAAGGCCTGATTAAGAATTTACCAAACTCACAACTTATTCGTATCAGAAGAATTCGATCAGAGCTCAGCCCACCACAGGTGCGCAGAAGATACTCGAGCATAAACACCGATACTCAGCACGAGGACATCCAGAGAACATTCTAGTCACTCTTTAAATCGAGCACAAACTAAAGAACGTGAAGAATCGTCCCTACCACAGGATAGACGAACAGACAAGAGAATGGTACTCGTGTCCACATCTCCCCGGTCTCACACTCAGTCAAAAAAATCATAAATTCTAGATGGGAGTTGTTGGAAAATGAGACAGACTTCAATGGGATATTAAAAAAAACCTTTATGCTTGCACAAGGGGTAAACATCTTTGCTCACTGTTATCAATTCTTCAACGTAGCAGGCATCCGACTGATGTTTGAGGAACAAATAAATGTAATACTTGCATACACTATAAGAACGTCATAACAGGAAACGTTCTGACCCATCCATTATCAGGAAAGAAAATGAAACTCGAGCAGACTAGTGATTGCAAGTTAAAGAATGTGATTTATTGCATCGAATGCCCATGAGGCAGAGCTGATGCAGGGAAGACTGAGGGAAACTGGAAGTCAGGATAACGGAACATAGAAGTAAAATTAGAAGAAAATTCTAGTATTTGCTTAGAAAACTTCGGCCATTTTTTTGTGTTTTAAGAGGTGACTGTGGGTGTTGCGTACATTGCGCGACCTCACATTGAACAAGTTGGACAATTCATCATATTTATGAACCTCTGTCTTCTATCGTCATCTTTCTTTGTAGATTGATGACATTTGCCCTTCCAAGATGGCGGCTTTCATGTTAAACTATTTAATCTCCACTCCCAGTCCTTTCTTTGTATTCTATACTCCGTCGTTAGGTGATACATAACGGAACGCATTCTTTCGGCTACAGCAGTATAGTCCCATTTCTAGATCGCTGCACTTGGGGGTATATTTGCAAGAACCTTGTTAAAATTATCGCAGGAAACTGCTGCTAAAACTGCGATAATGGGCTTGCTAATATGCGTTAGAGAATTTCAATAGAAGCCTAGGTCAGATGTTCTGCACATCAAACCTGGGCTTCTATTGGAATTCACAAGTGCCTTTATCAAGCACATTATTGCCGCTTTAGCGGCAGTTTCCTGTCGCTAGAGTGGCGATAATTTTATCGCAGTTCTTGATAATATGCCCCAGATTGTTTACTGTGGAAATCTATGGACAGACGGTTTCCTCCTCATGGTGAGGTGTGATTCGGCTTCTTGTCGCTTCCAGTATTTTGACATTTTGACAATGCGGTCAACTCCGAGCGAGCCCCAGTGTCCTCCCTCCCCTCCTCCGCTATCAACAGCTCACATGACCCCCGCGTCCGCATTGTTCACGCTCTCGCTTCCACGCTGTGATGTCGGCCCTGGTCGTTGAACCCTCCCAGCCTTCGTTCCTCATTGCATCACTGGTCAGTGTTTCAAGGCGCTGCATTGATCAGTCTCTGAGACCTACATCTCCCTGTGCCTATGAAAATGAATGTATCTCTCTATGACGCAACTAGTGCTCATGTGAAGCGCTCTGATACCTCCAGGTCGAGTTAGCGCTATATAAAACAAAAAAAGAAAATGACTACAAAACAGCTTGGACTGACTCCAAGAGCTGCCTATTAAATTGCATGAACCCAGACCACTTAATAATAAACAGTAGCTTTTTAATGCAGCACAAATGCTTTCTGCATTAAAAAAAGCTTAGCACTAACAAAAACTATCAATAAAAAAATAGTAAAAGTGAAAAAAAGTGGAAACTTGTAGATGGAAAGAGGAAAAACATGTGCAACCCTCATTGGGCGATGAAGTATCCATATGTCATTCTGCACCTCGATTTTTAGACTGGAGTTGGAATAGTAAATCTGCCCCTCACCCCCGTGTGCGCTTTCCACAAAGTTTTTGGGTCCACAGTTAGAGTAGTGAATCTGAATCCGTCTCTCACATCTGCCTCTCCCCCAAGGACTCTGCCCCTCCCCCACATTGTTTCTTACAGTGGAGTTAGAATAGCTAATATGTCCTAACCGAAAGAGAGGTGCTTACCCCAACGGGCTGGACAGGTATTTATTCCCTTTCCTTCCCCTTAAGTTACTCTAAAGAATAGATGACCGCAACTTTTTTCTGCAATCAGAGGATACCCTGCTGGCATTCATGGGCACCCCTGCGATATGGGTGGGGGGTTTAGCTGCGTGCTGCATACAGCATTCAATAGGGGCCCTCCCAGAGTTGCCTTGAAGCCAAACGTGACAGAAGTATGTGGGGGGTGATGGACAGGGGAGAGGAGTTGGCCTCACGGCTCGGGCGGTCGACCTCGAATCCGGGGAACCGAGTTTGAGTCTCGGCAACGGCGCTGAACATCCTGTGATTCTGGGCAAATCACTTATTCTCCCTGTGCCTAAAAAAAAACAAGCATTTACAATGCAATGGTCTCGGCATTATTAAAGGTAGAGCTATTGGCATTGCTCATGACATTTTATTTAAAAAAATCATAAATAAATGGCATTTTCATTTACATTGCCAATAGCTTAATCGTTAAATAAATGGCATTGTCATTTACAATGCCAATAGCTTAATAGCTCGCAAATGCATGACCTATTGCATTTACACCCACACAGAGCCACACACACACACATACAGAGCCACCCACACAGAGCCGCCCACAGTCATTCACATAGAGCCACCTACACAGAGCCATCCTCACACAGACAGAGCTACCCACACATAGAGCCACCTACAAAAAAAGCTATCCACACAGCAACACACAAAAAAGCTATCCACACAGACCCACGCACACACACAGCCACACACACACACACACACACACAGAGCCCCCCTACAAACACACAGAGCCCCCCCACACACACAGACACAAAGCCCCCCCACACACACAGAGCCCCCCACACACACAGAGCCCCCCCCACTCACACACACACAGAGCCCCCCCCACAAACACAGAGCCCCCCCACACACAGAGCTCCACACACACACAGAGCCACACACACATCCAGAGCCACACACACAGGAGAGCAGGCACAGCCAGGGGGCAGGAGAATAAGCACAGCGAGGGGCAGGGGAGCAAGCATAGCGAGGGGGTAGGGGAGCAAGCACAGCCAAGGGGCAGGAGAGCAAGCACAGCCAGGGGGCAGGAGAGCAAGCACAGCTTGTTTTAACACCACCACTGCAGTGTTTCAATAGTGTTCACGGAATGGCAGCTGACATGCTTTCCAAGACACCAACACTCAATACAGGGAGCACATTAACAATGTGTGTCTAGGCTGATTGTTTAGTAATGTGGCTCCATAGACATTTTCTCCAAGGTAAGGAGACCATCAACGGATGCCTGGCTTGTCATCCTTTCTCCATCCTGCTTCCTGCATGCAGCACATGAATGGGCTGCTGCTAGGAATGCATGGCTGGACATCTCGGCCCCACTGCATGCAGCGCGCCATCAGATGGGTATGCGTGTGTAGATGGGGCTTCTAAACAATCTAGCATCACAAGTGCAGGGCTCAACATCTGCATTACACCTAAACAGCCCAAAAACACAGGCAGCTGGCTCCACACGCCTGTTCCAAGGGATGGGCAGGTATGACACATATCTGATCCATGTACGGAGCCCAGTGTGGTTACTTTTAGAAATATGAGTTTTAATACTAGGGATCGTGAGAACATCTCTGGGGTCCAGTGTGCTTCGCCAGACGCCCCATGTCAAATGCATGGCGCATGTTAGACTGGTTGGTGTGAGTGATGCTCGGTTAGGACCTCTTCCCTCAAACTAACCAGTAAAACCCGGCCCAAATGCAGAACACAAGTGAACAAAACAGTTTGAAGGGTGAGGGACCGCAAACAGCACAGCTCCGACCTAGTGAGCATATTCACGGGGCGATAAAAGGAATGCATTGCTCTGGATGGGATTTATAGGGTAGATCGTTGCATCCCATTGCACAAGTCATGTTATCCGGGTTACTGGCTGAAACCGGCCTAGTTAACTGGGAGAAGAAATCTTAGCATAGTTGCCTATGTGTGCAACCAAACCCCTGCCTAATACATGCAGATGTTAGTGCTAAGAAGCCCAAGCAAGCAGCAGGTGGAACTGCTGGTATTCAAAACATACGGGCAATCAACGCGGCCCTATTGCTGGAAGGAGACGCGGACGTATGCATTCTTCCGAGCTAGGAATGCGGCGCTGCATAGCAGCCTCAGCGCTGGCTGTACCAGCATATGCATGCCGTCTTCAAAGCCCGGAATGCAGCCGCTGCACGTCTCCTACAGTTCACCATGTTAGCAACACATGCGTGCAGACTTCTGGAATGAACGCTAACCCCTTCCATACCCTAGTGCATGCGCCCCTCCAAGCAGGACGTACCCCACACATGCAGCGCTGTCACAAAACAAACCCACCACTATTGATGCTTCTTTAAAACAACGGTCTGTCTATGAAATGCTATCCGGGGCAGGAGGAGGCATTGTACTACACCCACACGTCATATGTACCGCCGCCCCCACATGAACCCCCGCCCCTCAAAACACCCTGCTGAATATGGCACTCACTCGTTGGTAGAAGCCGCCGTCTCCTCGCTCATTTTTCTCTCACCAGGATCCGGCTGGGGCAGAGCGTGGGAGGCCCCACCCGCCCGAAAACCCATTGTGGGGCAAAGAAAAATAATGCAAAAAAAACACAGCAGGCCAAGCCCCCCTCCAGGGGAAACGGCAATCCCAAACCACAGGCTGCACGGCGGGCGGCGGGCGGCGGCAGGGCCCCTCCTGCACTCTCGGCCGGCAACCCCTGAAGCCAGAGCCGGGCTCTCTAGGGCGAGGAGGGGGCAAGGCTCGGACTGCCTCCGCCTGCTGCACGGGGCCTTATCTCTCCAGGCTCTGGGGAGGAGTAACGCTCGGAGCGGAGATCCCGACAGAGGCCCAAACCCCAAGCCGAGCACATTGAGCTGGAGGAGGAGGAGGTACAGAGCAGGCAGAGCCAGCCAGGCTGAGGGTGCGCATCACCACTGGAGCAGGGAGGGAGGCAGAGAGAGCGAGGGAGAGAGAGGAAGAGCGAAGGGGGAGAGGAAAGAGGAAGTGGGAGGAAGGGAGGCGGAGGAAAGAGCGCAGGGAGAGGAGGAGGCTGAGAGAGGAAAGGCAGAAGGAAGGAAACAGAGGCAGGATGACAAGAGGGGACCTGAGATTACTAATGGTTAGAAAATACAGCAGCGGGACAACGGAGGGATAGAGCAGGGGCAGGGAAACAGTCTGTCGCGTCAGACGGTCGGGCAGAAATGGCGCCACAAACATTCGAAAATGTTCGGATTCGGGGGCGTGTTCTTGGCTTCTGAGTGACGGATGACGTCACAGGTGGAAAGACTGCCAAAAATGCGCCCCCGAATCCGAAAGAGACGGGGCTTGATTGGAGTGAAGCCCCTCTCCTCCAATTGTTGGCCTCCGTTTAGGAAACCAGCCAATGGAGGAGAGATGGAGGAGAGAGGCGGGTTCAAGCCCCGTACTCAAAAACATTAAATCTCTGACCGGAGACTGCGCAAGCGCAGCCTTTAGGTCCTCAAACTAATGAGTGCGTCCTCATGTAGCGCAACTGGTGTTCATGTGAAGCACTCTGATACCCGATTTGGGTCAAGTTTGCGCTATATAAAACTCTGTAAAAAAATGGACAAATTGGGGTACTCAGAAACGTGGCGCATGATGTATTAGGATGAAGGAGGGTATACTGCTACACCCCGGCGAGCATGGTCCTGAGCAGGCCGAGCGTTGTTTACTCTCAGGTGAAGCTGCGGTACAAGCGCTTCAAATACAGGTGTTGGGACTCTACCTCTCGGGTCATGCCCCAGTGCTGCTGAAATTGGGGTCATGGAGTGGCAGACCCCGGATTCCACTCGAGGTTACACCCACACATGTTAAAGGACGTTGTCCTCAAGGAGGAGCTCAGGGAAACGTGACTACCTTTATGGAGACATATATCAAAAACAATTGGTGGATATGCTTTTTCAACCTGCTCATCAACAAGTATTCATACATTCATTTTTTTTTTATTTCTCTTTTCATTCTGTAAATATGTAATAGAATTGTCCAAGCCAAATCGCTGGTAAAATGGAATCCTGAGAAAATCTATTTTTTGTATATATACGTGTATATAGAGATAACTCTAACCACTGGTATATGTAATAGACCTTTGTACTCACTACCATTCCTATGTGATTCTCAGAGTTTATCTATTTGTATCTCTTCCTTGAGTGACTTTACAACTTGTACATTTGCATTTTTTTCTATTTGTATCTCTTCCTTGTGTGACTTTACAACTTGTACATTTGCATTTTTTTCCTTCCTGTTTGTATCTCTAAGCGCTCTGACACCTTCGGGTAATGTTCGCGCTATAGAAAATCGAATTAAATAAAATAAAATAAAAAAACCTATGGCCTGATGCTTTGTAATAGCTGATTTAATGTCGCCCTCCAGTGGTAACTCATTGTTATTGCATCCTCTGATGAAAAGCTTTCTTTACAGCGACACAAACAAAAAGTGTGTTTATAAATGATGCAGCGCCTCCCCCTGGTGGTCAGCTCCCAGACTGCAGCTGTTCTCTTTGCATGTTCGGTCTATGGATTGGAAGTTTGTTAACAGCTCCTGGTGCTGATGCTGGGAGGAGGTAATGTCACATCCTCCCTGGGGGTGTGGCAGCGATGGAGGCAGAGATGCAGGGGAATGTCGGTCTGACGTGCCAGGGCTGCCTGGGTTCATTCAGCAGCACTGAGGGGGGCACGGTTCTATCCGCCTCCGGCTCTGTTCGAGCAGGGCTTGCTCTGGAAGTAGGGCTGGCTCTGGAAGAGGGGCTGACTCCGGAAGCAGGGCTGGCTCTGAAGCAGGGCTGGCTCTGAAGCAGGGCTGGCTCTGGAAGAGGGGCTGACTCTGGAAGCAGGGCTGGCTCTGGTAGCAGGGCTGACTCTGGAATCAGGGCTGGCTCTGAAAGCAGGGTCGGCTCTGGAAGCAGGGCTGGCTCTATTCGAGCAGGGCTGGCTCTGGAAGCAGGGCTGGCTCTGGAAGCAGGGCTGGCTCTGGTAGCAGGGCTGACTCTGGAATCAGGGATGGCTCTGGTAGCCGGGCTTACTCTGGAATCAGGGCTGGCTCTGGAAGCAGGGCTGACTCTGGTAGCCGTGCTTACTCTGGAATCAGGGCTGGCTCTGGAAGCAGGGCTGGCTCTGGAAGCAGGGCTGGCTCTGGTAGCAGGGCTGGCTCTGGTAGCAGGGCTGACTCTGGAAGCAGGGCTGGCTCTATTCGAGCAGGGCTGGAGCAGGGCTGACTCTGGAATCAGGGCTGGCTCTGGTAGCAGGGCTGACTCTGGAAGCAGGGCTGGCTCTATTTGAGCAGGGCTGGATCTGGAAGCAGGGCTGGCTCTGGAAGCAGGGCTGTGCTCTGCCATCACTTGTGTCCATTCCCGTAAGTTCTTCTCATAGTGTCTGCACCTTGCAGCCCTGTATCCACTGTATACCCGATAAGTCAGAGGACGAAACAGCACTTAGCAAAGTGAGGGAAATGCAAGAATGAGTTAAAAGGAGGACAGTGAGAAGGGAGTGCTGATGAACAGAGGCTTAAGATGAAGGCACAAAAACAATCAGGCAACTCAACGTCTGGGGGCCTCATTTATGAGAAGTGACGCATCGCGTGAAAGCAGCGATGCGTCACTTCTCAGTGCGCCCTCCTTGCGACATCATATTTACTGTATGATGCATCATGGCGCAAGGAGTTACAGATACAGTATTTCTGACGTATCTGTAGGCGCAAAAGGTACGCATTACTGGAGTGTGTCACAAAAGTGACAAAACTCCAGCAATGTATCCTTTCACCTGGTGCAAGCCCCATGTGAAAGGGCTTTCGCCAGTCTTACTCCTGCTGTGAGGAAGGCGTAAGATATTGACGCATTTGCACCCTAGAAGTGGCGCAGGGAAACCTTATTAATTTCACTGCGTCACTTGTACGAGGCTTTCTTTCGTGGGAACACCCTCCTGCATACATTATACCGGATGCAGGAATAATGTGGCGCAGGGGTTTACAAAGTAACGCATCTACCTAGATACGTCACTTTGTAAATATGGTGCAGCAAGGCACGTTTTTTACGCTGCTGGTGCGTCACAAAAAGTGATGCACCAGCGGCGTAAAAATGATGCAAGGGATCATAAATAAGTCCATTGGTTCTGGAGCAGCAGTGGTGACAGGCTTCACCGAGATCCGCCTAAGGCCACGCCCAGTCACGGAGGCATGGCGGATATATTCAACTTGCCTTGGGAGGCCTTATGCCAGGGCAAGACAAATAATGGGGCTCACAACATGTCACTCCCAAGTCCATGCCCACTCCCAGCTTCTGCCTGCCAGACGGATTTCCAGCTCCTGAAGTCAGCATCCTTTACTGGCCACACACATGATTAATGAAGAGACATGTAGATGACATGTTGGGTGTGTTGACATGGGTTGGTTTTTAGGAAAGAGAACATGTTTTATAATTTGTTTGATTGACTAATGGGGTTTATATGCATACAGAAATGTGTCTAGCTTTATTCTGGCCACTTGAGTGTGGTCTGAGCTTTGAATAAAACTTTACCCTATTCTTACCGTCCGGCGTAACATTGAGTCATACTGTTTTGGGGAGTGAGCAGGGTTCCAGGGGTTATGTATCCACCTCTTTCAGAAGGGTACATTTAAAGTATGATAAAAACCAGATCACAGAGAGACCTCACAAAGAAAACTTAAAAGAAAAAACATAAGCACTACACTTGTCTCTTTCAAGGGTAGATGGGGGTGTTGAAGATCAAATGGTTTCAACCAGCACATACACATTACCTGTAACACCCCATCTGCGGTTGATCTGCATTTGTCAAACCCCCCAAAAATTGTAAGAGCCCCTGTTGGTGCTGACTGTAGCTTCAATATCCACAAAAGACACGGCAGCTGTTGGCAGAATACGCAATCCAGTCTTCCCAGCCGGGTCTGGATCCCTCTTTATCCAATGGTTTTCATCTATGATCTCCCGCCTGCGCCGAGTCTACCCAGAGGTCGAGTCCGCCCTGGTGGCACCGTCCTACCATGGTGGGGAGAGGGTGCCGATGATGAAGCATGACACTATTATGTGTGTGAGGCCTCCTCTTCCATGAGGAGGACCTTCCCTCCCTCTAACACTCACACAGGAATCCTGTGATTCTCCCAGAGGGACCTCTGGATGTTTGTTTCAGGGTAAGAGACCTGGATTGTGTGTTCTACAGCTGCAGTACTTTTTGTGATGCTCGGGTCTCCATAGGCGGGCGTACGGGGGCTTACCTCCTCCTCCTCTGTATGTGTCAGGAGCGGACTTTAGACTAAAAGCAACACAGCACCCAGACATTGAAATCTGCAAAACACACATGAGACAGGCATATGTTGTGGCAGACACGCATGATCTGTGTTCACCTTTGACAACTAAAATCAGCTCCAGGGATCCAGACATCGTTGCAGTTGGGGCACTCAGGGCCAGGGTGCACGTCCGTCACCAGGTGAGGGGTGTTCACTTCCCAACACCATCTTAGGCCCTGATCTGAAGGAAAACCTCCAATACACCATCCCTGATCTCAACCCCCATGAACAAAGCTTTTACTAACTTCTGAGGATGCTCCCTTCACGAATACCTTCAGACTCCCAGCAAGAAGTGAGCCCGTGCCTTCGCCTGCTACACCAGTGCACTCCAGACTCGATCACGGCAGGGCCTTTCATTTGGCCTCTCCCAAGTTCTACCTTCACCAATTACAATGAATGCAAAACTCAGCAGTGTGTCTTATCACAGAAACCCCTGGAAGGGTGTGCATCTCCCTAGGTTTACTTCAACTGCACATATAACATAACATAACATGACATAACATAACATAACACAACATAACATAACACAAAATAGCATAACATAACATAACATAACATATGTTGCTCAGATATGATTTTACCTTAAAAATGTTTAAAAACAAGAGGCGTTTGGCAAAAAGGAACAAGTTGGTTTGATTAAACTCAGGAGCCAGGAGAGTATCGACAGAGTATCGTCTGAAGAAAGTCTCTCATTGTACAGAGGTTTTGACTGACCATTTATACCGTTTGTGACGTACACTAAGACGATCTGACATTCTCGGCCTAGTCATAAACAACAAGTACAACCATCTGATAAACAGGCCCCCAGTGGCTCTCAATCTCGGGAAGAGCTACTGAGGGCCCGTGTGTATGTGTCCAGATGTCTGGTGTTTGAAACGGGTGATCATTGCATGTGGTGTGTGTGCTGTATCCTGATTGGCTGAGTGTTCCTAACTGTATGTGGCATCTGTCTTTTTGGTATTTTGGGAATGCGCACCTTTGAACAAACGTGTTTTTATTGGGGTCAATTTCTCAAACCTGTTTGTGATGTAACTGCATATCTGTGGGATCGACCGGGGTTTTCACAGGGTGTACGTTTGTCTTTGGGGAATAGCATCTGTTGCCACGCATGCCAAAATCATGCGTGGCTTAACTACGCAGTCAATGCCATCACTGAGACATTACCATAACTGACTCATTATCATGAGTTCCATGACAACGCAACTTATTACACCGACTTGCTTAAGAGAAGCGATGGACTTTGGAATAGTTTAAAATACTGTGAGACCCCATTCGGTGCATGAGTAGGGAAGGTGTGGACCTAAAATCCACCGCTCCAACACCGCATTCCCTAATGCAAGTCCTTCTAATGACTTGCGTTGTAATGGAACTTGTGGTAACGTTGCAGTTGTGGTATTGGCTGTGTTGTAAAGGCACTGTGTGGTAATGCCTGCATTGTAATAGATGTTACCCATCTTTGGGTTAAGTGTAACCCCACCTGTGACCTGTCGATCGGTCGGCTCCGGCTAGAGTCGCAGGGCCTTTCTGACCGCGTAGGTCTGACTCAGGGTTGTTGGGGAGTCACCTTGGGTGAATCCAACAGCAATGATATGAGTTCGTGCAAATGTTTCCACTTGACATGGCGCTCGTTGATATCCTTTTTACCGGCATCCTACGTATGGTGCATACCGTTGTCATAGCCTACATCAATGTTGTCTTTACTGATATCGACATTGATATGCATGCATAGATTATGACATACATTTACGCTGTTTCTACTGGTGTCGACACGGTTATGTGAGCATATTTATGAAGTGCATCGACATTGCATTCATGGGTATTGACGTGGACGGTCCCGCATACATGGAGCATAATGGCATTCGATTTACGGATATTTACACATAACATAACATAATAACACAAAATATGGAAAGAAGGAGGAAGAGAAGAGAACAGTGACAAATCGAGAAAGTAGGGGTGAAAAAGAACCTGTAAGGGTGTGAGACAAAAGCAGGGTGTCTGGTGGCGGACTAAAGAGGGGTGAGGTGGAATCAAGACGATGCAGCCTTGGTATTGGGCACTCAGACCTTCAATAGCGAGAACCGCAAGCTAATGAGCAAACATTGGGCCCGGCACTATTTGCTTTACAATTTAAGCAGTGGATGTAAGTTCTGTGGTCAAACGACAAACCTTCGTCTTTCAATCTGGGGCCCGGCAGGCTTATCCTCCACATTTTAGATCACTGCCCAGGAAACAGATACAATGAAGTGACCAGTGGACATAGGGTGTCTGTTTGGACCCCGGTGTCCTCGGGCTTCTCTACCCCTATATTCTGTTACCATCTGTTCCTGTGTGTCCTGGAGATACTGTAACCCCACCATTCACAGACCCCTGTGCCCATGTGTCCTGGAGATCCTGTAACCCCATCATCCACAGACCCCTGTGTCCTGGAGATCCTTTAACTCCACCATCCACAGACCCCTGCGTCATGGAGATCCTGTAACCCCACCATCCACAGACCCCTGTGCACCTGTGTCCTGGAGATCCTGTAACTCCACCATCCACAGACCCCTGTGTCATGGAGATCCTGTAGCCCCACCATCCACAGACCCCTGTACACCTGTGTCCTGGAGATCCTGTAACTCCACAATCCACCGACCCCTCTGCCCCTGTGTCCTGTAGATCCTGTAACCCCTCCATCCACAGACCCCTCTGCCCCTGTGCCCTGGAGATCCTGTAAACCCCCTTATCCACAGACCCCTGTGTCCTAGAGATCCTGTGCTCCCTGACCCCTGTGTCCTGTGACCCTGGGAGCATGCATCCATTGCCTTCTCTAGTCTGTCATTTCCACTGCCAGCTCTTCTCACAGTAGTGATTTCTCACAATCCTTCTCTCTCAGTAACAGCCCCCTACTGATGTCTGTGGTAAGGGGGCGGGCACATTCTTTTATTTGCATATTTGATGTATTGATGACATCTGTTTCACAATGTTACCCCGTTCTCTTGCCCACACCCAAGTCTAGATTCTTGTTTGCACTTAAACTTTGAGGGGCATATTTACAATAAGTGGCGCATCCCTGCATATCAGCTGGGATGCGCCAGTTATTGTGCGTCATAGCTGCACCACCATGGATGCGCCGCATTTACAATGCGGCGTACCATGGGGCAAAAATGGACAGATGCGTCACGCATCTGTGCTGTAAAAGTGCCGCATTGCTGGAGTTGCGTTGCAAGCGCGACGCAGCTCCAGCAATGCTCTGGGGGCCCTTTCTGCACTATGCTGTGTCAAGCCTTACTCCTGCTTCAAGCAGGCGCAGGGTTTTGACGCAGCATTGGCCTAAAAGTGACTGAGTGAAATCTTGTAGATTTCACTTAGTCACTTTTAGGAGGCGTTCCTGCGCTGGAACACCCCCCCTTTGCTGGAACGCCTCCTTATGGCGCAGGGCTTTACAACGTGACGCATCTTGGAGATGCTTCACGTTGTAAATACCCGCACCATGGCGCATCTTTTGCGCCGCCGCTGCGGCACAAAAGTGACGCAACGGCAGTGTAAAAGAGGTGCAAGGAGCTTGTAAATCTGCCCCCTAAAGTCCTTCCTTTCTCAGAGTAATTCACGTTTTGCAGAGAAACATTCTTACATATTTTGCTTTTCTTTTGCAAGAATGTTTCATCTACTGTTAAGATCTTCGATGCTGGCAGTGACCAGAGTATCTTGGTCTAAGGTGTAATAGATGCAGTTATTTACAATATGTACAAGGTTCACAGAATACAATCCTGAACCCGATCTGGGAGTGAGTCCTGCCTCCGACCTCCTTGAAGACTGACCATCCGTCTCACCTTGCACTCAGTCATGGCGCTCGCCACGTCACCCTCTTCCCCAGCAGTCTCTTATTTCAGGATGTCCCATCATCCTCTTCGGCAGGGCTCTTGTCCCCCTCGCAGCTCTCTGGGACTGGAATAGGACAATGTCACTTGCAAATATTATGAGGATTCTTCATTTTCACCGCCTGCCTTCATCACCCTTTGATGCTTCCATTCTTACTTTTTTCATCAAACATTGATTTTACACCTGCATTAGGTCTGCTTAACAAATGTACGTATTATTAAATATATATAGACTATTCTATGCTTCACATTTCTAAAAGTCACTGCATTGTTTTTATATAATTTTCTTGATTAAATACGTATAGTTTTATTTATCTATCACAATATGGATATATTATCATAACTTTTTTAGCTACAATTGCTTCGCTATTGAAATATTGAACACATATTTTTAAAAATAGATAAATTATCTTAAACTACCGTAACACTGGAATGTCTGAGGTTATTAAATACACCTTAAAATCTTGATAAAGTACCTTCTTTATACACGCATACCCTCTGTGTATTTATTTATCTATATATTTCATAGTTTACTCCTACTGTAAAAGAACAAAAAGGCGAGTTTCTCCAACGCACTCCCTTATTCTTCACCCAATACCTCTCTCAATATACCCTCTGCCTCCACTCTGACTCACCCCAAACCTCATTTCACTTCTATGGTCTCCAGATAAACTCTTTCTAAGGGGCATATCAACAAGGCGGCGATAAAAAATTATTGCTGCTTTTGCGGCCGTTTTCGGCTGAAAAGTGGCAATAATTTTATCACATTATTATCAAGGTCACGCTAACGCGTGAATCTTTGCTTTAGCGCCTCTCCTGTAACGCCCACCTTTGCATCTCTAATGAGATGCAAAGCGGGCGTTCCAGCTCAAAATAACTGGAGAAATGTCGCTAACCGTCATTTCTCCAATTATCAATGGGCACGCTAACAAGCAGAGCGATAAGAAAAGTAGCGCTAACCTTGGTCATCGCTACTTTCCTTACGCCTGCTTTTCCTTTGACTATACAATGTTAGTCGATGGAGGGTGGATTATAGGGCTGAGACCACAGGCCCTATCAACAAGGAGATTGCCCTTTTCCATTGAACATCGCCGGAAAACCCGCGATGTTCCATGGAAAACATCGCTATCACAGGAATAGTTATCACCATTGCGCTATGCGTTGGTAATACAGCGCTAGCATGGAGATAATTATCTGAGATAGCAGGCGATAGAATTCCTCACGCTAAGGGCGGCCAGCGATAATTATCGCTGCCGCTTGTTGATATGCCCCTAAATTCTTCCCTCTTCTATCCCTCCACTGTCCTTTTCAATCCAAATACCAGACCCCCCCCCCCAAGTCCACCGTCACATTAAATCCTATTTCCCTATATTGATTTACCACTAATCCTTTTTGGGTTCCGGAGTAGGTGCTACTCACCGAAAAGCGCTTCGATGCCACGTCAGGAGTAGCAAGTGCTATATAAATGCAGGTACATTTACTCTTAGACTTTGGTAAGCGAGTGAAAGCGTGCATGGCTGTTCCTCACCGGTGACTCAACACTAAGAAGGGAAAGGAGCTCCAAACGCCGCTCGTGGATAAAATGAGGTCTAAGGCCCCGCTGCGAGCGACCCGCGTAGTTGCTCCTGTTACTGCACAAGTCACAATTATAGGTTTTGTGATAAGTATTGGCAGGTCATTGGGAAAATGCCCTGTATGTTCCAGAACAAATGGATTTTTGGTGCGGGAAGCACCAACCTCTGCATCTTATTCACCCAAAAGTTATAATTGAACGGTATTTATGAGACATGATCAATTAGGATTTTATCAGATGCTATAAAACTCATACCAATTACGGTGCTACATAGAATGGGGGCCTATCTTATGTTAAAAAGGTGATAATTACATCGCGAAACCCAGTAATTAAAGCTTCGCAACATTAGCATATGTTTTGTAGTGTTCATTAGAAATAAACAACACCTTTGCGACTTCACGCCCCCCGCGCCCGTCGGTGTAACCATCACTGCATGCTCTCTGGTTCACTGCGGGCCTGATTCACAGAACTAACTTAAGATAAAACCCTAAAGTTACTACCATTTTGGTATTCACAGAAGTTAGGAGTCCTAACTTTAGGACTCCAAAATGCCTTCTGTGACTACCGAAAGTCTTAAAGTTAGGATTTTTCTAAGTTTTGGAGTCCTAATTTCTGTGAATACCAAAATGAGTAAGTGCCTTCTGTGAATACCAAAATGGTGGTAAGTTTAGGATTTTGTCTCAAGTTAGTTCTGTGAATCGGGCCCTGCGTGCTTAGTTCATCCTGCTCCGTTGGTGGCACAGACACTTATTTATTATTTACATTTTGAACCAGATTCCAAAGCTTTCGCAAGTAACCCGGCGCTTAACTTGTTTTGGGATTTATAATCAACACTCATTTGTATGAGCGTTGATTTGTATGTAAACGTAACACAAGGCAGCACGAAGCGCTGCTTGGTATTCCTTTGCGCCAAGGGGGTGTTGCATGGGTGTTACATGGTCCAAGGAAACGCCCAGGCTTTTGACGCTAAACTCTATACACTAACATTGGTTGAAATGGTTTAACGCTCCGGAAAAGTAGGCGTTAAATACAGAAATGATTTCATTTTTCCATGCTTTTCGGACTTTGCATGTGCGCTGCACTGAACAGCAAACATACAAGGTAGGAAACAGTTTTAAACATGTCTATCCGTAGTATTTTGTACAGGAAGGGCGTCCTTCCTGTACAAAACCCCTGTTAGACTCGGGCACACACCGAGCACTGCGGCGCTAACCTGTGTGCCTGGCACACAGCAGCTGAAATCAGGGCCGGCGCTAGCAAGAGGAGCGGAGAGAGCTGTATCTCTGTTAATATGGCGCTGTCCTGCTCTCTTTCTGTCACGCAGCGCTAGCGAGAGGGGAGGAGAGAGCTGTATCTCTGTGAATATGGCGCGGTCCTGCTCTCTTCCTGTCACGTAGCGCTAGCGAGAGGGGAGGAGAGAGATGTATCTCTGTGAATATGGCCCTGTCCTGCTCTCTTCCTGTAATGCAGCGCTAGCGAGAGGGGAGGAGAGAGCTGTATCTCTGTGAATATGGCACTGTCCTGCTCTCTTCCTGTCACGCAGCGCTAGCGAGAGGGGCGGAGAGAGTTGTGTCTCTGTGAATATGGCGCTGTCCTGCTCTCTTCCTGTCACGCAGCGCTAGCGAGAGGGGCGGAGAGAGTTGTGTCTCTGTGAATATGGCCCTGTCCTGCTCTCTTCCTGTCATGCAGCGCTAGCGAGAGGGGAGGAGAGAGCTGTATCTCTGTGAATATGGCACTGTCCTGCTCTCTTCCTGTCATGCAGCGCTAGTGAGAGGGGCGGAGAGAGCTGTGTCTCTGTGAATATGGCGCTGTCCTGCTCTCTTCCTGACACGCAGCGCTAGCGAGAGGGGCGGAGACAGCTGTGTCTCTGTGAATATGGCGCTGTCCTGCTCTCTTCCTGTCACGCAGCGCTAGCGAGAGGGGCAGAGAGAGTTGGGTCTCTGTGAATATGGCCCTGTCCTGCTCTCTTCCTGTCACGCAGCGCTAGCGAGAGGGGGGGAGAGAGTTGTGTCTCTGTGAATATGGCGCTGTCCTGCTCTCTTCCTGTCACGCAGCGCTAGCGAGAGGGGCGGAGAGAGTTGTGTCTCTGTGAATATGGCCCTGTCCTGCTCTCTTCCTGTCATGCAGCGCTAGCGAGAGGGGCGGAGAGAGCTGTGTCTCTGTGAATATGGCGCTGTCCTGCTCTCTTCCTGTCACGCAGCGCTAGCGAGAGGGGCAGAGACAGCTGTGTCTCTGTGAATATGGCGCTGTCCTGCTCTCTTCCTGTCACGCAGCGCTAGCGAGAGGGGCGGAGGGAGTTGTATGAATATGGTGCTGTCCTGCTCTCTTCCTGTCACGCAGCGCTAGCGAGAGGGGCGGAGAGAGCTGTATAAATATGGTGCTGTCCTGCTCTATTCCTGTCACGCAGCGCTAGCAAGAGGGGCGGAGAGAGCTGTATCTCTGTGAATATGGCGCTGTCCTGCTCTCTTCTTGTCACGCAGCGCTAGCGAGAGGGGCAGAGAGAGTTGGGTCTCTGTGAATATGGCGCTGTCCTGCTCTCTTCGTGCCACGCAGCACTAGCGAGAGGGGCGGAGACAGCTGTGTCTCTGTGAATATGGCGCTGTCCTGCTCTCTTTCTGTCACGCAGCGCTAGCGAGAGGGGCGGAGAGAGTTGTGTCTCTGTGAATATGGCGCTGTCCTGCTCTCTTCCTGTCACGCAGCGCTAGCGAGAGGGGCAGAGAGAGTTGTGTCTCTGTGAATATGGCGCTGTCCTGCTCTCTTCCTGTCACGCAGCGCTAGCGAGAGGGGCGGAGAGAGTTGTGTCTCTGTGAATATGGCGTTGTCCTGCTCTCTTCCTGTCACGCAATGCTAGCGAGAGGGGCGGAGAGAGTTGTGTCTCTGTGAATATGGCGCTGTCCTGCTCTCTTCCTGTCACGCAGCGCTAGTGAGAGGGGCGGAGAGAGTTGTGTCTCTGTGAATATGGCGCTGTCCTGCTCTCTTCCTGTCATGCAGCGCTAGCGAGAGGGGCGGAGAGAGTTGTGTCTCTGTGAATATGGCGCTGTCCTGCTCTCTTCCTGTCACGCAGCGCTAGCGAGAGGGGCGGAGAGAGTTGTGTCTCTGTGAATATGGCGCTGTCCTGCTCTCTTCCTGTCACGCAGCGCTAGCGAGAGGGGCAGAGAGTTGTGTCTCTGTGAATATGGCGCTGTCCTGCTCTCTTCCTGTCACGCAACGCTAGCGAGAGGGGCGGAGAGAGCTGTGTCTCTGTGAATATGGCGCTGTCCTGCTCTCATCCTTTCACACAGCTCTAGAGAGAGGGGAGGAGAGAGCTGTATCTCTGTGAATATGGTGCTGTCCTGCTCTCTTCCTGTTATGCAATGCTAGCGAGAGGGGCGGAGAGAGCTGTGTCTCTGTGAATATGGCACTGTCCTGCTCTCTTTCTGTCACGCAGCGCTTGCGAGATGGGCGGAGAGAGCTGTATCTCTGTGAATATGGTGCTGTCCTGCTCTTTTTCTGTCACGCAGCGCTAGCGAGAGGGGCGGAGAGATTTGTGTCTCTGTGAATATGGCGCTGTCCTGCTCTCTTCCTGTCACGCAGCGCTAGCGAGAGGGGCAGAGAGAGCTGTATCTCTGTGAATATGGTGCTGTCCTGCTCTCTTCCTGTCACGCATCTCTGTGAATATGGCGCTGTCCTGCTCTCTTCCTGTCATGCAGCGCTAGCAAGAGGGGCGGAGACAGCTGTGTCTCTGTGAATATGGCGCTGTCCTGCTCTCTTCCTGTCATGCAGCGCTAGCGAGAGGGGCGGAGAGAGCTGTGTCTCTGTGAATATGGCGCTGTCCTGCTCTCTTCCTGTCACGCAGCGCTAGCGAGAGGGGCGGAGAGAGTTGTGTCTCTGTGAATATGGCGCTGTCCTGCTCTCTTCCTGTCACGCAGCGCTAGCGAGAGGGGCGGAGAGAACTGTGTCTCTGTGAATATGGCGCTGTCCTGCTCTCTTTCTGTCACGCAGCGCTAGCGAGAGGGGCGGAGAGAGCTGTATCTCTGTGAATATGGCGCTGTCCAGCTCTCTTTCTGTCACGCAGCGCTAGCGAGAGGGGCGGAGAGAGTTGTGTCTCTGTGAATATGGCGCTGTCCTGCTCTCTTCCTGTCATGCAGCGCTAGCGAGAGGGGAGGAGAGAGCTGTGTCTCTGTGAATATGGCGCTGTCCTACTCTCTTCCTGTCATGCAGCGCTAGCGAGAGGGGCGGAGAGAGCTTTGTCTCTGTGAATATGGCGCTGTCCTGCTTTCTTTCTGTCACGCAGCGCTAGCGAGAGGGGCGGAGAGAGCTGTATCTCTGTGAATACGGCGCTGTCCTGCTCTCTTTCTGTCACGCAGCACTAGCGAGAGGGGCGGAGAGATTTGTGTCTCCGTGAATATGGCGCTGTCCTGCTCTGTTCCTGTCACGCAGCGCTAGAGAGAGGGGCGGAGAGAGTTGTATCTCTGTGAATATGGTGCTGTCCTGCTCTCTTCCTGTCACGCATCTTTGTGAATATGACGCTGTCCTGCTCTCTTCCTGTCACGCAGCGCTAGCGAGAGGGGAGGAGAGAGCTGTATCTGTGTAAATATGGCGCTGTCCTGCTTTCTTCCTGTCACGCAGCGCTAGCGAGAGGGGCATAGAGAGCTGTATCTCTGTGAATATGGCGCTGTCCTGCTCTCTTCCTGTCACGCACCGCTAGAGAGAGGGGCGGAGAGAGTTGTATCTCTGTGAATATGGTGCTGTCCTGCTCTCTTCCTGTCACGCATCTCTGTGAATATGGCGCTGTCCTGCTCTCTTCCTGTCACGCAGCGCTAGCGAGAGGGGAGGAGAGAGCTGTATCTGTGTAAATATGGCGCTGTCCTGCTTTCTTCCTGTCACGCAGCGCTAGCGAGAGGGGCATAGAGAGCTGTATCTCTGTGAATATGGCGCTGTCCTGCTCTCTTCCTGTCACGCAGCGCTAGAGAGAGGGGCGGAGAGAGTTGTATCTCTGTGAATATGGCGCTGTCCTGCTCTCTTCCTGTCACGCAGCGCTAGCAAGAGGGGCGGAGACAGCTGTGTCTCTGTGAATATGGCGCTGTCCTGCTCTCTTCCTGTCACGCAGCGCTAGCGAGAGGGGCGGAGAGAGTTGTGTCTCTGTGAATATGGCGCTGTCCTGCTCTCTTCCTGTCACGCAGCGCTAGCGAGAGGGGCGGAGAGAGTTGTGTCTCTGTGAATATGGCGCTGTCCTGCTCTCTTCCTGTCACGCAGCGCAGTGCAGCCTCTTTGGGCGTTGCGCTGTGCAGCGCTTGGCTCCCTGACACCATTCAGAATCTGGGCACATATTGAGTGTTATTATGCTACGATTCTAGGACCAGGGTACACTACAGGGCGACAGATTGACAGGGGGTGGATGGAAGCTTTGGGGTGTCAGTGGGGGGGGGGGCTGAAAGTGATTCAGGTTTCAAAAGTTCTACTGAAGGCTCTTTAGGACCCCTGAATCGATCTGCTGTTCGTTTCATGGCAAGGATGAAGTGGGAGGAGCCTACATGGGGCAGAGAACCCCCCCAAAATTATTTCTGTCTGTATGAGAGCAATGTTATAGGCGCCACGAAGCCGCCCTGCTGCGCTCCTGGAGGGCACGGACTTTTCAACTATACACTACGGCATCGGATGTGATGGCAGTATCTAAGCTGCGCGCGCCCTCCAGTGGTCAGTATGTTTATTGCAGTGTTTGAGACAAATGTTTCCACATGTGAACTAAGTAAGGTGTGTGCCAGGCATGTCCTGAACCTCTCCTTTGTGTCTAGTTTCAAACTGTAGCAGAGCTGAGGGTGTGCGCTTTATTCTTCATAAGACCTCGTAAAATAGAGAAGGGAAGCGAACACCCCCCCCCCCCCTTCGGCACCGCCCTTGTCTGGGGTGTTATGTCTGAGCTTAGAGACTCTCTGCCCTGGTTTTGTCCAAATATTGTTGCCCCAATCCTTCTCTCGTTAATGTTTTCTTTCCAATACCCACAGCCGTGGATACCTTTATATTCAACAAATTCATTGCCGTGTATCGATGTTTGATTAATAATCGTTTTGGGGAGTTTTTCTGGTTTCTGCAGTGATAGAAAGCAGAGCTGTTGAAATAAGGGTGTCTCCAGAATATCTGTGTGACTGATTCTGGGCAGAACCGGGCAGTTTTACTATTATCCATTATTTTATATTTCTCGGGGGCCACTGGCTTTATGAATGTAGTGATGGCGCCAAAAAGTGGAAATAAAACATGTCTTCCTGATTCTCAGTATTTAAATACGGAGCCTCTTTTCCAAGCGTAGCAAACACTTGCACATCTTTAATCCCTATTTACACAGCTTTATGACCCGCTGATCTGAGAAAGGAGCCCGTTATTACTATATCAGCAAACTGCAAACAACTCTCATTATGCGGCTAAGAAAACACAAGCTGACGTATGGTTCACCGTGGCATTGTATCGTCATGGTCTCTCATATATATTATTTGAAGTCCACAATATAACTAAAACCATTATACACAGTGGTCAGCAATTCATTTGAACTTATACCTTTTAAATGTGCATAAGACATGTCTGCTATGAGGGCTGTCCATCACCAGCTCTGTGTCCAAAGATCACAAAACGAACAGGCATGGATCACCTGAAGAGATCCGTCACGGTCACGTCACTGGACACTTCTAGAGGACTCTAAAATAGTCCATTCTCTGCAGGTCTCAGATATCTATAAATTCTGACCCCTTCTATGTTATGTTATGTTAAAAAAATTTGTAAAGCGCAGCTAACACCTTAAGGTTTCTTGGCGCTTGTGCTGAGGACAGTGAAAGAAGCGTGAGGGGGAGAAGTAATTGTAGGCCTCAATGAAGAGGAAAGTCTTGAGAAGGGATCTGAACCTGGGGCCTCATTTATGAGGCCTTGCGTCAGTTTTGCGCTGCGGATGCGTCACTTTTTGTGACGCATCTGCGGCGTAAAACATGCGCCTTGTTGCGCCATATTTAAAAAGTGACGCATCTAGGTAGATGCGTCACTTTTTAAACCCCTGCGCCACATTATACCTGCGTCAGGTATATTGTATGCAGAGGGGGCGTTCCCCGGCAAAAAGCCTCGTAATAGTGACGCAGTGAAATCTATGAGATTTCACTGCGTCACTTTTAGGATGCGGTTGCGTCAAAATCTTGCGCCTGCCTCACAGCAGGCGTAAGACTGACGCAAGCCCTTTCACATGGGGCTCTCCCCATGTGAAAGGACGCATTGCTGGAGATGCGTCACTTTTGTGACACACTCCAGCAATGCGTCACTTTTGCGCTTACAGATGCGTCAGAAATACTGACGTATCTGTAAGTCCTTGCGACATGATGCGTCATACATTAAATATGACGCATCATTGGTGTCGCAAGGAGTGCGCACTGAAAAGTGACGCATCGCTGTTTTCACGCAGCGATGCGTCACTTTTCATAAATGAGGCCCTAGTGTGTGGGGAGGGCAACCTAAGAGGAAGGGGAAGGGTGTTCCAAAAAGAGGGAGCTAAAAATGAAAACCTGAGGCTGCCATGCTTCTTCCTCTTGAATCTTGGAACTGATAGCAGGGCCATCTGAGATGACCGGAGATTGCGAAGAGGAACATACGGGTGGAGAAGGGAAGAAATGAAAAGGGGACCATGACCTGCAAGGGATTTAGAAATGATGCAGCCTAGCTTGAACTTACAGCGAGCAGAGACCGGAAGCCAATGGAGACTTTTTAAGAGAGGGCGAACATGTTGATCTCTAGGTTGACGGTAAATCAGGCGGGCGGCCTGATTTTGGATCAACTGGAGTCTCTTGATTTGATAGTCAGGGATGCCTACATACAGTGCATTTGCGTAGTCGAGTCTGGAAATGACTAACGCAAGCAAAGCCAAGGTAAGAGCCTCGGTAGTGAGTAGGCAAGAGATTTTGCGGATTTTCCTGAGCTGGAAGTGGCTAGAGGACACTACTGCGCTGATCTGGGGCATCATAGAAAGATCGCTACTAATGACGACTCCCAGACTTCTGGCTGAGTTGACTGGGCAAGGGGAGCTGCCCAGACTTGCCGGCCAAAAGGATGGTTGCCAAGGGTTGGAGGGTCCCCCGACAAGAACCAGCTCGGTCTTGTCGGGGTTGAGCTTCAGATGGTTTGAGCTCATCGAATTACTAATAAAACAAAGCGTGGTTTGAAAAGTGGAGATTGATTCATCCGAGAAATCAATAGTAAAGATCAATTGAATGTCGTCCGCGTAATTGAACGCGGTGACACTCAACCCGCGGAGGGAGCAGATTAGAGGAACCAGATGTAGGAGAGTAGGGTCTGCAATCCTATGATCACCCAGATTTTTTGCTTTTGTTTCACTGGTTTACGACTTTCTCTGGCTGTGGGCCTGCTAATCAGACCCACAGCCTGGCTGTTCTCTTTCTAAATTACGATATGTACCCTAGGTGCATTTACCAATTGGTACTGGGCCACCTTATCAGACCCCGTAACGCAGGGCATAGGTGTACCCAGGGCCGCCAGGGGCTGAAGCATGTATTATGCCACCCCTGGCTGGCCTCCTAAATTTGACACAACTGGCTGCACGACAGCTGGGGCGAAGACGTGTAACCACCCTTCGCTTTAGGTATAGTAACTCTATATCTAACCATACAATGGACACCCGAGTTCCTATCAGTCACTCCTATGGCAGGCCTTAACAATCCTGAAGGCAGAGTGCGTGGGCTCGTGTGAGCTAGGTTCAGGCCCGAGCCGAGCCCGGTTGCAGCTTGCGGAATCAAGACCCAATAGCTGTTCCATGATAACGCGTACCATATCGGTAACTCCGGTGTCGCGTTATCAAGGCATGTCGAGTAAGGTGTCATACGAATCGGGGTGCTGCCCTCTCACCAACTCTGGCGATGAGGTTAGCATCCCACCCTTCTAGAGGGACACGACATGTACGTAACTGTGAACCCCGGTTAAAGTTAACTGAAGGCTCAGCTCCACAAAATGGATGCTGCCACCACAGACACGAGTCTGACCTCCTGCTGCTGGGAGTCCTTCCAGCGAGGAGCACTTGGACAAAGGGTTTCCTGTCGAGGGCGCTGTTCGCACCGTCCCAGACAGGGTTTGTGTATTCTGGGTAGGTAGGGCTTTGGCGAGAAGGTGACTGCGGAGTGGCACCCCGGTGCTCACTACGCATCTGCCGGTTAGAACCAGTTCCAGGGGCGACAGCCCTGGCCTGGGGAAAGTCCGGCAGGGGAGAGGGGCGTAACTACCCCCCTTCCTGGTCCCACCCTTAGGGCAGGACCTAGTCATGTACCCACCCCTTTCTTTAGGATAAAGACCGGAGCGGGGACCCTTCCAAATTAGATCATCTTTGAATCAAGAACTACTTTCTACGAAAGGACACTCAAGACTCTTCTCAAGATTTCTCCCTTGTGACTAAGGAGTAGTCACCCTGCATCAGCGGGCACCATCTAAGAACTCTGCGGTTTGCTGCAAGTCCTTCCTCAAGGATCCGACGGCCCAGCTCGACGAGAACCGGCTTCCCTGGCACCTCTGACCTCTACCCACGTCATCAGCTCAGCTGTGATCTGTGGGTGCGACGAGACCTCGAGGGACCGGCCATCATCAGAACCTGCACGCTCTTAAAAACCAGCACGACCATCGAGGTAACTCTCTGGTGAGTGCTCTGGGGTCCGAGAAGCCCCGACCCTGAGCCGCTCTAGCACCGAAGTGCAGTCTCCCAGCATCTCCACGATCTGCGTGGGGCCCTTCTGCTCGCTGCTCAGCACGTTGTCTGGTCACTCGCCGCTGGCTTGTGCCCTTCTGTGACGACATCCGAGAATCATCACTGCTGGTCTGGTTGCTCCAGACTGGCCCTTGCTTCCATCCTTGCGAGAAGCACCCCGGACCCTCCTGGTCCACTCAAGACGCCATCTTAGGCCCACCACGTGGCCCTGAGATCTGCCAAGGCTTGTTGCCCCATCCTGGGCCCAGCGACGCCGACAGCATCATCCTTCGTGGGACAGCTCGCACCTCCACCGTGGTCGCCGACAACGCCTCCTGGTCCGTGAGACTGCAGAGCCTAGCGTCGCCCACTCACCTAGTCGAGGTGACGGCCAACCGGTGCCTTCCTGGTACCCTCTGACTACTGGCTAGTAGTACGAACTTGGTCCCCTCTGCTTTCAGGTTTCATCAATCTCCGATCCAGGCTTGGATCTCCACGAACTATTCAGCACTGGTCGCCGGCCAGCAACTCCTTTCTTCCGGCTCCTGGCTCGTCAGCGAAGACCCCGACGCCTGTAAGACTTGTGCAGCCGCAGCCCTCGTGGCTAGGTAACTCGGCATTTCGGTGCCTGCATAGCCTCCTTACTCTAGGGTCCTGAGTCCCTCGCTTCCGACTTGCCTTATCGGGTCCGCCCGAGACCTTAACCTTTCCGTGTCCCCGGACACTTGTTTTAATTGTGCACTTGAAGTATTTGCTAAAGAGATTTGGTTTGTGCTTAGTACCCTGTCCTCATAAAGAGTACAGGGCTGTTGTGATTCTTAATAAATATCCTGTTTATTTTCATAACACTTGTGTGGTGTCCTTTCACTGGGTGTTCAAGGGGTACATGTGTGGTAAACAGCTGGCTTAACACGCCCTCTCGAGTCTTTAGCCTTAGACTGCTCGTATCCACGCTACTAGGATAGCTGGTCTATAGGTTGACTTACAACCAAACACCATAAGGGTCGTTGGAACGATACATAGCGGTCGCTAGAATAGCGAACGTTGCATATCGGGCCAACTTCTCACATTGGTGAGCAGCGGTTGGGATTTGAGCTTGCTGTTGTTTTACCACACGTATCCTAAGAATATCTTGTTGAAAGATCGCACAAGTACTGTTAGTACATATAACCAAAGCTTAGAATACTCTGAGTTCTACTGAACCAGCTGTTGTAGCTCCTCAAGGCTTAGCACACCTTGGCTACAACTCTTAGCAAGGGTACAGTAGGTAAACACGTAGTGTAGGTAGGTGCATCACTTACACCACACTAGAAACAGTATGTCGGACAAAGGAGGAAACTCTGGGTCTCCCCTTGTGTCAGTTGACCCTCCACAGGTCATCCCTTCAGGATATACTGTGCTGAGCTTCAAGGAGTTAAGACGACTGTGTCACTCCAGGAAGATCCAGCAGGGGTCTAACCCCACAACGTCCTTTCTGATTGGTCTCTTGGAGACTTATGATGCTAGAAGTGCTGAGAAACTTCGTAGCTCTTCTAATCCAGAAGGAGACATGCCTCCCCTCGAGGGAACCCGGGACGATCCTGACCTCATCCACCTCGCAACTGAGAACGAAGATGTGGAGGAGGATGAGGATGAGGATCTCTCTGGGGATGAGGCAGATAAGGGACAGGTAGAAGTCGTCAGACTAAGCAGGTCCAACTTAAGCAAACATGATAGCGGTACTGGGGGACCCCTGGGGCCACTATCAGGTCAGCTTAACATTGGGAATGGACGAGCCAGATCTCTGTCAAGAGGCTCTGGCAGATCCCTTCAAACCAATGGCTCTCACAACTCGTCTCAGAGAGGGATGACGTCCCCTCAGAGGAGAGTGTACGAAGCTAAGGAAAGGGCAGCCAATCTAAGGATTGAAAGGGAAGAACTTGCCCTGGCCAAAGAGAGGCTTGCCTTTGCTAGAGAGCAACAGTTAAGTGGGGTAGTCCCCACTGGTGGCAGCAATGTACCTAGTAATAGGGAAAAGAGTTTCGATACGAAACACCTTGGTAAGATAGTGCCCCCCTTTAAACAAGGGGACGACATCCACAAATGGATTACTGCTTTGGAGAGGGCCTGCACTGTGCAGGGTGTTCCCCAGAGTCAGTGGGCAGCTATCTTGTGGCTCTCCTTTGAAGGAAAAGGAAGAGACAAGCTCCTCACCACAAGGGTGGAGGATGCTAACAATTACCAAATCTTGAAAAATACACTAGTTGAAGGGTTCGGCCTAACCACTGAGCAGTACAGGGTGCTGTTCAGGGATACCCAGAAAACGCAGTCTCAAGATTGGTCTGATTTTGTCGATTGTGCCACTAAGGCTTTTGAGGGCTGGTTGCTGGGCAGTAAGGTTACTGATTACGAAGGATTGTATAATTTGATGATGAGAGAACAAATTTTAAACAATTGTCAGAGCCAGTTGTTGCATCAGCATCTTGTCGACTCGGATCTGACCTCTCCCCAAGAATTGGGAAAGAAGGCAGACAGATGGGTTCGTACAAGAGTTAAACAGAACCAGGGCCAGAATCAAGGTGGACAGAAGAAAGCAGACCAGAAGGGTAAAGATTCAAAAGGGGAACAAAGTGACCAGAAGTCTTCGACAGGTCCCCAACAACCCAAAGAGGGTGGGGGTCAGGCTCCCCAAAAGAAGAAAGAAGGCCAATCCAAAAGATGGTGCCAGTACTGCAAAAGTAAATCTCACTGGTTTAGTGAGTGCACCAAGAAAGGAGGAGGGCAGACTCCTGCCACTACAGCCCCTAAGGCACCTGTGCCCCCTAGTACAGTCAGCAGTGGTAGTGCGCCTCCCAAGGGTTTAGTAGGGTTAACCCTGGGTTCTGAGGGGCGTGACAACTTAGTTGGCACACTCACTCAGGCTGTCCTTGTCAGTACAGGGGACGCGGACGTATCCCCTGACGGAAGCCCCAATACTTTGGGCAAATACCGACAGACGCCTTTCATAAATGGAAAGATGGCTCAGGCCTATAGGGACACTTGTGCCAGCGTCCCCATGGTGACGCCTAACTTTGTGGACCCTGGACAGATCATGCCAGGTACAGAATTCCTGGTGACCAATGCAAGCAATGTCACTACCAATCACAGTATGGCAATTGTAGCTTTCTCCTGGGGAGGGGTAACTGGCCAAAAGAAGGTTGTAGTTAGTCCAGACCTCCCAGTGGATTGTTTGTTGGGCAATGATTTGGAGTCGTCACAATGGTCAGAAGTGGAGCACCGGACTCACATGGAAATGTTAGGTTTGCCAGCACATGTGTTCGCTGTGACTAGGTCACAGGTCAGGAAATGCCCCACTGAGCAGGTGCTGGATCCTGGAACAACGGACCAGACACCTCCCAAGAAAAAGAGCAGTAGGGTTAAGGCTGCGCCTTCCCCCTTGCCCCAGGTCGAGGATCAAGTCTCAGAGGAGGCTGACCTACAGGAATTGCGGGAAACTGAGCCTAGGGAATTCGAACTTGATCAAGTTGAATTCTTGGGTTCAGGGGGACCCTCAAGGGAAGACCTGGGGAAGGACCAGTTAGACTGCCCTTCTCTTGAACCCCTCAGACAGCAGGCTGCTGCTGAGGCTGCTGGGAACGCCACAGGTACCCACAAGGTATACTGGAAAGATGGACTCCTGTACACTGAGTCAAGAGACCCCAAGCCTGGCATGACCAGGAGGCTGGTTGTACCCTTGTCTCAGCGTGGTTTCCTACTTACCTTGGCCCACGAGATTCCCTTAGCAGGTCACTTGGGCCAGACGAAAACGTGGGACAGGCTTGTCACACACTTTCACTGGCCTCACATGAACGAAGATACCAAGGAGTTTTGCCGCTCCTGTGTCACTTGCCAAGCCAGTGGTAAGTCAGGTGGCACGACAAAGGCCCCCCTTATACCAATGCCTGTGGTGGGGGTACCCTTTGAACGGGTGGGGATCGACATCGTCGGTCCCATGGAACCACCTACAGCATCAGGGCACAAGTTTATACTGGTGGTAGTGGATCATGCCACCAGGTATCCTGAAGCTATTCCCCTTAGGACCACTACAGCACCTGTTGTGGCAAGAGCCCTAGTTGGAGTGTTCTCCAGAGTGGGCTTCCCTAAGGAGGTCGTCTCCGACAGAGGTGCAAACTTTATGTCGAGCTACTTAACTGCTATGTGGAAGGAATGTGGTGTTAACTACAAGTTCACTACACCCTATCATCCACAATGCAATGGGCTTGTTGAGAGATTCAACAGGACCCTAAAAGGGATGATTCATGGACTACCGGAAAAGCTTCGGCGTAGATGCCTCTTGTTCGCCTACAGAGAAGTCCCACAGAAGGGGGTTGGCTACAGCCCTTTTGAACTTTTGTACGGGCATCCTGTAAGGGGACCCCTGTGTTTGGTGAAGGAAGGATGGGAGAGACCTCTCAAAAAGCCTGCAGCCAACATAGTGGACTATGTGCTCGGCCTCCGCTCGCGGATGGCTGAATACATGGAAAAGGCATCTGAAAACCTTAAGGCCAGCCAAGAACTCCAGAAAGCTTGGCATGACCAAAAGGCTGTCTTGACTGTTTATCAGCCCGGACAGAAGGTGTGGGTGCTGGAGCCAGTGGCCCCAGCAGCACTCAAGGACCAATGGTCCGGGCCCTACACCATCCTGGAGAAAAAGGGAGAGGTCACCTACCTGGTCGACCTGAGAACTCCCCGGAGCCCCCACAGGGTGCTTCATGTCAACAGGCTAAAAGCATATGTCGACAGGAAGGACATGAGTTTGCTCATGGCCCTAGATGAGGGACAGGAGGAGGAGAGTGACCCTCTCCCCGACCTGCTCACTCAGAATCCTGACGATGGATCGGTAGATGGTGTTGTCTTTTGTGGCAGCCTCTCCGAACATCAACAGAGAGACTGTAAACAGGTTCTTCAGTCTTTCAGACATATGTTTTCTCTAACACCCAGCCAAACCGATTGGTGCACCCATGAGGTTGACACTGGTGACAGCCTGCCCGTGAAGAGTAAAATCTACAGGCAGCCTGATCACGTTAGAGACTGCATCAAGAGTGAAGTGCAGAAAATGTTGGAGCTGGGAGTCATTGAACCCTCGGATAGCCCTTGGGCTAGTCCCGTAGTTCTAGTGCCGAAACCTCACACCCAGGGTGGTAAGAGAGAGATGAGGTTTTGCGTAGACTACAGGGGTCTCAATGCAGTCACTAAGACTGACGCCCACCCAATACCAAGGGCAGACGAGCTTATCGACAGATTGGCTTCGGCCAACTACCTAAGTACGTTTGACCTGACAGCTGGGTATCGGCAAATCAGGTTAGCTGAGGACGCCAAGCCTAAAACCGCATTTTCAACCCCTGGTGGGCATTATCAGTTCGTGGTGATGCCCTTCGGTCTGAAAAATGCACCTGCCACCTTCCAACGGTTGGTGAATCAAGTCCTTACTGGGCTGGATGACTTCTGTGCGGCGTATCTTGACGATATCGCTGTCTTTAGCTCCACCTGGGAGGATCACCTGGTCCACCTGCGGAAGACGTTAGAGGCACTGCAAGCAGCAGGTCTCACTATCAAGGCCACCAAGTGCCAGATAGGGCAGACACAGGTTGTATACCTGGGCCACCTTGTAGGTGGAGGTCAGGTTCAGCCACTGGAGAGCAAGATACAGTCAATCAGGGACTGGGCTCCTCCAACCACCCAGACTCAGGTTCGAGCTTTCTTGGGCCTGACTGGATACTACCGGAAGTTTGTCAGGAACTATGGTTCCATCGTGACACCATTAAACGAACTGACAAGCAAGAAAATGCCAAAAAAGGTTCAGTGGACAGCGAGCTGTCAAAAAGCATTCGATGACCTAAAGCAGGCCATGTGCACGGCGCCTATCCTCAAGAGTCCGGACTACTCCAAACCATTCATTGTCCAAACAGATGCTTCTGAGTTGGGTGTGGGAGCTGTTCTTTCTCAACTGAATTTTGATGGTCAAGACCAGCCCATTGCTTTTATAAGCAGAAGGCTGACCCCTAGAGAGAAGAATTGGTCAGCTATTGAGAGGGAGGCCTTTGCTGTGGTTTGGGCCCTGAAGAAGCTGAGGCCATACTTGTTTGGCACTCACTTCAAGATTCAGACCGACCATAAGCCCCTCTTGTGGCTAAATCAGATGAAGGGTGAAAACCCCAAACTGCTTAGGTGGTCCATTTCCCTACAGGGGATGAACTTTACAGTGGAACATAGACCTGGTACTGATCATGGCAATGCCGATGGGCTCTCCAGATATTTCCACTTAGAACAAGAAGACTCACCTGGTCAAGGTTAGCTTATTGTTCCGACGTTTGGGGGGGGGTCATGTAGGAGAGTAGGGTCTGCAATCCTATGATCACCCAGATTTTTTGCTTTTGTTTCACTGGTTTACGACTTTCTCTGGCTGTGGGCCTGCTAATCAGACCCACAGCCTGGCTGTTCTCTTTCTAAATTACGATATGTACCCTAGGTGCATTTACCAATTGGTACTGGGCCACCTTATCAGACCCCGTAACGCAGGGCATAGGTGTACCCAGGGCCGCCAGGGGCTGAAGCATGTATTATGCCACCCCTGGCTGGCCTCCTAAATTTGACACAACTGGCTGCACGACAGCTGGGGCGAAGACGTGTAACCACCCTTCGCTTTAGGTATAGTAACTCTATATCTAACCATACAATGGACACCCGAGTTCCTATCAGTCACTCCTATGGCAGGCCTTAACAATCCTGAAGGCAGAGTGCGTGGGCTCGTGTGAGCTAGGTTCAGGCCCGAGCCGAGCCCGGTTGCAGCTTGCGGAATCAAGACCCAATAGCTGTTCCATGATAACGCGTACCATATCGGTAACTCCGGTGTCGCGTTATCAAGGCATGTCGAGTAAGGTGTCATACGAATCGGGGTGCTGCCCTCTCACCAACTCTGGCGATGAGGTTAGCATCCCACCCTTCTAGAGGGACACGACATGTACGTAACTGTGAACCCCGGTTAAAGTTAACTGAAGCCTCAGCTCCACAAAATGGATGCTGCCACCACAGACACGAGTCTGACCTCCTGCTGCTGGGAGTCCTTCCAGCGAGGAGCACTTGGACAAAGGGTTTCCTGTCGAGGGCGCTGTTCGCACCGTCCCAGACAGGGTTTGTGTATTCTGGGTAGGTAGGGCTTTGGCGAGAAGGTGACTGCGGAGTGGCACCCCGGTGCTCACTACGCATCTGCCGGTTAGAACCAGTTCCAGGGGCGACAGCCCTGGCCTGGGGAAAGTCCGGCAGGGGAGAGGGGCGTAACTACCCCCCTTCCTGGTCCCACCCTTAGGGCAGGACCTAGTCATGTACCCACCCCTTTCTTTAGGATAAAGACCGGAGCGGGGACCCTTCCAAATTAGATCATCTTTGAATCAAGAACTACTTTCTACGAAAGGACACTCAAGACTCTTCTCAAGATTTCTCCCTTGTGACTAAGGAGTAGTCACCCTGCATCAGCGGGCACCATCTAAGAACTCTGCGGTTTGCTGCAAGTCCTTCCTCAAGGATCCGACGGCCCAGCTCGACGAGAACCGGCTTCCCTGGCACCTCTGACCTCTACCCACGTCATCAGCTCAGCTGTGATCTGTGGGTGCGACGAGACCTCGAGGGACCGGCCATCATCAGAACCTGCACGCTCTTAAAAACCAGCACGACCATCGAGGTAACTCTCTGGTGAGTGCTCTGGGGTCCGAGAAGCCCCGACCCTGAGCCGCTCTAGCACCGAAGTGCAGTCTCCCAGCATCTCCACGATCTGCGTGGGGCCCTTCTGCTCGCTGCTCAGCACGTTGTCTGGTCACTCGCCGCTGGCTTGTGCCCTTCTGTGACGACATCCGAGAATCATCACTGCTGGTCTGGTTGCTCCAGACTGGCCCTTGCTTCCATCCTTGCGAGAAGCACCCCGGACCCTCCTGGTCCACTCAAGACGCCATCTTAGGCCCACCACGTGGCCCTGAGATCTGCCAAGGCTTGTTGCCCCATCCTGGGCCCAGCGACGCCGACAGCATCATCCTTCGTGGGACAGCTCGCACCTCCACCGTGGTCGCCGACAACGCCTCCTGGTCCGTGAAACTGCAGAGCCTAGCGTCGCCCACTCACCTAGTCGAGGTGACGGCCAACCGGTGCCTTCCTGGTACCCTCTGACTACTGGCTAGTAGTACGAACTTGGTCCCCTCTGCTTTCAGGTTTCATCAATCTCCGATCCAGGCTTGGATCTCCACGAACTATTCAGCACTGGTCGCCGGCCAGCAACTCCTTTCTTCCGGCTCCTGGCTCGTCAGCGAAGACCCCGACGCCTGTAAGACTTGTGCAGCCGCAGCCCTCGTGGCTAGGTAACTCGGCATTTCGGTGCCTGCATAGCCTCCTTACTCTAGGGTCCTGAGTCCCTCGCTTCCGACTTGCCTTATCGGGTCCGCCCGAGACCTTAACCTTTCCGTGTCCCCGGACACTTGTTTTAATTGTGCACTTGAAGTATTTGCTAAAGAGATTTGGTTTGTGCTTAGTACCCTGTCCTCATAAAGAGTACAGGGCTGTTGTGATTCTTAATAAATATCCTGTTTATTTTCATAACACTTGTGTGGTGTCCTTTCACTGGGTGTTCAAGGGGTACATGTGTGGTAAACAGCTGGCTTAACACGCCCTCTCGAGTCTTTAGCCTTAGACTGCTCGTATCCACGCTACTAGGATAGCTGGTCTATAGGTTGACTTACAACCAAACACCATAAGGGTCGTTGGAACGATACATAGCGGTCGCTAGAATAGCGAACGTTGCATATCGGGCCAACTTCTCACACCAGATATAAATTAAAAAGAAGAGGGGACAAAGAGGAACCCTGCGGGACGCCGCTGGTCAGCCTGACCTGAGTGGCAGAGAACTGGGACAGTCTGACTGCTTGCTGGCGTTTGGTCAGAAAAGACTGAACCCAGTCCAGGGCGGTACCCTGGATGCCGGCCTCTCTGACACGGTCGACCAAAATGCCATGGTCGACCGTGTCAAAGGCGGCCGACAAATCCAGGAGAACCAGGGCCTGACAGATGTTAGCGTCGCCCCCTCTGCGCAATTCCTCCATCACAGAGAGGATGACCGCCTCTGTGGAATGCGCAGGTCTGAACCCGGCCTGCTGGGGGTCCAAAAAGCACGATTCCTCAACAAAGAGCTGAGAGTTTGGGTTACATGTGACTCCAAGACTTTACTGAGGAAAGGGAGAAGGGATATGGGACGAAAGTTGCTCATGATGGAGGGATCTGCCGAGGGTTTCTTCAAGATGGCAACCACCTCGGCCTGCTTAAAGGAGCAAGGAAACTCCCCCGTGGCAAGAGAGTTGTTCAAAAGGGCCAGGGGGGGGTTCAGGGCAGGCGGTAAAAGCTTCCTGAAACAGCAGCGGGGAGTCCATTGGGGCGTAGGGGCGTAGCCCCACAAGCCCCATGGACGCGCTGCTGCAATAAAATAAACTGGTGTGACTGTCACTGTTTCTTTAAAAAGTTTGACCGGGCGCGCCGGGAATCACCCGAGTGAATCAGGAGTTGGGAGTGCAGGGGGGCTGGTCTGGACTGCTGCGCAGCTTGAGTGGCAGTCCATGACCACGTGACGCACTCAGCTGCAGCAGCAGACAGCCAGCCAAGGTATATAGCGCGCAAGTGACTTGCAGGGCAGAAACTTGCCTGCGCATGCGCATCAGTGTTCCCCCATAAGAGGGTGTTTGTTTTAGCTGGTCGCAGCCCCCGGCTTCTCAAAGGCGACACAGGGCGAGCATACATGAGCCCCCCTAGGCGACAGGATTGGCCGGTCACCGCAGGGCAATCCATTATTGGATGCCGCGCGTGACGTCAGATCCTGATCCAGCCTCTCTAGTCTCTACCCGAATGCGAGTATCCTGGCTGAAGGAATTGGGACTGGCCGAGGAAGGAAAACCATGGGGTGTATAACGGAGCTTGGGGAGTGAGAGGAGAGGTGAGTGACAGTGTATTCTCTATATTTCTCTACATTTATCGCCATTAACGAATGCGAGTATCATTTGCCTCTAGCAACATTTGCCCGTCCCTCTCTGCGTGTGCCAAATTTTGCTATTTCTAATCGTTGGTTGTGACCTCTCGCTCTGCCAGCCTCCCCCCCCCCCCACCCCCCCTTAAACTAAATTCGTTAACCAAGGAACGGAACTGCTTTCTTATAAAGAAATTTGAACACAGTTCATGCCTGGTAAGCAAGCAATCTTACCACGTAATCAAAAGGAAAAGTACCTCTCCCACGGTCCAGAGTGCAAAGTCCACAGCACCCACAATTTAGAACTAAGGAAAAAACCACCAACAAAACAAAAATAATCAAGTTGCTTTACGCTGTCGTTCAATCATAGGAATTGTCATCTACAGATGCTGTGGATCACAAATCTGTTTTAGGGCTTTCCATTATTAACAGCAGTGGAGTGTGAGTTCCACAACGGCACCCAAAACAGTAAATCGACCTACTGCAGGATTCCATTATTAACAGAACTCTTAAGTCTTCCAGGGCAATTAATTAATTAATTAATTGCAGGTTTATATAGCGCTAGGATCGACTCCCAGAGGAGTATCTCCGCGCTTCGACCGCTGCGAAACCCTTCCTGGCTTCCCTGAGAGATGGTCCCTTAGTGGGTATCTCCAGGGTGAGACCAGGCATCCCCGGCGGTCTGGTGGGGCCGTTAGTGAAGATGAGGCAAGCTAATGCCCAGAGTTGCCGAGTGTGATCGCTGATCAGAGTGGGCACCGAGGCGAGAGAATTATCGAGTCCGCTGACCCTGGTCCAGAAACCTGCCGCGCCGGGAATCGAACCCTGGTTCCAGGCCGTCCTCTGCTCTCGGGTCTGCCGCCTCTAACTAGTGAGCCACACTACTTCACAATGCCAGTCACGTTTTATATATTTATATCCTCGTGTTTGTAGCTTTGAGCTTATAATTGAAGAACGAGGACTACAAGCCCCAGAATCCATTTCGAATATCTCCACAGGATTTCATACTTCATCATGGACCAGGGAAATCTTTAGAGCTCTGTGTGAGTGAAACGGTTATTGTCTTTGCCATTCAGAACTTTGAAATGCGTGTGCATTCGAGTTATTTCGTGTAGACTTTCAATTTTTCGTGTTGCGGTTTTAGTTGTAAGGCTACACATGGGATGTTGCATTGGTTTGCGTACTTATCGCCATTCGTCTTGGTTTCTGGGTTGACATTGACATTGAAGTCCGAGGTGGGTGAGTCCTGTCATGGCTCATTCTAAACGCCATAACAGCTGAGCCCTCAACATATTTTTCTTTTTGCTTCAAAATTGCCGCGTACTATATAATGAGACTCAACAACATTCTAAAAGCGCATGTCTTTAACATATTAAAAACGGTTTTCAAATTCTACAACCAAGAGTCTGTCATATGTACTGTACGTGTTGCTTAGGTTGTTGTTGTAGAATGAGCAACATTACAGTTCATAGAAACATACGAGAGGATTTTGTACAGTGGGTGGTCCTCTTAAACTAGTGTATTTTAAGGTGCTCTCGATTGTGATGACAAAAGAAGTACTGTGACCCAAGTACCCAGGGTCACACATTTGGTCATGCGGGGTAACCGGAATTGAACACAGGTTTCCTACCCTACAACTCATCCTGGAGATAGAGGGAAAGGGGGCTTAGCGAATGAAACAAGTGTGCGAGGAAGAAGCCACTTAGCACACGAAGGCTTTGCTCGTTTTTGGCTCGTGGTTCTAAGAGGACCTTGAGCTAGAGCCAGGCAGCTGGCTCGAGCTTTCACTGGTTCTCCCATCTCCAAATGAAATGCTGATGCAAACAATCATGTTTTTTTAATCCCCGTTTGCAACGTCCTGCTTTTATTTGCTAACACCTGAAAGTGGCCTCTGGTGATATTGGCATGTCCTACAAATCTGGTGTCCCCCCCCCCCTAAATTTAGCGACCTAAACATGTTACGCTTGAATGACCCATGGTTTGAGTACATGTCGGAGTAACATTTACTTATAAACACTGAATGTAGTAGCACTCGGGCTAAGCAGCACAGAGCTTTTCATAGGAAGGCCCTGTAGCCCTCTGGTAAACGTAGTCCTGGCTTCTTTGATTGCACCTGTATTTCTTTTTCCTTGTGTAGCTTCACAAAAGGCTGAGCTCCTCTTATTTCTAGCCCTTTCTTTGGGTATAGGGATCGGGTCCATGTGCCAGATGTTTTGCAGGCGAAATTTCCAGATGCAGAAACACAGGCCTGATATTTCTGAATGGGTTTATGCACCGTACACATATTCCCATACTCTTAGTAAGGGCCTCGGAGTTTAGGCACAACCCAGGCACCCACCGGCCCTCCTTCAACAACAAAGACAAATAGAAGGCTCTCAGCTGCTGTAAAAGGAAAGCTGAAAAGTCCCCGGAACACGGGATAACCAATCAGTAAAGGGCCTGGCATTCTTGGGTCTGCGTTATTATGCCCCATTCCAAAGGCTCTGTCTTGGGAGTTAGAATCGGTAATTCCACAAGCTTTGCACACTGCTAATCATAATTCTCCGGAGGGCAAACATGAAATCCACTAACTTTAAATAAATTAATTATATATACTGATAGCTATGTAAATGCAAACCCTTCCCTCAGACTCACAGGTCCACCGCTCAAATGAATTTCATATTTCCCTATCCTAATAACCCAATAATCCTTTTTGGGTTCTGGAGTAGGGTGCTATTCGCCGAAAAGCGCTTTGACGCCTCGTCAGGGTTAGGAAGCGCTATATAAATGCAATTATAATTACAATAAACAACAGTGAAACATTGTGAAGGAATTAATCAAAGTGTTTCTTCTCCGTAGGTTCATTAACAAAAACAAATTACCTCGTGTGTTATTAAGACGAGATATTTTTCAGTGGTGCAGTGCTAACGTTCACGATGCACTGAACTTTAGAAACCACTGTTAAATCTGGGACTAAATGAACTTCGCATGTGTTAAGTGGGATAACCTGAAATTTCATACACCCAGGCATTCTTTAACGACTGGCCATTGGCCACCAGTTTCCCCTCCTTCTTACTTATGGTCCTGTGTTGTGCCTGCTCATGTGAAGGACAATTTTTACTTCAATGATCAATGTCCGGATCGAGATGTATATCCAGTGTTGTCTAGTATGTTTTGCGGAGCTATCGAAAATATCTGGTGGGCTTTGCGCCGGCACTGATCCTGTGCCATGTGAGGGCATATGAGGGTTTGATTGAATTGACATCTGGGCACCTGCTTCCAGTTGTTGCTTCTATTTCTTAGGTGAAGATTACACCACTCCGATGTAGCAACTGTTTGTTTTGGGGGCAAAATTAGGACAAGCCAGAGTTGCTCCTTAGACACGCCTTTACATTTTTATCCTAAATCGGAGGCAATATTCCTAATACAGTAGCTATGTTTCCACGATCAGAAAATGCTGTTTTGCCTGATTCAGGACTTTTCTCAGGAATATGTGGAATAAGACGTTAGCGATCATGTTTATCATTAGTTGTCTGTATTGATGTGCAGAGGCGTTTATACCAGTGTTGAGGTGATGTTAATCTCTGCCTTATTTCCATGCTCCACGACATTTTAAGTAGGTGGGTTTATCATATGGACTTTTAAATAAGACTTTCTTGCTCGGTTAAAAATGAACTCTCTGCACTGTAGGGTTTGCAGGCCCAGGTGCTCCTGTGCTAAAGCATGCTTCAGCATTTGCTTTTTTACCCTTGATTCAGCATAGCAAGGTGTGTGAAGGAGTTAAATACTCTGAGTGGGGATGTAGTACTTTTTACAACCCTCCTGATTTGCTGCACAGAGGCCTCTGTCCCATCCTGACCCCTTTGTAATTGTGACCTTAAAAGCTTTGCCGTTCAAGCTATTTTAGTATAACTGCGTAAGTGGCATTACATTTGGGAAGGTGATTTATCACAAGAGCTTCTTGTGTTGCACTGCTGCAATATATATGCGGAATGACACCCCGTCTGGTGCTGGCACGTGGCGGCTGGAGGGCCACACTACACCCCGACTGCTACTGTCACATGTACTGCAGCGGCTGAAGGGCCACACTACACCCTGACACCCCCTCAGATGCTGGCACGTGTACTGCAGCGGCTGACGGGCCACACTACACTTCGTCAGCCCTTTATGGCAGCAAGCTGTACTGCAGCGGTTGTAAAGGTCATCCCACTATCCATGGCGGCTTCCTGCAGGAATGGCATGTGTACTGACACCTGCATTAATATGGCTGCAATGACCAGACCCTTCTCTACCCCCCTCCCCCCTTATCGGGGCAGCACTTGCCCTGCATTCTGGTTTTTTGTTGTTGTTTTTTTCAGATTAGGGGCTGGTATTTGGATGTGACTAAGGCATGCCTCCTTGCTGAGTTTAGTCATAGCTGGAAAGTGGTCCAAAGTCACACACAACATTTTATGTCACTTTCGATTTTTTGGGGTCAATACAATTTCTCTGCTAGGACATTAATGTCTGGAGAAATAATACCTGCAATTAGCAGAATACAAAGTTATGTCCGGTGTGCACTAGATAGCATTGAACCAGTTGGCAGGTATGAGAATGTGGGATGAAAATACAATCCTAAAATAGGGGTAAACTGTCTTTACCAACAATGGTGCAAGCTGTGCTCAGAGCATCTGCCCTTCGTCTCCTTAGGTGGCTGGAACAGTTATTTAAGACTTGCTGAATGACCTAGCACCTCTTACCTGGAAGGAATTACATTCTGTAAATATTGGAGGCAAACGGGAAAAAAGTTGTAGAGTGTACAGGCGATTCACATATTTGTGGTGAGCAGTCTGACATGGCCGCCTATAATGTTTCACCATGCCTACCCTGTTCCCTTTATTTCTTTCTTCTACTGTCATTCATTCTTTGATACTCACTCAATCTATCAAGTGGATTTTCCTTGCTCTCGTGGATGAGTTATATCAGTGTTTTGATGGCAGTAGTGTCAGGGCTCTCACGTCATTGGATCTCTTGGCAGCATTGGACAAAATTGAACATGCCGTCTTGGTCAACTTTTTGGCAACTTTGGTGGTAGGGAGAACATTTTTCCATTGGTTTAGTTGTTTTTTGACTAATTACGCAATGAGGTAGTGCTTCTCCCTTTCTTTTCACACTCAATTTACCTTTTCTTTCTGAGGTCCTCATATCGCCTCCTTAAGCACTGCTATATTCAATGCTAGTGTCAGCTGTTTTTCCTGATTTATTATTAACTGATAAATCACTTTTGTCTCTGCTTCATTATATCTGTGGTTGACACCCAGATTTTCTTTCGTATTGATGGGGTGGTTTGACAGTCCCCTGCCCCAGTAAAGTTCCCTGCCAGCCATCCATTCCTGGATGCAGGCAAACTATCTCTAGATCAATGACTGTTAAGCGGCAATCCAAATCTGTAAGGCTCAATCACAAGTTTGGACAACCACTTGGTCCAATATATTAGGTTGACGTCCTCTGGGTATTCAACTGATTAATAGGTTTTTGATGTCCGCACAATTCCAGGTCATTTCAAAAGTCTTTTGTGTATCAATTTCTCTCAAGAAAATGCTCCCATTGCTAACTTATTCGGAGCGTTGTATTTTGATGGTATTGTTACTAGCCCATTGTTTAGATTTTTGCAACAGTTTTTTTGTCTTGTCCTACCTAGTACCTGATTGTTCAGTCGTGACAGCGTCAAAATGCATTTGCCCAACTTGCTCTCATTATCAATCCTCATCAGCACTTTTCTTCCGAGGTCTAGACAGCTGCGGCCTGTGCAGGTAAGAGCAATGGCTTTTATTTTTTTTATAATTAATACGTTAATAAAAGTTATTGTAATTTATAATGGCAATAGCTTAAACTTTTGTAAATAACTTTTGTGAAGATTATGTTCAGTGTATTTTATTGTGACCAAAATCCAAGAACAGAAGTGAAATATTAACATATTTTGGTGACATTTGTAATATAGCTTGAAAAATTGAGAGAACATATTTGAACCAGTTGTTGTTGAATGGTTGCACAGATTGATGCTGTGGTGGTACTTGAGTCTTGGTTACCTGGTAGCGCCTTAGTTTGCAGCTCTGCAGCATTACCCAGACAAGGAGTAAACGCCCCAGCAACCAAGCCAGGAGTAAACGCCCCAGCTCATTTGCTGCATTTTTGGCAGACTTGTCAGACCGCATGTGATTTATGTGTAAATAATTAAGGGAGAGGTGCTTTGGTGGAGCCCCTTCACTCGTTTTTTGGTCCAGTCTACAATTACAATACATAAATACAGATTTCTAAGTATGCTTTCACCAAATTAGCTTGTTGTTTTCACAAGGTTTAAAACACCTGAGCCCTGTAAATGGTTTGAAATAAAGGAGATGAAAGAAGTCAATTTGTTTGTTGTGTTTTGCTCAGCCCATCACTAAATATGTTTTCCATGCGCTCTGCTCCCTTAATTATCACACTGAATGAGTTGCTATTTTCATCATGTGGCTGAACCTGTAATCTGTGTGTAGCAAAGGGGTGCTATGCTGTTGGAAACCTTGCTGAAGCTGATAAGCTGGAGGGTACTTTTAATGCCAATATCGCAGTCTGTAATAGGACGGAATGTATGAAGCTCTGTGGTTATACTGAATAAGCAGCTACCTATGGTATGCCATCTATTAATGTAATAACTGCACTTTCACAAGTGCTTTATTAACCTTCCTGCTTTCTCAAATTTGCTTGAAAATGCATGATTTTTCTTCTTTTTTTCAAAATTTTCTTGGGGGGGGTAATCCCCCCAAACCCCCCTTTTGGGGTTCGGGCTCGCTCGCTACACTCGCTCGCTACGGTGCTGTATGCAAATCACTTTACGCCACGTCACCCACCGCCCCTGTTCCTGAAGGGCCGAGGGGGGGCAACAGTCGCTAGGTGAACCAGAAGAAACTTTGTGCAAGAGGGCAAGAAAATTGTCTTTCGAAATGAGGGGAATCTGAGTTAGGATGTGAGTATTGGAATGGTGGCAAGAAACAGCAAGCAGAGGAGGGACTGGCGGGATTGGACAGAAATACTGTTTTTAATCTTGATAATTTTTTTCCACGAAGAATTGGTTCAGGGAGTCACATAGAGACTGAGAAGGGAGGGGTGCAATAGTGACTCTCGCTGGATTGGACAACTCCTCAACGATTGAAAATATATCTTTGGATTTGTTGGATGAATCCAAGATTCTGTTGGAGAAGTAGAGAGATTTAGCCGAGGCTATGGCTAACTTATACTCTCTAAGCAGGGAGGAGAATATCTGTTTGGTCTCAGGGGAGTACCCCCGGCGCCAGCGCCGTTCTGCCTGTCGAAGCCCAAGTTTTTGGGCTTTGAGATCCTCGGTGAACCACCTTTGGGCGTCGTGACAGCGCCTCGCTCTAACTAGTTTTAAAGGTACCACGGAGTCAGCGGCAGAAGTGAGCCAGCGAGTTAGACCCTGTGTTTGAGAGTCAATAGAAACAAAAGGTCCTGTGCTGGGTGGAGCGGATGTGCTAAGGAGGGAGGTGAATTTGTTCAGATCAGCCCTGTTCCAATTACGAGCTAAGAAGTGCGTTTCTCGGACATTGGTTGTCAGGGGGGAGGCATAGCTAGGGTGAAAGTGATTAGAAAATGATCTGACCAGAGGCAGGGGAGAATAAGGGGTGCAGAAATGTCCAGGCAGGAAGTCCAAACCTGGTCCAGAATGTGACCCTTAACGTGAGTAGGTGAGTGTATGTGTTGAGTGCAGTTTAAACCTAACATAAGATCCGAAAAGGCCAAAGAGCATGGGGTTTCGTGGGCATCCGAAGGCCAATAATTGAAGTCTCCCAGGACCAGGACATTAGTGTTGTTAATGGTGAGCTGGGAAATGAGGTCGCCAAACCTGGCCGAGAAACTGGGCATAGATTGAGGGGGGGCGGTAAACCAGGGCGCATATGAGAGATGACCCTGGCTGCTCCAGTCTGAGCACCAGGCAGTCAGTCATGGGAATACTAGTAATGGCCACTGGGGAGAAGCGGATTGGATGCCTGATGATGGCTGCGACACCACCACCAGCTTTACCCGAGGGACGATTTGCTTGCAGTATGTAGTAGCCCGGGGGGATAGCCGCCAGAATATCGGGAGATGAGTCATCCGTGAGCCAAGTCTCAGTCAGAAACAGGATGTCCGGCTGTTCCGACCCCAGAAGATGGAAGATATCTAGCTGGTGGCTAACCAAGGACCGAGTGTTAAGGTACATTACTGACAAGGTAGACTTTTGGGCCCTTGCCAGCGGGGGTGTACAGGACCTAGGCCCCGGGGCTGGTGGCCTGGCAATGACCGGAGGGGGAGTAATCTCTGGAAAGGTTTTCCTGGCCGTAAGCAGACCCAGTGAGGCGAGCCTGGGGGAGGACTCAGGGGGAGGGAGTGCATGATCATGACACTTAATAAGGGAGGAACGGGAATATGTAAGGGAAGGGGCAGAGTGGCGTGCCCCGTGCCACGGCCGGCCGTGGACAGGCACAGACGGGCTTAACTCAGGCGCAACTCCGGCGCGCCTGCGTCGCGCCCGCTGCGCTGACACATAGTGGCCGTTTAAATAGAGGAGGGACTAGGGGGGTGTGCCCAGATCCTGATCGGCACTCACCCCGACCCAAAATGGCGCCCGCGGCTGCCGAGAGCCCGCCCCAGCGATCAGCCCTCAGCCGGCCGCCGTGCCCCTGAAAAGAAAAGCAAGTAAGAGCCTGTCAACTTTGAAGTCAAGTTAGTAACAGAGTAATATTTTGGCGATTTTAAAACTGCGATTCCAAGGGAGCCCCCACAGCTCGCAATCAGCAGGGGGGAGGTTAAAAAACTCAGCCAAACAAAACACTGCTCCTCAGCTACTGCGCGCTAGCCCACTGCCACCGGGCAGCGTCGCAATCACTGGGAGGAAGAGGAACTCACTCCTAAATAGAGGAGGGACTAGAGGGGTGTGCCCAGATCCTGATCGGCACTCAACCCGACCCAAAATGGCGCCCGCGGCTGCCGAGAGCCCGCCCCAGCGATCAGCCCTCAGCCGGCCGCCGTGCCCCTGAAAAGAAAAGCAGGTAAGAGCCTGTCAACTTTGAACTTTCTATACATCTTACAAAGACACTCAGATATGGGATGACATCAAAACGCCTCTCCCAGGAGGGCTCTCTGCTTCTCTCTCCCTCCAACCATGTCAGCTCAGAACCACAACTGTCTACACAATCTCAGCCTGGACAACTCCTTGCAGTCACCAGCCACACAGACCATGTCATATGGAATGACATACAGGGACCTGCGGAGCTCTTCAAAGCTGCCAGTGCACTGAACAAACTACAAATGCAGGTCTGTCTCTCACACTTCTTCCAACACACTGCTACATACTGCGACACGCTGCGACACACTGCGACACGCTGCGACACACTGCGACACACGGCAACACACAGCAACACACTGCGACACACTGCGACACACTGCTACACGCTGCGTCCCATAACACAATAACTGCACCTCAGTGGTCACCACGTATGACATGGAAACACTTTGCATTAAGGATGAAAACAAGAACAACATTCTTGCAACCATAAACCCTATATGGTGTACCGTGCTACTTATGGAGGCTAGCGCTTCAATGCCCCTGAAAGAGGTAGTGAATGCTATATAAATGCTGCAATGCAATGCAATACTCTTATTCTTATGCAGCGCTTGCTCTGCAGCCTCTTTGTTTCAAAGCACATTAAATAATTGTAATCTTGGCCCTGGTGTCGCTCATCTGGTGCGAGTGAGCGAAGGGGCCTAGATCTGTCCCTCATCGTGTGAGGTCCTGGGCCTGCCTGTGACCTGTAGGGGTGCACCACGTGCTCCCTTATATTAAACAGTGAACAACTATCCCAGTGCAGTGTGTATCATTTAAAGCAGTGGTGTCAGCACACCGTGTTTTGTGATTTGTAAGACTTTTTTGTCTATCAGTGACAGCATGGTCTACTGACCCCTCTTGCATAAAGTTCCGTTGTTATGTGAAACTGAGACCCAAGGGAAGGCATACCGTGTGCACATGTAAAGAATGCATGTGTGTAAAGGAAAGGGCCCTACAAATTGATATGAGTTCCTCCGGGCAGGGAAAAATGAAAACGCAAACACCTAGGGCAACATCCAAAAGTCTCCTCCTACTGCGATGACCTCAAAAACAGAAATACAAAAAAAAATCATTCACTCTTATCCCTCCACTATCCTTTTCAATCAAAATAACAGACTAGCATGTTCACTTCTCAAATTCCATATTCCACTATACTAATACAGCACTAATCCTTTATGGTTCCAGAGACGCGTGCTACTCGCCAATAAAGCGGGTTACAAGCGCTTTATAAATGCAAAACTTTTTCCCTTTTCAACCCCCCCAACCCTTCTCAATCAAAATGACTGACTAACATATCTACCACTCAAATTAAATTCATGTTTCACCACACTAATTAAAAACTAATCCTTATGGGTTCCAGAGTGCGTGCTACTTGCCAAAAAGCGCTTCAAAACCCCATCAAGAGTAGCAAGCGCTAAATAAATAAATACCTATTTCCCTCTTCTATCCCGCCACCTACCTATCTCTATCCAAATAACTGACTAACATATCCACCACTCAAATTTCTTCATATTTCACTATACTAATTTTCAACACTAATCCTTTATGGGTTCCAGAGTGGCGTGCTATTCACCAGAAAAGCATTTCAACACCCACCAGGGGTAACAAGTGCTATATGAATGCAAACCTTTCTTCCCCTTCGATCCCTCCCCTATCCTTTTCACTCCAAATAACTGACTAATATCCACCACTGAAATTACTTTCATATTTCACAATACTAATTCACCGCTAATCCTTTATAGGTTTCCGGAGTAGCGTGCTTCAACACCCCATCAGGGGTAACCAGCGCCATATATATATAAAACTTTTTTTCCTCTTCTATCCTTCCGAATCCAAGTAGCTGACTAACCTATCCACCACTTGAAAGGTACTTGCATGTTTCACTATACTAATCGAACACTAATCCTCTATAGGTCCCGGAGTACCGTCCTACTCGCCGATAAAGCTCTTCGACGTCTCGTCAGGGGTAGTAAGCGCTATACAAATGGAATTACAATACAATATAATATATGTTTAAAAATAGGATTATGTAACTTTATGTGGACATGTAAGGACAACAACAGAATTGAAAAGAGATACAAATATAATGTTTAGACACTACAAGGTAAATATTGAAAAGTATGGTTCACATCCACACTCCACTCGTGTCTACATTTAATCACAAATCATCCTATACAATAAAAACAAGGTACACAGGCAAAATAATAACATCAATATTATGGTAAACCTGGTGATGTCTTGTGTTTCCTAATTTATAATACGCACCGGACAGTAACATTTTTGTGAAGAAAAGAAGTGGAATCAGTGGTGTTGGACTTGGCCCGTCTGGCAGGTTCACCCCTGAACTTTTTGCCTAGTGATTTCTGGTCTTTGCGCACTTTGACACTGGCGCAGTGTAAAGTGCGTGCTCTCCCTGAGTGCGTGTGTGAGATTGGCCTGCTCTCCCATAGGAATGCATGGGGAATGTCTGTGTCCCTGGTAGTTCCTGATGCGTGAGGCGTGCATGGTCAAGTTTGGTATGTGCGAACTCGTGAGAGTGAATGCTGCACAATGGTATGTGCGGTGTGTATGTGTCTTGTGCGGAAGCGCCACTTCTAGACATAGCTGAGTATGTGCTGTGAAGGTGCTGGCGTGTGATTGGCTGGAGCTGGCTGGGATGCCAGGCTCCAGGAAGTCTGTGTGGGTCTGCCCCGGTGGTGAATGGAGAGATTAGCATGCTGATGTGAGGGAGGGGCTGCGCCTGTGTCCTGAATGGGGCTGGGTTTTCCCCACACAATGCTGGCTCCGCCCCCCTGTGGTGTGACTGATGACCCTAGCCTGCCTGATGAATGAAAGGGGTGGTTGAGCCATCAACAGTGCTCTCAGACCAGCTGCGACTGGTTCTGCCCCCACCCTGCACCTACAGACAAAGGGAAAAGGTGTATAAAAGAGGGGCTGTGACCCCATGAAGATGTTCTTGTTTCTGACTTGGATCTACCAGGGGCATGCTGCTGCTTGGGCCCAGGGGAAGGCTTGCCCCCCCTGGGCCCTGCCCAACCCCTGGCTTGCTGATGGACCCCTGGAAGGATTTTTGCTGGACTGTGGAATGCCCTAAAGCGCCTGGGAGCGCTTGTTCCTTGCCCTAGCGCTGTGCCTTGCCCTTCTAGCGCCTGGGAGCGCTGGATTGTCTACTAAGCGCTTGGGAGCGCTTCCTTTCTGCCACAGCGCGCTGAGAGCGCTTTGTTTGCCAAGCCGGTGCCCACCCGGCATTTGTGGAGTACTGCTGCGCTCGGTATTTATTTTACGAGTGCCCACCTCGCTTTATTGTTATTTTAAAGCCGGTGCCCACCCGGCATTTGCCCGCTGTAATTGCCGATTTTGAAGCCCCTGGCGAGTGCCCACCTCGCCAGGGACCGTGCCGCTATTTTTGTGGCCATAGCGAGAGCCCACCTCGCCTTATATTTAAAATAGAAGGTTCACCGCCGCAGCCCGGAGTGTTTTGAAAACGTTGCCGGGCCGCTGCCAAGTGCGACCCGGAAGTGCCCGCCTCCCTGCTCGGGGCCGCGCTGTCATTGGCGGACACCCGAGGCAGGAAGCCAGGCAAGCTGCAGCGTGACGGGGCCAGGCGAAGAAGCAGGAAGCAACCTGCACGTCCTGCCGAGGCTCCCGAGTGAGAGGAGAGCCCCGGACCCCTGCCAGCCGCCGGTGAAAAAGATGCTGCTGTCCGGAGAGCCCCCACCAGAGGAAAGAGACCGGTGAGTGGGGCTCTGATCGAGGCGGTTGGGGGTGTGTGTCGGGCACGCTTTCGGTGCCGCCCCCGTGACCTGGGCCATGTCCTCCCTTTCTGCTGCCCCAGCAGGGCAGCGCTTGGTGTTCAGAGTCCCCCGAGAGGGACTCCAACGGAGTTAGAACACTTTGGGCGGCCCCGGTTGGCAGAGGGCCGCCCCGACTACCTGGGGCATTACTTGCTTCAAGAGCCCCGAGAGGCTCCGGGGGTAGTGTTGATCCTGAGCCCACGGAGGCTCCAACGAAGGGGCATTCTTTGTTGCAAAGAGCCCACGAAGGGCCCAAGGGGCATATCTCTATTTAGAGCCCTGAGAGGCTCTGGGCGCCCATTGTTCTCGAGTCCCCCAGAGGGGGGACTCCCACCAAGAAGGGGCCACAGTTGTATTCAGAGCCCAGTGAGGCTCTTGAGAGACAGTCAGTTGGGCAGAGCCTGCGAGGCTCCAGCGTTGGCCCATTTTTGATGTTGCACCAGTTGCCCAGCACTTTGTGGGCAACTGCCACGTTTAGGCCCTAACCTTGGGACACAGGGACTGCCACAGGTGGTGGCTAATGTGGATTTTGCGCAATTGTGATTGTTACACCTGAATGTATTGTTGATGCATCATGTGTTTTCCCTCCTTACACCTCTGAACGTGTGTTGATGCGTCATGTGTGCCCTACACCGCTGAATGTGTTGTTGATACATCATGTGTTTCCTTCCTTAGACCCCTACAGGTATAGCGGTACTTAGGTGGTTTCCTTCTTGCTAGTACAGGTGGTACTAGCGAGGCCCAGGTTCCCTAGTGTAATCTCCTAAGATAGTGAGGGTTGCATAGGTGGTGCTCACCTGGTACCAGTAGTGACTGGTTGTATGTTATTTTTGCGCTACAGTAATAATTCTATGATCTAAAAAGTGTTATTTCTGAAAGTGTTACTTCTGATTCCTGACAGTGGTCCAGGTGGCCCTGTCTTGTAAATATCCCTTGTAAATTCTGCCCGTGCCTCTGGCACAATGTAAAGTGTGTGTTTTATCTAATGTATGTTTATTGGAATACAAAGGCTATTTTTATATATACCCTTGTGTGGAGTTTCCTTTGTGGTGGGCCTTGGGTGTTGTTGCTGGGGTGCGTGCGCAAATACTTAACTCATATCGCCTCCAAGTTTAGCCTTGCTGCTCGCGCCACGTTACCTAGAGGGCGAGTAGGGGTTATCTTGGCGTGTAACTCCCTTGCCCTGACACTTAGAAATGGTGATCCCTGACTGACCTCGACGCGAGTCTTGGCCGGCCAGGGTCCCGTTTCTAACATTGGACGCAGCGGTGAGGATGAGAATTTGTGTTTGCGATGTACCACAGTGGCAACGGGCCACACTACAAAACTCTGCATTTTAGATGACCACATTTTTGGGGATTATTGTATGGAGTTTGCTAAAAATGTCATTTCTGTGGAAATGTGTTTCTTGTGCACTTTGAGTTAGGTGTCCCTAGCTCGGGAGGGTAGATCATCCCCCTAAGTGCAGTGTGTTTTCTGGATTCACCATGAGGGTGGGATCCAGTGGTGGCAGCATAAGTGTGTTCAGTGCATGTGTCCCCCGTCCCTGCCCTGGAGTTACGGTACCTGTGTCATGTGTGGTCAGGTTGAGAAATCAGGGGTGGTAGAAACTGCCTTACCAGTCTGGGGAGGGGTGTGTGTGGATGAATGGTGTGATGCACTGGACCAGTGGTGTGAGTTCTCTGGATTGGGAGCTTGCTGAATGCTTGTGTACTCTTGTTTTGCTCAGATACCTAAAGTTCCGTGTGTTAAACTTTTCCCAAGAACGTCTGCAGACAGTGGAGCTGGCTTTTGATTTCTGTGGTCTATTTAGAGACAGATGTTTGGAGTTGGTAATGTTCTGGGAGGAGAGAGGCATAGGGGATGGAGTGATTCCAAAATGAGTGGCTGAGGTGTCTTCCAGCCCAGTGTGGTGGAAGAGGTTAAGTGTAGCCCAGCTAGGTCTCGGTGTAGGGGCTCACGTCCTGTCTCAAGAGGAGAAGGAGTGGGTGGGACTGCATGTCTCCAGGTGCCCGAAACCCAGTGTCAGGGCCTGGAATGTTTCTGAAGGGAACATCAGGTCAGGGGCCTAGGCTGTACCAATAGGTCATTTGAGGAAGATCTCCCAGAGTGTTTGAAGAACGTAGAACATCAGTGAACATGATTTCATGGGTGGGCCTGAAGCTCATGGGAGTTTCCCCTGCCCCTGTGCCATTGTGTTAATTGTTGGGGAGTGACCCTAAGGAAAGGTTCTGGTCTTCCAGCCCAGTGTGGTGGAAGTGGCTCAGAAGAGCACAAGCCTGGTCTTCGTAGTCTGGGTGTTTTTTTTCTTAGGAACACCAGGTGAGGGAGCCTAGCATGTCCGTATGGAGCGTCCTTGTAGGGAGATCTCCCAGTGTGGAGAGAACGTGGAGCGCCTGTAAGCAGGGCTCTAGTAGTTCTGTTATCTGGCGGTACCGCTCCAGTTGGGAGGGTGCAGAAGTCCAGATGGAGGGGTGCGAGGGGGATAGGTTCCCCAGTGGAGTAACCAGTGGGTCAGGGGCCAACCAGAAGGGTTGTGTCGCCAAGGAGTGACCAGGGTGATGCCACTTCTGTCCTGATTGTCAGGAAGACTTGTACACGACACAGTAGTTATGTGTCACCCTCAAGGAAGTCCAGGTGCGCCAGGCATCTGACCAAAGGGGTACGTCCCTCGGTTGGGGAGCCAGTAGCCGGTGTGTCCGGATCTGGACGTAAAGGGCAACTATATGTAGTGTCCTGAAGGAACTCCTGCCTGAAGAGAAGGAACCGGGTAAGCTGTATGGGGGATTGACCTGCAGTGGTTGCCTTGCTGCTGAAGGAGGAGTGAATTCGAATCCCAGGTGGTAGACCAGTTAAGGGAGCTGTGACTCTGTCATGACCAGCCTGGTGTCCTGTAGGCACCGCACTGAGCCGCGTCTGCCTTCGGCCGCGCAGCCTATGCCGCTTGCCGTCCCCGTCTCGACGCGGTCCGCGAGCCGCTGCCTGCGCCGCATCTGGCAACCCGCAAAGTGCAACGCCTCACTACACCGATCTTGTGCTGGTCTGACCGTGGTCACTGCTGCTGAGGGAGTAAAGGTCCCGAACTGGTGGGAGAGTTGTTCTGGAGGGTGCTTCAGAAGTAGAGGTAGGGTGGGGCATTCTTGCCCGTGACCTCTGGTCAGCCTGAGGGTGTGGACCCTAGGTTGAAGATCAGTGGTAGTTTGGAACTACACTGAGAAAGGGAGTGGAGAATGGCTATGTAGGCCAGGGGTTACTACCCCCCACTCTGTGGATTGGCAAGGACCAGTGGTATCTGGGTGGCCTAGGGCCTAGTCCTAGCCGTGGACAACTAAGGAGTACCAGTGGGGTAGCCTAGTTGGGCCTGTTTTTTTTTTCAAGTCTGTGCTTGTCTTATGGATCAACGTGGCGTAGAACCGGAGGGTGTCCCTGCAGTGCGGGCCCGCGTCCGTGTTCTATCGCCCCAAGCAGGGAAGTCCATCACGGTGGTGATTGTTCTCCCCTGCGTTTTGGCTGGAAGGGGGTTGTGTTGGACTTGGCCCGTCTGGCAGGTTCACCCCTGAACTTTTTGCCTAGTGATTTCTGGTCTTTGCGCACTTTGACACTGGCGCAGTGTAAAGTGCGTGCTCTCCCTGAGTGCGTGTGTGAGATTGGCCTGCTCTCCCATAGGAATGCATGGGGAATGTCTGTGTCCCTGGTAGTTCCTGATGCGTGAGGCGTGCATGGTCAAGTTTGGTATGTGCGAACTCGTGAGAGTGAATGCTGCACAATGGTATGTGCGGTGTGTATGTGTCTTGTGCGGAAGCGCCACTTCTAGACATAGCTGAGTATGTGCTGTGAAGGTGCTGGCGTGTGATTGGCTGGAGCTGGCTGGGATGCCAGGCTCCAGGAAGTCTGTGTGGGTCTGCCCCGGTGGTGAATGGAGAGATTAGCATGCTGATGTGAGGGAGGGGCTGCGCCTGTGTCCTGAATGGGGCTGGGTTTTCCCCACACAATGCTGGCTCCGCCCCCCTGTGGTGTGACTGATGACCCTAGCCTGCCTGATGAATGAAAGGGGTGGTTGAGCCATCAACAGTGCTCTCAGACCAGCTGCGACTGGTTCTGCCCCCACCCTGCACCTACAGACAAAGGGAAAAGGTGTATAAAAGAGGGGCTGTGACCCCATGAAGATGTTCTTGTTTCTGACTTGGATCTACCAGGGGCATGCTGCTGCTTGGGCCCAGGGGAAGGCTTGCCCCCCCTGGGCCCTGCCCAACCCCTGGCTTGCTGATGGACCCCTGGAAGGATTTTTGCTGGACTGTGGAATGCCCTAAAGCGCCTGGGAGCGCTTGTTCCTTGCCCTAGCGCTGTGCCTTGCCCTTCTAGCGCCTGGGAGCGCTGGATTGTCTACTAAGCGCTTGGGAGCGCTTCCTTTCTGCCACAGCGCGCTGAGAGCGCTTTGTTTGCCAAGCCGGTGCCCACCCGGCATTTGTGGAGTACTGCTGCGCTCGGTATTTATTTTACGAGTGCCCACCTCGCTTTATTGTTATTTTAAAGCCGGTGCCCACCCGGCATTTGCCCGCTGTAATTGCCGATTTTGAAGCCCCTGGCGAGTGCCCACCTCGCCAGGGACCGTGCCGCTATTTTTGTGGCCATAGCGAGAGCCCACCTCGCCTTATATTTAAAATAGAAGGTTCACCGCCGCAGCCCGGAGTGTTTTGAAAACGTTGCCGGGCCGCTGCCAAGTGCGACCCGGAAGTGCCCGCCTCCCTGCTCGGGGCCGCGCTGTCATTGGCGGACACCCGAGGCAGGAAGCCAGGCAAGCTGCAGCGTGACGGGGCCAGGCGAAGAAGCAGGAAGCAACCTGCACGTCCTGCCGAGGCTCCCGAGTGAGAGGAGAGCCCCGGACCCCTGCCAGCCGCCGGTGAAAAAGATGCTGCTGTCCGGAGAGCCCCCACCAGAGGAAAGAGACCGGTGAGTGGGGCTCTGATCGAGGCGGTTGGGGGTGTGTGTCGGGCACGCTTTCGGTGCCGCCCCCGTGACCTGGGCCATGTCCTCCCTTTCTGCTGCCCCAGCAGGGCAGCGCTTGGTGTTCAGAGTCCCCCGAGAGGGACTCCAACGGAGTTAGAACACTTTGGGCGGCCCCGGTTGGCAGAGGGCCGCCCCGACTACCTGGGGCATTACTTGCTTCAAGAGCCCCGAGAGGCTCCGGGGGTAGTGTTGATCCTGAGCCCACGGAGGCTCCAACGAAGGGGCATTCTTTGTTGCAAAGAGCCCACGAAGGGCCCAAGGGGCATATCTCTATTTAGAGCCCTGAGAGGCTCTGGGCGCCCATTGTTCTCGAGTCCCCCAGAGGGGGGACTCCCACCAAGAAGGGGCCACAGTTGTATTCAGAGCCCAGTGAGGCTCTTGAGAGACAGTCAGTTGGGCAGAGCCTGCGAGGCTCCAGCGTTGGCCCATTTTTGATGTTGCACCAGTTGCCCAGCACTTTGTGGGCAACTGCCACGTTTAGGCCCTAACCTTGGGACACAGGGACTGCCACAGGTGGTGGCTAATGTGGATTTTGCGCAATTGTGATTGTTACACCTGAATGTATTGTTGATGCATCATGTGTTTTCCCTCCTTACACCTCTGAACGTGTGTTGATGCGTCATGTGTGCCCTACACCGCTGAATGTGTTGTTGATACATCATGTGTTTCCTTCCTTAGACCCCTACAGGTATAGCGGTACTTAGGTGGTTTCCTTCTTGCTAGTACAGGTGGTACTAGCGAGGCCCAGGTTCCCTAGTGTAATCTCCTAAGATAGTGAGGGTTGCATAGGTGGTGCTCACCTGGTACCAGTAGTGACTGGTTGTATGTTATTTTTGCGCTACAGTAATAATTCTATGATCTAAAAAGTGTTATTTCTGAAAGTGTTACTTCTGATTCCTGACAGTGGTCCAGGTGGCCCTGTCTTGTAAATATCCCTTGTAAATTCTGCCCGTGCCTCTGGCACAATGTAAAGTGTGTGTTTTATCTAATGTATGTTTATTGGAATACAAAGGCTATTTTTATATATACCCTTGTGTGGAGTTTCCTTTGTGGTGGGCCTTGGGTGTTGTTGCTGGGGTGCGTGCGCAAATACTTAACTCATATCGCCTCCAAGTTTAGCCTTGCTGCTCGCGCCACGTTACCTAGAGGGCGAGTAGGGGTTATCTTGGCGTGTAACTCCCTTGCCCTGACACTTAGAAATGGTGATCCCTGACTGACCTCGACGCGAGTCTTGGCCGGCCAGGGTCCCGTTTCTAACAAGTGGCCTGGCACATCAATGTTTCTTTCAGAGATTTTTCTTGCCCATACCTGTTTAAGATGCACTGGTGTTGGGTTAGTCCAATTGAGCACACTGTTTGCTTGTGCTCATTAATGGTCTACACGGATACACGTTCTGGTTTGATTAAGGTGATTAATGGATTGTCATGGTATATAAATCTCTAAGTAATGTTTAGGGGTAGGACTGCTTTGCAATGAACTAAAAGGATTTTGAACAACCAGTTTCATCATGAAATTAATTGTTCTGATCGTTGTATGAAATTATCATTTGCAAGTGGGTTTGGGGAGGATTATGTCTTTTTGTTCTAGTGCTTATATCAGGGTTCTTCAAACTGTGGGGCGCGCCCCCCTGGGGGGGCGCGGCACCATCCCAGGGGGGGCGCGTTCTCCACTCCGATCTTCCCTTTGTGCCCGTTCCTTTGTCCCTGTGGCAGCGTGATGTAGAGACTCTCTGGGCCTCATTTATGAGGCTGTGCGTCACTTTTACGCCGCCGGTGCGTCACTTTTTGTGACGCATCGGCGGCGTAAAACATGCCTCCTGTTGCGCACTATTTACAAAGTGACGCATCTAAGCAGATGCGTCACTTTGTAAACCCCTGCGCTACATTATACCTGCGTCAGGTATAATGTATGCAGAGGGGGCGTTCCCCCGCAAAAAGCCTCGTAATAGTGACGCAGTGAAATCTATGAGATTTCACTGCGTCACTTTTAGGACGCTGTTGCGTCAAAATCTTGTGCCTGCCTCACAGCAGGCGTAAGACTGACGCAGGCCCTTTCACATGGGGCTTTCCCCATGTGAAAGGACGCATTGCTGGAGTTGCGTCACTTTTGTGACACACTCCAGCAATGCGTCACTTTTGCGCTTACAGATACGTCAGAAATATTGACGCATCTGTAATTCCTTGCGCAATGATGCGTCATATTGTAAATATGACGCATCATTGGGGTCGCAAGGAGGTCGCAATGAAAAGTGACGCATCGCTGTTTTCTCGCAGCGATGCGTCACTTTTCATAAATGAGGCCCTCTGTGAGGGCGGGCATTTTCCGTCAGAGTGGGGCTGCAGGGGCCTAAGAGCTGAACAAAGCTCATTAGCATGCAAATGGTTTCTTGAAGAGGTGTGAAGTGCTCGGGTGCGGCTGGCTGGCTGAGTGTGTGTGCCCAGAAGCTGTGTCAGCCCGGGCACACACAGGCATGGTGAGATGAAGAGGGAGAGGGAGGGAGGAAGGAGACAGAGACAGATAGACAGAGGGAGAGCGAGGGAGGGAGACAGGCAGACAGAGGGGGAGCGAGGGAGGGAGACAGAGGCTGACAGAGCGAGAGCGAGGGAGGCAGAGCGAGGGAGAGTGAGGGAGGGAGACATGCAGACAGAGGGAGAGCGAGGGAGGGAGACAGGCAGACAGAGGGAGAGCGAGGGAGGGAGACAGGCAGACAGAGGGAGAGTGAGGGAGGGAGATAGGCAGACAGAGGGAGAGTGAGGGAGGGAGACAAGCAGACAGAGGGAGAGCGAGAGAGCGAGGGAGGGAGACAGGCAGACAGAGGGAGAGCGAGGGAGGGAGACATGCAGACAGAGGGAGAGCGAGTGAGGGAGACAAGCAGACAGAGGGAGAGCGAGAGAGCGAGGGAGGGAGACAGGCAGACAGAGGGAGAGCGAGGGAGGCAGAGTGAGGGAGAGGGAGGGAGACAGATGGAGAGCGAGTGAGACAGAGGGAGAGCGAGGGTGGCATAGTGAGAGAGAGCGAGGGAGACAGAGGGAGGGAGAGCGAGGGAGGCATGGCGAGGGAGACATAAGGAGAGCGAGGGAGACAGAGGCAGCTAGAGGGAGAGCGAGGGATGTCGGGTGGAGCCGGCCACCAGACGTCCGTTATGTTGCCCTGTGGGTGAATAGATGTATGGGTGGAGTGGTGGATGTATGGGTGGAGTGATGGGTGGAATGGTGGATGTGCGGGTGACATGGTGGATGTATGGGTGGGGGGGTGGATGGATGAGTGAGGGGATGGATGGATGGGTGAAGGGGTGGATGGATGGTGGGAGAGAGGATGGATGCATGAGTGGAGGGATGGATGGGAGTGGATGGATGTGTGTATGGTTGGAAGGGTAGATGGATGGGTGGAGGGATGGATGGATCAGTGAAATGGTGGATGGATCGATGGGGGGGGTGGATGGTGGACGAGTCCGTGGGTGGATGGATGAGAGAGGTGATGGATGGATTGATGTATTGATGGGTGAAGGGGTGAATGAAGGGATAGATGGATGAGTGAAGGGGTGGATGTGGGGATGGATGGGTGATTGAGGAGGGTGGATGGACGGGGGGATGGATGGAGGAGTGAAGGGGTGGGTGAGAGGTCAATGGATGGATTCATGAGTGGATGAGTGGATGGATGAGTGGGTGGATGGGTGAAGGGTGGATGGTGGGATGGGTGGCAGGGTGAGGGGGGAATGGAGAGAGAGGGGTGGATGGATGGATGGATGACTGAGGACATGGATGAATGATTGGCAGAGTGGATGGGCAGGTGTGTGCATAGATGGGAGAGGAGCATGGAGATGGATGGGTCAGAGAGTCCATGCATGAGTGGGGGAGGGTGGAGAGCGGGAGGGATGGATGGGTGAGTGGATGGATGAGTGGGGGGTTGAGTGGGTGGACGGATGAGTGACTGGGTGGATGGATGAGTGGGTGGGGGGATGGCTGGATGGGTGAGAGGGTGGGTGGTTGGATGGATGAGTGAGTGGATGGATGGTTGGAAGAGTGGATGGATGGGTGGAAGAGTGGATGGATGAATGGAGGAGTGGATGGATGAATGAATGGAGGAGTGGATGAATGAGTGGGAGGATAGCTTGGGTGAAGGGGTGAGTGGTTGGATGGATGCGTGGGTGGATGGATGGATGGGTGGAAGAGTGGATGGATTAGTGAGGGGATGGATTGGGTGAAGGGATGGATGGATGATGGATGGATGGTTGAGGGGGTGGATGGAGGGATGGATGGGTGAGATGATGGATGGAGGGATGGATGGTGGATGGGTTTGCAAGTGGTTGAAGGGGTTTGGATGTGGATGGGGCACAGATGGAGGGAAGGAATGAATGGTGGGGAGTTGGTGGATGACAAGGTGTACTTGATGGATGGGGAGGGTTGTGATGACTTCCTTTGCCTTGGAGGATTGTGTTTTGAGCTGTGTGGTACGCCTCTGTCGTTTCGCCACACCCACTCACAGGCCTGCAGTTTGCTAGGCACTCTTGTTGTGTTGAGCATTGTTTGCCGGATATGGCCCGTGGTGTGCGCGTTGCCGTCGATCATGTGGTGTGCCGGATTCCCGAGGTTTCGGTCGGGTGGTGGGGGGGCCCAACATCTGGGGGAATTCAGCTGGGGGGGCTCAACCTGGAAAAGTTTGAATACCTCTGGCTTATAGTAAGTGGTCTAACCTCGCTTGTATAAAAGAACCGAACCCCTTTTGTATAAATACATTTAGAAAGTTTTCATTTTCTTGTCCTAACCACTGGGTGCCTGGAGTCTGTTACCTGGGTCACATGACTGAGTGTAGTAATCCTTTGTGTATTTCCACCCAGACAGCTACACAATTTACGGAACGGGTGTTGGTAGGATGGGCCATCCATGCAGGGTAGAGGGGCAGAGTTATGCACAGCCCCACTTGCACTTCAAAGTCACTACCTCATCACACACACAAATAACTTCACACTAGCCTATTGTGTCCCGGACATCCTGAGCAGGGAGGCAGGAAATTCTCCTGTGTGGGGAAAACTCTAGAAGCTTCAAAAGGTGGCACCAGGTATAGAACTAGGGGTATATTTACAAGGGAATACTGCCACCAGAACGTCACTTTTACCAACGTTCCGGTGGCTCTGTGCCCTTCTCCATATTCACAAAATGGGGCTAAGTTTATACAACCTCTTTACAAGCATCTCTCCGAACGGTCACCCAGGCCCTCCTCAGCAGCAGGTTGAACTACGGAAACGCCCTTTATGCAGGAGCCTTGGCCAAACTCCTGAGACGGCTCCAACGCATCCAGAACCCCTCTGCACGCCTGATCCTCGACATCCCTTGCCGCAGCCAGATCACACCCCACCTGAGAGACCTGCACTGGCTCCCCGTCAACAAGAGGATAACCTTCAAGCTCCTCATCCACGCACACAAGGCACTCCACGACACTGATCCAACATACCTCAACAGACAACTCAGCTTCTGCAACCAGAAAAATTCTCAAGACCTGGCTTTTCGAGCAGTAGCAGCCTTTCCCCACCCCAGTGCCTTGAGACTCACAGGCGAGTAGTGCGCTTTACAAATGATATGATTGATTGATTGCATGAAAGGGGCGTACAGTGGGTGTTGCTGTGGGTGTTCCACAAAAACACCCATTTCTTTTTGACGCTGTTCCAGATTTACAAGGAGGTGTAAATCTGTGGCGGTGCCAAAAACTAACACCATGTAATAGCAGGCGTTAGAAAGGCGCAGTGAGGAGAGATACTTTTATTTCTCCTAAAGTTTGTTTTTTCTATGTGTGCTGCGTTCAGCAGAATACATAGAAATAGTAAAATGCCATTAATGATTGTTTAAGAGCAGGAAATAAATAATGACCATTTGCTACTTCTATGTACGCTGCAGAATGCAGTGCAGATAGAAGTAACAAATCGCAATTATTGATTGTTTATGTGTAGGAAGGGACACCGTCCTACACATAAACAATCATTCCCTATAACGCAGGCACCCTTGCACAATGGTGGTGCTACGGTGGTGCTGGGCAACTATTTTTAGCGCCAGTGCAGAGTGAAAGACAACGGCTCCGCCATTTCCTCGTACATGTGCCCCTAGGACACTCTGACCCACTCTCAAGTACACTTTTGACCTGGGACTTCCCTGCTGCTTGAGGCCTTCACTGCTGTCAGAGCCTAAACATACAGTGCAGTTCTCAGAAGAGTTGACACATGTGAGACCTGCACAAGAAAACATCTCAGGTTAGGGAGTATTTGAAAAGGAGGCACATAATAGTACATTGTAACTTCAATCCTAGACGATCACAGCAGGGTTTATTTATGAGCTCCTTGCGGCACTTTTACGCTGCCGTCCATCACTTTGTTGACACACTGGTGGCGTAAATAATGCACCATATTTACAAAGTGATAAACTAGGCCGGTGCGTCACCTTGTAAACCCCTGTGCTATATTATTCCTGAGTCAGCTATAATGTTTGCAGGGTGGCGTTCCGCCGCAAGAAAGCCCTGTAGAACTGACGCATTGAAATCTATCATATTTCACTGCGCCACTTCTAGGACGCCATCGCATCAAAACCTTACGCCTTCCTCACAGCAGTCGTAAGACTGACGCAGGCCCTTTCACATGGGGCTTGCCATGTGAAAGGAAACATTGCTGGAGTTGCATCTGTTTTCAGACACACCCCAGTAATGCGTCACTTTGCACCTACAGATACGTCGGGATTCCTGACGTATCTGTAAATCCTTGCGACATGGAGCGCTGTACAGTAAATACGGTGCATCCAAGGTGTTGCAAGGAGGGCACACTGAACAATGTTGCATCGCTGGTTTCCCCCAGCGATGCGACACTTTTCATAAATGAGGCTGCATATTATTATTGCATTTCTTGGGTTTGGCACTGCTAGAATCTATGGGTTTTGAAGCTGATAAGACCTGTGGGGTTTGGTGCTGCTAGGATCCGAGGTGTTTGACACTGCTAGGATATATAGGGCAAGGTGCTGGTAGCATCTGTGGGGTTTGGTGCTGCTCGGATCTGTAGGGTTTAATGTTTTTAGGAAGTGTGGGGTTTGGTGCTGCAGTAGGTGCACAAACCTGTGTCTTATTTACTTATCCTATGCACACATCTGCTAAGGGTACTTTGGTGCTCCCCGTTAGACCCATCTCTTCTTTCATTAAATTCTTGTACATTAGGATGAAGGTGTAAACATTCTCAATACAATGACAGAAAAGGACTGAACTTTAAAAGTTTACTCAAAGATTCTACGTCCAAAATACATAAATACATAAGCTGCCCATCAGTCATGCAAGAATAGAAGCAAATAAGTCATAAAGTACAAGAGGAGCTCAGTGAACGTCTACTGAAGCTCAGGCATAGGGTCGCCTTCTAAAAAGGGACAAGGTGCACCCAAAGGAGAGCGGGCCCCTTCTTTGGACATTAGACAAAGGATTTCATGCATTCACGACACAAGTACATGGTTCACAGGGCCTCACCAATGGGGTCCGAGCGCGGATAAAGACCTTACTGCAGAATGCGTTTGAAGATCCTCTCCCCATAAGAGGCTCCGGCATCCCAGAGTCCATCCGGTGACAGGACTTGTCACATACGTGTTCCTTTGTCTGGGAGGGTTGGGTTCTCCTGGACGAGATGCTTCATGTTCAATGTGACTGGGCAGGCCTCAGTCTGTTCGTGTAAAGCCCTCGATTCTGATTTTTTATTATAGCGAAAAACAACAGTGACAGGGATCACGGGATAAGTTATACAATACAACATAAAAACTGGAAGAAAGCAGTTTTGTTATTTTAAGTGAGCGTGGGCTCCATTTTTCTTTTTTTCTCTTTCTTCGTCTCGTTGCTGACAGCTTCTTGAGCACCCATTTTCACCCACACTCTGAAGACATTCCTTTGCAAACTTTTAGGAAGAAAAGTACACATGAAAGGCCAATTAGCACGAATAGAAGAGGGGTCAAAAGCAATTTTTGTATTTGTTAGACCCGGCCTTCTTGGCGTGGGACTCATTACCGCCAGAACCCCCAGATCCCCGCAAACTAGTAACCCTCCTCCGCAGGGCAACCCCCAATCCCCTCCCAGTAGCAGGCAGCCTAGCCCCAAAAAGCCCCAGATAGAGACCGGGGTCCTCCAGCGCCTTCCAACCACAGAGTCCCAAGTCTACCGAAACCAGACCCCCCTGCCCAGCTGTGGGCCGCAATCCTTTCCCCAGAGGAAGAGGGCAGAGGACTTTCGCTCACATCTCTGCCCAGAACGACCCCGCTCCCTGCCGGGTGGCGGGAAAGGCCACCTCAGGACTTCAAAGGGAGACAAGGGCCAGATGGCCGGAGGCGCCAGCAATTAGCCCCAGCCCCAAGGAGCCATCTGGGAGGGACTGGGACTTGAAAGGGAAGAACATGGATATAACGGGAGGACCTGAGGAGGACGCCAGTTGAATCCGGGAAAAAGAAGGCCCTGCGGACGTGGTCGCGGCCCATCCGGCTGGACAAGAACGTCATCCGCTGGAGAAGAGTTCCGCTGAGCCCTGCGGACCTAGTCGCGGCTCGAGACCTATACTCCACTCTGAAGAGAGTACGTCTCGGAGTTAGAAGCGCCCCCTGGACCATCAGTGCTCAAACGCACGTCTCGCCTGGAGAAAGTACGTTGCGGACTGGGAAGCATATCGAGGACCAACCATGCGCACTTGTACGTCACGCCTGAAGAGAGTACATTGCGGACTTAGCAGCGCACCAGGACGATCTGTGCTCAAACGTACGTCGCGGAACTGGGAGTGCACCAAGGACCATCTGTGCTCAACCATACGTCTCGCCCTGAGAGAGTTCGCCTCGGACTTGGAGGCGCTCGAGGACCAGCCACCCGCGAAGGCCGTACATCACCCCTGGAACCGCACGCAATATCCTTGTGAGGAGCAGGTGAACCATCCTGCAGAGAACACCCTGTGTATCACGCAACTCAAGGATTGAGAGTCGTACTCCTGATACACCCAAGTTGCGGCCCTGCCGCATCCCGCGGCTTGAGGATTGAGAGTCGTACTCCTGATACACCCAAGTTGCGGCCCTGGAGCATCCCGCGGCTCGAGGATTGAGAGTCATGCGCTGGATGCGCTGCAGTCCCCCCTGACACCAGAGACCCAACCTTCCCGGCTCCCCAGAGCCACGGGGACTAGAGACTATCCCCTCCTGGGAGACTGTGAGAAGACTCCCTGAATTCCATCCGTATGCCTCTCCCATAATTCTAGGTTCTCTCCCCGACGCACCTGACCCCAGATTGATGCATGTAACTCTTGAGCAGACAAGAAGCCTTATATAAAGAATTGGTTTTACTGTTATCTCCTTGGTGTGGTGTCTATTTGTAGTGTGGTGTTGTGTCTCCGTGCACAAGAACCCCAGTGCGTAACCCCCCCCCCCCCCCCCCCCCTCCCCGGGAGGATCTGGCTCCAGTACTCGGTAACATTTCCTACAGTATTTCTCCACGAACACTTTTTAACACTTGCTTACCACGGTAAATGATTTTTCAGCAGACTCATATACAGAACGTAGATCTTCCCAGGCACCTGTTCCTTGTAATTCCGTTAGTTTATAGGTACCATTAGTAAAGTTGATGACATAACTCTTAAATTGGTCATTCTTTCAGGGGTAACGTAAGTGCAACATCCTCTAGCATTAGTTACCTTGCAGTTTCCTCCTTCCTTGGTGAGAAGCATTCCCAAAGTGACACAATGTAGCATTATCATAGACGTCTTTGCAAGCAATATTTTATTAATAATCAATCAATCAGGGAATCTTAAAGCGTGCTACCCGCCCGGGAGGGTCTCAAGGCACTGGGTGGTGGGGGGAGGGGGGGCCTGCTCTGGGTTAGCCGTTTGGGCACCTGCTGTGTTAGTAGCAAGCCTATCCGCCAACGATGGGAATCTAAACATCGTTCAACGCTGCCCCTACTGAGGGTATTAATTCTCCAAAAGTGCATTTGTTTGAAGATGAGCCTGCTTTGTTTCACGTACCTATAGAGACGCGCCTCTTTCTCATTACCGTGATAGACTCTTGGAAACAATAACGATGTGTAGCAACTACCTACCTACTTGCGTGGCAACTGGGAACTAGCTGACTAACCACACGCATAATATATATATACTTAATGGTTACCTCTTATTCAGCAAAAAACTCTTCCTTTAACCAAATCACTACGCTCACATTTGCTCAAACCCACTACCTCAAAAGTACCTGCAGGAAGCCGGCTTGCTGTACAGAGCACCAAAATGAAGTACACTTTGTAGAGAGTCCGGAGAATCCCAAATTGGCACACAGAGGTAAAAGTAGATAATACTAATGCTCTTTTTAGGGCAGCATGAGTGAGCAGTTAGGCCTATTGGAGGGCAGTGCTAAGCATTTGTTGTACTCATAGAGGCACCAAATGAGACACACACTCAAGAATAAATCCGAGACCAATTTATTAAAATAGTATAGATTTGTACGTCATTTTTAAGACCATGAACACTTTTCCAAGGTAAGTACTTTCGGAGATACGATTTAGCAAAGTTTGGGAAGTATATCACCTTTGTGTGCAATTACGCCACCATAGGAAACTATGGATACACATTAGAAAATGTATAGAAAGTCAGGCAATTCTTTCACAAAGTTCACCTTCTTGTTTTAGGTCGGTGTAAGGACCAGGTTCAAAGTTCCAGCAGGGGAAGTTCGGGCGCGCTCCTATCTGTCGGGAGCAGAGTTCTAGGGAGTGTTGGAAGCTGGTGTGCAAAGAAGAAGGAGGATACAACCGCTCTTCAGTGGTGTAAATATCACCTTGAGGCTAGACATCAAGGACTGCACCTAGCTCCACATGTACTGGGCTACAAGACATTAGGACAAGGCACTCTGCAGGGGTCAGTCCTTAGTCCAACCCAGTTTCATATTGACAACCATCCTCTGTCCTTATTGGTCACATCTTTTGGTGCCATCTGTAAGATTTATGAGGATGGCACCCAACTTGTCATAGCCTTGGAGAAAACTGGGTCAACCCCTTAGAATACTGACCATCCATGCTTGTCGTCTGTTGCTTCATGGCTGAGACTTCCTTCCTTGAAGGTTGACTCCCAGAAGACTGAGGTGCTCCGGCTTTCCATCCGACTCCGGCTAGACCTCTTCCATCCTCCTTCTTGGCCTCCCTCTCGCCGTACTCTCCCAAGCTGTAAATTGCGTAAATAATTTGTGCTTTTATTTGGAGGAACATCTGTCCTTGGAACGACAGACTAACCATCTTTCCTCCTCTTGTTTCCTCCTGTTAGGGGTGGACAGTGAAATAGCCCCATCCCCCCTCACTCAGGCTTGCTGGATTGTGGTCCCGGCCACGACCCTTAGTCGATTTGATTATTGTAATGTTATGTTCCTTGGGGTCTCAGCCGGGGTGCTGAAGGAGCTTCAGTGGACCCAAAGTAGCTCTTCGGTTACTACCTTCCTGCTCAGTTTCCTCTGCTCTTGATTGGCCGCCCTGGCTTCCGCTGGTTAAAGGATTTCTTTTAAACCCCTTTGCATAGTCCACAAGCCCGTCTATCCCCAGATGTATCAGAGTCAGGTTTGGTGGTAGCACCTTCCCTGTGCCTCCGCTTTTGCATAAGAGGCTGGCATTGATAACATTTGGAAAAGCCTTGAAGACCTGGCTGTGCACACATTACCTTCACCTGCTTCTCCTGTTCTGGTATCTCAGGGTGCTGCTGTTTACCTTTTCTGTAGCAGGAGGACATTTGCGCTCAGCATCTTAGCGCCAGGACTCCTTTCCAGTATTTGCACGCTTATGACGTGTCATAGCATGCCATTGCCAGGTTCCACCGCCGGCCACCACCATCCCATGTGTTTGATAAGAAATGTCCTTGGTGCCCAGTGGGTTTTCTGCCCCCTTTGGTGCCAGATTGGTGACAACACAAAGAAGAGGTTTCTCTCCCTGCTCTGAAGTGGTGAAGTTCACAACCCCGCCTGGGAAAGTAGCGCTGTATTTGTGGAAGTTTCATCCTCCACAGCCAGAGGGTAAAGGAGACAGTAGGACAGATCACACCCTTGATTCATGCAAGCCACAAACTCATCAAGCGTCCATCCTTAAGGCTGTGGCTTCCAACCTGCCCCTTCTGGGCAGACATGGTCAAGAAGCCTACTGTCAGCACTTTTTACCTCGCATACATGCTGCCACTCTTGACACAAGAAGTGCCTGAAAGAAAAGTGGACAAGATATGTCCTAACTGGCTAAAAATGTAAGGATTACTCCCAACTCAACACTCATCCAGCAAGCAGCAATGCTCCTGAAATCCAGATACTAGATGAAAACAGACGTCTGCAAGGAAGACCTTGTCTAAAACTATTAACATCCAATGCATCTAAACAGAGCCCACTTTCTGTAAGATTCACCTGTCCCCTTCACAATTGCACCTCATCTTTTTCTATTGTACAACAGAAAATGTTTACTTCACACGTACACATAAACGTATGGTGTCCCCTGCACAGTTTATTAAATATAGTCTCCCCATAACACTTTTTAAGCAAAACTACTGCAATATGCAATGTTCTTTATTTCTATAAAAAGTTGAAAATGGGCTTATTTCTTCCTCACAAGGCTTGGGGTGACAGGCAGCGTTGAGCTCAGGTACCTCGACTCAAAGACACCTACAGATAAACCTCCATACATAGGACCATGTTAGCCCCATTTATCTGAAATAGGAATCAAAATATGAACAAATGTTGTTTCTGTTTCAATGGATTGAGTGTTTTGCTGGCCTGCTTAGATTGAACGGTGAAAGGCTAATTTCCTGTTGTATTTTCTAAATGTTGTGTTGTGTTGCAGCTTCCTATCTAAAGATGGCCGCTGTTTAAAGGGACGTCCATCCTAGGAAGTATCATTTTTGTGGGCGGTGTCAGAGCTCGCGGAAGGGCGTAGCGTCACATGAAGGAGAGTCGTGGAAGTGCATGAAGCCATCTTGGGTGGCTGCAGGTCCCACTCCAGCTCTCGCAATCATTGTTCGCGCGTGGAATGATTTGGGCGGTTCCAGGCTCCGTTGATTGGATGGTCGTAGTTTTGATGCAGGACTTCATGCTGCCATGCTCTGTGTTAGGCCCGCACTGTCCTTGATTCTTGGAGATGCAATGTCCGGTGATGAGAGCTGCAGACTTACTTCTGCTGAAGAGGACTCCCTCACTCTGGATTCTAATGAGTGCAAGTTGGGGATCTCTTTAATGAGGTGTAGGTGCCTCCCTCTCCTCTGAGGTACATCTGTGAAGTAGCAATGGGTGGAGATGATAACGTAGTGTAGGGTCTGAGTAGGGTGCATTCTCCCTTCGGCATCTCCAGAACCCAGAACCAGTTGAGGGTGCTTTAAAAGCCATGGCTCACATTTGTACGTTCGGCGGTCCGGGTGTTCTGCGGGTTGTGATAATGGAGCTATCGGAAGAGAATCCACAGATGTTCACGTATTGCTGGAAGAGAAGAGAATAGCCTTGTTCAAGATATACTTAATGGGGCCGATTTTCAGAACTAACTTAAAACAAAAGCCTAAACTTACTACTTTTGGTATTCACAGAAGGCATTTAGTAGTAATAAAGTTAAGATTTTGTCTTAAGTTTGACTTAAGTTTGACTTAAGACAAACTTAAGACAAACTTAAGACAGACTTAAGACAGACTTAAGACGGACGTAAGATGGACTTAAGACAAACTTAAGACAAAATCCTAACTTAAGTCTGTCTTAAGTGTGTCTTAAGTGTGTCTTAAGTCTGTCTTACGTTTGTCTTAAGTCTGTCTTAAGTCTGTCTTAGGTCTGTCTTAAGTTTGTCTTAAGTTTGACTTAAGTCAAACTTAAGACACACTCCTAACTTTACTACTACTAAATGCCTTCTGTGAATACCAAAAGTAGTAAGTTTAGGATTTTGTCTTAAATTAGTTCTGTGAATCAGGCCCTATGTAATTAATATTACATAACATAGAACAGCAAGACTCTCACAACAATAACGCATCTACGTTAAATAACCTTGCACGGCTCTGCCTGGTTAGTAAATCTAGAGTAATGCAGTGCAGCGTAAGTCACTGCTTGCGTTACCCTGTGTTGTGAACGCTTTTCGCGGGTGGAGTGTGGCTGTTTCCATGCGTCCACCCATGGATTCCGAAGCATTCGCAGATTTACGAGGAACACTAAAGAGGGAATGTGTCAAAATACTACGTTATGTAACTAGATGTGTAGTGAGGAGAAGAGGTGAAATAGGTTTATTTCTGCTTGTTATGTTCTCTTCCTACACGTGCTACATTCTGCCGGACACACGTAAAGAGGAGCAAGCCTCTGAGGTTTGTTTTTGTGCAGGGAGTTCCTCCTTCACAATCCAGCCTGACACAGAGACCCCCTTGTACCATGGTTGGAGGGGGCCTCCGTTGGCGCGAGGCTGCCACAAGTGACCAGTGGGGAGGGAGAAGGGAGGTGTCGTATCTTGGTGAATAGCGCCTATTTCTCTTCTGTTAAAAGCCATCGACTAAGACTCACACTTCATAAACACCGCCAATGACACACAAGAACACATTTCTTGATTGGATTTGATTCTTACGTCATCGGTTTTGCCCCTGCTTCCATTTCAGCGGCTCGTAAACGGCCCGGTCCGCGTGCTGCAAATCCTGGAAATGAAACAGGCAGCATTAAAGAGATGCCTCGGACAGGGCACCACTGTCTCAGGCCCTCCCTGGGGAGCCATGGGGCAAGCAGGGGCTTCTGGCCATGGCTGTGGGGGCCTGGCTTCCCAGGGAGGGCAGCGTGGGGTATAAAAGGCTCGGCACTAAAATACACCGAGAGACTAGTAACGTGAGAGCGCAGCGCAGAGCTTGTCTCGGAAACAAAGAAACAGCTCAATACACTGAAAACTCAACACTGCCCCCTACACAAAGGGATCGGTACTCACAGCCTCCGTGTAGGACTATAGCTTCCTAGCAAAGATGCCCCCTCCGCCCCTTCTCTAGGGTACACTGGGGCAGGTTTCAGCACAGCGCCAGTGCTCTGGGGCAGGTTATAGCACAGCGGCAGCGCTCTGGGGTAGGTCTCAGCACAGCGGCAGCGCTCTGGGGCAGGTTTCAGCACAGCGGCAGCGCTCTGGGGCAGGTTTCAGCACAGCGGCAGCGCTCTGGGGCAGGTTTCAGCACAGCGGCAGCGCTCTGGGGCAGGTTTCAGCACAGCGGCAGCGCTCTGGGGCAGGTTTCAGGACAGCATCAGGGCTATGGGGCAGGTTTCAGCACAGCGGCAACACTCGGGGGTTGGTTTCAGCACAGCGGCAGCGCTCTGGGGCAGGTTTCAGCACAGCGGCAGCGCTCTGGGGCAGGTTTCAGCACAGCGGCAGCGCTCTGGGGCAGGTTTCAGCACAGCGGCAGCGCTCTGGGGCAGGTTATAGCACAGCGGCAGCGCTCTGGGGCAGGTTTCAGCACAGCGGCAGCGCTCTGGGGCAGGTTTCAGCACAGCGGCAGCGCTCTGGGGCAGGTTATAGCACAGCGGCAGCGCTCTGGGGCAGGTTTCAGCACAGCGGCAGCGCTCTGGGCAGGTTTCAGCACAGCATCAGGGCTATGGGGCAGGTTTCAGCACAGCCGCAGCGCTCTGGGGCAGGTTTCAGCACAGCGGCAGTGCTGTGGGGCAGGTTTCAGCACAGCGGCAACACTCTGGGGCAGGTTTCAGCACAGCATCAGCGCTCTGGGGCAGGTTTCAGCACAGCGGCAGTGCTGTGGGGCAGGTTTCAGCACAGCGGCTGCGCTCTGGGGCAGGTTTCAGCACAGCATCAGGGCTATGGGGCAGGTTTCAGCACAGCATCAGGGCTATGGGGCAGGTTTCAGCGCAGCGGCAACACTCTGGGGCAGGTTTCAGCACAGCGGCAGCGCTCTGGGGCAGGTTTCAGCACAGCATCAGCGCTCTGGGGCAGGTTTCAGCACAGCGGCTGCGCTCTGGGGCAGGTTTCAGCACAGCATCAGGGCTATGGGGCAGGTTTCAGCGCAGCGGCAACACTCTGGGGCAGGTTTCAGCACAGCGGCTGCGCTCTGGGGCAGGTTTCAGCACAGCATCAGGGCTATGGGGCAGGTTTCAGCGCAGCGGCAACACTCTGGGGCAGGTTTCAGCACAGCGGCAGCGCTCTGGGCAGGTTTCAGCACAGCATCAGCGCTCTGGGGCAGGTTTCAGCACAGCGGCTGCGCTCTGGGGCAGGTTTCAGCACAGCGGCAGCTCTCTGGGGCAGGTTTCAGCGCAGCGGCAACACTCTGGGGCAGGTTTCAGCACAGCGGCAGCGCTCTGGGGCAGGTTTCAGCACAGCGGCAGCGCTCTGGGGCAGGTTTCAGCACAGCCGCAGCGCTCTGGGGCAGGTTTCAGCACAGCGGCAGCGCTCTGGGGCAGGTCTCAGCACAGCGGCAGCGCTCTGGGGCAGGTTTCAGCACAGCGGCAGCGCTCTGGGGCAGGTCTCAGCACAGCGGCAGCGCTCTGGGGCAGGTCTCAGCACAGCGGCAGCGCTCTGGGGCAGGTCTCAGCAGAGCGGCAGCGCTCTGGGGCAGGTCTCAGCACAGCAGCAGCGCTCTGGGGCAGGTATCAGCACAGCGGCAGCTCTCTGGGGCAGGTTTCAGGACAGCATCAGGGCTCTGGGGCAGGTGTCAGCACAGCGGCAGCGCTCTGGGGCAGGTTTCAGCACAGCGGCAGCGCTTTGGGGCAGGTTTCAGCACAGCGGCAGCGCTCTGGGCAGGTTTCAGCACAGCATCAGCGCTCTGGGGCAGGTTTCAGCACAGCGGCAGTGCTGTGGGGCAGGTTTCAGCACAGCGGCTGCGCTCTGGGGCAGGTTTCAGCACAGCAGCAGCGCTCTGGGGCAGGTTTCAGCACAGCGGCTGCGCTCTGGGGCAGGTTTCAGCACAGCATCAGGGCTATGGGGCAGGTTTCAGCACAGCATCAGGGCTATGGGGCAGGTTTCAGGGCAGCGGCAACACTCTGGGGCAGGTTTCAGCACAGCGGCAGCGCTCTGGGCAGGTTTCAGCACAGCATCAGCGCTCTGGGGCAGGTTTCAGCACAGCGGCTGCGCTCTGGGGCAGTTTTCAGCACAGCGGCAGCGCTCTGGGGCAGGTTTCAGCACAGCGGCAGCGCTCTGGGGCAGGTATCAGCACAGCTCCAGCGCTCTGGGGCAGGTTTCAGCACAGTGGCAGCGCTCTGGGGCAGGTTTCAGCACAGCGGCAGCGCTCTGGGGCAGGTTTCAGCACAGCGGCCGCGCTCTGGGGCAGGTTTCAGCACAGCGGCAGTGCTCTGGGGCAGGTATCAGCACAGCGCCAGCGCTCTGGGGCAGGTTTCAGCACAGTGGCAGCGCTCTGGGGCAGGTTTCAGCACAGCGGCAGCGCTCTGGGGCAGGTTTCAGCACAGCGGCAGCGCTCTGGGGCAGGTTTCAGCACAGCGGCAGCGCTCTGGGGCAGGTTTCAGCACAGCGGCCGCGCTCTGGGGCAGGTTTCAGCACAGCGGCAGCGCTCTGGGGCAGGTATCAGCACAGCGGCAGCGCTCTGGGGCAGGTTTCAGCACAGCGGCAGCGCTCTGGGGCAGGTATCAGCACAGCGGCAGCGCTCTGGGGCAGGTATCAGCACAGCGGCAGCGCTCTGGGGCAGGTTTCAGCACAGCGGCAGCGCTCTGGGGCAGGTATCAGCACAGCGGCAGCGCTCTGGGGCAGGTATCAGCACAGCGGCAGCGCTCTGGGCAGGTTTCAGCACAGCATCAGCGCTCTGGGGCAGGTTTCAGCACAGCGGCTGCGCTCTGGGGCAGTTTTCAGCACAGCGGCAGCGCTCTGGGGCAGGTTTCAGCACAGCGGCAGCGCTCTGGGGCAGGTATCAGCACAGCTCCAGCGCTCTGGGGCAGGTTTCAGCACAGTGGCAGCGCTCTGGGGCAGGTTTCAGCACAGCGGCAGCGCTCTGGGGCAGGTTTCAGCACAGCGGCCGCGCTCTGGGGCAGGTTTCAGCACAGCGGCAGTGCTCTGGGCAGGTTTCAGCACAGCATCAGCGCTCTGGGGCAGGTTTCAGCACAGCGGCTGCGCTCTGGGGCAGTTTTCAGCACAGCGGCAGCGCTCTGGGGCAGGTTTCAGCACAGCGGCAGCGCTCTGGGGCAGGTATCAGCACAGCTCCAGCGCTCTGGGGCAGGTTTCAGCACAGTGGCAGCGCTCTGGGCAGGTTTCAGCACAGCATCAGCGCTCTGGGGCAGGTTTCAGCACAGCGGCTGCGCTCTGGGGCAGTTTTCAGCACAGCGGCAGCGCTCTGGGGCAGGTTTCAGCACAGCGGCAGCGCTCTGGGGCAGGTATCAGCACAGCTCCAGCGCTCTGGGGCAGGTTTCAGCACAGTGGCAGCGCTCTGGGGCAGGTTTCAGCACAGCGGCAGCGCTCTGGGGCAGGTTTCAGCACAGCGGCCGCGCTCTGGGGCAGGTTTCAGCACAGCGGCAGTGCTCTGGGGCAGGTATCAGCACAGCGCCAGCGCTCTGGGGCAGGTTTCAGCACAGTGGCAGCGCTCTGGGGCAGGTTTCAGCACAGCGGCAGCGCTCTGGGGCAGGTTTCAGCACAGCGGCAGCGCTCTGGGGCAGGTTTCAGCACAGCGGCAGCGCTCTGGGGCAGGTTTCAGCACAGCGGCCGCGCTCTGGGGCAGGTTTCAGCACAGCGGCAGCGCTCTGGGGCAGGTATCAGCACAGCGGCAGCGCTCTGGGGCAGGTTTCAGCACAGCGGCAGCGCTCTGGGGCAGGTATCAGCACAGCGGCAGCGCTCTGGGGCAGGTATCAGCACAGCGGCAGCGCTCTGGGGCAGGTTTCAGCACAGCGGCAGCGCTCTGGGGCAGGTATCAGCACAGCGGCAGCGCTCTGGGGCAGGTATCAGCACAGCGGCAGCGCTCTGGGGCAGGTATCAGCACAGCGCCAGCGCTCTGGGGCAGGTTTCAGCACAGCGGCAGCGCTCTGGGGCAGGTTTCAGCACAGTGGCAGCGCTCTGGGGCAGGTTTCAGCACAGCTGCAGCGCTCTGGGGCAGGTTTCAGCACAGCCGCAGCGCTCTGGGGCGGTTTCACGCTCTGGGGCAGGTTTCAGCACAGCAGCAGCGCTCTGGGGCAGGTTTCGATTTACAAAAGGGGGTGGTGATGAACAGAGTGTCTGAATTGAGCAGACCACTCTTACCCAGTCCAAAGATCAGGGCTTGATCCATCACCGTTATTTATCTCACTGCCCCATCCCAGCTCAGAACCTGGCTATATGCAAATCAGTCTGTCCCTGGCCCAGTGCATCATGGGAACAGGGCAGACTAAACTACCAAGCCAATTCTTCACCAGAAAGGAGACAAGCTACCGGGGACCGGTTTCTGGCATTTCAGCCTCTTCGGCCCGGCTTGCTTGAATCCTGATGGAGCAGTGAGAAAGGGACTCATGTCTGAGTATACCCTGCCACACCTATAGTGGCCAAAAACGATTTAGAAAAGGGGGTGGTGATGAACAGAGTGTCTGAATTGGCTTTTGTAGTTTGGTTTGCCCTGTTCCCATCATGCACTGGGACAGGAACAGACTAATTTGCATACAGCCAGGTTCTGAAACTGGGATGGTGCAGTGAGCTAAAAAACGGTGTTGGATCTAGCCCTGATCTCTTGACTGGGTGAGAGCTTTCTGCTTAATTCAGAGACTCTGTCCCTCACCACCCCTTGTTGTAAATACTGGGGCAGGTTTCAGCACAGCGGCAGCGCTCTGGGGCAGGTCTCAGCACAGCGGCAGCGCTCTGGGGCAGGACTCAGCACAGCGGCAGCGCTCTGGGGCAGGTCTCAGCACAGCGGCAGCGCTCTGGGGCAGGTTTCAGCACAGCATCAGGGCTATAGGGCAGGTTTCAGCACAGCGGCAGCGCTCTGGGGCAGGTTTCAGCACAGCGGCAGCGCTCTGGGGCAGGTTTCAGCACAGCGGCAGCGCTCTGGGGCAGGTTTCAGCACAGCGGCAGCGCTCTGGGGCAGGTTTCAGCACAGCGGCAGCGCTCTGGGGCAGGTTTCAGCACAGCGGCAGCGCTCTGGGGCAGGTCTCAGCACAGCAACAGCGCTCTGGGGCAGGTCTCAGCACATCGGCAGCGCTCTGGGGCAGGTTTCAGCACAGCGGCAGCGCTCTGGGGCAGGTTTCAGCACAGCGGCAGCGCTCTGGGGCAGGTTTCACGCTCTGGGGCAGGTTTCAGCACAGCAGCAGCGCTCTGGGGCAGGACTCAGCACAGCGGCAGCGCTCTGGGGCAGGTTTCAGCACAGCGGCAGTGCTATGGGGCAGGTTTCAGCACAGCGGCAGTGCTCTGGGGCAGGTTTCAGCACAGCGGCAGCGCTCTGGGGCAGGTCTCAGCACAGCGGCAGCGCTCTGGGGCAGGTGTCAGCACAGCGGCAGCGCTCTGGGGCAGGTCTCAGCACAGCGGCAGCGCTCTGGGGCAGGTTTCAGCACAGCATCAGGGCTATAGGGCAGGTTTCAGCACAGCGGCAGCGCTCTGGGGCAGGTTTCAGCACAGCGGCAGCGCTCTGGGGCAGGTCTCAGCACAGCAACAGCGCTCTGGGGCAGGTCTCAGCACAGCGGCAGCGCTCTGGGGCAGGTTTCAGCACAGCGGCAACACTCTGGGGCAGGTTTCAGCACAGCGGCAGCGCTCTGGGGCAGGTTTCAGGACAGCGGCAGCGCTCTGGGGCGAGTTTCAGCACAGCGGCAGTACTATGGGGCAGGTTTCAGCACAGCGGCAGCGCTCTGGGGCAGGTTTCACCACAGCGGCAGCGCTCTGGGGCAGGTTTCAGCACAGCGGCAGCGCTCTTTGGCAGCTTTCAGCACAGCGGCAGTGCTATGGGGCAGGTTTCAGCACAGCGGCAGCGCTCTGGGGCAGGTTTCAGCACAGCGGCCGCGCTCTGGGGCAGGTTTCAGCACAGCGGCAGTGCTCTGGGGCAGGTATCAGCACAGCGGCAGCGCTCTGGGGCAGGTTTCAGCACAGCGGCAGCGCTCTGGGGCAGGTATCAGCACAGTGGCAGCGCTCTGGGGCAGGTATCAGCACAGCGGCAGCGCTCTGGCGCAGGTTTCAGCACAGCGGCAGCGCTCTGGGGCAGGTATCAGCACAGCGGCAGCGCTCTGGGGCAGGTATCAGCACAGCGGCAGCGCTCTGGGGCAGGTATCAGCACAGCGCCAGCGCTCTGGGGCAGGTTTCAGCACAGCGGCAGCGCTCTGGGGCAGGTTTCAGCACAGTGGCAGCGCTCTGGGGCAGGTTTCAGCACAGCTGCAGCGCTCTGGGGCAGGTTTCAGCACAGCCGCAGCGCTCTGGGGCGGTTTCACGCTCTGGGGCAGGTTTCAGCACAGCAGCAGCGCTCTGGGGCAGGTTTCGATTTACAAAAGGGGGTGGTGATGAACAGAGTGTCTGAATTGAACAGACCACTCTTACCCAGTCCAAAGATCAGGGCTTGATCCATCACCGTTATTTATCTCACTGCCCCATCCCAGCTCAGAACCTGGCTATATGCAAATCAGTCTGTCCCTGGCCCAGTGCATCATGGGAACAGGGCAGACTAAACTACCAAGCCAATTCTTCACCAGAAAGGAGACAAGCTACCGGGGACCAGTTTCTGGCATTTCAGCCTCTTCGGCCCGGCTTGCTTGAATCCTGATGGAGCAGTGAGAAAGGGACTCATGTCTGAGTATACCCTGCCACACCTATAGTGGCCAAAATCGATTTACAAAAGGGGGTGGTGATGAACAGAGTGTCTGAATTGGCTTTTGTAGTTTGGTTTGCCCTGTTCCCATCATGCACTGGGACAGAAACAGACTAATTTGCATACAGCCAGGTTCTGAAACTGGGATGGTGCAGTGAGCTAAAAAACGGTGTTGGATCTAGCCCTGATCTCTTGACTGGGTGAGAGCTTTCTGCTTAATTCAGAGACTCTGTCCCTCACCACCCCTTGTTGTAAATACTGGGGCAGGTTTCAGCACAGCGGCAGCGCTCTGGGGCAGGTCTCAGCACAGCGGCAGCGCTCTGGGGCAGGTTTCAGCACAGCATCAGGGCTATAGGGCAGGTTTCAGCACAGCGGCAGCGCTCTGGGGCAGGTTTCAGCACAGCGGCAGCGCTCTGGGGCAGGTTTCAGCACAGCGGCAGCGCTCTGGGGCAGGTTTCAGCACAGCGGCAGCGCTCTGGGGCAGGTTTCAGCACAGCGGCAGCGCTCTGGGGCAGGTTTCAGCACAGCGGCAGCGCTCTGGGGCAGGTTTCAGCACAGCGGCAGCGCTCTGGGGCAGGTTTCACGCTCTGGGGCAGGTTTCAGCACAGCAGCAGCGCTCTGGGGCAGGACTCAGCACAGCGGCAGCGCTCTGGGGCAGGTTTCAGCACAGCGGCAGTGCTATGGGGCAGGTTTCAGCACAGCGGCAGTGCTCTGGGGCAGGTTTCAGCACAGCGGCAGCGCTCTGGGGCAGGTCTCAGCACAGCGGCAGCGCTCTGGGGCAGGTCTCAGCACAGCGGCAGCGCTCTGGGGCAGTTGTCAGCACAGCGGCAGCGCTCTGGGGCAGGTCTCAGCACAGCGGCAGCGCTCTGGGGCAGGTTTCAGCACAGCATCAGGGCTATAGGGCAGGTTTCAGCACAGCGGCAGCGCTCTGGGGCAGGTTTCAGCACAGCGGCAGCGCTCTGGGGCAGGTCTCAGCACAGCAACAGCGCTCTGGGGCAGGTCTCAGCACAGCGGCAGCGCTCTGGGGCAGGTTTCAGCACAGCGGCAACACTCTGGGGCAGGTTTCAGCACAGCGGCAGCGCTCTGGGGCAGGTTTCAGCACAGCGGCAACACTCTGGGGCAGGTTTCAGGACAGCGGCAGCGCTCTGGGGCGAGTTTCAGCACAGCGGCAGTACTATGGGGCAGGTTTCAGCACAGCGGCAGCGCTCTGGGGCAGGTTTCACCACAGCGGCAGCGCTCTGGGGCAGGTTTCAGCACAGCGGCAGCGCTCTTTGGCAGCTTTCAGCACAGCGGCAGTGCTATGGGGCAGGTTTCAGCACAGCAGCAGCGCTCTGGGGCAGGTTTCAGCACAGCTGCAGCGCTCTGAGGCAGGTGTCAGCACAGCGCCAGCGCTCTGGGGCAGGTTTCAGCACAGCGGCAGCGCTCTGTGGGTAGGTCTCAGCACAGCCGCAGCGCTCTGGGGCAGGTGTCAGCACAGCGCCAGCGCTCTGGGGCAGGTTTCAGCACAGCGGCAGCGCTCTGGGGCAGGTTTCAGCACAGCGGCAGTGCTATGGGGCAGGTTTCAGCACAGTCGCAGTGCTCTGGGGCAGGTTTCAGCACAGCTGCAGCACTCTGGAGCAGGTTTCAGCACAGCAGCAGTGCTCTGGGGCAGGTGTCAGCACAGCGCCAGCGCTCTGGGGCAGGTTTCAGCACAGCGGCAGCGCTCTGGGGCAGGTTTCAGCACAGCGGCAGCGCTCTGGGGCAGGTTTCAGCACAGCGGCAGTGCTATGGGGCAGGTTTCAGCACAGCGGCAGCGCTCTGGGGCAGGTTTCAGCACAGCGGCAGCGCTCTGGGGCAGGTGTCAGCACAGCGCCAGCGCTCTGGGGCAGGTTTCAGCACAGCGGCAGCGCTCTGGGGCAGGTGTCAGCACAGCGCCAGCGCTCTGCGGCAGGTTTCAGCACAGTGGCAGCGCTCTGGGGCAGGTTTCAGCACAGCGGCAGCGCTCTGGGGCAGGTTTCAGCACAGCGGCAGTGCTATGGGGCAGGTTTCAGCACAGCCGCAGCGCTCTGGGGCAGGTTTCAGCACAGCGGCAGCGCTCTGGGGCAGGTGTCAGCACAGCGGCAGCGCTCTGGGGCAGGTATCAGCACAGCGGCAACACTCTGGGGCAGGTTTCAGCACAGCGGCAGCGCTCTGGGGTAGGTTTCAGCACAGCGGCAGCGCTCTGGGGCAGGTTTCAGCACAGCGGCAGCGCTCAGGGGCAGGTTTCAGCACAGCGGCAGTGCATTGGGGCTGGTTTCAGCACAGCCGCAGCGCTCTGGGGCAGGTTTCAGCACAGCGGCAGCGCTCTGGGGCAGGTTTCAGCACAGCGGCAGCGCTCTGGGGCAGGTTTCAGCACAGCGGCAGTGCTCTGGGGCAGGTGTCAGCACAGCGCCAGCGCTCTGGGGCAGGTTTCAGCACAGCGGCAGCGCTCTGGGGCAGGTCTCAGCACAGCGGCAGCGCTCTGGGGCAGGTGTCAGCACAGCGCCAGCGCTCTAGGGCAGGTTTCAGCACAGCGGTAGCGCTCTGGGGCAGGTTTCAGCACAGCGGCAGCGCTCTGGGGCAGGTTTCAGCACAGCGGCAGTGCTATGGGGCAGGTTTCAGCGCAGCCGCAGCGCTCTGGGGCAGGTTACAGCACAGCAGCAGCGCTCTGGGGCAGGTGTCAGCACAGCGCCAGCGCTCTGGGGCAGGTTTCAGCACAGCGGCAGCGCTCTGGGGCAGGTTTCAGCACAGCGGCAACACTCTGGGGCAGGTTTCAGCACAGCGGCAGTGGTATGGGGCAGGTTTCAGCACAGCGGCAGCGCTCTGGGCCAGGTGTCAGCACAGCGCCAGCGCTCTGGGGCAGGTTTCAGCACAGCAGCAGCGCTCTGGGGCAGGTTTCAGCACAGCAGCAGCGCTCTGGGGCAGGTTTCAGCACAGTGGCAGCGCTCCGCGGCAGGTGTCAGCACAGCGGCAGCGCTCTGGGGCAGGTTTCAGCACAGCGGCAACACTCTGGGGCAGGTTTCAGCACAGCGGCAGCGCTCTGGGGCAGGTTTCAGCACAGCGGCATCGCTCTAGGGCAGGTTTCAGCACAGCCGCAGCGCTCTGGGGCAGGTTTCAGCACAGCCGCAGCGCTCTGGGGCAGGTTTCAGCACAGGCACAGCGCTCTGGGGCAGGTTTCAGCACAGTCGCAGTGCTCTGGGGCAGGTTTCAGCACGGCGGCAGCGCTCTGGGGCAGGTTTCAGCACAGCAGCAGCGCTCTGGGGCAGGTTTCAGCACAGCCACAGCGCTCTGAGGCAGGTTTCAGCACAGCTGCAGCGCTCTGGGGCAGGTTTCAGCACAGTCGCAGTGCTCTGGGGCAGGTTTCAGCACAGTCGCAGTGCTCTGGGGCAGGTTTCAGCACAGCCACAGCGCTCTGGGGCAGGTTTCAGCACAGCCACAGCGCTCTGAGGCAGGTTTCAGCACAGCATCAGGGCTATGGGGCAGGTTTCAGCACAGCAGCAGTGCTATGGGGCAGATTTCAGCACAGCGGCAGCACTCTGGGGCAGTTTTCAGCACAGCGGCAGCGCTCTGGTACAAGTTTCAGCACAGCGGCAGTGCTATTGGGCAGATTTCAGCACAGCGGCTGCGCTCTGGTGCAGGTTTCAGCACAGCGGCAGCGCTCTGGGGCAGGTATCAGCACAGCGGCAGCGCTCTGGGGCAGGTTTCAGCACAGCGGCAGTGCTATGGGGCAGGTTTCAGCACAGCAGCAGCGCTCTGGGGCAGGTTTCACCTTGAGGAATTATTTCATATTCTTCACTCAATTCATATTATGTCTTCTATAAGTACATCAATTGAAAGGGAACATAAGAAACGTGGAATCTTTGTTCAACTTTTTATCACATTTGAAACAGATATATATTGTGACTCATTACAAAACAATTGCAAACATTACAAAAATGAATACAAAGACTAGGCAACAGAAAACACTACCATATTCAATACATCTTTTCAGTAGCGTATTAGCCACCACTGAGAGGCCATTCAAATTGACATGACAAGCCTGCTGCAGCAGACTGTGTAAGCTTGTGCTTGCAACACTTACTTAAGAGATTGGTTCCCTATATCTATCTAAATCACTACACTTAACAACCTATCAGTCACCCCTATGGCAGGCCTTACCAATCCAGAAGGCAGGGTGCCTGGTTTTACGTGAGTGTGTGCCCCTGCATGAGCAGGCCCCTCTGCAGCCTTAGTAGACCATTCTCCGGGGTTGTCTGGATGAAGCCAGACATATATGTTTAAGTGCATTATAACCTCGCAGTAAATGCCAAGTTTAAAACGGCTGCTTAGAAACATGTTGTGTTTGGTGTCAAACACCTTGGAATCATACCTCCACACCTGTAACTGGTGGGGGGGGGGGGTATGATTCCATCCGTCTAGAGGGACATATGTGAAACACTGGTACACCCAAAACCAACTATTCGACCTGGGCATCACAAAATGGATGCTGCCAGCCACAGACACAAGTCTGCCCGCCCGCTGCTGAGCTGAGGTCGAGCAGAGGAAGGCCTGACAATAGGCATCCTGTCAAAGGGAGGTGTGACCACCTCCCAGACAGGCTTTAGTGTATTGGGGCTGGGTGGGTGCACTCTGAGAGTGCCAGAAAGTCTGCACTGGGGGTACATTTGGTGTCCCTGTGCATGGTGCAGCTCAAACTAGTTCTGGGAGCCATTTGCTCCTGGTCTGGTGCAAAAATGGACAAAGGACATGGGTGTAGCCACCCCTCTGTCCTGCCCCTCCCCTAGGAGGGTCCACAGAATCTTTCCAACTCCTTCCCATGGGTATAAAGTGGGTTACCTGACTACAGGACTTTGGATTTTACCTAGACAAGATTCTGCTAAAAGAAACCAAGTACTTCGTCTTCCTGCACGAAGCTGGATGACTGAAGAATCTCCCTTGAAGTAAAGGAGTTACTCCCCTGCAAAACTAGGCACCTCAATGCATCTGAAAGGAATGCTTCTCCCGAGCTCCTATGGACTCCGAAGTTTTTAGCAACACAATGTTAAATGTTAATGTTAAATGAACTTGTAACGCGCACGGCTGCCCCAGCCAAGGGGCGTCCCGGCGCTAGCTGCATGAAGATGTACAGGTAGGGGGTGTTTGTGTTGTCATAGACAGAAGAGGTAAGTCTTTATGGCTTTCCTGAAGGGTAGTAGATCCTCAATTTTTCTGATTTGAATAGGAAGTTCATTCCAGAGTTTTGCAGCAAGATATCTGAATGAACGACCGCCCATTCTTGCTAATTTGAAATGGGGCACTACTGCCAAGTTCTGTCCCACTGATCGCAGCCTGCGTCGGGGAACGTAGGATGTAAGCAGTGGACATAGCATGGGGGGGGAGGCAGTTTTAAGGATTTTAAATGCAAGACAAAGGGTTTTATAGTGGATCCTTTTTTCCACGGCGAGCCAGTGGAGTTTTGTGAGGACAGTGGACACTGACTTATGACGAGGGAGACCGGTCAGCGCTCTGGCGGCGGCGTTCTGGACTCTCCGGAGTCTAGATTTCTCTGCTATGTTTGCCCCTAACAAGAAGGAGCTGGTGTAGTCCAGCCTTGACAGGATTGCTGACTGCACCACTAGTTGGCGGATTTGGTGGTCAAAAATGTTTAGAATCGGTCTAAGATTGCGTAAAATACCAAAACAGGTAGCCGCCGCCTTTTTGGTATGATGATTGAAGTTCAGGGCAGCGTCCACCCATTCTCCCAGGTTTCTTACATGGTCTTTGCACTCAGGGTGTTGGCCGAGTGTCTCTGGGCACCAGTTGTTCCCCCAGGCAGTTGTTTCTTTACCCACTAGTAACACCTCCGTTTTACGGGCGTTTAGTTGGAGATAGTTTGCCGTCATCCAGCTGGTGTTGTCAATAAGCGTCTGTTTGAAATTTTGTGCACTGAGACTGCTTTCGTTGTCCAGTGTCACCACCAGCTGGGTATCGTCGGCATAGGTCACTAGTGAGAGACCATGTCTCCTGGCTATTTCTGCCAGGGGTTGGACATAGACATTGAACAGGGTAGGGCTCAGAGCTGACCCCTGGGGCACACCCTGTTCAATGGGGTACTCTTTGGAAAGAAAAGAAGGGGTGGAAACTCTGAAGGATCTGCCTGAAAGGAAAGCTTTAAACCACTTGAGAGCCTGCCCTATAATCCCTATCTCCTCCAGCCTCGATAGCAAAATCTCGTGTGACACCGTATCGAAGGCAGCACTGAGATCTAAAAGAAGCAGTGCTGCCGTCCCTCCAGAATCTAATATGGTACGGAGATGTTCTGTCACACTTAGAAGAGCTGTCTCGGTGCTGTGGCCAGCGCAGAAACTATTTTGGGACCTGTCCAGAATGGAATTGGATGTCAAGTAGTTGGTGAGGATGGAATTAACATGAGCTTCCGCTACTTTTACTGGCCAGGGGAGGAGTGATATAGGTCTAAAGTTTTCGAATAGGGTAGGGTCTAGCGTGGGTTTTTTTATAATGGAAGTCACCCAGGCTTGCTTCCATCTTGTGGGTATAATGGCCGTGGAGAAGGACAGGTTTATCATGTCACCAAGAGGGCCCAGGGCCGTCCAGTCTGACTCTCTAAATAGTTCGGGCTTCAGGGGATCTGCCGGTGAACCTGACTTGATTTTATGGCAGAGTTTAAGGTAATCTTCTTGGCTGAGTGCTGGGATATCGGAGAGGTTAGGCCTATTCGGGTCAGCTGAAGGAGTAAGGTGAGGATTCGCTGGGAAGGTACTATAGATTTTCTTGATTTTGTCAATGAAGAAAGACGCCATGTTGTTACAAAATGCAGAAGACGTACTGGCGTTGTTTATCGATTTCTTAGCACTGAGCTCTTTCAGTATCCTAAAAATGGTTTGAGAGGCATTGTCACTATTCTTAATCTCAGTGGTGTAATACTCCGTTCGTGTACTCCAAATATTGTGATGGTAGCTTTTTTGTAATTGGACATAGAGGGCTTTGAGTGTCGGATCGTAATCCCTCCTCCATCTTTGTTCAGCTTTTTTGCACAAGAGGTGGGTTTCTGAGGGTCCCTGAGGTTTATCTGCCCTCTCAGCAATTCTGAGATCAGTATCCCTCATGTGGACCGTGCAACCCAAACCCCTGTGCACCAGGTTCATTTGCAGTTGCATATGCTTAGTGACAATTCCCGAGCTTGTGCATTGGATTCCTTGTAATCCTGAACCCCGGGAAGTAATTGCTCTGAAGATTTCCAGTCTCCACTCCAGTAGTGTCCTGTGAGCTGGTACTTTGCAAACTTGCTTGAGGTCTCGTTGCAATCCCTAGACTGTTGGCCTGTGGGTCCTGGTGAGGGTCACCTTGTTAATTATTCAGCTTACCTGGTTGCTCCAGATATGCCCTGACTTTCCAGTGCTTGTGGAGTCCCCTGGCCCTTGCTGATCATCACCCTAACCTGTTTCCTCTGACTGCATGGGTTGCAGTTGCTAAGGCTTGTTGGTGGTCAAGCCGGACATTGACCCCTCAGCTCTCGACATCCTTTGTGGGACAGCTGACCTCTGGACTATGGCCATCCTCGACATCTCCTGGTTCCCGTGGCTGGAGAGTCAAGCAACCCTTCTTCACTCCTAAAGCCCTCGACATCTGTGGGCATTCGTCTACCGAGCCCCTGGTCACTTGAGGTGACCCAGACTCTGTCCCCTCTGCTTTCAGGTTCCTTGCATCCAGAATCCAGGCTTGGATTCCACTGGAAATTCTTCGCCCTCCTGGCAGCAGGACTTCTTTGCAGCTCTCCATTGAAAATGCCAAAGGTTTCGACACCACCTGACCCCTATACATCCGGCTCCTCTGGGATAGGTAACAAGGGTACTTCAGCTCTCACTGGTGGGTTGGCCTTAGAACCTCTGAAGTTTCAAAAGGTTTGCTCAACGTCCTCTTAGAAGTGTCCTTAACGTGTAATTTTCCAACCGTGAATTTCCCATAGAGTTGTACGGAACTCGCGTCTGTGTTTCCTCACTGCACCCATCCTTCGTGGGCTCTCTGAGTCACTCCTCTGGGTGGTTCCTTGGGGTCCCAGCGATTCTACGTGCTCTAGGCACTGTGTCTAGTTAAGTCGTTGTTGTTATCCCATTTTTTAGTATATGGTTCGGTCTCCCCCTGGAGCCTGCTGTGTATTGTGCTATTTACAAATGTTCTATTTGATTAATTATTGTGTGCTTTGTGCCCTAGTCTCATATAGAGACTAGTAGAGAGTGTTATTTTAATAAATACATATTTTTATATAAACACTGGGTGGTTCTCCTTTCATTTAGTCATTTTGGAGGTGATATTCTGGTAAAACAAGCTGCTTTACATTCGTTCAAGATTAAGCCCGAAGACTGCTCTCCACAGCTACATCTAGGATAGCTTTCAATAAAGGTTGTCTTTGACCTCATACATCATAAGGGTCGTGTGGACTAATGCAGAGTGTCCACTTTAATTATTGGACAGCATATACCAGGCCACCTTCTCACACTCACTTCGAGCAGTGTAGTCCGCACGGGCAGACATTTGTGCACGGTACTCTGGCTAGCCACAGTACAATTCCTTTCAGCCACACTTGGGTCAAGGGTTACATGAATTTCTCCTTCAGTGGCGCAGAGTGCGCTGGAACTCTTGGGGCAAGTTCCTCTGCTGTGACAGCAAAGTCAATTCAGGTTCATTTGGCAACTGCCCCAATTCAGCAACAGTGTCTTGTTTAGCGCCACACACCGCTCAGGCACCCTTTTGAGCAAGCGCCACCATTGATACAGCAAAGGAGGGAGGTGATGCACTTGGGCATACTTCAGTGCTGTGACTCCTCTGCTGTGGTGATGGTGGACGGCTCTCAGAGTGGAGACCAGCAATCATGCTTCCAGGAGTCTGTGTCATGGGAGCCACAGCACCAAGCTCATCTGCTACGGTCCACACCACCAGTCTCCTCCTGCACGGGTGGCTCGCCCTTCCCTCTTCCTCCAGGCAGGGTCCTCCATGCTGCCTGGGACAAGAAACAACTCTTCCTTCAGGTCAGACTGTAGGTGATGTCTCCTCAGGTCTGGGGAGCTGGCTGTCAGGCACCAGCCCTGGTAGCTCAATAGAGCAGTTTGTTCCTTCGTCAAGGAGAACTTGGAACAAGTGGGTAAGCCGCTCCCACTCTTATAAAGGTAAAATGATGCATGTTCTCTGTCTGCACTTTCAGAATGGGTTTGGGTCGGTTCTTCTTTCTTGTGTTCTTCTCACACTGTTTGGGTTGGTTCTTCTTTCTTGTGTTCTTCTCACACTGTTTGGGTCGGTTCTTCTTTCTTGTGTCCTTCTTGCTCTGTTTGGGTTGGTTCTTCTTTCTTTTGTTCTTCTCACACTGTTTGGGTCGGTTCTTCTTTCTTGTGTTCTTCTCACACTGTTTGGGTCGGTTCTTCTTTCTTGTGTCCTTCTTGCTCTGTTTGGGTTGGTTCTTCTTTCTTGTGTCCTTCTCACGCTGTTTGGGTCGGTTCTTCTTTCTTGTGTCCTTCTCACACTGTTTGGGTCGGTTCTTCTTTCTTGTGTCCTTCTTGCTCTGTTTGGGTCGGTTCTTCTTTCTTGTGTCCTTCTCACGCTGTTTGGGTCGGTTCTTCTTTCTTGTGTCCTTCTCACTCTGTTTGGGTCGGTTCTTCTTTCTCGTGTCCTTCTCACACTGTTTGGGTCGGTTCTTCTTTCACATGTCCTTCTCACTCTGTTTGGGTCGGTTCTTCTTTCACGTGTCCTTCTCACTCTGTTTGGGTCGGTTCTTCTTTCACGTGTCCTTCTCACTCTGTTTGGGTTGGTTCTTCTTTCTCGTGTCCTTCTCATACTTTTTGGGTCCGTTCTTCTTTCTTGTGTCCTTCTCATACTGTTTGGGTCCGTTCTTCTTTCTTGTGTCCTTCTCACACTGCTTGGGTTGGTTCTTCTTTCTTGCGTCCTTCTCACTCTGTTTGGGTCGGTTCTTCTTTCTTGTGTCCTTCTCACTCTGTTTGGGTCGGTGCTTCTTTCTTGTGTCCTTCTCACACTATTTGGGTCCGTTCTTCTTTCTTGTGTCCTTCTCACGCTGCTTGGGTTGGTTCTTCTTTCTTGCGTCCTTCTCACTCTGTTTGGGTCGTTTCTTCTTTCATGAGTCCTTCTCACACTGTTTGGGTTGGTTCTTCTTTCTTGTGTCCTTCTCACACTGTTTGGGTCGGTTCTTCTTTCTTGCGTCCTTCTCACTCTGTTTGGGTCGGTTCTTCTTTCTTGTGTCCTTCTCACACTGTTTGGGTCGGTTCTTCTTTCTTGTGTTCTTCTCACACTGTTTGGGTCGGTTCTTCTTTCTTGTGTCCTTCTTGCTCTGTTTGGGTTGGTTCTTCTTTCTTGTGTCCTTCTCACGCTGTTTGGGTCGGTTCTTCTTTCTTGTGTCCTTCTCACACTGTTTGGGTCGGTTCTTCTTTCTTGTGTCCTTCTTGCTCTGTTTGGGTCGGTTCTTCTTTCTTGTGTCCTTCTCACGCTGTTTGGGTCGGTTCTTCTTTCTTGTGTCCTTCTCACTCTGTTTGGGTCGGTTCTTCTTTCTCGTGTCCTTCTCACACTGTTTGGGTCGGTTCTTCTTTCACATGTCCTTCTCACTCTGTTTGGGTCGGTTCTTCTTTCACGTGTCCTTCTCACTCTGTTTGGGTCGGTTCTTCTTTCACGTGTCCTTCTCACTCTGTTTGGGTTGGTTCTTCTTTCTCGTGTCCTTCTCATACTTTTTGGGTCCGTTCTTCTTTCTTGTGTCCTTCTCATACTGTTTGGGTCCGTTCTTCTTTCTTGTGTCCTTCTCACACTGCTTGGGTTGGTTCTTCTTTCTTGCGTCCTTCTCACTCTGTTTGGGTCGGTTCTTCTTTCTTGTGTCCTTCTCACTCTGTTTGGGTCGGTGCTTCTTTCTTGTGTCCTTCTCACACTATTTGGGTCCGTTCTTCTTTCTTGTGTCCTTCTCACGCTGCTTGGGTTGGTTCTTCTTTCTTGCGTCCTTCTCACTCTGTTTGGGTCGTTTCTTCTTTCATGAGTCCTTCTCACACTGTTTGGGTTGGTTCTTCTTTCTTGTGTCCTTCTCACACTGTTTGGGTCGGTTCTTCTTTCTTGCGTCCTTCTCACTCTGTTTGGGTCGGTTCTTCTTTCTTGTATCCTTCTCACTCTGTTTGGGTCGTTTCTTCCTTCATGAGTCCTTCTCACACTGTTTGGGTCGGTTCTTCTTTCTTGTGTCCTTCTCCCTCTATTTGGGTCGGTTCTTCTTTCTTGTGTCCTTCTCACTCTGTTTGGGTCGTTTCTTCTTTCATGAGTCCTTCTCACACTGTTTGGGTTGGTTCTTCTTTCTTGTGTCCTTCTCACACTGTTTGGGTTGGTTCTTCTTTCTTGTGTCCTTCTCACGCTGTTTGGGTCAGTTCTTCTTTCTTGTATCCTTCTCATTCTGTTTGGGTCGGTTCTTCTTTCTTGTATCCTTCTCACTCTGTTTGGGTTGTTTCTTCTTTCATGAGTCCTTCTCACACTGTTTGGGTCGGTTCTTCTTTCTTGTGTCCTTCTCCCTCTGTTTGGGTTGGTTCTTCTTTCTTGTGTCCTTCTCACACTGTTTGGGTTGGTTCTTCTTTCTTGTGTCCTTCTCACGCTGTTTGGGTCGGTTCTTCTTTCTTGTGTCCTTCTCACACTGTTTGGGTCGGTTCTTCTTTCTTGTGTCCTTCTCACGCTGTTTGGGTCGGTTCTTGTTTCTTGTGTCCTTCTCACTCTGTTTGGGTCGGTTCTTGTTTCTTGTGTCCTTCTCACTCTATTTGGGCTGGTTCTTCTTTCTTGTGTCTTTCTCATGCTGTTTGGGTTGGTTCTTCTTTCTTGTGTCCTTCTCACTCTGTTTGGGTCGGTTCTTCTTTCACGAGTCCTTCTCACACTGATTGGGTCGGTTCTTCTTTCTTGTGTCCTTCTCAATCTGTTTGGGTCGGTTCTTCTTTCTTGTGTCCTTCTCACTCTGTTTGAGTAGGTTCTTCTTTCATGAGTCCTTCTCACACTGTTTGGGTCGGTTCTTCTTTCTTGTGTCCTTCTCACACTGTTTGGGTCGGTTCTTCTTTCACAAGTCCTTCTCACTCTGTTTGTGTCGGTTCTTCTTTCACGAGTCCTTCTCCCTCTGTTTGGGTCGGTTCTTCTTTCTTGTGTCCTTCTCACACTGTTTGGGTCGGTTCTTCTTTCTTATGTCCTTCTCACTCTGTTTGGGTCGGTTCTTCTTTCACGAGTCCTTCTCACACTGTTTTGTTTGGTTCTTCTTTCTTGTGTCCTTCTCACTCTGTTTGGGTCGGTTCTTCTTTCTTGTGTCCTTCTCACGCTGTTTGGGTCGGTTCTTCTTTCACGAGTCCTTCTCACACTGTTTGGGTTGGGTCTTCTTTCTTATGTCCTTCTCACTCTGTTTGGGTCGTTTCTTCTTTCACGAGTCCTTCTCACACTGATTGGGTCGGTTCTTCTTTCTTGTGTCCTTCTCCCTCTGTTTGGGTCGGTTCTTCTTTCTTGTGTCCTTCTCCCTCTGTTTGGGTCGGTTCTTCTTTCTTGTGTCTTTCTCATGCTGTTTGGGTTGGTTCTTCTTTCTTATGTCCTTCTCACGTTGTTTGGGTCAGTTCTTCTTTCACGCGTCCTTCTCACTCTGTTTGGGTCGGTTCTTCTTTCTTGTGTCCTTCTCACACTGTTTGGGTCGGTTCTTCTTTCTTGTGTCCTTCTCACACTGTTTGTGTCGGTTCTTCTTTCTTGTGTCCTTCTCCCTCTGTTTGGGTCGGTTCTTCTTTCTTGTGTCCTTCTCACTCTGTTTGGGTCGGTTCTTCTTTATTGTGTCCTTCTCACACTGTTTGGGTCGGTTCTCCTTTCTTGTGTCCTTCTCACACTGTTTGGGTCGGTTCTTCTTTCTTGTGTCCTTCTCCCTCTGTTTGGGTTGGTTCTTCTTTCACGCGTCCTTCTCCCTCTGTTAGGGTCCTTTCTTCTTTCTTATGTCCTTCTAACGCTGTTTGGGTCGGTTCTTCTTTCTTGTGTCCCTCTCACTCTGTTTGGGTCGGTTCTTCTTTCTTGTGTCCTTCTCACACTGTTTGGGTCGGTTCTTCTTTCTTGTGTCCCTCTCACTCTGTTTGGGTCGGTTCTTCTTTCTTGTGTCCTTCTCACACTGTTTGGGTCGGTTCTTCTTTCTTGTGTCCCTCTCACTCTGTTTGGGTCGGTTCTTCTTTCTTGTGTCCATCTCACTCTGTTTGGGTCGGTTCTTCTTTCTCATGTCCTTCTCACACTGTTTGGGTTAGTTCTTCTTTCTTGTGTCCCTCTCACTCTGTTTGGGTCCGTTCTTCTTTCTTGTGTCCTTCTCACACTGTTTGGGTCGGTTCTTCTTTCTTGTATCCTTCTCACGCTGTTTGGGTCGGTTCTTCTTTCTTGTATCCTTCTCACTCTGTTTGGGTCGGTTCTTCTTTCTTGTGTCCTTCTCACACTGTTTGGGTTAGTTCTTCTTTCTTGTGTCCCTCTCACTCTGTTTGAGTCGGTTCTTCTTTCTTGTGTCCTTCTCACTCTGTTTAGGTAGGTTCTTCTTTCATGAGTCCTTCTCACACTGTTTGGGTCGGTTCTTCTTTCTTGTGTCCTTCTCACGCTGTTTGGGTCGGTTCTTCTTTCTTGTGTCCTTCTCATGCTGTTTCGGTCGGTTCTTCTTTCTTGTGTCCTTCTCACTCTGTTTGGGTCAGTTCATCTTTCTTTTGTCCTTCTCACGCTGTTTGGGTCAGTTCTTCTTTCTTGTATCCTTCTCATTCTGTTTGGGTCGGTTCTTCTTTCTTGTATCCTTCTCACTCTGTTTGGGTCGTTTCTTCTTTCATGAGTCCTTCTCACACTGTTTGGGTCGGTTCTTCTTTCTTGTGTCCTTCTCCCTCTGTTTGGGTTGGTTCTTCTTTCTTGTGTCCTTCTCACTCTGTTTGGGTCGTTTCTTCTTTCATGAGTCCTTCTCACACTGTTTGGGTTGGTTCTTCTTTCTTGTGTCCTTCTCACACTGTTTGGGTTGGTTCTTCTTTCTTGTGTCCTTCTCACGCTGTTTGGGTCGGTTCTTCTTTCTTGTGTCCTTCTCACACTGTTTGGGTCGGTTCTTCTTTCTTGTGTCCTTCTCACGCTGTTTGGGTCGGTTCTTGTTTCTTGTGTCCTTCTCACTCTGTTTGGGTCGGTTCTTCTTTCACGAGTCCATCTCACGCTGTTTGGGTCGGTTCTTCTTTCTTGTGTCTTTCTCATGCTGTTTGGGTTGGTTCTTCTTTCTTGTGTCCTTCTCACTCTGTTTGGGTCGGTTCTTCTTTCACGAGTCCTTCTCACACTGATTGGGTCGGTTCTTCTTTCTTGTGTCCTTCTCAATCTGTTTGGGTCGGTTCTTCTTTCTTGTGTCCTTCTCACTCTGTTTGAGTAGGTTCTTCTTTCATGAGTCCTTCTCACACTGTTTGGGTCGGTTCTTCTTTCTTGTGTCCTTCTCACACTGTTTGGGTTGGTTCTTCTTTCACAAGTCCTTCTCACTCTGTTTGTGTCGGTTCTTCTTTCACGAGTCCTTCTCCCTCTGTTTGGGTCGGTTCTTCTTTCTTGTGTCCTTCTCACACTGTTTGGGTTGGTTCTTCTTTCTTATGTCCTTCTCACTCTGTTTGGGTCGGTTCTTCTTTCACGAGTCCTTCTCACACTGTTTGGGTCGGTTCTTCTTTCTTGCGTCCTTCTCACACTGTTTGGGTTGGGTCTTCTTTCTTATGTCCTTCTCACTCTGTTTGGGTCGTTTCTTCTTTCACGAGTCCTTCTCACACTGATTGGGTCGGTTCTTCTTTCTTGTGTCCTTCTCCCTCTGTTTGGGTCGGTTCTTCTTTCTTGTGTCCTTCTCCCTCTGTTTGGGTCGGTTCTTCTTTCACAAGTCCTTCTCACACTGTTTGGGTCGGTTCTTCTTTATTGTGTCCTTCTCATGCTGATTGGGTCGGTTCTTCTTTCTTGTGTCCTTCTCCCTCTGTTTGGTTCGGTTCTTCTTTCTTGTGTCCTTCTCCCTCTGTTTGGGTCGGTTCTTCTTTCACAAGTCCTTCTCACACTGTTTGGTTCGGTTCTTCTTTCTTGTGTCCTTCTCCCTCTGTTTGGGTCGGTTCTTCTTTCACAAGTCCTTCTCACACTGTTTGGGTCGGTTCTTCTTTATTGTGTCCTTCTCATGCTGATTGGGTCGGTTCTTCTTTCTTGTGTCCTTCTCCCTCTGTTTGGTTCGGTTCTTCTTTCTTGTGTCCTTCTCCCTCTGTTTGGGTCGGTTCTTCTTTCACAAGTCCTTCTCACTCTGTTTGGGCTGGTTCTTCTTTCTTGTGTCTTTCTCATGCTGTTTGGGTTGGTTCTTCTTTCTTATGTCCTTCTCACTCTGTTTGGGTCGGTTCTTCTTTCACGAGTCCTTCTCACAGTGTTTGGGTCGGTTCTTCTTTCTTGTGTCCTTCTCATCTGTTTGGGTCGGTTCTTGTTTCTTGTGTCCTTCTCATCTGTTTGGGTCGGTTCTTCTTTCTTGTGTCCTCCTCACACTGTTTGGGTCGGTTCTTCTTTCTTGTGTCCTTCTCACGTTGTTTGGGTCAGTTCTTCTTTCACGCGTCCTTCTCACTCTGTTTGGGTCGGTTCTTCTTTCTTGTGTCCTTCTCACACTGTTTGGGTCGGTTCTTCTTTCTTGTGTCCTTCTCACACTGTTTGTGTCGGTTCTTCTTTCTTGTGTCCTTCTCACTCTGTTTGGGTCGGTTCTTCTTTATTGTGTCCTTCTCACACTGTTTGTGTCGGTTCTTCTTTCTTATGTCCTTCTAACGCTGTTTGGGTCTGTTCTACTATCTCGAGTCCTTCTCACACTGTTTGGGTTAGTTCTTCTTTCTTGTATCCTTCTCACGCTGTTTGGGTCGGTTCTTCTTTCTTGTGTCCATCTCACTCTGTTTGGGTCGGTTCTTCTTTCTCGTGTCCTTCTCACACTGTTTGGGTTAGTTCTTCTTTCTTGTGTCCCTCTCACTCTGTTTGGGTCGGTTCTTCTTTCTTGTGTCCTTCTCACACTGTTTGGTTCGGTTCTTCTTTCTTGTATCCCTCTCACGCTGTTTGGGTAGGTTCTTCTTTCATGAGTCCTTCTCACGCTGTTTGGGTTGGTTCTTCTTTCTTGTGTCCTTCTCATTCTGTTTGGGTTGGTTCTTCTTTCTTGTGTCCTTCTCACTCTGTTTGGGTAGGTTCTTCTTTCATGAGTCCTTCTCACACTGTTTGGGTCGGTTCTTCTTTCTTGTGTCCTTCTCACGCTGTTTGGGTCGGTTCTTCTTTCTTGTGTCCTTCTCATGCTGTTTCGGTCGGTTCTTCTTTCTTGTGTCCTTCTCACACTGTTTGGACCGGTTCTTCTTTCTTGTGTCCTTCTCACTCTGTTTGGGTCGGTTCTTCTTTCACGAGTCCTTCTCACGCTGTTTGGGTCGGTTCTTCTTTCTTTTGTCCTTCTCACGCTGTTTGGGTCTGTTCTACTTTCTTGTGTCCTTCTCACTCTGTTTAGGTCGGTTCTTCTTTCTTGTGTCCTTCTCACACTGTTTGGACCGGTTCTTCTTTCTTGTGTCCTTCTCACTCTGTTTGGGTCGGTTCTTCTTTCACGAGTCCTTCTCACGCTGTTTGGGTCGGTTCTTCTTTCTTGTGTCCTTCTCACACTGTTTTCCAGCTTCGGCTTTTGGTGGCTTCCAGGCTGGAGCACCCACAGTAGAGGTACAAGGAGGTGTGGGCATCTGCACATGGCATGATAGCCACACATGACAGTGATCAGGAGAGAGACAAAAAGCTGACCCCTTCCTAAATGACCCTTCACACTCGGACAACAGACACTGCAGTGCCACCCCTCTTGCCACCCCTCACCCGGAATGGCAGTGCTGAGGAAGTCTAATCACAGCTCTCTGCAGCACAAGGATTCATTTGGCAAGATGGCCGCCTGGTAGGAGCTCCTGTGAAGAGCTCCCAGTGCTTGGGATCCCTTAACGGGCATTATCCCTGTTAGCACCCACCAGCACCCACCAGCACGACGGAACGAAAGCCGTAAAAGCAGCACAAGTAACCGGATTGCTCACTGACCAGATTAGCGGTAGCTGGAGCCTGAAACGTTCGGACACTCGACTCAGACACCACCATCGCTGGAGCCCCGGGAGCCTGCTGAACCTACACCGCGGATCATCCTGCCACAAGACCAGCACTGGATTCACGTCGTCATGAAGGCATCACAGTCGTGCCGCAGGGGCGGCTGAAGCTCCGGATAACTGCTGAGACTGCATCACCTGCCCGCTCGAAAGCATCGGAGGGCTGAGAGAGACCCCCCCCGCCCGCTCAGCAGAGACGTGGGCTGGTGCACCGGAGAGCAGCAAAGGAGCTCCAGAGGCATCGGGGCACACAGGACTCACGGCGGTATAGGAGGGCAACCCCCGAGCTGCAGTGGCGGCTGAAGCTCCGGGAGTCTGACGAACGGACTCCGCCCGCCCGCTCCACAGCAGTGAAGCAGTGAATCATGGAGGCTACGGAGTGCAAAAAAGACCGGCCGCGCCACAGCAGAGGAGCCCCAGCGGCGTCTAAAAGGCCCCCCTCCCGCCCGCACAACGGTGGAGGACGCTGGCCGCTGCGCTGTAACTGCAAAGGCACGTGGCAGACCCCCGCCCCCCCTCATCACCCCACAACGCAGAGACGACGACGGAGGAGTAGAGACTGCCCCCGGCTGCCCCGGAAACTGGATGCGACCGGAGAATGTGGCGCCCTGCCCTGAGGAGCGAGTGAAGTGAGCCCGAGTCCAACAAGAGCTGCAGGGGCGACAGAAGACCGAAGCCTGCCCCCACTGTCACCGTTGGATACCTGGTAATCGGCTGACCGGCCTCATAGGGTAATACAGGCTTGGAGCCCTGATTTGTGATCACGTTCACACAGTGCACACATATCTACGAAGGAGAAGGGATTGAGCCAATTTCGGACTACAACAAAACATTGCTTCTGCAAAATTCTGCAAAACTCTGCTGGCAAACGCAACAGGCACACAGAGTCTTAAGGTATTTATTTCTCCCACTCGCCCACCTAAAAAACTACCTCCTTTGTTCAAAATGGCTGGGGCCATAAAACTGTAGCAATAAATCCCCCCCTACCTACCTCTGATGTCCACGAGGCCCCTCAGCTAACTCCCCCACACAGAGATAAGAATTCCTCCCAGCTAGACTGAGCATGGCTTGCTCAAACAGAAAGAGAAATTCCTACCCTTATGCTCAAAGTAATAGCAGCAGACAGAGGACTGTGAAGGGAAACTGCTCCTCCCTGCTATCTATGTAACAGCAACAAACAGAGGACTACTGTCTCTATCTCACCTATGTGGCGGCCATTTTTGACTAGTCTCTCTCGTGGGCGGCCATCCTGGTCTAGTCATTTTCATCATTATCTAAACACACACTAAGAGCTTTTTCATTCTAGACTAATCCCAACGACAGAGTACTCTGCTCAGTGATGTATCTACACCTTCCTGGGAAAGAATGCATGCCCGCTATTGCAATATTATACTTTTACCTATATTTTGAACATTTGTAATGCACTGGTTAGAGGCGGCAGACCCGAGATCAGAGGACGGCCCGGGACCAGGGTTCGATTCCCGGTGCAGCAGGTTTCTGGACCAGGGTCAGCGGACTCGATAATTCTCTCGCCTCGGTGCCCACTCTGATCAGCGATCACACTTGGCAACTCTGGGCATTAGCTTGCCTCATCTTCACTAACGGCCCCACCAGACCGCCGGGGATGCCTGGTCTCACCCTGGAGATACCCATTAAGGGACCATCTCTCAGGGAAGCCAGGAAGGGTTTCGCAGCGGTCGAAGCGCCTTGGGACCCTCCGGGTAAGTAGTGCGCTATATAAATGCCTATACATACATATTTGAAAGAATGTCTGCCTATTATTGTAGTACTATATCTCTACCTGGATTTTGAACAGTTGTAATGCACAGATTGCTACCTCATATACCTATACCTATTATTGCAGTATTTCTTACTGGTAATGCACAGATCGCTACCTCAATTATTTCTGGCTGCTCACTAATGTCATTTCTGCTTCACGCAGCTTTTTGGTTGCACCGGTACCTTGTTTCAGTATATCATTCTTTAATTTGTTTATTGTACATTTTGTAAGCCGCAACTATTTCACTTTTATACCTCACATATACCATCATGCAACTTTGTGGTTGCACCGGTATCCTGTCTCAGTACTTCATTAGTACCATTCTTGTATTTGTTTATTGTACATTTTTGTAAGCTGCACCTATCTCACTTTTTCCTGGAATGCACCGATTGATACCTCATATATTTACGTATATTTTTGTACATTGTGTAAACTGTTTTGTGTGCCACCTCAAATATTTTTTTTTTGTATCTTGCCCTTATATACTATCAGTATTGTACCTACACTTACACCTTGTACTTTGTAATTTACCGTATGTACTTCCTCTACTGCTCACTCTTATATCCTGACTATGCTGGTTCATCACTTCTGCCACTTTGGTAATTTTGAACTTATTACTGTCTAACCTACTGTATGCATTTGTTTTTCTGCATATCTGTACCACTATAGTGCATTAGTGCACTCTCCCATTGTACCCTACCCTTATATACTATCGGTATTATGCCTACTCTTACACCTTGTACCTTATAATTTACTGTATGTATTTGCTCTACTGCTCACTCTTATATCCTGGATATGCTGGTTGATTACTAGTGTCACTTTGGTAATTTATAACTTATTACTGTGTATCCTACTGTATGCACCTGTTTTTCAGCACACTTGTTTTTCTGCACATTTGTACCACTATAGTGCACTAGTGCATCCTCCCATACCGACCTAATCCTTCAACGCAACATGGACCCCATCGGCAAACACACATACAAAATCAACTACCCACCATCACTCACCAAAAAAGCCGCTAAACGCTTTAAACACAACTTCCTTAGGTCACACTCGGAAACGCCCTTTGCTGACACCTACTTCTCACCGGTCAATGGATCCCTGAACACCGATATCATCTTCCACACCACACGCAGAGCTCAATGGAGAAAAGCATTCTTCACCCTACTCACGGTTTCCTCCACCAGGAAAGCCTAACTCTCTCCATCACACCATCCCAAGTCTTTCCAGGCAGAGCCACCATCACTATTTACAATAACGGGATTGTCCTATCACAATCCACAGACAGGAACCTGGAACTGCTAGACAACATGTTCCCCACCTTCAAAGAACACCTCTCCAATTCACGGACAAACACTCATATCTCCCCCAGTCCCACCAACCATGACCTCACAGCTACATACTCTTCAAGCAGGGACACACCCACCACCCCTGACCTCCCATCCACTACCCACAACCCCACTATCCCAATTCAGCACTCAATCACAGACACAGATCGCTCCCCCTCATACACCGCTCTCTCCCCCGCCCCTTCTACCAACTCGCGGACCTCCACACAGACCTTCAACACTCCTATCACACCTACAGCAGGCATTAACACCCTGCTCGCCGCTGACAGCACAGCTCCCACCCATAACACACCTAACTTAGTCCAGCACCAGAAACACACGCACTCCGACAATTCCCCCCCTTTATCCCCCCATTCTCAGTCCCCATTACCCTCTAACCAACTACGCAGAACATACCCCCTCTCTTAATTTAACTCCCCCTCCCCTCAACAGGACCATCTCAAATCCCACTTCCCCTCCTACTCTCAGCCCCCATTACCCTCCTTGCACCCCCACCACGGCTATCAGTCTCCCAGCCTACACCTCGACCCCCCCGCCTACCACCAATGCCCTCACCCATAACACTAACCTCCTCCCTACCTCATCCACACCCCTCCCGCTCAAAACCTCTCGCCTCCCTAACTCCATCCCGCACACCATCACAACGCAGACCTGCTCGAACACCAGCCCTCTCTCCCACCTGCACACGAATTCCCTGGTCAGCCATTCACCCCTGACTGCCACCCCCACCTCCACCACCTACCCTACGATGGAATACATCACGGCCACCCTCACTCAGATCAAAGAAGACATACACGCCATCAAAGAACTACTCTCCACACACCCCATACACCCCCACCCACCTCCACCCCCCCTCCCAACTTGTCCCCTACTCCGCCGGCGGACTCCCACCCTCATCACGCCCCACACCGGGCGTCAATCCCTGCGCAGCAACTGCCCTCGTCCCCCGCATCGCCCCTGCAACCCCTCACACATCTACACCTCCCCGCCCAACTTGTCCCCCACCCCTCCGACTAACTCTCGCACTCAGCTATCCCCCAATCTGACCTCAATCCCAGCTCTTAATCGCAACAACCGCCCCCGCCGCACCCACAACTCTTCTTCTGACCTCGACACACTCACCCTTCTCCGCTCCTATGACCCAGACCCCCGAATTCACACAACCACCCCACACTGCAACATTCCCACGATACACCCAAATCCCCTTAGACCACCCACACTAAACAGCAGATTCTCCATCCCGAATAACCTTAGAAAAGTCCCTGTCTCGCTAGAACCATCTACCACCCTCTACACACCCCGTCTCAAATGCACTCTTCTCAACTGCAGATCGGCCACGAAACATTCCACCGCCATTGCTGATCTCCTCTTATCGCGGGACCTTGACCTTATCATCCTGACTGAAACCTGGCTAACTGAATCCTCCACACCTATAATGGACATTCTGGTTCCTCCCAACTACCACATTATCAGGCTCGACAGAACAGGCAAAATAGGTGGTGGAATCGCATGCATATACATTTTATTTCTAAGGACCCCTCCCCCCACCTGTCTATGGAATGTCTTCAGGTCTTTGGAAAGTCACCACAGCATCCTCTGCACTCAAGCAGCCCAAGGGCTTCCAAAATGGAACCCAAAGGCCTCCTAAACTATGGACCACTCAGACATACGCAATGTGTGCAACACGCAAGGCGCACACATGTATATATACATGCACTCAATACCTTGGGATATTACCAGAGGGATCCAGCATTACCTGTAGCAGTGGAACGTTACACGAGTGGGCCAGAAGCCCCCCTTCTGTGACACAGATGAAATGGTCCATTTCCATTACGATCACTATGAAACACTGTACGTTAACACCAGACGCTACACGCATGAACCTAAGATAGGGACTGTAGTCTCTTGTATCTATGGAGAGCATGATTTATCCACCCCTCTAAGTACAGGGCAGGTCCAAACTCGACTCATTTCCAAGGGCAGGCCTAGGAATGCACGCAGATGAAGCTGGAGCCAGAAAAACAGGATTCCCGGTACTGGCATGGGACTCCTCAGGGCAGGAGACGCATGTGTACAGAGAGCAGGGGTCATGCCCATCCCAACGCGCTGTCTACTGGGACGTGTCCTGACCCATGTAGCGGGCATCATTTGCTTCCAGGAACGCAATCATGTTCTTACCGTATAAACAGAATCTTCTTTCAGTGGTTGATTCTGTAAGGAAGAGAGAAAAGAGTCAGCAAGAGGGTGGCCTTGAAGATAAAATGTATATCACTCACTTCTTTCCACATGGCTAGTTCTCTTGCATGCCTCTGGAATGGTGGCTGACCATTGTGTCCGAGAGGAATGCGAAAGATGATCCGCCCTATGGCTGGGTCTGATATTGAGGCGCATCTGTCGAGACAAGGATGACTACTTATTTAGGACCGCCCGCTCTTCATCCGTGTCCCCAACTCACATGCAGCACATGCACACGCAGCATCTACAGACATGTAGGGTGGGTGGTGAAGGCCACTCTGCTTGGAGCACAGAGTTCAGCAAAAACTCCACTAACTGCCGGCGGAGCGGAGTTTACCGCCGCGCTCACTACATTTCAAAGAGATGCTTAGGGTAGCACAGGCGTGTCACACATTCATGCCAGCTCCTCCCCCCTCACCCGCCCCACCAAAGTGTGCGGTTAAGGCTTCTCTGTGCAGGACTTTTACTAATCTAGAACATTGAGCTATTAACTGTCATCCAAGAGCTGCTGCACACTGCAAGGTAGAGGTTAGAGCTACTTGGTTTTTTGCCCAGTCTTTGGTTATCCTAATCTTCCCGAAAGGGTTCATTTGGGTCGAAAACAATTCTTATCATTAAAGAGAAGTCCTAACAATGGTGTTACGTTTAAAATTCTGAGGGGCATATTCACAATTACTGGTGCATCCCTGCATATCAGCAGGGATGCGCCAGTTATTGCGCGCCACGACTCCACCACCCATGATGCGCCGCATTTACAATGCGGCGCATCATGGGGCAAAAACGGCACAGATGCATCACGCATCTGTGCCGTAAAAGTGGCGCATTGCTAGAGTTGCTTCGTAAGCGCGCCGCAGCTCCAGCAATGCTCTGGGGGGCCCTATCTGCACAATGCTGCGTCAATCCTTACGCCTGCTTCAGGCTGGCGCAGGGTTTTGACGCAGCATGGGGCCAAAAGTGACTTAGTGAAATCTTGTAGATTTCACCCAGCCACTTTTAGGAGGCGTTCTTGCGCTGGAACGCCCCCCCTCCTGCGATGGAACGCCTCCTTCTGGCGCAGGGCTTTACAACGTGACCCATCTGGGAGATGCGTCACGTTGTAAATATCCCGCACCCTGGCGCATCTTTTGCGCCACCGCTGCGTCACAAAAGTGACGCAACTGTGGCGTAAAAGAGGCGCAAGGGGCTTGTAAATCTGCCCCTGAATGTGTGCTTTTCCTGAAAAAGTAATCGTAAGCTATATTGCCCACCAGTATGGATGACATGTCACTCCTACACTACAGTCATGTCTGATGTAACATTTCCTATACATTGATTTACTCACATGACTGTCTCTGTGCAATGTGTGTTTGATGTAAAGTGCTCAGACACCTTACAATGGTATGAGTGGCGCTGTAGAACTAAATTAATCTGAGAGTCAGTGGTTACGGAGACTCGAGTCCACTGTTAAAGTTCGCTAGTGTGGGAATCCGTGGCAGAGGTGGCCGTTGGGGGGCACCAACAAACATTGTCGCACTGGCCCCACCAGTGTTGAAGCCGGCCCTGCGTGGTCCCATGCAAACAAGGCAGCCACAATGCCTCTGTGCCCTATTACCAATGTGGGAGTGGGAGGCAAGCTTGCCTTTCAGTATACCTCCTAAAGACAGCCCTCTGGAGGGGAGAATGGGATCCCCCCAGACATCCTCCTGCACTGCATCCACCTGCAAGGTGAGCTCTCTCCCCTCTTCAAAGTGGAGACAGCATGCCACCTGTACTTCGCTTGAAGTTGAAACTCTGCCCTGGGGGCAGTGCGGGTTCATGGCTGCCCTGGGTACCACCCATTCCTTAAAATAGGGCACAAACAGGTAAAGTGTTCCATATATATGAAACACACAATCAACCAATTGTAGGGCTGGCTTTAGGGCAGTGTGACCAGTGCAGCTGCACTGGGCGCTGACCTGTGGAGGGGGCGCTGACCTCAGGGGAGGGGCTCTGTCTTTAGCAATATCTTAGATTGGAGAGATGAGGGACTCTTTTGTCCTGTGGTAGTGAGAGAATCCGAGGTGGCGGTCATGGGTCCTGGGGGCACCAAAAGTGATTGTCGCACCGGGCGCCAGGCCCTGACCAATTGTATTCATTCTTTTGCATTCAGATTTTATTCGCAGATACACAGGGTATACACAGGGTATATACAGGGTATACACAGGGTTGGACTGGGACTTTATCAATGCTCCGGGTACTAAAATAAAATTGGCCTCTGTGTCTGTATTTTGCATGGTGTGGGGGACTGCATGCACTTGTGTTTGCTGCAGGCAATGCTTGTGGTAAATATCAGGGTAGTAAACAGTAAACAAGCATTGGCAAAGCCAATAGGCCTCTCCTATGCAAGAGCTATTGACTTTGCCAATGTGTTTTTAGCCATATTGCACACCAGTGTGCCTGCTGTTCAGCATGGCTAAAAGTTAGCAGCATGAATGAGAATCACAGGGAGTGTTGTAGAGCAGAATGACCAAGAGTAGAGTAGAGTGTTGTAGAGTGGAGTAGCAGAGAGTGTTGTATATTGGAGTGCCATAGTGTGGATTCGCGTAGAGTGGCATACACTGGAGTGGCACAGAGTAGAGTGAACTGGTGAAGAGTGCATTGGCATAGAGTGTTGCAGAGTATAGTGGCTGAGAGTGCTGTGGCATTGAATTCCTCAGCGTACAACGCAGTGTCATAGAAAGCAGTGGTGTAGAGTAGCATGGCATAGAGATGTGCAGAGGAGAGTGGCGTAGATTTCAGTGATTCAGAGTGCAATGGTGTGGAGTCAACTAGGATAGAGTGCAGTAGAGAGTTGAGTGTAGTAGTGTAGAGTGGTGCAGAGAAGAGTGCTGGAGAATGCAGTGGCATAGAGTGCAGTGGGGCACAGTTGAGTAGCTTACAGTGGAGTAGTGCAAAGTAGAGTTGTGTCGAGTTCAGTGACTGAGAGTGCAGTGTTGCAGAGTAGAGTGTCCAAGTTCCATGGTGTAGAGTGTAGTAGAGTGATGTAGAGAGCAGTGGCATAGAGTACAGTGATGTAGAGTAGAGTGTTGTGGCATAGAGTGCAGTGACATAGAATGCAGTTGTGTAGAGTGCATTGGCGTAGAGTGAAGTGAAGTGGAGTGGAGTTGAGTGGTGTAGAGTGCAGTGGTGCAGAGAAGATTGTTTCAGAGTAGAGTGAAGTGGTGTAGAGTGGAGCGGTGCAGGGTAGAATGCATTTGCATAGAGTGTAATGGCATAGAGTAAAGTGGCGTGGAGTTCAGTGGGATAGAGTGCAGTGTTGCAGAGTAGGCTAAAGTGGCATACAGTATATTGCCGTAGAGTGCAGGGGCATATAGTTAAGTGTTACAGAGTAAAGTGCTTTGGTGTAGAGTGTAGTGGCATCAAGTGTAGTGGCTTAGAGTGCAGTGTAGAAAGTGGCGTGCAGTACAGTGGCGTAGAGTAGAGTTGTGCAGAATAGATTGGTGTGACTTGGATTGGAGTGGTGCAGAGTGCAGTGGTGAAGAGTGCAGTGGTGTAGAGTGCAATGGTGAAGAGTGCAGTGGTGAAGAGTACAGTGGTGTAGAGTGCAGTGGTGAAGAGTACAGTGGTGTAGAGTGCAGTGGTGAAGAGTGCAGTGGTGAAGAGTGCAGTGGTGAAGAGTGCAGTGGTAAAGAGTGCAGTGGTGAAGAGTGCAGTGGTGAAGAGTGCAGTGGTGAAGAGTGCAGTGGTGTAGAGTGCAGTGGTGTAGAGTGCAGTGGTGAAGAGTGCAGTGGTGAAGAGTGCAGTGGTGAAGAGTGCAGTGGTGAAGAGTGCAGTGGTGAAGAGTGCAGTGGTGTAGAGTGCAGTGGTGTAGAGTGCAGTGGTGTAGAGTGGTGAGGGTGGCTTAGAGAGGCGTATCATGAAGTGTCAGAGTGTAGTGGCATACATTAGAGTGGTTCCAAATGCAGTGGCGTGGAGTGCTGCAGAGTAGAGTGCAGTGGTGTGGAGTGGCATAGAGTGGAGTATACATGGTATGATAGCGCACTGCCATTACAGACAACACAGTTTCAATTGAAATGACCATTACATCCGCACAGGAATACAGTTTTACTAATAAAACTATAGAGCGTACAAACAAAAACATATTAAAAAATGCATCACCTAGCGCAATGATTTGTTTTGATCATATAAAGTATTTGTTTGAAACACTTCAAAATAACATAAAATGTGCTTCATTTGTGTTCCTAATTCTGATATATTCTGACACAGTTGATTTAAAAATGTTTGTGTGCTAGAAATAAACGTATATCCTACCCTCAGTATCCAGCAGGATTATGTCATAAATTCTCTCACTTTGAAGTCATAGAAAGAAATGTAAACAAACACCGTCAGAAGACCGCACCTGACATTGGACCTCAGTCTTTGAATGCACAGCAAAGGTGACAACATAAGAACAAGATTTACAGGCCGGTTTACAGAGAGGGAGCTTGTGGAAGAATACAGAAAACATGCTTCAGGCAGCGGGAGGGACGAACGGAACCTGGAGAGCCTAACGCAAATAAAGCCAGGAAATAGAAAGCCAGAAAATTTGACTTACAAACGAATAAGCCAATGGTAATCAATGGGTGGAATGCATTCCTAGTTCAACTTTCTGAAAGTTCCCAAGATGTTGTTAGCAAACCAGACAGCTGCACTGTCTGGTAAGCTAAGACTACCAGGCAATAAAACAGGGCCACAAAAGGGGCGGCTCCTCTTAAATGGCGGAGGAGTGTTGCCCTGCCTGCTGCATGCAAACACTAATAAATAATATGGCATAATAAATCAATTTTTTTTTGCCACAAGCTTCTGCTGTGTACAGTGCGAGCATGAGACAGGGGGGCGGGACATAATCCTGCTATTGCAGGATTACTGCTGTCACTTTCAGTGCACATGGTGGGTTGGCCAGTTGGCTACCTACGACCTGTCCGATATGCGCACTACACACCCAGCAATCCCTGTGTTGTGAGACAGCCAGAGAATTGCCGGCACAGGCCAACAGCCTCTAAATGAGCACTGGGTTAGCCTGCTCCCACCAATCCAGAAGCTGCTCTCATGCTGACAGCAGCTCCAGGATGGGCCAGGAGTTCTGTTTCACTGGGCGGGAAGCAAAGTTCTTCCCTTCCCAGCTCGTGGACGTCCCGTCACACCACCATCGCCGGGAGTGCTGCAACAGACGGGAGTATCTTTGAGGTGAGTTGGGCGCAATGGCGCCCCCAATATTTTTATATTGCCAGCCACCGCTAGCCACAAACTGCTAAAAAATGCTCCACACCATGACCTGGCAGGCCAGCGCGAAGGGCCATGCCCGATGGCACTGTGGGCCAGTCGGACCCTGCGGTTATACTAGTTTTGAACAGTTGTGTCAATAATGAAGTGTCAATTGCTTAAATACCAAAGCTTTGCAGAAAGAACTCTGTGACAGGAGTGCATTTAACTTTATTATCCATTTGCGATGAAGTAAACAGCAACATTTGTATGCGTATATGAAGCACCCAGAGGCCAGGAAATAACAAACACTGCGTTATACACATATCAAGTTACATCACCACAGCACGATGCATGCCACAGAGGAAGCCTCCAAGCACAGAAGGGGATGGATACCAAGGGTACCACCGGTGGGGGTTCCTCCTGATCCCTCTGCCCCTGGTGGAAGGCCTGCACTGCCGCCAGCAACGGGAGGATGTCCTCATAGATCGGGCCGTTATTATAGGTACCAGGATCATATGTGTCACCAGAAGTGCCACTGCACATGCCCCACCAATGCTGTGGGATCAAACCTAGCCCCCCCACCTTCTAGGCACACATTTGGAGATGTCTGCAGTTCTTTTGTTTCAGAAAATTTGATAGAAACTGTACAACACATTTCATTGGCGACTTATTTCTCTACAATTTTGGCTTTTGTTGGACTTGGCCCTTTTTGCAGGGTCCTCCCTGAACGTTTTGCTTTCTCCTGTATTTTTTCTGACCTGTTTTTGTTGGTTTTATGACTCTGGGCACTTTACCACTGCTGATCAGTGCTAAAGTGCATATGCTCTCTATTGTAAATTGTTGTAATAGATTAGTGACTTTATGATTGGCTTATTTGGTTTACTTGTCAGACCCTAGTACAGTGCACCATGTGTGCCCAGGGCCGGTAGATCAAATGCGGCTAGTGGGGGGAAGGAGCTCCGCGAGCGTCCGAGATGGCCACGTGAGTACAGAGCTCCCGAGACCTTCGCCACTCTTTGCAATTTATCCTGACTTTATCCTGAATTTTCAGATGGGCTCTTGAAGATGAACCTCTGCTGATCGTTTTGCTCTTTTAAAATTCTGATTTGGACTTTGGGAACCGAAGTTACGCCTATTCGAACTTTTGAGGCCCACCTCTCGGCGAGCCGGGGACTTGGCAAGTTGGCACGCCGAGACGGAGTTGAACAACTACGGCTGAGGGGTCTTCCCCCAGTAGCCTTGCATCGACTTTCGGTTTCACTTTCAGGTCCTGGCATTGTCTGATGGCGCAACAGTTCCGTTCAGTTGGAGATTCACCCAGGCTCTGTTGTGCCAGAGTGTGCCTTCTCTCCTCTACGCAGCTGTGTTGAACTACATCTTTGCCTCAGCCGCACAAGCCTGCTGTTGTAGACTTTTGGTGACTTGCCCGCAGGCGGCCATTTTCACCAGGTCTTGCGGGCCCCTCCGGGGCTTATCTCCCAGTATGGCGGCGAGGGGCGACGTTGAGAAACGGAAAACTAAGGCGCCCGTTCGCGGAGGTCGGTCCAAACCAATGTCATGGATCGGTATACGCAACCTAAAGGATCCCCTGGTGGGACCAGCCGTACCCCGGAGGACGCCAAGGAAGATTCCACCGTGCCTACTGATCTGTCTCTTCACGACATCATGAGCGCCATTGCCGGCAAGAAGGAGACCATCGGCCAGCAGTATGAGGCTCTAGCTCACAAAATCGACACGTTGCTATCGATGTCACCTTGATTAGAGCCGATTTGTCCAAAACAAACGAGAAGGTGAAATCGTTGGATTTGAAGACCGCTAGCCTTACGACCGATGTGTCCGAACTTCAAACTGAGATCGGCAACCTTAAATCTACCAATGATCTCATGGCTCATCGACTGGAGGATTTCGAGAATAGGGCAAGACGCAACAACATCCGCGTTATAGGTGTCCCGGAAAACCCTGAGAACCACTCGATGGACCTCCTGGTGGAAGACCTTGTTTTGAACCACCGTGCTCCTACGGGACTGAGTAAGTTCTTTGCAGTGGAACGTGCCCATCGCGTTCCGGGTGGAAGGCCGAAACCGGGCGCCCCTCCAAGGCCTATCATTGCCAAGCTTTTTCACTTCCGAGATCGGGATGTTATCCTGCAGGCCTCGAGGGTGAGCGGCCGGTAAAATTCGAAAACTCAACAGTCAACTTCTACCCGGACTTCAAACAACTTGTCCAGAGGCAACGGATGGGTTTTCAGGGTGTGAAGCGACGCCTCCGTGATTTGGGCCTGAAATACGCTATGCTGTTCCCCACCAGGCTTCGTGTGGAATACGAGGACCGGACATTCTTCTTTGACCGACCAGAGAATGTTAGTGACTGGCTGGATTCGCTGCCTGCCCGGAACGACAGAACTGAGCACCCTGGTGGTGCTGAGGGTGGTGAGCCGGAGCAAAACGATGACTCGGACCCTGATCTCCGAACATTTGACTTTGTGCAGCTGGGTTCTATAACTTCTTTATTTTTGTAATTCACTGTCGTATGCCCGAGGGTGGCGGGGGTGATGGGTCTCTTTCCTCCTCCAGGGTCTTTTTGTAGATTGGGTAATGGTAGGGCGACCGGCACACTGCAGGTTGGGATGGCTTTCTAGTCTAATGCTGGGGTGCAGGGAGGGGGGAGTTGTAACGGGATTCGGTTGCGGGGTGGGGAGGGTTGTTTGTAAGTTTGTTTTTCTTCTTCAAGGCAATGTATTGTTTTTCTCTATGACTCGAATGTTGTGCTCTTTGTGGGGTAAGTTCTGCATTGCTTGTTGGGATGGGGGTAGTGGGTTGAGGTTAATATCTTGGAATGTTAATGGATTGGGTGACAGGATAAAACGGGGTGTGGTGCTACAATTTTTGCGTCGCCTGTCTCCCGATGTGGTTCTTTTACAGGAGACGCATCTGGTGGCCAATACATGTCAAGCCATGAATAGGTGGGGTTATCGCCTTGCCGCACACTCTGGTTTCACCACTGGCTCCAGGGGGGTGGGCATTCTGGTTCGGTCCTCTCTACCCCTGGAGATAGATGATGCAATTCTTGATGACAGGGGGCGCTGCGCCGCCCTCACTGGCATATGGGAGGGCAGGACTATTTCGTTGCTCACCATATACGTTCCCCCGGGCCTCCAGACCTCCACTTTTTCAGATATTGGGCAAATTGTGCTGGGGCTTCCTGAGGGTCTTTTGGTTATGGGCGGCGATTTTAACTCCGTTGTTTCTGGTACCGTAGATCGTCATACCCCCAGGGATCTTCTCAAATCCAAGTCATGGATTCTTGGATTTTTGGACACTTTTGGTCTGGTGGATGGCTGGAGGCTAATGCACCCAACGCAGTCAGTACACGTTTAACTCTGGGGCTCATGGAAGTCTCTCCAGACTCTATTACATCCTGGTGCCTGCTGCCCAATCCCCTTCAATTAGAGAGATTCAACACCTTGCCCGGGGCATTTCCGACCACTCCCCAGTGTGGCTTCGTATGGATGCTGGAGTGAGTAGCGCGGGGCGAGTGGCTCCCATAAACCCCTGGTACCTACGTAATCCCAAAACCAGCGCTAGCTTGATAAAGTCCCTAGATCATTACTTCATTGAAAACGAGGGGTCTGTGTCCTCATCTGTGTCACTATGGGAAGCCTTCAAGACTGTCATGTGGAGGCAGGCCTTATCCTTGATTTCTGAAGCTAAGAAAACTAAGAATCAAGAGGTTGTGCGTCTGGAGGCCGAAATAGTCGAGCTGGAGAAGGACTTAGAATCAGGTGTTACCCATATTAGACTCCACGCCCTTGGTCTAAAGCAACTGGATTATAAGTCCCTTGTCGCGGATGCTGCCAAAACGATACACATGGAGCAACAGGGCAGGTTGTATGATGTCGGGGACAAGGCGGGTAAATTGATAGCGTGGCTGGATAAGAAAGAGAGGGCGAATCGTGTGGTTCCTGTGATTCGGAATTTAAATGACGAGAGGGTGACTGAACCGAGCGATATTGTGGAGTGTTTTGCGGACTATTTTCCTACTGTGTATTCCCCTGTGTCTGATAGGGATGAGGAAGACTCCCACTTGTTACTACACAATATTACGTTGCCGTGCCTATTGGAGGTGGACCGTGACTTGATCGAAGCACCTTTGTCTGCTGATGAGATAGCGATCGCTATTCATTCTGTTCGCTCCGGCAAGGCCATGGGCCAGATCGGTTTGCCCATCGAACTATATAAATTGCGCCCTGATAAAGTTGCACCGTATCTCCGAGATATGTTCTTGGAGTCATGAGACCTTGGCGCCCTCCCTTGTGATCAGCGATTGGCTACGATTGTGGCAATTCCCAAGGAGCGCAAACCTAGAGATTGTTGCTCCTCGTACAGGCCCATCTCTTTGTTGAACGCGGAGCCCAAAATTTTAGCTAAAGTTTTGGCTAACCGGTTGATTGCGGTGATTGCTGACCTGATCCATCCGGACCAATCTAGTTTTATCCCGCACCGTAACACCCCCCTCAACCTGCGGCGCTTGCATGGTGTTCTCGCGAGGGCAGGGTCACATCAAGAGTCAGCCATCTTGGCTTCCTTGGACGCCACAATGGCCTTCGATACTATCGAATGGCCTTATCTCTGTGCCGCCCTTGCGAAATTTGGTTTCGGTTCGGAGTTTATCGGGTGGGTGAAACTGCTATACAAGGACCCTCTGGCCCAGGTGGTTGTCAACGGTCGCGTGTCCAGTTCCTTTACACTTGGGAGGGGCACGAGACAGGGGTGCCCGCTGTCCCCCTTACTTTTTGCACTAGCCTTGGAGGCCCTCGCAGCTTGGCTCCGCTGGGAGCCTTCGATAAAAGGCATTCGGTGGACCCCCGACTTTGAAGACCGGATCTCGCTTTATGCGGACGACATCCTATTATACCTCACTTCCCCCCGAAAATCGCTTAACGTCTTGTTCGATGTTCTTACCTCGTTTGGCAAAAATTCAGGTCTAGTGATCAACTGGACCAAATCATGGGTCTATGTGATCTCGGGTGATCTTCCCCATTGCCGCGTAGATTTCCCATTCAGGTTTCGCACACGGGTTTCAAATATCTGGGGATTTTTATATCGTTGGACCCTGTCGCTCGTTATGAGCGTAATTTGCTCCCCCCTCTCCAGAGGCTGAAGCTTGACGTGGCACGTTGGCGCAAATTGCCATTATCGCCGCTCGGTCGTGCTGCGCTCTTTAAAATGATGTCCCTGCCACGGTTTTTGTACGCACTTCAGAACTCGCTCGACACCATCCCGGCGAGTTATTTCCGGGAGGTGGAAAGCTTACAGAGGCGGCTTATCTGGGATGGGCGCGCAAGAATTGCTCTTGCTAAACTGACCCTCCCCTGGTATGACGGGGGCATGGCGCTCCCGGATATCAGGCGGTACTATTGGGCCTCCCAGTTGAGCGCGATTAATCACGCGATGTATGCACCCAGCCCCAACCCGGCATTTGAGATGGACAAGTATCAGTTGCCGGGTGGGAATTATAACAGGGCGCTCTACTCTAAGGGAGCGGGGAGACATTTAACAGGACCTACTAAGATTGCTGTGCGAGCCTGGTGTGACGCAACTGCTGCCTTGGGCTGGAAGGATCGATTGACACGTGCAACTCCATTGTATGTGTCGGAGAGACTGGGATGCCTCTGGACAACGAAAGGTTTTGAGAAATGGGACATGATTGGAATTAGTAGAGTGGGTGACCTTTGGGCAAAGGGTGCTGTCAAGACTTTTAAGACATTAAAGAATGAATATGAATTGAGTGACAGGGAGTTTTTTAGGTATGTGCAGGTCCGGCATGCCTTGACCGCGGTCTTCGCCTCCGATCCCAACATGCCTGAGTCTTCCCCGTTGGAAGATCGTATACTCGATGGTCATCTGCCCGATAGTACGATTTCGCTAATCTATAAAAAATTGATTAACAATCGGGCGGATCTCCTCGTACGCCTCAGGGAGGCCTGGACTAGAGACGGGCTGGAATGGATGATGAAGACTGGCAGTCCGCACTATCTTCCCCTAAGGAGGTGGCCATTCCCGCCCGTCTCCGCCTTGTCCAGCTCAAGATCCTTCATCGTGTGTATGTCACTGGTCCTCGGTAGGTCTCCATGGGTTTTTCAGCGGATGGGTTATGCAAGCGTTGCTGTGGATTGAGTGCTACTTTCCTCCATATCCTTTGGGAATGCCGGGAGGTGGCCGCATTTTGGAATCGAGTGCATGCTGTGATGGAGTGTGTCACTGGGATTGCTTTGCTGCCTGAGGCCCGGAGATGTTTGTTGAATGTGTGGGAACCGAATGATTACAACGTCGCCCAGGCTCGGTGGGCGGCCCTTGGGAACATGATCGCAAAGAAAGATATTGCGCAGCTGTGTGGCTCCCGGCGGCCGCCCATCGTCTCAGTATGGAAGGAAAATATGGACTGGTGTATGTTCAGAGAGAAGACTGTGTATTTGGCTAGGGGGAAGCCTAGGGCGTGGACTGCGATTTGGAGTCAGTGGAACACCTATAGAGGGAATATATGTACACCCCCGTTCGAAGATACTCCGGACGTCTCCTTCTCCCCCTGATCCGACATTCCTTGTCTAATTCTTATTTGTTACCGCTTTTTTGAACCCCTCACAGACCCCCCCCAGACACACTCCACTGTTTACACGACTGTCATCTTGCAATTGAGGCTCCTCCCTGTACAAGCGCAACTTCATGTTTACTGTTTTAAGCCTTGAGACTTGTTTTGTTTCTTTTTTGTGCCTTTTATAAAAAACAAAATACTATTGTATCCTGACTCCATCCTGAGTTGCTACGAACATTATCCTGCACTACTGCCGTACCTCTAGGATGTCGGCTATGGAATTGTGGTAAATGTTGATCGCTATTGCTTGTTTAGCGGCCGGCCCCTGTGGTTGTAGGCCCATAAGTGTGATCATATTCATGTGCACAATAAAGTTTAACATTTTTTTTAAAAAATGCGGCTAGTGGGCTTGCACCACTGATTGCTCCACCCACAGAAGCAGCTTATGTCTCAGGTCTGCCATTGCAGAGCCTGTGTGCAGTCTGGTACTGCCATGTTGACTTGGTAAGTGCACCCATTACCAGTCCCTAAACGTTCCCTTTTCTGCATGTTAGCCACCCTTAAGGGAGGCCGAAGGGCAGGGTACGTTATAAGTAAAAGGTAGGACATGCCCTGACGTGTGTAGCATGTCCTGATAGTGAATTACAGCCAATTTTGTTTTTCACTATTGCAAGGCTGACTGTTCCCCATAGGCCAGAATGGCCAGTTTGATCATAACATTTTATAATCCTAACTGACCCAGGTAACATGGTGGAAAAACGAATTCAGTATGCCTGAACTCAGAATGATAAAATACAACTTTTAGTGAAGTTGGTTTTAACATTCTGTGTTTGAAAACACCACTTTTAGAAAGTAGGTATTTTCTTAAAAAAAACATCCAGCATGCCTCTGCTAGGTTGTGTTTTGCATGTCTGGGTTGTGAGTGACAGGAGGGCTTGGGTTCCAGCAGTCTGATGAGTCAGGGCTGGGCTGAATAGGAGCTTGGCTGCATAGAGAGTGGGGGGCGGAGATTTCTTTTCAGTGTCCCCAGCCTTCATAGAATAGAGAGTAGGGGGAGGAGATTTCCTTTCAGCTACCTGGGCTAGGTCTGCTTTCAACAATGCTGTCTCCACCTCCTGCCAGGAAGCCTCACGTAACTGGTTCTGGCTGGGCACAGGCACCCTCTGCCTTCAGAGGACAAAGGATTTACTAGTATAAACATTGGGGTCCAGACCCCAAGACTTTAGATCACTTCTGGACATCAAGACGGACCTTTTGCCAAGGAGAAGAACCAGAGAATCTGCAGGAGTTGAACTGCCCCTGTGCCAGTGTGTTGCTTTCTGGGGTTGGCCTGCAGTGGTTTCTTTATTGCCAAGGAAAGGAAAAAGACTTTAACTTCAACTTTCATCATCTTGAAGAAGAATCTCCAAGGGCTTAAACTGTGCTTGCCTCCTGCTGAAGTCTCAGGGATACAAGACTTCACCACCAGCTCCCCTCTGAATTTCCTTGCTGGAAATTCTGCCTGCAGTAGCCTGTGTGTTGTTGGGAGCTGGAAGTACGACTCAACGAGAGGAAGCATGTCACATCCACAGCTGTTGCCGTCGCATCATCGGAGAAGCGTGTCGCCACCTCAAGGGTCGCCGTCGCATCACCGCAGAAGCGCGTCTCTATCACAGCTGTTTGTCATCACATCCCCCGAGAAGCATATCGCCACCGCAAGGGTCACATTCGCATCACCGGAGAAGTGTGTTGCATGCCTGTTGCAGCTTCAAAGTTACATAGTTGCTGCACGGCCGTCGGGCGTGCACGCATCGCCTTCACGTAGTCGCATTGCATCAAAGACGCCATCTTGTCTTGTCGCATCGGATCGTCGCATCGCATCAAAGCACCATCTTGTTGCATCGCAACCAGGACGCACTACAAGATCATCGCATCCCCGCCTCTCCGGTAAGGAACAGACGCATCGCCTACTTTGCGCATCGTTCTCCCTGCAAACCTTTTGTTTATCTTGCTTGAGGCATCCAAAGGTACTTTGTGAGAAACGTGTCGCATTTACCTTCTAAAGTGAGCTAAGCTATTTCTACCACCTTAAAGTTATTTTCTTCATACTGTATTGTGGATTTTTGACGTTTGGGTCTTGTGTTAAGTCTATATCAAGAATACTTATTTTTATAAAACCTGTATGGTGTGCATCTGTAGTGTTTTCCCTGCTATGCTGTATGTGTTCACAAATGCTTTACACACGGCCTCTGAGATAAGCCTTCCTGCTCGTGCTGAGCTACCACAGGGTTGAGCAGGGCTTATTTTAGGAGTGTAGTCCCCTTACTCTGACTAGAGAGGGTCCATATTTGGACAAAGGTGCAAACCATTGCCAACTAGAGACCCCCAGTTCTAACTGCTTTGTTGTGAAAGATGCCGCTCACTGTTCATCGGGAAAAGACAACGACTCTTTAATGTGTGCTCGAGTGTGTTCTCTGTCACCCACACCTCTTTAGAACTGACTGAGCTCCCAGCGCCTCTAATCACAGGCGCACTGAGGGCTCATTCAGACTGAATGCACAGTGGAGAGATAGTCAGTTATGGCTTCAACCAACGCAAGATGTTACTTACTGGCGCGGCCCGGGAGCCTCTGTGGACGTCTTCATAGTAGGTGTCTTGTCCCTCCATCCACTTGCTGTTCACATACATGTTCATGCCTGGAAGAGAGCATGCGCAGATGTCAGGTGACGTCAGCTTCCCCCTGAGTATCATCAAACATGTTCTCAGACTCACCCGTCGTTGATTCTCTGTGCAGTCGGGGTTCAGACCCCCATCTCTTGTAGAGAAGAACCGCGCCAGTGATGAGGAGGGCGGCGCCGAAGAGCGCCCCGATGGACATGCCCACTGCGAATGACCAGTCCAAAGGGGGTTCAGAGGGTGGGGGAGACTCTGGGGGAACAAGGCACAGGTGGGTGAGTCCCTCAGAACACAGCACATCCACCATCCATCCTGTGTGAGAAGGAAAGGAGAGACTGGGGGGCCACAAGAGGCTTGCCAGCCCAGTGGGTGCATCATAAAACCCATGGAATATACATTTAAAGGAATTCTGCTGATAAACTTATGAACCATTCTATTTTGTCAGGATACCAAAGGCATTATTTGGAAACAGCATCAATTCAAGTTTGCCCCCAGAAGACACTCAGTGCACCCTGAAAAACATGGATGTGATGTCATAAGAGCAGCAAAGTCTGTGCCCCAGGGCGGTGCCCATGTGTGTGGTGAGCCCAGGGGGCTATCAGCACAGGATGTAAAAGAGACAAGCCCCTGGGGGGGGGGGGATACATGAGAAGGGAGTGGGAGGAGCTAGTGAAGGGTAGAAAGGTCAGTCTGTCAGGGGTAGTGGGGGACACAGGGGAGGTGGAGCAGGTGAAGGGGTGAGAGGTCAGTCTGTCTGAGGTAGTGGGGGGAGGAGACACAGGGGAGGTGGAGCTGGTGATGGGGTGAGAGGTCAGTCTGTCTGGGGTAGTGGGGGACACAGCGGGAGATGGAGCTGGTGAAGGGGTGAGAGGTCAGTCTGTCTGGGGTAGTGGGGAGGAGTCGCGAGGGAGGTGGAGGTGGTGAAGGGGTGAGATGTCAGTCTGTCTGGGGTAGTGGGGGGAGGAGACACAGGGGAGGTGGAGCTGGTGAAGAGGTGAGAGGTCAGTCTGTCTGTGGTAGTGGGGGAGAAGATAGCAGAAGGTGGAGCTGGTGAAGGGGTGAGAGGTCAGTCTGTCTGGGGTAGTGGGGGACACAGCAGGAGGGGAGCTGGTGAAGAGGTGAGAGGTCAGTCTGTCTGGGGTAGTGGGGGAGAAGATAGCAGAAGGTGGAGCTGGTGAAGGGGTGAGAGGTCAGTCTGTCTGGGGCAGTGGGGGACACAGCAGGAGGGGGAGCTGGTGAAGAGGTGAGAGGTCAGTCTGTCTGGGGCAGTGGGGGACACAGCAGGAGGGGGAGCTGGTGAAGGGGTGAGAGGTCAGTCTGTCTGAGGTAGTGGGGGAGGAGACACAGGGGGAGGTGGAGCTGGTGAAGGTGTGAGAGGTCAGTCTGTCTGAGGTAGTGGGGGTGGAGACACAGGGGGAGGTGGAGCTGGTGAAGGTGTGAGAGGTCAGTCTGTCTGAGGTAGTGGGGGTGGAGACACAGGGGGAGGTGGAGCTGGTGAAGGTGTGAGAGGTCAGTCTGTCTGAGGTAGTGGGGGAGGAGATACAGGGAGGTGGAGCTGGTGAAGGGGTGAGAGGTCAGTCTGTCAGAGGTAGTGGGGGAGGAGACACAAGGAGGTGGAGCTGGTGAAGGGGTGAGAGGTCAGTCAGTCGCGTTCAATATATTTGATCAAGATTTGGGTACAGGCATGTCAGAGCAGTCTTGGGGTCAAAGGGCACACAGGGGTTGCTGGGCCTCAGTTGTGGGGGTTGAGTCCATTTGCACTGGTGTCCTGGTCCTGTCCTATGGTAGCCACTGAGATCTGAGCAGCAGGCGCCCCCTTTCAGCAGTGATTCTCAGGGCAAGTCGAGCGGTCCAGGGTTTAGTCTATGATGTCATTGGTGTGCACCGGCCGCCACTCCCATCATGCTCAGGGCAGGGAGGGAGCCAAGCCCTCTCAAGGCCTGAGGAGGGTATCTAGGGACACACATAGCAGCAGCAGGGAGCTCACCCCAGCTGTGCCCGGGGCCTGCACCTCCATTGGCACTGGTTGGCATCTTGTTTTCGGTGGCTTTGCGCGGCTTCATAAATCTGACTCAGATCCTTGCGTCACGCTTTGCATCTTTTAAATGAACCCAGACCTCGCATAAATATACCCCAAGCATCCTACGTTGCTTACATTTCTAATGCTGTTACTGTTGGTCTGCTGGGTTCCTTGCTGGAGTGGAGACCGTATGCTCCATACAGCAGGCCTGGGTTGGTTACGCTGCCGAGGCAATGATAAAGGCACAGAACTGGTTCACAGTAAACATTATGTCGAAAGCCATAGGTCTGACCTCTTTATTAAAAACATTTTGGGAAAGGCAGTAGGCCTGGCCTAATTATTGTGAAAAGCATTTTAGAAAAGGCAGATGATGGCGGATTGCTATCAAGCTGTGTTGCAGCTGTAAAGAGGTGTTTTGTTACATAAAATCTCACAGATTACGATAGTAGGTATGAGTTTTGGGGTCCGCCCCCCCCCTCCCCTGACAATCCATGGAGGTGGGACACTTTTACTGTGGTGCTCCATTTGCTGCTCCATTTTAGGCCCCTTTGAGAGGGGCGCTATCTTGTTTTGCCAGTTGTAATGTTGTACACAGTTGTACCTGTTTACCTGTCTGAATGACGGCTGCTCGCACCCCAGGAGGCCTGTCTTGGTCGTGGTGTCGAGCCAAGAGAGAAGGCTCGAGGCCTTGTTTGTTCATTGGGGAAAGTTATCTCTGATGTCATACCTTTCAGCTTTTATGGTGAAACAGTTTGCAACAGTTAGTAGGCCTGTGTTACTAATTGAGAAAAGCAAGTGTTAAAGAAAATAGACTTTTAGCTGTGAATGGCGATTATACTGTGGTCAAAGCCAGTAGGCAGCCTCTTTGTTAAAGGGAATCACTCACAGTACCAGAGGAGGCACGTGACCTTCTCAAACAAATTGTGGGGATACAATATATACAACAGCATAAACCTTATGAGGCCCTCTGAGGCGGGACTTCATAGTGTTTTGACAAATATATATGTTTTCACATATTTGTAATTCCATTTCTGTGCCCCGGATGGTTACCTGTGGAAGGACCGATGAGGAGCCCTGTGAGTCTGAGTTGGGTCTGATTACAAGCCCTTGATATTGGCTTTACACTGGATCCGTTCATTAGGAAATATTATGTCAGGCGCATCCGTCTGATCTGTTTTTATAAAAGTTACACTAAAGGCAGCTGGGCCGACATCTTTACTGTCAAAGGCACGTGTTAAAACCAATAGTACTTAAGGGTGGGATCTTATTTCACTGTGTGTAATGACAACCCACAAGTCCTTTAGGGGTGGACTGTTATTACACAGTGTAATAACAACCTCTATGTCGTTTAAGGGTGGACTGTTATTACACTCCGTGTAATAACAACCCACAGGTCCTTTAAGGGTGGACTGTTATTACACTGTGTGACTGTTATTACACTGTGTGTAATAACAACCCACAAGTTATTTAAGAGTGAATTGTTATCACACTGTGTGTAATAATAGCAACCCACACATCCTTTAAGGGTGGACTGTTATTACACTGTGTGTAATAACAACCCACAAGTTATTTAAGAGTGAATTGTTATCACACTGTGTGTAATAATAACAACCCACACGTCCTTTAAGGGTGAGATGTTATTACACTGTGTGTAACAACAACTCCTCAAGGTCCTCCAAGGAAGGGCCGGACTTGAAGAGACAGTCCTAGACTGGTTCTCCTCCTTCCTTCACAAACGCTCACAAAGAATAAAAATCAAAAACGTTGAGTCCGACCTCCAACCAGTCAATAGAGGTGTCCCTCAAGGGTCTGTGCTCTCCCCTCAGCTTTTCAACATCTACATGGAACCCCTTACCTCACTACTCGGGAATTCTAACATCCCTTTCCACCTATATGCGGATGATAGCAGCTTTATCTGGAAACCACCTCCATCAACCACATCCGGAGACTAAATGGCACGCTCAAAGACGTTCAACTTTGGCTCACAACCAACCACCTAAAACTCAATCAAGAGAAAACGGAAGTACTCGTCATCTCCAACAGAGCCGAAAACCCCCAAATTGAAGAATGGCTGAAAGCCATTGACGCCCTCAATGGTACCCTCACCCCCTCGGACTCAGTAAAATATCTAGGTATTACCCGAGACCTGAAACTGAACCTGAAAAAAACACATTACAAGATCCGCTAAAAGTGATTTTCTCAACTTAAAATTACTGTACAAAATAAAACCCTTCCTTCCCCCTAAAGATATCCAACAAGCCACACAAGCACTGGTGCTCTCCAGAATCGACTATGGGATCGCAGCTCTGACCGGATCAGCAAAATTTCACCTAGCACCCTTAAAAACAACCTTCAATGCTGCAGCAGGAATGGTCACAGGAACTAAGGGATTCAAACACATCCCTCCTGCACTCAGGGAACTTAAATGGTTCCCAATTGAACTGCGAGCAAGCTTTAGAACAGTCTGCATCACGCATAAAGCCCTACACACAGGCAAACCGGAATACTTAGCTGCCAAACTCAAAAGAGCCGGCCAGTCAGGAACCCCAGGAGCTCCACCACTCTATTGCTCATCCCTCTGAAAGCTCACAAGCAGGATACAGCAGCTAAATCTTTCGCTGGAAACGCCCCGAAAATCTGGAACTCCATCCCCCCACATCAGAACGATCCCCTCATTCCCGAAATTCAAGAACCTGCTCAAAGTCCTCTTCCTAGACCGTTCTCGAGCGAAAAGATAAGATCCAAGGAAGCTCCTTTCATGGTTCTCCATCTTACTGTATTCTCTTAACTGTGGACTCTGACTGTGACCCAGAAAACCTCTTGGTCTCCCGTCCTGGTTAACATAGAATCCGATTAGACGCTTGTCCTGAATGAGAAACTTCCTACCCACTTCATGCTCGTTCGCTCTCGTATCTGATCTATACCCTGCTCGATCCTGCATGGTCTATCATAATATCTGTATTGTATATCTGCACATAACTGTACATGCTGTAAAGTGCTCTGATACCCTTGGGTCATGCTAGCGCTATATAAAACTCCTAAAATAAAAATAAAAAAATAAAAAACACTCTGTGTAATAACAACCCACAAGTCCTTTAAGGTTGGGCTGTTATTACGCTGTGTGTAATACCAACCCACATGTCCTTTAAGGTTGAGCTGATATTACACTGTGAGAAATAACAACCCGCAAGTCTTTAAAGGGGGTGGGCTGTTATTACACTGTGTAATAACAACCCAAGAGCCCTTTAAGAGTGGGCTGTTATTACACTGTGTGTATAAACAACCCAGAAGTCCTTTAAGGGTGGACTGTTATTAAACTGTGTATTAACAACCCACAGGTCCTTTAAGGGTGGACTGTTATTACACTCTGTGTAATAACAACCCACAAGTCCTTTAAGGGTGGGCTGTTATTTAACTGTGGGTAATAAAAACCCATGGGTCCTTTAAGGGTGGGCTGTTATTAAACTGTGTGTAATAACAATCAACAAATCCTTTAAGGGTGGACTCTTATTACACTATGTAATAACAATCCACAGGTCCTTTAAGGGTGGGCTGTTATTATACTGGGTGTAATAACAATCCACAAGTCCTTTAAGGGTGGGCTGTTATTACACTGTGTCTAATAACAATCCACAAGTCCTTAAAGGGTGGCCTGTTATTACACTATGCAATAACAACCCACAGGTCCTTTAAGGGTGGACTGGTATTGCCCTGTGTAATAACAACCCACAGGTCCTTTAAGGGTGGACTGTTACTACACTGTGTAATAACAACTCACAAATTCTTTAAGTGTGGGCAGTTATTACAATGGGTGTAATAACAACCCAGAAATCCTTTAAGGGTGAGCTGTTATTACACTGTGTGTAATAATAACTCACAAGTCCTTTAAGGGTGGGCTGTTATTACACTATGTAATAACAATCCACAGGTGCTTTAAGGGTGGACTGTTATTACACTGTGTCTAATAACAATCCACTAGTCCTTAAAGGGTGGACTGTTATTACACTATGTAATAACAACCCACATGTGCTTTAAGGGTGGCTGTTATTAAACTGTATGTAATAACAATCCACAAGTCCTTGAAGGGTGGACTGTTATTACAATGTGTGTAATAACAACCCACAGGTCTTTAAGGGTGGACTGTTATTGCACTGTGTAATAACAACCCACAGGTTCTTTAAGGGTGGACTGTTATTACACTGTGTAATAACAACTCACAAGTTCTTTAAGGGTGGTCTGTTATTGCACAGTGTGTAATAACAACTCAGAAGTCCTTTAAGGGTGGGCTGTTATTACACTATGTAATAACAACCCACATGTCCTCTAAGGGTGGGCTGTTATTACACTGGGTATACATCAGGCACAATGCCACTCCAAGAGCCTTGCCCCTTTCAGTTCCAGAGAATGGAAACAATCTTAAGAAGGCGGTGACGGGTCACTTGCAGGAGTTTTAAGAGAGGGCTCTGAACTAGAAGAGGTGTGGAGAAGAAGACCCCCCAGAACATTCCTTTACATTCACAAGAGTGATACATATGATTGAAATGAGTCGAGGTGATGCCAGGTCCTGGTACTCTGGGATTGCTGTGAAGCCTTCCTCAGAGGAACACTTGAAAACAAGGTCAGAGACGAGCAGACCGTCGACTAGTCTTAGAAGAGGCATCTGCTTTGTATACGGTTGATGCATTGGGATTTTTTCATATCTATTCTGTTGTTGCAAATCCATTTGAGTTTGTCATTAGAATAATATTTTCAATATACATATTAATCTTGGACTCAATGCCTAGGATTTTTTTTTTTTACGGTTCACGACTATGCTGATATTTTTGCTTATCTACTCATTTAAAAAAAAATATCTACTTCTGGGCAACCAGGATTTTTTCAGTTTTCTCTCTTTTGTCCTGTGTACTCTTGTTCAGCTTGTGCATGTGTTTACTTCACTGTTGAATGGTGAAAGTAAGAATTAAACAGAAGGTGGGGTGCAATGGTCGCATGAGTGCATGATGAGTGAAGGAGTGTATGTCTGATGTGCGACTGAGTGCCTGAACCCGCCATTAGCAGCCATGGTACTTTCAGTTATAAGCGATTTAACCGATATGTCTAGTCCACCGAACCTACTAGTGACAAGTTTTTTTTTTTTATCTCGTGATTCTTATTTAACAGCGTGGTGTGCACTTAATGAGCGGATACTTTTTTCAAGACTTTTAAAACAAGATGTACCTCCTCCGCTCCTCCACATTTGACAACATTTGGGGACCGCTCGCTGAAAAACATGCAGCATCTTTGAGAGAATGGCAACACAGTTAGGACGATTTGTTAAATAGTGCGTCGAGGATGTGTTCGTAAATGGCACTTTGTTTGAAAGTATTTTATATCAGTTTAAAATTGGCATTTTGCATTTATGGATTTCTGAATATACAGCTCAGATAATCTCCGAGAGGCGTTTTATCTAGATCATTATTTCCACATTTTCAGCTCTGGGAACAGCGAACTGATTGCAGCACTAACTTTTCTTCAGCCTTAACGGGTCCCGTCACCGCCCAGCACCACGAGTCCTCGCGCCGCCGCCTGTTCCATCCTAGCGGCCGCCGAGTGGAGGACTCGCTATCCCGAGAACACCTGCAGCGGCGCACCTTGACGCCGTCACAAGAGCGCCCGGAGGCGCACTAAAAGGGCTCTCACCCCCCGCGTCGCGGGAGCGCCCGGGGCTAAGCCCAGGCAAAGGGCCGGCCGTCTGTGGCCGTACGGGGCTGGTCGAGGCTGGGCTGGGCCACCCCCCTGTCGACCTACAATCCCACTAGCTTCACTTTGCGGCTAAGCCAGAAGTAACTATTGCCGATTTGCCTTCTTTTGTTAATGTTGTATAATCTTTGCGTTTTATCACTCATTCGATGCAATCACTGTAGTAACTTGTATTTTGCTTGTACAAGGTTTTAGTCTTGTCTCTACCACCTGGCCTCCCTCCCCTCTTACCTAACCCAAACATGTCGATGCTAACTATCAACTCCCAGGAATCCTTGCTAGCTCCTTCTTTTGTTGCTTTACCCAGAAGAAATCGCATAACACCGACGATTGACAGGCCTCTTAGTGATTCAACGGATGTTAACATCCTATTGCCCTCAACTACCCGACTATCTGTAACTCCCTCTTTACATTCCAGCACCCATAACAATGATGATTCTACTCCTCTGAATGAGGAGAATTTAGAAAATGAGGGACACGACATTTTAGAGAGTCCAACTTCTATCCTAAATATTAGTGATAGTCCATGTGTAAGAACTAGAGGACAGAAGGCCAGATCTAAGAAAAAACACTCTGCTAGAGTAAGGCAACATAGTAAACCTAACAAAACTCATAAAAAGAACACTAAAGCGAAAGAGAGCAAAGTCCCGGGAAATTCAAACGGCAGTAGTGTAAGTGAGGTTAATGGCCAGTCAATGATTGTCCCCCACTTAGACGTCAATAGGGACCTAATAGATGAATCATTCTGGCAAAGAATGAAAGCTCTTCTAAGGACCTTCCTGGAACCGATTACCTCAAAGGTTAAAAATATAGAACTGAGGTTAACCAACATTGAGGGTAAGTTTGACAACCAGCTGTCACCAAGCAAGACCAAGCCCCAATCTCACCCTCGCGCTACCTGCTCTAAAACGGGCCCCCCAGCTCCCGCTAAAGTGCCAGTTCCATCTAAAGCGGTTGCTCCAGTTGAAACACCAGCCCCAGCCAAAGTGCTAGCCAAAACTAAACACATTAATTCAAAACCCACTGATCGACCTGATCATAGTGCTTCAAGAGGAGAAAATATTATTCATGAAAAGCGGCCTGTCGATTCACCCTCTGTAGCCCTGAATGCATCTTCACTTATACCACCTCATAAACATAGAACATCAGAAGATCAATTTGAGGAAGGAGTAACGCTGAACCGCTTTAAGAAGCAACACCGTATACTGTGGTGTTGGCAAACATACCTTCACTCTCACCTAATACAGATGAAAATTGGGCAACTTTGAGAAATAAATCCCTTCACTTTTTGTCGTCTAGGGTAGGACTTAAAAGCCATCTTTTTTCAGAGTCTAAAATGGTTAGACGAGCACGATGGATAGGCACCTCGACTAAAACACTGAGGGGTGACTGTGTAGTCTTATCATTTCGATCCCCTCAACTGGTTAACACTGTGATGGAGAGAGCGGCCATGGGAATGTACGACCCACATCTTGTCAATATTCTTCCCATTGGCTACTTTTACCCTCCTCCTCGACCAAACAGACGCATTGCCCCCGCTTGTTACCCGGTTAGGAACATGGAAGAGCCATGGGCTAGAAGCTATGGAATTCCTACGTTTAATTATTTTGACACACTTAGTGGTTTGGAAGACATTGACTGACTGAGGTTAACTACTGTTAACCCCATTGTCCAAAGTACAGATAAAGACTCCTATTGTGAACCCTGCACGAGGGAAAGCATAGCTACATCTGGGGAGAATACACCACTATCAGTGTCAACCATGTGTAAGGACGGGGAGCTCGGGGGGGGGAGGCCCGGCGACAGAGGAGTATACGGGGTGGGGGGACAACCAGCTAGTCCCCTCTTTACATGCCACCCCTATTCCCCTGTCCCCAGTAGTCTTGTCTACCCCAGTAGTCTTGTCTACCCCTTTGAAACCAACCTGTTCTCAAAATCTCCTCATGGAACATTGCTGGTATTAGATCTAAAATTGATCACCCTATCTGGAGGGATTTTGTTGAATCACAAGACCTGCTTTGCTTTCAAGAAACATGGACCTTGGAACCAGTGCACTTGTACGGCTATAGAACATTTTGTACCCCAGCTGTAGCCGTCCCCATGGGAGACCTAAGGGTGGTTTGAGTATTTATTTATCTAACAAACTAAAGTGTGGGAAAATTATCGAACCGGTTAAAGATACTTATTTTCAAATGTTGGTTCTGGACATGGGTTGAGACTCTCTGATTGCCGTGGTTATTATAAATAAATATATATATCTGTGAACAAGGGCGGACGCCCGAAACGCGTAAGATCTGGTGGCCTTGAACGCAATAAAATCGTTTTAGCCCATAACGGACGTTGGAGTGGCGTGGCTTTCTTTCTTGGCTTTGTTGCGGCGGCTGCTGCGCGGCTTTGAGGAGAGAGCTGCATCTGTGCATATATATATATATATATATATATATATATATATATATATTACCTACTGGCGGTCGCCAGTAGGTATATATAGTTAGGATTTTTTTCCTATGGGACTTTTGAAAATTCTATGTCTAATAACTTTGGCGTTTGTGGACGGAATCGGCTGAAATTTTCAGGAAAATGGCACATTTTGATTCTGAGCAGCCCCTGAAAATTTAGGGGGGTTTCGTCAAGGGGGGGCTGAGAAAAAAGGGGGGTCCCAAAACGCGTTTTTTCCATTCATTTTTCCATAGGGCGGTTGGACTCACTTTTAGCTCGAACGGCTGAATGGATTTGCACGAAACTTGGCAAAATTGTAGGGACTGTTAGCCCGATGTGCCTTTGCTAGGTCTCAATATATGTGCTCCAGTAGTTTTTGAGAAATTAACGTTCAAACCAAGATATATATCTGTAACAGCGCTCTGGGCAGCGATCCGGTCCGCTTACTTTTCGCTTATCGGAACTTTGCGCGCAGAAAGCTGATTGGCTCTCCGGTGTCTGTCAACATTCTAAACAGTCCGGAGCGGACGCCATCTTGTCTCTCGGTAGGATCGAGAGAGAAGAAGAGGTGGAAAACGAAAGGGGAATTTAATGAAAGGGGCAAGGTATCCCCCTCTTGACCCCCTAGGAATGTTGTTGGGGTTATTAAAGGGTCCCGTGGGGAAAATAAAATAAAAAATGATTTTTCACGGTAGAAGCGCGGCCGCGAACTGGTAGCGAAACGGGAATTCGCCATTTTGTGCTTCGTTAATTAAATTACTAGTTATAAGTGGGTGCGGGAGACGTATCCTAATCCCCTATGTTTCCTGAGGGTGGCTGAGGAGGCTGATATATGTTGATACATCTCTTCCAGCGGCTGTGCGTGAGCTTTTTTTTTTTTTTGCTGCGTGACAGTCCGGAGCGGCCGCCATCTTGTCTCTCGGTAGGATCGAGAGAGAAGAAAAGGTGAAAAACTAAGGGGGAATTTAATGAAAGGGGGCAAGGTATCCCCCTCTTGACCCCCTAGGAATGTTGTTGGGGTTATTAAAGGGTCCCGTGGGGAAAATAAAAAAAAAATGATTTTTCACGGTAGAAGCGCTTCACGGGCCGCGAACTGGGCCGCAAACTGGTAGCGAAACGGGAATTCGCCATTTTGTGCTTCGTTAATTAAAGTACTAGGTATAAGGGGGTGCGGGAGACGTATCCTAATCCCCTATGTTTCCTGAGGGTGGCTGAGGAGGCTGATATATGTTGATACATCTCTTCCAGCGGCTGCGCCATCTTGCCTTTTTTCGAATGCCACAATTTTGTCGTGCACGGCAGCCATTTTAGATGCCAGGCTGGTCCCAGGCTATCACCTAACCCTGCGGATGTAGTTTATGGCCCCAGCTGTAGAGAATTCAGACATGCCAATCCTCCTGATTCAGGCGTGTGAGTACTGATTTCAGTGCTAGTCTCCCGCCTCCCGATTTCTGCAAGCAAAAACCCGGGGGCATATTACGAACAACTAGCGATAATTTTTGTCTCTAACTTGTTTAGAGACAAAAATTATCGCCGCACATCGGCGATTTTTATCGCAGATAAACCTTGCTATTATCGCAGAAAAGTCAGCGATATTCATGTATTATCGATCTAATGCTCTTAGCCATGTTATCCACCTCCCATTGGATAACATGGCTAAGAACTGCTCAGGGCAGGTGAAAAGTCAGCGATATTCATGTATTATCGATCTAATGCTCTTAGCCATGTTATCCACCTCCCATTGGATAACATGGCTAAGAACTGCTCAGGGCAGGTGTTAGATTTTGGAGATATTCGCGCTTAGCGCGAATATCTCCAAAAGTTGGTAATAGAAGGTAGCGATGTTAGGGACTGTTTCCAGTCGCTAACATCTTGGCACGCCACTTTGCATGTCATTAGTGATAAGTATCACTGACATGCAAAGCGGGGCCCAAGATGGTCGCTATCTCCTTTTAGCTGTCACTAACTGGTGTTAGCGACAGCTTGGTAATAGGGAAATAATTTTATCTCCGCTTTCATGGCTTTTAAAGCCAAAAAAGCGGAGATAAACCCCCTTGATAATATGCCCCACGATTCCTTGGGGGTTTCAGCTGACAGGGCTTGGTATTGTGTTACATGGTAATTTTTCCATGAAACGTCAGAGGGTCGATGCAGGGGTTCTAGAAGAGGTGATAAACCATTTAAGCCTCATGAACAAGCGCATGGTCTTTTAAAGATTTGTGAAGTACTCGGGGCGGCGGTGTGTGTGTGCCCTCTTTCAGGAGCGGGCGGGGGGGCACTGCCAGCAACTTGCCAGGTCAGGTAGTGTTCAACACGTGCATCACCCTTTCTCTGCCTGCTATTGCGCTCCATGCTTCGGAAAGGTAAGAAAAAGAACGTGCATTTGAGTTTGAAATGTCCGATCCTGCAGCAGCACACTTCCAAAGCCCACACATGACAATAACCCGATTCAAGGCCCCATTCACCCGTTTTAAAAAAAATAGATAACACTCCAACAAAGTAAGGTTATAAAACTTTATTAACTACTAACTTTAACGAACGGAACAAAAACTAAAAACATTTAAACATTTCTCAACACAAAAAGCAACAATGGTTAGAAGCTGTCTTTTGTGCGAATAGTCCCAAGGCAGCACAACGTGCAGAGTTCTGGACGGCACCCAGGTGATGTCGCCTGGGTGCCGCACTGGTTTAGGGATCCTACAATGCTGCTCCGAAAATTGGCGTGGGGCGTCCCGGGTGGGGCGGGGGGAGGCCTCGTCAGTAGCGGTCTGTTGTGCGAATAGTCCCAAGGCAGCACAACGTGCAGAGTTCTGGACGGCACCCAGGTGATGTCGCCTGGGTGCCGCACTGGTTTAGGGATCCTACAATGCAGCACAGAAAAACAGCGTGGGGCGTCCCGGGTGGTGCGGGGGGAGGCCTCGTCAGTAGCGGTCTGTGTCCAGTGTCACATGGCTGACACAACATGTACGACAGGCACTCAGGTGATGTCCAGTAAACTGCCGCACTGGTTTTGGTATCCTACAATGCTGCTCCGAAAATTGGCGTGCGGCGGCCCGGGGGGGGGGCGTGGGGGAGCCGGCGTGAACGGGCCTCCCCAGGTGGCGGCCATCTAGCTGAGTTGCGCTCGCTCTTGCGGCCACAGCGTCTCGCTCACCATGTTGTTGAGTTGCTCCCACTCTTGCAGTGCAGCGATAGGCGGCTGCCACATGGCTCTTAAAATGGCGGACAGCTCCTCGGTTTTAGGCCTGGTCCACTGAAATGGTCCTGGGACACTTTGGAACTCGGACGCTTGCCTGCTAGGGCTTGGGCTCCATTCTCGAAAAGCGTCCCCTCAGCCGTGAAGATTGTATAAAAGTCTTGGGGGCCCCCGACTCCCGCAGGCTTCCGGTGGGGAGCGGCTGCCATGATTGCTCGCGGAATGACCACGACGGAGCCACGAGATGGTGGTGCTCTCATGCTGACGCCAGCTTCAGTCTGAATGATCCAGAAACAAGGTGGGGCTTTCATCGTTTGGGAAAAAAAAATGTTCTAAACCAATGAAAAGTGTTATTTTTAGGTCATATGACCAAGCCTTCCATCTTTAGGAAACCAAAAGTAAAATGAACCAATGAAAAGTTTTATAAACAAGTCACATGACCTGTTATGCGGCATAGGGCTACAAAAAGCGTAGAAAATCCGTTGGCACGTGAGGCGGCGTCAGTAGCGGACCGATGTGCGAATAGGCCGAAGGCAGCACAACGGGCCGAGATCCGGATGGTACCGAGGTGGTGTCCAGCAAATTGCCGCACTGGTGTGGCCATCCTACAATGCTGCGCCGAAAGACGGCGTGTCCAGCTGAGTTGCGGTCACTGTTGCGGTACAGTGACTCGAACGCGCCGAGATCCGGATGGCACCGAGGTGGTGTCCAGCAAATTGCCGCACTGGTGTGGCCATCCTACAATGCTGCGCCGAAAGACGGCGTGTCCAGCTGAATTGCGGTCACTGTTGCGGTACAGTGACTCGAACGCGCCGAGATCCGGATGGCACCGAGGTGGTGTCCAGCAAATTGCCGCACTGGTGTGGCCATCCTACAATGCTGCGCCGAAAGACGGCGTGTCCAGCTGAATTGCGGTCACTGTTGCGGTACAGTGACTCGAACGCGCCGAGATCCGGATGGCACCGAGGTGGTGTCCAGCAAATTGCCGCACTGGTGTGGCCATCCTACAATGCTGCGCCGAAAGACGGCGTGTCCAGCTGAGTTGCGGTCACTGTTGCGGTACAGTGAGTCGAACGCGCCGAGATCTGGATGGCCCCGATGTTGTGTCCAGCAAGTTGCCGCACTGGTGTGGCCATCCTACAATGCTGCGCCGAAAGTCGGCGTGGGGTGCCCCGTTGGCTTATGAGGTGATGTCAGTAGTGGACCGATGTGTGAATAGGTCGGAACCAGCACAAGGCACCAAGATCCGAATGGCAAGTCCTGGATGTTGAGTGCCTCAGTTGAGAGTTCTGAGCAGTGCTTGTAAGACTGTCTGAAGCTTATTTGCACCTGCTGCAGCTTCACTAGGTCCGGCGGAACTTTTTTCCTTTTCCTTTCTGCTTCTTTTCCTACAATGCGTTTCATCTGAAGACACGACCAGGTCCCTGAATGTGTGCAGGGGGACGCTATTGATTGAATGAAAATGGCGGCTTGACACAAAGCTGACTCAAGCGTTACTGTTGGTGCTATACAGACAAAAATTGGTTTTCAGTTTGTACATTCTTCAGGTTTTTTTTTTCCATCCAAGTCTGATTGAGAGTTTGTAGAAAAATGGCTTCAGATTTTCCACATACTACTCTTCAACATTCTTCCTAAATGTAACAATGTGAAACTCACTAGGAGAACGGCTGTTTCTGTTTCCTTTCAAAATGCTGCCACCAATATTTTCTGAATGGAAGACACCATCTTGTAGCATAAAGGGCCGAAAGGGGTTCTGGTCTGGCCGATGGTTGGTGGAGACATTTTGACTATATCTTGGACCTGCCCGGCCTCGCCCAAAATGGCGCCGGTATAAATGGGACTCGTAACTCCTTGCCCGCAAATGTATATCTAGAAAATGTTATTGTAAGTGGCCCTGTCGTATTTTAATTACAAAATGTACGTCCACCGATTCCGCAACTGTTAGACACCTTTGTTCTTGTCACCTAATGGCCCGCTCATTACGTTCTTCTACAATGTAAATGTCTCCTCATCATATACGATTTCAGTTTGCTCCGTGGCCGGCCCACGTGGTTATAGGCCCGTATTTGTATACTGACATTTTCACAATAAAGGTTTTTAAAACAAAACACGGTAGTAGTATTTACATTTGTAAAGTTTTTACTTTTAGTGACTGTTTTCGAATCAGTAAAAGGCAAGTGAAATAAAGCAGTCCAATTACATGACGGATAAAAGGTATAATATGTAGGAACGCAGTAAAGATAAATGGTCAAGGGCAGTTGTGTTTTTCATGTCTGCAACATAAAGTGATCGATAAGAATCTGATAATCAGGCGTATCGGCGACTAAGACAGCAGGCCGAATCTCTTTTACTCAACGGCTCCGTCATGGAAGGAAGAAACGCCCTTTTTCTCGAAAAAGGAATATATTTTACTTGCAAGACAGTTGTAAATTTTCCGGGAAAGTACATTAGCCTGGAATATTATAACATATGTTTGAAAAAAAAATATTGTTCGAAAATAATAAAAAGCGTAATTTTTAGGTCATATGACCAAGCTTTTCATCATTAAATTAACAAAAGTAAAATGAACCAATGAAAAGTTTTATTAACAAGTCACATGACCTGTTATGCTTACGTTACGCGCTGCGCGCCGCGCCTCGGATCACTTCCGGGTGCGCTAACGCGGCGTGTCATAAAACGCATTACGCGACAACGTAGGTCAACAATATAGTCTAAATGTCTCCACCAACCAGCGTTCAGAACACAACCCCTTTCAGCAGTCCAAAAAGTTCTGTTAAATGACAACAGAGGGGACAGGCAACAAGAACCATCAGTCAAAGAGGGGAGGGCAAGTTCTTCTCTTCCGGGTCATGTTGGGGCGCTACCGGAACTGATCGAATTGGTAGTCTATAGTGTTTCTGGATGTTTCAGACTAAAGCTGGCGTCAGCATGAGACCACTACCATCTCGTAGCTCCGTCGTGGCCATTCCACGAGCAATCATGGCAGCCACTCCCCACCAGAAGCCTGCGGGAGTCGGAGGCCCCCAAGACTTTTGTAGAATCTTCACGGCTGAGGGGACGCTTTTCGAGAATGGGACCCAAGCCCTAGCAGACAAGCGTCCGAGTTCCAAGGTGTCCCAGGGCCATTTTAGTGGACCAGGCCCAAAACCGAAGAGCCGGCCGCCATTTTGAGAGTCCTGTGGCAGCCGCCTATCGCTGCAGCGCAAGAGCGGGCGCATCTCAACTACATGGTGAGCGAGACGCTGTAGTCGCAAGAGCGGGCGGTAAACAGCTGAATGGCGGAAGAGGCACAGTGTAGCAAAAGCGGGCGGAATGGCAACTAAAACGATAAAGGGGCGCCCCACTACAGCTTGTCTTCAGGTCAAACAGATTGTGGGACAAGGTCCAGAATTGAAGAGTCATCAAAAGGCAAAAAGTTCCGCCGGACCCCGGGAGCCGGCCGCCTATGTCGGGGGCGATCTCAGGCTACACCAGTGCTATAAGACTTGGGGAGGGTGTCGGAGCCAAGCGTCTTCTCCGAGTCCATGGCCATCACACCGCCCCTCAGGGGCCTCCGTCAAGCTGTTTAGGAAGGTAACATATCACATTGTTTTCTAATGCAGTCAGGTCCACAAACGACACTCACTTACTTTGAGAATAGTGAAGCTGCAGTAGGTGGAAATAAGCTTCAGACAGTGTTACAAGCACTGCTCAGAACTCTTAACTATGGCACCCAACATCCAGAACTTATGCTATTTGAGAATGGTAGTGACATCGAAGCATCTCAGGGACCAAAACCATTAACGTACTTTCACGTATGAAAATCTTACTTGGGGAGGGGGCAGGAACGAAGCGCCCCCTCCCAGTCAGCGCCACCACACCGTATGTTGAAAATCTGAAGCCATCGTTCTACAAAGTCAACCAAACTTGGATTGAAAAATCTAGAAAAATGTACAAACTGAAAACCAGTTTTGGTCTGCATAGCATCAGTAGCAACGCTTGAGTCAGCTTTGTGTCAAGCCGCCATTTTGATTCAACAAAGCACAGGCATTGAAAAAGGCTGAAATTCAGAACTCTAAACTATGGCACCCAACATCCAGGAGCTTGCCATCCGGATCTTGGAGCCTTGTGCTGTTTTCGATCTATTCACACATCGGTCCACTACTGACATCATCTTATAAACCAACGTTATGTAAATAGTTTTTTAATAAAATGTTTTACCCTGTTTCTTTGCTGGTGTGTTGTCTATATTTTTAATATTTGCATAGGGTTTGTCGTTATTTTGTGCGGGATGGGTGATGGAGCCGAGCTGTCTTGCAGCCCTCATGGTGTGGAGCTCAGTTCATCTCACTATTTTCGTATTTCTCATGAAGGGTTGTTCCTAATATTTCTATTTTAGCGAGGTCAAAAAGAGATCCAATTAGTGGCCTACTGATTTTGCTCGATTACTTTTATTTTTTTACACGATTTTTCACTATCTGCAAAGACTAAACAGAGTATTGCGACTTTGTGCTTGTTTGTAAATAGAGAATGATCCAAAGAGAACCAATTCTAAAACAGTAAATGCTTGGACAACAATCAATCAAATGGAGAGACAAGGAGGCACGACGGATTACAACGGTGGTAAAGGCCTGCGTTAACTACCCTTCAGTATCTGCAAAGAGAGAGTACTACTAAGACAAAAGAGGGGAGGGGGGGGGGGGTGCAGCGTTCAAAGCACATCAGCGTGCATAAATACGAAAATGTTTTTATCTATCACGTACTTGACATTTTAAAGCTTTTCATATTTGCTATTAAAAAACCAATGAAATTCACAGAAAAAACCATAGGTTATAGTGGATATATAGTTAGGAATTTGCATTTAGAAAACCTTGAAAATTCAATGAAAAAACCATTGGTTTTAGGCCATATATAGTTAGGAATTAGCATTTACAAAACCTTATTTTACTCGCATAAAACCATTGAAATTCCATATATAGTTAGAAGCGCTAACTATATATCGCGCACCCGCAATCCACTGCTGATGATGTCACATATTACATCATTCATGACATGGTCAGTGACATCACTGATGACATCACTGATGACATCTCAAATGACATCACTGATGACAACTCAAATGACATCACTGATGACATCTCAAATGACATCACTGATGACATCACTGATGACAACTCAAATGACATCACTGATGACATCTCATTTGTCATCACTGATCACATCACTTATGTGATAATACAATGAACCCCTTCAGACTCTAATATAACCTTACATACACTCAGTATAAACAGACACTCACAGACTGTCACTCATCCATGGAGTTACTCACACACCTAGTCAGTCATGCAAAGAATCAATCACACCTCCATTTCCTCAACTATAAAGTTATACACATCTTACTTATTCAAACATATAATAACACATATTTATTCTCTTATATAATCCCTGATACAAGCTCACAGTGATCGATACAGCCACTCACACATTCACTGGCTCTTATGTTCAGTTATTTATATATCTCAACTCTCACATGTATTGTGTTTTACATACGTACTTACTTGCATATGTAGCAATGAGAAATCCATTCACTCACCAACACACCCATGCATAGTCAACCGCCCATATAGCTGTTTCCACATGCACTCTTGAACTCATACTCCTAGTGAATCAACTGCTTACACATCTATGCACAGAGTCACGCACCTCCCAGCCACCCACACACACACTCAGCCTCCCATTCAAATACTTGGGCAACCAATCAATAACCCATATGGCCACTCTTATAGCTACTGATCAACACATGCAGCAGCTTACACAACAACAAACATACTGATGCACAAATTAAGACAGTTTAGTCACTAACCCATGCACTCAGTGAGACACATTTAATCACTCACTCATACAGTCAGTCATGCACCTACTAAATTCTTCATCCAGACACTTATACATCCACTCATTCTTCAATATGTGAAACATATTTAAACTTTACAGACACATACAATCACTGGATGTTGTGATCAGTGATGTCATCAGTGATGTCATTTGAGATGTCATCAGTGATGTCATCAGTGATGTCACTGACCATGTCATGAATGATGTAATATGTGACATCATCAGCAGTGGATTGCGGGTGCGCGATATATAGTTAGCGCTTCTAACTATATATGGAATTTCAATGGTTTTATGCGAGTAAAATAAGGTTTTGTAAATGCTAATTCCTAACTATATATGGCCTAAAACCAATGGTTTTTTCATTGAATATATATATATATAACAACATTCCTGTTGACAATGTTATGAGTATTCTGAGGAAACTGACCAAGGTTTTACTTAAGCAAGAAAATATTTTTAAACAGAAACTGATGGTAATTATGTTAGGAGATTTTAACTCTAACTTGTGTGAATTAACTATGGACATCTTCATTTTAAGCACAATTTTCTAGGGGATCAATTGAACTTTCTGTTAGCCAACTTTGACTTAGGATTCGCTAATGAAATGTGCATTTCTGCTCCAATAGTAGTCCCAACATTTCATGGTAGAGGTTGTTCTACAACTATAGATTTTATTACTATCTCTAATAACAGCAGGAACAGAATGAACTCCTTTAATGTTCCTGATATAGCGTTGAGTGACCACTTTCCACTATGTCTGTCTATTTTGCTACCTACTGCCCCAACACTAACTAATAATAGAGAATGTAATAGTTTAGATGCTGACTTGACAATTGGTTAAACCAATGGTTATACTCTAAAATGGGCCATGATAAACGAGGCAGAGATAATCAAAACAGTGGTTGAAAAATGTTCCCTGGAAATTAATAAGTGTCTAGAGTCAGATCTATTACCTGATACTTGCATCGCATCCTTCCTAGTAAAATCGAATGAAATTAAAAACTCCCTAACTAGGCAATTCAAGAATAGGAAGAAGGAGATAGGATGGTTTGATTATTGATGCACTAAGGCTTATACTACGCTAAAACAGGCTCTGCATAATCAACCTAGATCAGCCGAGGAAATTTGTAGACTTAGGAAAGATTATAAAGAGGCAATTAAAGATAGGAAAAACACCCTGAAATCCGAAGCTTGGGAAGCTCTTCATGTAGCCTCCATAACAAACGACATTGTGAAATTTTGGAAAATCGTGAGAACTCCCTTCCTTACTGAAGAGACTGGCCCGAAAATAGATATTGCTATCTGTAACTCAGATTCGTGTCAGACACTTCGAAAGAGTTTACGAAGGAGAAGAATATGAAGAAGGTCCAGTGGGGTCCTCGACAACTATCCCTTTAACAGTAATTTGTATTTTACACTGGATGAGGTGGAAAAGGCGCTGAGTAGAAGCAAGGGCGCAAAGGCGCCTGGGCCAGACGGGGTTCCCATAGACCTATTTAAGCGTATCCCAGCTCTGTGAGCGCCCCTTCTGGTTCAGGTGCTCAACGCCAGTTGTGTTGCTGAATTCCTGCCCACATGGGTGGAATCTGTAATTGTCCCGATTTATAAAAAGGGTAACAGACAGGATCCTGCCTGTTATAGGCCTATTTCCCTACTTGACTCCTTCACTAAAATTGCGGGCAGAATTATTCTAGACCGACTTTTGGAATGGGCTGAGGAAAACTCTGTCCTGTCTGATCTCCAGTATGGCTTTCGCCCTAGTCTGGGGACAGTAGAGCAGGGTCTGAATCTGCTCATGTTGGTCGGAAAATACACGAGGGCAAAACAGGGTAACTTTTGGCCTTTGTGGATCTCTTGGCCGCTTTTGATTGTGTGGTACATTCCAAACTGTGGTCTATACTGGAACATCTTGGGGTTGAATCCAATATTATTTATTATCTTAAACGTTTTTATAGTAACGCGACGGCCCGCGTACTTTTTGGCCTAAACGGAGAGCGCACTGACACAATACCAATCAGGAGCGGGGTCAGGCAGGGTTGTGTCCTGGCCCCCTTCCTTTTTAACTTGTACATTAACGGGCTGGAAGGTGTCTTGTGCAAAGATAGTTCGGATCCTCCCTTCGTAGGCGGCCGCCCAATACCAGCACTTTTGTACGCTGACGACGCTGTACTTATGTCACGTACTCAGGTGGGCTTACGGCGCGTGGTCTATAGCTTCTGCCGCTTTATGAAAGAGTTGGGCCTGAAAGTCAACACATCTAGGACTTTCACTATGTATTGTGGTAAGCAAAACAAATCCAAGAGACTAGTCTTCATAGCAGGGCAAAAATTAGACTTTGCTAAACACTTTTCCTATCTCGGGATACATTTTTCTCAAAATGAGACGTTGTCTCAAGCTATCTCTGTTAAAAAGCTTGAGCACTCAAGATCTACTGCCGCTCTCAAAATCTTTTCCAGTAAGTTAGGAACTAGACCCCCTGTGGAATTGACTAAAATCTACAAAGCTAAGTGTGTAGCCGGCACTATCTATGGCAGTGGGGTCTGGGGTCTTGCTAACCCCGCACCCATACAGGTTCCTGAAAATTCTTTCTTAAAATACATACTGGCACTTCCCAAAAGCTCATCTAATTTCAATTGTCACTCAGAACTTGGCCTATCTTACATTACTGAACTTATCAAAATAGAGCCAGTTTTACTATGGCATAGAGTCTTGACCCAAGAAGCGACACACCTAAACAGAGATGTCCTGACAGATATTTTGAAATTGGATGGTACCACAAAAATCCCATGGGTGAAGTATGTTTTTAACTTTCTTAAAGACATTGGGAGAGAAGAATACTTACTGAATCCCTCTGATATCTCAGCAATTCCACGAAAAGATCTGAAGAAAGAGTGTTTAGCTCTTTTGGATTCCAATAGGACTGCTGCGGAGGTCCTAAAATCCTCTATCCAGCAGCACCAACTGGTTTTAGCAACTTTTAAGATTCAGCCCTATTTAATCCATGTAACAAACAAATATGAGCGTTTTTTGCTCACACGCTTCAGATTTAACATCTACCACAGATTGGTGAGCTTTCCTACAATCAATAACTGGACACACGAGCTACCTCTCTGCCCCTGCGATAACATCTCCCCCCAGAGTACCATTCATGTTTTTCTTTTTTGTAAATTTTATGATGAAATGAGGAAAATTGTTTTATTGCCTTTTTTAAGAGAACTAGGACTTCATCATTGTCGTGCGGCGATGATTAGTATTCAAGCTCTAGATAATCATGTATCGGTAGCAAGAACAACTTTGTTTCTAAAAAATGCTATAACTATCAGGAAACGTAGGGACACTTAACTTGCACTTTATAATGAAACTGCTTTTGCAATTTTTATTGGTTTTAAATGAATATAATGAATATGTGTATTTTTATAAAACTATGTATTTATGATATTTTAGCTGTACGTTTATGATTGCACCGAAACAATCGAATAAAGATATTTTGAATTGAATATAAGCCAGACCTAGTGGCATTGTCAACACTTGTTTGCACCTCTCCGTCTTACATCTGATGATAACCTGGCTGAGGGACTGCCAAGAGCCGCCAGCAGTGGTGGGCCCGTCAGCGAGACAGGTAGGTGCCCGTCGCGATGCCTTTGTAAGTGATGCAGCTTGTTTTAAGATGGTATCAACTGGCACGGGGAGCCAATGAAGTTTCAATGGAGTAAGGCAAACATGGTCATATGTCCTAAGGCCCTTGATGAGACTTAGTGAATGGCCTTAAAGGGGCGAGCAGGGTGGAGGTGGCGAGGCTGTCGCACAGGGCATTGCGGCCATCCTAATAGAAGAGTATGAGAGCTTGAAACGCAGCTCAGATGTCGATTTCTCAGAGGAACAGCTCTGTTTCTTTAGCAGGGAGAGAGGACAGCAGGCCAGTCTATTAGAAACCTTGATGCTTTGGAAACTGTCTTGGAAAGACCACTGTGCTGGTGCTTACACTTGTATAACTTCCAGCAGACACCGAACCATTCAGGTGCAGAGAAACTTGTTTCTTTTTGGTAACATCAAAAAATGACATTTACCACTGAAGGGATATAATATAGTTCAATCAGATAATAATGTACTGGAGACATTGCAGGTAATAGTACCAAGGAGAAACAGAAGGCTCTCAGTGCAGAGCAAAAAGACTCGACTACGGAAGCGCCCTCTACGCGGGAGCCCCGACCAAGCTCATCAATCGACTACACCTCATCCAAAACGCATCAGCACGACTGATTCTCGACGTACCATGACACGGCCACATCACCCCCCCACCTGAGAAACCTACACTGGCTCCCCGTCAACAATAGGATATCCTTCAAGCTCCTCACCCACGCACACAAAGCACTCCACAAGACCGGGCCAGCGTACCTCAACAGACAGCTCTCCTTCTACACCCCCAACCGCCAGCTACGCTCTGCCGACCACGCCCTCGCCACCATCCCGCGCATCCGCAGAGGAACCACTGGTGGGAGATCCTTCTCCCACCTCGCCGCCAAGACATGGAACACCCTTCCACTGAGCCTATGACAGACCCAAGACCTGCTGACCTTCAGGAGGATACTCAAGACCTGGCTATTCGATCAGTAGCGGCCCGCCCCAGCACCTTGAGACCCTCCCGGGTATGTAGTGCGCTTTACAAATGACTGATTGATTGATCTGTAAAGCCTATTTTAGGTATCCCATCTCCTGACCTACTGTGATCTATTGATTGTCCTACATTGTACAGAAGACAAGCAATCCCTAACTGTTGGAACTCATTCACAAACTGAATGCCTGTTCTGATAAACTTATATTTCTTTAAACCTCCAATATCTAAGCATTCATTGTGCATCATGCAGAGTAAAATGATTTGCAAGGAAGACGGATCCTCTTCCAACTTCAACAAATGATGGTTGTAACAGAGGCCTCTCTCATCTAATCTGCACGGAAAGGCCTGGCTTTGATTCTTCTTCTGGCCGCCTTAGAATAATCTGACCTACCAATAATCTGGATTTCATACTCCCAATGATCCGCTCTACCTTTAATCTGGATCTGATCATTCTTCTGGTCACCTTGGAGTAATCCAGTCTACCATTAAGCGGGCTTCCAAAATTCATTTAGGACTTTTGGAGATATTGTGCTGAAATATATTTTTATTGAAAGACGAAAATACCTGGATTCATAAAGGCTACGGTTCATCTCTACATTGAGGAGTTTGAGAAGTTCCTCAGGTATAATCAGATTCACACAGTTTGAAAATGTTTGACACTGTTCTTACCAAAGAATCCTAGTTGCTCGGTGGTGGTGATGGTGGTTGCGGTTGGTTTCCTCGTACTTGTTGCTGTGGTCACATCGCGAGGCCTGGTGCGAGCGTTTGCTGATCTGTTTCCCATTTCCTGGTCAATGCTTTTGGGTTCCGACCCCTACAGATGCAGCTAGAACACAAGCGAGTTCAGAATCAGCTCAAATGCCTCGGTCTGAATAGAGAAAAGAGAGAACCGTCAACCACTTCCACCGCACTCCTCGCAACACTCGAAACAACCGAGAGCAGGCGGACCCCGCAGGGACCCAAAGACTGAAGCAAGCTCAAACCAAGGAGGTCACAACCTGTCTTTGACCAGCAGGATTGGGAGAGTCATAGCTGACGCCATCTTGGGGAGTGAAAAAGCACACATGTGGGTCAGCGGCGGCTCCTTTGCCATGGCAGAGGAGCGTTGCCCCTCCTCCCCCCGCCAGCACTTTAAGAAAATTTAAAAATAAAACGGGTTTAAAACGGGTTTAAAACCTGCTAAATCATTGTCTTATTTAGCTTGTGGCGGGGCCAGGGTAATGATAGGCTGCAGGGCGAGTGCTGGGCTCTATCTACACTGCACGTGTGGTTTTTGGCCGGTGGTCTCAGGACGGCCGAACAGCACATGCGCAGTGACCCCTCTCTAACCCCAGGTGCATCGCTGGGGCTGGAGAGAGCAGGCAGGGTCCCCCAGTCTGTCCTGGAGCACACATCATCAGCACTCAGGCCAATCCTGAAGGTGCTCTCATGTAAAAGCAGCTTCAGGATTGGCCGCAAAGCAGGCTGGGAGCCCGTGCCTGCCTGCAGGGGCAGTGAGGAGCGGAAGAACGGGACGCGATGCTGAAGGGCAGCAGGTAAGTTTAATTTTGTGTTCCTTATCCCCCATCCCTCCCTCCCAGTCTCTTTTGTAAAAATAAGTTTTCATCTCCAATTTGTCCCTCCCCCAGCCTCATCCCTCTCCCCACCTCTTTTCCCCATTACAAGCCGCTCCTGGTGTAGGGTACTCACCAGAATATCAAGAAGGAAGAGATATATAGGAAAGCATGCAGTCACTCTTCCTTACACCTCATCCAGACTGTAATAAACAATATAGGGCAGATCTCCGAGAAAGTGCCGCAGCGCGCCACCGCAAGCACTTTGAGTGCGCCTCGCTGCGGCACTTTCAGAGCACAGGAATACAACATATCTACAATGATATGTCACATTCCTGTGCTCTCCCCTGCGCTGTCGCACAAACAGCTGCCATGCGCCAGCGCTGTCACCCTTGCACAATGGTGCAAGGGTGCCTGCGTCATGGGGAGATTGTTTTTGTGCAGGAAGGGGCCCCTTCCTGCACAAAACAATCACTACAGGCATTTTCCTCTTTCAATGTGTGCTGTAGAGAGCAGCACGCATTGAAAGAGGAAAAAACGAGGAGAAATGAACACATTTCTCCTCGTTGCGCCTCGCTATGCCAGCCCTAGGGTGGCGTAGCAAACTGACGCATTTCCAGGTTTACGATTTCTCGTAAATCTGGAAATGTGTCAGGTTCCGTGGGTGTTGCGTGGGAACAGCCACAGCAACATCCATGGAACGCCGCTTTCTCGCAAAGTGCTGTGTGTAAAGGGGCCGTATTTACGAGGAGAGAAAAAGCAGGCAGGGTGGCTTAACATGCCCTTGTAAATATGGGGCAGAGAAATGCACCGCCAGTGCGTCACAAAAGGTGACGTCCTGGCAGCGCAAGGGTCTTGTAAATCTGCCCCGTTATCTTCAAGGTATGTCGATGTAGAGTTCAGGTCAGTACATCTACACCTACCTATCAATATTACAGCAAAAGTATTTTCTATTCTGACTTGGAACCAGATCTAGCGCTAAGAAGCTGCGAGTGCCTTACCGAGAGGTTTTCACATTCAGAGGGGCGCTCTGAGGATGCGGCCAGTGGACAGTCGTAATTGGGACAGTATCCTGACCTGAGGCGCGCTGCAGTGATCACAAGCATTGCAGTTGGTTTGTCACTTGGGGACCCATTCGATTGCTGTGGCTTTGTGTTTTTGCACTGTGTGATTTCTACTGTTTCGACTGACCTCCACTGTGTATATATTGTGAATGATTCTTAAAGTGTCCTTTCCAACTAAGTAGCATTTCCGGTTGCACCTGCCCTCTTTATTGGAGCTGCAAGAGCTGTGTGTCAGGAGCTGCAGCGAGGGGAGGGGGCTGGGGCTGCTACACTTCATGAGTTGTTGGACAGTAATCCAGCATGCTTTACCTGGCCAAGACCCCCCTCCTGTGGTGGAGCTGTGTGGTACTTCAAGAACAGCATAGGGGGCTGCATGTCGGAGGGTGTGTCCAAAGGGCAGAAGGGGATTATCTAAGAGAGGAAGTGTGTGTGTGTGTGTGTGTGTGTGTGTGTGTGTGTGTGTGTGTGTGTGTGTGTGTGTGTGGGTGTGTGTGTGTGTGTGTGTGTGTGTCTGTGGGTGTATCGGTGTGTGTGCGTGTGTGCGTGTGTGGTTGTGTGTGTGTGTGTGTTAGTGTCTGTATGTGTATGGGTATGTGTGTGTGTGTGTGTGTGTGTGTGTGTGTGTGTGTGTGAGTGAGTGTGAGAATGTCCACTTATGGATTCTTTATAGGACTGTCCAGGTGTTTGGCCGGTGGTCTTCAGGGGGCATTCTTTAGACTGGGACCTCCATTGAAATCTCCTTTTTAACTACGCAGAGTTCAGTGACCCCACCCCAGCATGCAGCTTAGTGCCAAGGTGGAACAGTGCCATACCTTGGCATTGTATTTACTATTGTATATCATGTGGGTTTGGCATTCACTTGTGACACTTTGTAAACATGGCGTTGTGACTCATGCTTGACTTCCAGTACATATTTATTTTAAACTTGGCCGTACGGCATGTGCTTGGCAAAGGTTGTAAGAAGGTTTGCATTCACCAGCTTATGCATCTATGTGCAATGGAATGGGAGCAAGAATCTGCCTTGTTTGCTCAGTGCCCTTCCCCCAGCCAGTCCATTCCACCCCTGCAACTCTGTAGCAGCGTGAACCCAGTGCTTGATGGGAATGCTCAGCTCACACACCCTAACATGACTGCGTCAGATGCATTCCCAGTGCCTTGTTTGGCCCAGTAGTTGTGATTGCTAATTGGCAGAGGAGTGAGTATATAGCAACTGGCGACGAGTCTAGCAGCGTCCAGGGCTGGCGATCCCCAGACTGATAGAAATCACAGACCCAGGCGCCCAGCTTCGAGACCACTCAGGGGTTAATCATTTCAGTCTTAGGGTTGAAAGCATCTGATCAACGTTTGCAGAGTTGCTTAAGTGGCTGCTAAGTAACCTGAGAGTCCTGTCTATTTGGAAATCAACAGGATGCTTTGAATCACCGTTCTTGCTTCACTTGTAAAGGGAAGTAAGGACAGTCACGTGGGCCAGAGATGTTCAGCGACCCTGAAAGGCTTCGGTCTTCTCTGAACTTCTGTAACACGTGTACATGATGTCAGCCCGTGTGTACTCAGTGGCCCTCCATCCCCTGCTGCCTTTGTGTCATCCCAGGCCTGCCACTCCGGCTTCAGAATTATCATTGCTTCTTTATAATATAATGTCTTTTTAGCTCAAGTCACGTTTCCTCAAGGTTGTGGTGTCTGCTGCTTAGTGTATATGCATCGGTCGTGATCCTGCCTCCTGCGAGGCATTGTGGGTGCAGACTCCTCGTGCAGCCGTCCTGCTGCCAGTGTGCAAAGCCCGCGTCACTGTGGACCCGGGCAGCATGACCCCTGAGGGTTCCCAGATGGACACCTGTGCAGGTGAGTGTGTGCCTTACAAACGCATGTAACATAACAAGGTGTGAGGAACTGCGTCGTTGGTTGAGGGGGTGTGATCCCTCCCTAGCAACAGCCACAATGCTTGCCAGGCAGTGGAGTAACGGAGCCCCAGCAGTCCCCGCAGAGCGGGCGAGGGGGCATATCTCCAGGGGCCCCCCTCAGCACAGCACCCTGGCCAGAGATCTCCTAATTGAGTCTCGAGGGGGGCCTTCATGTACCTTACAGAGGGCACCCTCTCCAGTTTTGTTATGCCACTTTTGTCAGGGTGAACCACAACAAATCAACAAGTCAAGCCAAGTCAAATGGTCTTTATTCGGATATAAAATATCCATAAAAGTACAAAACACCACTGCCAATATGCATGTAACATACATTCATCAACATCAATAAAAATACAAAAAGAATTAAAAACGGGATAGGACATTAATCTTTCAGTCAATAAATAGCATAAAACCAATGTGCAAGGCGTAGCAATGAAGTGCAAATGAGCGCAAATTTAAACCTCAAATAAGTGCCAAAATCTAGCAGCATTGTGGTGCAAAGATCGCAAATTGTAAACTTTTGGACTAAGTGCAAAATAAACAATTGTAAACATCCGACTAAGTGCAAAATAAGCTATGACATGTATGCTAAATCCAAATCGAAAAGCAATTACAAGTATATAACATAGTTTACGGTGCATTCATGGAAGCTTGTGAACGTACCACTGCTCGCCAAAATGAGCTCACTCGAAAAATCATGTCATCACAACCCAGCAGCAGTATTTCCTGGTATGCCAAGGTATAATCAAAAATCGCATTTACCTTAAAATAGGGAATTAAATATTGTTTTGTATATCTTACATAAAATTTACAAGAGAACAGGAAATGTAACATTGTTTGTTTGCAGCCGGTGCCACATGGGCAGCATGTCTCCTCCAGGTTACTATTAAAACCGATCGGGAAACAAATTAAGTATTTTATACTGTTATCCCTGAGGCGAAAAAGCAAACTCCTATTCCATCTTCCAATATTTTTCCTAAGGTAGTCCTGTGATTGTTACTTAACAGCCTCAGGATGGGAATATATCTAACAATTGAAGATTTACGAAACTCATTTTTTCTTCTTTCTTCGCGATATAAATCATATAGAGCCCCTCTCCCTGACCAACGACCCCGCTGCCGCCAGAGCCAACCTTCACGAAGGGATGAAAGACGTAGCCGAGTGGATGACGACCAGCCGCCTGAAACTGAACTCAGACAAGATGGAAGTCCTCATCCTGGGCTCCTCGCCCTCCGCCTGGGACGACTCCTGGTGGCCCCCCGCCCTGGGTACCGCACCCAAACCGACAGACCACGCACGCAACCTGGGCTTCATCCTGGACTCCTCCCTCTCCATGACCAGACAAGTCAACGCCGTCTCCTCGTCGTGCTTCAACATCCTGCGCATGCTACGGAAGATCTTCCGGTGGATCCCCACCGAGACCAGGAAGATGGTCACCCAGGCCCTCGTCACCAGCCGACTGGACTACGGCAACTCCCTCTACGCCGGAACCACCGCCAAGCTCCAGAAGAGACTCCAGCATATCCAGAACGCCTCAGCCAGACTCATCCTCGACATCCCACGACACAGCCACATCTCCGGACATCTGAGAGACCTGCATTGGGTCCCCGTCAACAAGAGAATCACCTTCCGTCTCCTCACCCACGCACACAAAGCCCTACACGATCAAGGCCCGAGCTACCTCAACAACCGCCTCAACTTCTACGCTCCCAAACGCCATCTCCGATCAACCAGTCACGCCCTCGCCACCGTCCCCCGCATCCGAAGAACGACAACAGGAGGAAGGTCCTTCTCCTACCTGGCCGCCAAGACCTGGAACTCCTTCCCGACCGACCTGCGCCTGACCCAAGACCACCTCTCCTTCAGGAAGAAGCTCAAGACCTGGCTGTTCGAGCAGTAACGGCACACCCCCCCCCCCCCCCCAAGCGCCTTGAGACCCTACGGGTAAGTAGTGCGCTCTATGCATGTCTTTGATTGATTGATTGCTCTCACTACTTTAAAGTTTATACCATCTGCAGTTAAGGGAAGATGAAAGGTATGTTCTAACTGAACGCTGGCTAAGCTATTTTGCACTGTTCTAAGCCAGGTAATACCTTTGCCTCCATCACATTTAAGACAATCAGTGATAATTTCTTTTTTTTTTAATTATGTTTTTATTAAACAAAAGAAAACATATTTTTAACATTCTGTGCACGCCGGGTGAGTCACATAGCATGAGGGTTTTCATCACGTCACAGGATACATTACAGTAATAATCTCATTTAGGATAATGGGGAGTCAGACATTTCCAATGTGGGTACGGCTGTCGGGGGTTCGCAGAGGCCACCCCTGTACGTATTCCAGAGCCCCCAGACCTTCCCCCACTTGCCAGGGCACCCCCTGGCTACATACACATTCTTTTCACGCATCATGCACCAATCCAGGTCCTCAGACCACTTGGTGAGGTCCGGAGCCCGAGTAGCCCCCCACAGTTGTACTATATTCCGCTTTGCTACCATACATGCCAGGGTCACCCACTGCTTCTGTGAGGAATTCAGGTCAGTTGGCTCCCACACATTCAACAAGCATCTACGGGCCTCCAGAGGGATATCTATTCCCATCACCTCCGTCATTACCTCATGGATCTTGCGCCAATACACACTTACATACGCACAGTGCCACAGTACATGGAGGAAGGTTCCCAGCTCACCGGAACCTCTCTTACAATCACCACTCTCTCCCAGCCCCATCTTAACCAGTCGAGGCCCGGTGACGTAGATCCGGTGTTAGATTTTTAATTGAACCAGCCGGAGTCTCATCTGGATGGCTACCACCTTTGGGGAGGAAACAGCTTCAACCCAATCTTCATCATCCAATATCAGACCATCCTCGCCCCACTTTTTACGTAGCTTCCTTAAAGGATCATCCATGTGATTTACGAGCTTCCTTTATATTAGGGAAACAGGTTTTTTGGGAGGTGGCCATCGAGCACCCGGTCTTCAAGAGGCGATGCCTCAGGGGGCACCTCACCCCTCAGGACTCGGGCCATCAGAGCATGTCGGACCTGGCGGTAGCGGAAGTGCTCACTATCATTCAGTTCATATTTTGCTTTCAGTGACTCAAACGTGTGCATCTCCACCCCGTTCCAAACATCCTTCACCTGGGAGATACCAATCAACTCCCATTTATCAAATCCCTTTGATTTCCACAAGCTCCCCAATTGCTCGGAGTTAATCAATGGCGTTGCTAAATTTAGTTTACCCTCCCAACCCAAAGACTTATTCGCAATGTGCCAAATTTTTACCGCGTGGGCAGTGGGTCCCGTTAATTGAAATCTTCTGATCCCGGCGTACAACGCCCTACAGATATCCCCACCTGGTGCCAGTTCTCTATCCATGGCATACCCCGGGTCTCTTGGAAGTCCGTATACAATTTCATTAATGGCCGCCAGTTGAGAAGCCCAGTAGTATTTCCTCAGATCAGGGAGTCCGATGCCCCCGTCATACCAGGGAAGGGTCAACTTCAGAAAGGATATCCTAGGACTACCCTCCCATAAAAGCTCCCTCTGCAGCCCTTCTATTTCTTTAAAGTAGGACACGGGGACCGGGTCCGTCGCACTCTGCAGTGCATATAGAAATCTAGGAAGGGACATCATTTTGAACAACGTCGCCCTCCCAAGCAATGAGAGTGGAAGAGCCCTCCAGCGCGTCACATCGCTTTTCAACCGGCTCAGAGGGGAACCCAAATTGCGCTTAAACCTAAGCTTTGCATCAAACGTTATATAAATGCCTAAGTAAGTGAATCCCACCTTTTCTATCTGGAGAGGACACAACTGCGGGATCACTGGTGGTTACCCGGACAAGACAAATAGGACAGATTTCGACCAGTTAATCGCAAATCCAGAGTATCTACCAAAGATTGACAGGACGTCCAAAAAACATATCAGAGAAGCTCTGGGCCTGGTGAGGTACAACATAATATCATCTGCGTAAAGTGACATCTTGTCTTCCCACTCCAGTGTCCATCTCAGATCGCGTCTTGTTAGGTCCCATCGGACCCACGCCGCCAAACGCTCCAACGCCAGCGCAAAGAGCAACGGGGACAAGGGGCACCCCTGCCTTGTGCCCCTCTGCAATAAAAAGTCAGCCGACTTACAGTTGTTGACCGTCACTCTCGCCAAGGGCCTAGCATAGAGAAGTCTCACCCACCCTATGAATTCCTCCCCAAAACCCATCTTTGCCAGCACCTCGAACAGATAAGGCCACTCCACTCTGTCAAAAGCCATGGTGGCATCAAGTGACACTAAAACCACAGGCTACTGCAAGGTCGACGAACGACCGAGGATCCCATGCAGTTGACGCAGGTTTAGCGCAGTGTTACGGTGCGGCATAAATCCTGACTGGTCAAGATGTATTAGAGTGGAGACCAACTTAACCAACCTCACGGCCAGCAATTTAGCGAGTACTTTAGGCTCCGCATTAAGCAGGGAAATAGGCCTGTATGAGGAGCATTGCGTCTTGGATTTCCCTGGCTTATGGATGACTACTATATTGGCAACTCGTTGGTCGTAGGGAGTTCACCCTCTTTCCGACTCTCCAGAAACATCGCACGCATGTAGGGCGCGAGCCTCTGGGCAGGTAGTTTGTACAATTCAATCGGTATCCCGTTAGGGCCAGTGGCTTTCGCGGACTTTGTGCCTCTTATTGCCTGCGCAATTTCGTCATCAGTGAAGGGGGAGTCTAAATATTTCCTCTCTTCGTCAGACAGAGTCGGCATCACTATATCTTTAGTCATGGCACTATTTTCTTCCTCGGTGTAAGAAGCTGCTGAGGTGTACACCTCCCTGTAATATGCGGCAAACTCTTCCGCCACCTCCTGCGGATCAGTAACACTGCACGCTTCCCTAACAATTAACTCAGGCACCAGTCTGGAGGCTCTCCCCCCCCGCTCAAGCCATGCAATTAATTTCCCCGCCTTATCACCATGCTCGTAGATTCTACTCTGTATATCATTGTATTGAGCAACAGCCTTCTCTCAGGGCATGCCCCTATACTCGTCCTGACGGAGTTTCAAACGATGGAGACCGTTCTGGCTGAGTGTTGGACGTGGCCCATCTGGCAGGTCCGCCCCTGAAGTTTTTATGGTATATGTAACCTGGGGAGGGTGATTTCCCCTCTGAGTGAGTGTGAGGAGAGAGCGACCTACCCTTCCGTAGGAATGCATGGGGAATGGATGAGTCCTCAGTAGTTCCCGGTGCGTAGGGTGTGCAGGGTCAAGTCTGGTATGTATGAACTCGTGAGATTGAATGCTGCGCAACGGTATATGAGGTATGAGTGTGTCTAGTGTAGAAGTCCCCCTTTTGGAAGTTGGCATATTTGTGGAATATGTGCCTGGAGTATGATTGGCCGGGGCTGGCTGGTGAGCCTGGCTCCCAGGATCTGGGAGGGTCTGCCCCGGTGGTGAATGGAGTGTTTAGCATGCTGATGTGAGGGGAGGAGTGAGCCTGGGTCTGCTTGTGGATTGACTGTCTGGTTTGAGTGTCATGAATGAGGCTGGGTTTTCCCCAGACAATGCTGGCTCCACCCCCTGGGGTGCGGCTGATGTTCCTAGCCTGGCCAGTGTAAAGAATCCCCCCATAACCAGTTCCAGCTGGTTCTCCCCCTGCCTGCCCCTTCAGACCAAGAATGTGTGTATAAAAAGGGTGCTGTGACACTCTGGACTTGTTCTTGTTCTCCACTTGAATCTACCAGGGGCGGCTGCTGCTTGGGCTCAGGGTTGGCTTGCCTCCCTGGGCCCTGCCCTGCTCCTGGACTTCGGAGGGCCTTCCCTCTTCCAGGAGCTGCTATGCTCCACCTGAGGTCCTGGACTGCCTATGGACGTTGTCATTTTTCATCTAGTGCTTGTGGACGCTTTTCTTTGACCCTCCAGCGCTTGGGGAGCGCTGTTCCTTCTGCCCAGCGCCTGGAAGCGCTGATCCCTGCCCCCCTAGCGCTTTGGGGCACTTCATCCATGTTCTAGCGCTGGAAGCGCTATATTCTACAAACCGGTGCCCACCCGGCATATGCCCTGTTTCACGGAGGTCCTACACCCCCAGCGAGTGCCTACCTCGCTTATCCCCCCCGCATTGCCGTATTCTTCGAGGGAGCCCACTCCTCGCCATTTCCCCCGAGTTCACCACCGCCGCCCGGGACCCTCGTAACTCCGCCCCCGGGCCGCGCTGGTATTGGTCGCCGGCCCGGGACTGATCCGTGACGTCATCCCCCCAGGCCGCGCCGGATTGGCTGCCGGCCCAAGGAGAGAGGAGAGGCCGGCCGGGTGTGCGCGACGACGGAGGAGCAGCGGGAGCCGACTCCGCGCTCCTCCTTGTGCCCAGGAGAACTACCGCTTCCCCCCCGGGGCCCCCATGAGCGAGCGGGAGCCCCGGAGAGCGAGAAGAGACCGGCACGTCCACTGACCGGTGAGTGCAGCAGGGAGGAGGGGCGTCGGGGCATGTTGCCGGTGCCCGCCCCTCCCCTCCAGTGAGTCCTCTGTGTGCTCCATGGTCCCGTGGGAGCCCCAGGTGATGCCGGGTCCCCCGAGGGAGGGGGGCCCCGCCTGCCCATACCATTCATTCCCCAGAGCCCGGCGAGGCTCTACCTTGGGCCCCCTAACCTCTCGAGCCTGCGAGGCTCCACCTTTGGCCCTTCCTTTTCCCGAGCCCGGCGAGGCTCTACCTTGGGCCCCCTAACCTCTCGAGCCTGCGAGGCTCCCCCTTTGGCCCCATTTACTTCCGAGGCCGGCGAGGCTCCGCCTTGGGCCCCCTTCATCTCTTAAGCCCTGCGTGGCTCCACTGTGCCAATGCCCCCCTCGTTCTCGAGCCCGAGTGGCTCCTCCAGTTGGCACTCCTTGTCCCCAGGGTCGGCGAGGCCCACACGACGTCCCTCAGTTGCCCAGCACTTAGTGGGCAACTGCTACGTTTAGGTTTGCCCTGGGCTCCCTGCCATGAACATTGAGACTCTGGGCCCTTTGCCCTAGAAAGGCCCGCTGGCCTGTGGATGGCTATGGACTAAGACTAGAGTGATCCCTACAAGTATTCTATGTTGCACCTCTACCGGTGCTCCTGTATGTTGTGTACCTTGACCTCCTTCGCCCCCCCTCTGAATACCAGATGTCCCCTGTATGTGATTCCTAGCAGTGGTCCCTTGGCCCTGCGCTGTACCTTCTTCCCTGTAGCCCCTGCCCGTGCCCCTGGCACCTGGTACAATGTATGTTCCTATGTGTCCTGCTTAATACAGAAACTATTTTTATATATATATGGTGTGGAGTTCCTTTTGTGGGAGGTCGGGGATGTTGTTGTTGGTGGGTGCGTGCGCAAATGCTTCACATGTCCTCCGAGTTAGGCCTGGCTGCCCGCGCCGCGTTACCTAGAGGGCGAGCAGGGGTCGATTTTACATAGGAGTGGTGGTCTCTGACTGGCTGGGGTGCAAGTCCTGGCCGGCCGGGGGTCTCATTTCCTACACTGGTGGCTAGCGGTGGGATCCGGACTTGTGTTTGCGCAGTACCACAATGATAACTGGCCTCCCTACAAAACTCTGTATTGTAAATGGTCGCAAAGAAAAGAGATTATTGTTTTAAGAGTTTATGTAAATGTCCGTCCTATGAAAGATGTGTTCTGGTTAGATGGCCCTAGCTAGGGAGGGTAGATCAACTCCCTAGTACAATGTGTTTTCTGGACTCACCGGAAGGGTGGGATCCAGTGGTGGCAGCATAATTATGTTCAATGTATATGGTCCCTGTCCATTCCTTAGAATAATGATACCTGTGCCACATAGGGTCAGGTCAGGTTGCTAAAAAATGTCTATGAAAAATGTTAAAGATTGTTAGAAATACCCGTCCTGTGGAAAGTTTTAAGGGTTACTTAAATATCTGTTCTGTAGAAAAAAATGTACATGTATGCTGAGAGTTAGGTGTCCCTAGCTTGGGAGGGTAAATCATCTCCCTAGTGTAATATGGTTTTCTGGATTCACCAGAAGGGTGGGATCCAGTGGTGGCAGCATAATTATGTTCAATGTATATGGTCCCTGTCCATTCCTTAGAATAATGATACCTGTGCCACATAGGGTCAGGTCAGGTTGCTAAAAAATGTCTGTGAAAAATGTTAAAGATTGTTAGAAATACCCGTCCTGTGGAAAGTCTTAAGGGTTACTTAAATATCTGTTCTGTAAAAAAAAAATGTACATGTATGCTGAGAGTTAGGTGTCCCTAGCTTGGGAGGGTAAATCATCTCCCTAGTGTAATATGGTTTTCTGGATTCACCAGAAGGGTGGGATCCAGTGGTGGTTGCAAAATTGAGTTCAAATATGTATGGTCCTTGTCCCTGCCCTAGAGTAATGGTACCTGTGCCCCGAGGGTCAGGCTGAGGAATCAGGGGCGGTGGAAAACTGTCCTACCAGTCTAGGGAACGGTATGTGCATGAATGTTGAGGTATGCTGAGTAATGGAGTATAAGTTCTCTGGGATGGGGAGCTTGCTGAATCAACGTTAATCTTGTCCTTCCTTATCCTGATGAATGTGTTGGAGGCAGCATGTGTTCCGTGCACCGCGGAATGTGGTTGATGCGTCAGGTGTCCCCCCCCCTTTTTGCCCTGCTAATTGTGTTTGATGCATCATGCGTTCCGTACCCCACTGAATGTGGTTTAGGCGTCAGGTGTCGCCCTGGCTGAATTTATGTTAAGTTGTATCCCGGACAAGGAAGACCTGCTGGCTCGGCCGCGGCTTGCCTTGGGGAGAGCTGAACCTCGAGACCTGCTGGCACGGCCGCGGCTCGTTTTGTTGAATTCATGTTAGTTGTATCCCAGACAAGGAAGACCTGCTGGCTCGGCCGCGGCTTGCCTTGGGGAGAGCTGAACCTTGAGACCGGCTAGTACTGCCGCGGCTCGTTTTGTCGAATTTATGTTGAGTTGTATCCCGGACAAGGAAGACCTGCTGGCTCGGCCGCGGCTTGCCTTGGGGAGAGCTGAACGCTTAGTTCCCAGGTGGAAGACCAGTGGAGGAAGGAAGTTCCAAGACTGTTAGGAAAGTGTGTTCTGAGGGTGTTTCTCCTGGGAGAACGCGGAACCTCAGAAGTAGAGGTAGGGTGGGGCATTCTTGCCCGTGACCTCTGGCAAGCCTGAGGGTGTGGACCCTAGGTGGAAGGAACAGTGGTAGTCGTGGCTACCCTGAGAAAGGGAGTGGAGAAGGGCTATTGTGGGCCCGGGGTTACCACCCCCCACTTCGGATTTGCAGGGACCAGTGGTATCTGGGTGGCCTAGGGCCTGGTCCTAGTCACGGACAACTAAGGCGTGCCAGGGGGGGTGGCCTGGTTGGACCTATGTCTTTCTTATTTTTTTTATTTTTTTATTTTTCTTGATTTTTAGCCCGTGTGTGTCTATCGGCCCAGGTAGGCGTCGAACTGGAGGGTGTCTCGGTAGCGCGAGCCACGTCCATGTTCTACCGCCCTGCAGCAGGGAAGTCCATCACGGTAGTGATTGGTCTACCCGGCGTTTGGGCTGGGAGGAGCATGTGTTGGACGTGGCCCATCTGGCAGGTCCGCCCCTGAAGTTTTTATGGTATATGTAACCTGGGGAGGGTGATTTCCCCTCTGAGTGAGTGTGAGGAGAGAGCGACCTACCCTTCCGTAGGAATGCATGGGGAATGGATGAGTCCTCAGTAGTTCCCGGTGCGTAGGGTGTGCAGGGTCAAGTCTGGTATGTATGAACTCGTGAGATTGAATGCTGCGCAACGGTATATGAGGTATGAGTGTGTCTAGTGTAGAAGTCCCCCTTTTGGAAGTTGGCATATTTGTGGAATATGTGCCTGGAGTATGATTGGCCGGGGCTGGCTGGTGAGCCTGGCTCCCAGGATCTGGGAGGGTCTGCCCCGGTGGTGAATGGAGTGTTTAGCATGCTGATGTGAGGGGAGGAGTGAGCCTGGGTCTGCTTGTGGATTGACTGTCTGGTTTGAGTGTCATGAATGAGGCTGGGTTTTCCCCAGACAATGCTGGCTCCACCCCCTGGGGTGCGGCTGATGTTCCTAGCCTGGCCAGTGTAAAGAATCCCCCCATAACCAGTTCCAGCTGGTTCTCCCCCTGCCTGCCCCTTCAGACCAAGAATGTGTGTATAAAAAGGGTGCTGTGACACTCTGGACTTGTTCTTGTTCTCCACTTGAATCTACCAGGGGCGGCTGCTGCTTGGGCTCAGGGTTGGCTTGCCTCCCTGGGCCCTGCCCTGCTCCTGGACTTCGGAGGGCCTTCCCTCTTCCAGGAGCTGCTATGCTCCACCTGAGGTCCTGGACTGCCTATGGACTTTGTCATTTTTCATCTAGTGCTTGTGGACGCTTTTCTTTGACCCTCCAGCGCTTGGGGAGCGCTGTTCCTTCTGCCCAGCGCCTGGAAGCGCTGATCCCTGCCCCCCTAGCGCTTTGGGGCACTTCATCCATGTCCTAGCGCTGGAAGCGCTATATTCTACAAACCGGTGCCCACCCGGCATATGCCCTGTTTCACGGAGGTCCTACACCCCCAGCGAGTGCCTACCTCGCTTATCCCCCCCGCATTGCCGTATTCTTCGAGGGAGCCCACTCCTCGCCATTTCCCCCGAGTTCACCACCGCCGCCCGGGACCCTCGTAACTCCGCCCCCGGGCCGCGCTGGTATTGGTCGCCGGCCCGGGACTGATCCGTGACGTCATCCCCCCAGGCCGCGCCGGATTGGCTGCCGGCCCAAGGAGAGAGGAGAGGCCGGCCGGGTGTGCGCGACGACGGAGGAGCAGCGGGAGCCGACTCCGCGCTCCTCCTTGTGCCCAGGAGAACTACCGCTTCCCCCCCGGGGCCCCCATGAGCGAGCGGGAGCCCCGGAGAGCGAGAAGAGACCGGCACGTCCACTGACCGGTGAGTGCAGCAGGGAGGAGGGGCGTCGGGGCATGTTGCCGGTGCCCGCCCCTCCCCTCCAGTGAGTCCTCTGTGTGCTCCATGGTCCCGTGGGAGCCCCAGGTGATGCCGGGTCCCCCGAGGGAGGGGGGCCCCGCCTGCCCATACCATTCATTCCCCAGAGCCCGGCGAGGCTCTACCTTGGGCCCCCTAACCTCTCGAGCCTGCGAGGCTCCACCTTTGGCCCTTCCTTTTCCCGAGCCCGGCGAGGCTCTACCTTGGGCCCCCTAACCTCTCGAGCCTGCGAGGCTCCCCCTTTGGCCCCATTTACTTCCGAGGCCGGCGAGGCTCCGCCTTGGGCCCCCTTCATCTCTTAAGCCCTGCATGGCTCCACTGTGCCAATGCCCCCCTCGTTCTCGAGCCCGAGTGGCTCCTCCAGTTGGCACTCCTTGTCCCCAGGGTCGGCGAGGCCCACACGACGTCCCTCAGTTGCCCAGCACTTAGTGGGCAACTGCTACGTTTAGGTTTGCCCTGGGCTCCCTGCCATGAACATTGAGACTCTGGGCCCCTTGCCCTAGAAAGGCCCGCTGGCCTGTGGATGGCTATGGACTAAGACTAGAGTGATCCCTACAAGTATTCTATGTTGCACCTCTACCGGTGCTCCTGTATGTTGTGTACCTTGACCTCCTTCGCCCCCCCTCTGAATACCAGATGTCCCCTGTATGTGATTCCTAGCAGTGGTCCCTTGGCCCTGCGCTGTACCTTCTTCCCTGTAGCCCCTGCCCGTGCCCCTGGCACCTGGTACAATGTATGTTCCTATGTGTCCTGCTTAATACAGAAACTATTTTTATATATATATGGTGTGGAGTTCCTTTTGTGGGAGGTCGGGGATGTTGTTGTTGGTGGGTGCGTGCGCAAATGCTTCACATGTCCTCCGAGTTAGGCCTGGCTGCCCGCGCCGCGTTACCTAGAGGGCGAGCAGGGGTCGATTTTACATAGGAGTGGTGGTCTCTGACTGGCTGGGGTGCAAGTCCTGGCCGGCCGGGGGTCTCATTTCCTACACTTAGCGACTCCGATATTTCTTTCTCTAAGGTCATCACCTCCGTCTCCACTCTAACAATATCTTTCTGATGCTTCCTTTTATTCCTCGCTACCAGGGACAGAACTCACCTCGGATAACCGTTTTGTAGGCTTCCCAGAGTATCCCTGCCGAACTTACACTGCCAACATTTTCATCAAAATACTGGTCTGAGAGGCGTACAGTCTCTTTCTTTACGCACGGGTCTCTAAGATACCACGCATTAATGGGGGCAATTCTACCCGCCGACAGACTACCATTGTCTAATAGCAACCACACGGGGGAATGATAAGATATATCTCTGCTCATAAACCCTGTATCCCTGATGGTCACTGCTTCTGCGGCTCATATAAGAATATAATCTAAACTTGACATGCTACTATGCGCAGGAGAGACTTGAGTGTACTGCTTCTGTGTGGGGTTCAGTGTCCTCCAGCTATCTACCAGACCCAATGTTTCTAAAATTTCTGGGAGCCACCGCTGGGACTGACGAAGAACCCTCCCTGGGTGTCTATCAAGCTCTCCATCCAACACTGCGTTGAAGTAACCCCCCACAACGAGAGGGCCCCATGGCACCGTCAGAAAGACAGCGCCTAGGTCTCGGAAGGTGTCGGGTTGTAGGCCAGGCGGAACATACGCTGACAAGAATGTTACTGTCTTAGTCGACCACTGACCGGAAACACCCACATACCTGCCTCTCTGGTCCGCCCACGTTGATCGAATCTCAAAGGGAAAGGAGTTTTTTAACAATATTCCTACCCCCCTCGAACCTGTGGTGAACCCTGCGTGTGCTATTAACTTATATCCTCCTTTATGCAGTGCCATACATTTATTGCCAATCAGGTGTGTTTCTTGTAACAATACCACGTCTGAGGAGTGTCTCCGTATGAACTGATTCACGATCCCCCATTTGATCCTGTTGCCTAACCCATTAACATTCCAGCTCAGTATCTTCATCCCCAATCCTTTCCCTTCTCGCTGCATTTACCCAATTTCCATGATCGCATGCACCCGACGTGAACATACACAGTTATTCAATAATTTCAAAAAAGTTAAACAAAAACCAAAAACAATCTCCCCCGACCCCCCACCCAACCCCGCCACCCTGCACCCCTGCATCAGGCCTGAGCCCCACCCCAACTCACAGTGTGCCTGTTGCCCCCCCACTAATCTAAGGTAACTAAAAGTAGTAACGGGGAGGAACCCAATGCCCAGCCCCTCCCTCCCCCTCCACAGTATTATTCCTGAATTATACGTATCTGCAAAGTACCCCTGAGTGCAACATTAGTCCACTACCCAAGTCCACAGAGTAAAACACCATTGCCGTCGACACCTTCCTCATCCCTGTCCACCTTCCTCAGAAACGCAAAGGTGCTCTTCGGGATGTTCCGACGCCCTGCTGTCCACCCAGTCTGACGCTACTTCCGGGTTATCGAAGAACCAGGCCTTACCATCCGCTTCCACCCTAGGTTTTGCCGGATAGAGCATCGAGTATCTCAGTCCCTTGTCCCTTAGTTTCCTCTTTACCGGAAGAAAACTCTGTCTCATTTTCTGCACGGCCTGCGTAAAGTCTGGAAAGAAGGAAAGCGTAGTATTTTCATAATGCAGCGGGCCCGAGGAGCATGACGATTGTAGAATCACATCTCTGTCACGGATGTTCAGCACCCTGGCTATCATCGGGCGGGGTGGTGCTCCTGGTTTTGGCTGACCTCCTGGCACCCTATGTGCTTGTTCGATTGTGAAAAAGTTGGTGAGGCCCCTTGGCTTCAGGTGGTTAAGTACAATGTCTTGCACAAATAGATCGGGTGTTTGGCCTTCTGCTTTCTCTGGTACACCAAGGATGCGTACGTTGTTTTGCCGATTGCGCCCTTCGTAGTCGTCTAACTTTCGGCGGGTATCCTCCTGTGCCGCTTGCAGGTCCCGTACTTCCCGTTACAACTCCGCCATATCATCCACCAGGCTGGAAGTCTTTAGGTCAAGGGACTTAACCTTTTCGCTTGTTTTGGCGTGATCGGCCCGCAATAGGTTGACTTCCAACTTTACAGTGTCCAATTTAGCATCCAGTGCGTCCATTTTCCCGACCATGGTGGACTGGACGTTGTTTATCGCCACCATGAGATCCGTATATTGTCGGCTCAACCGAGTCACTTGGTGAGTCTCCACCGTGCGTCAGAGTCTTTCTCTGTTCCGAGGGCGACCCCTTGGGCTGAACGTATTGATCTATCTTGTGAGTCTGCACATTTTTCGGCCCACGCCCCGATCTCAGTGGAGGCTTCTCGGTTTCTGGCTTTGACGCTATCCTAGTTTTCACACCTAGCCGAAGCAGCCCCTTCAGCACCCTAGGACACCACTGCGGCTCCACCACCGTAAGTATGGGCGGAAAATCCGTTTCGCTCGCGGATTTTGCGGATTTTCGGTAAATTCGCAATCCACGAGATTCGCGAATCTCCCGCAAAATCGGCAAATCCGCGAGCAGCGGATTTTATGGCTTGCTCGCACTGTTCGCGTGAGTTCGCGGCTTCCCAGTACAACTTCGCGCCCCGCGAATAAGCGCTAAATTGCAGAAATACGATCTTAGCAAAACTGAAACTACTTACCAGGTTCAAAAGTTCAGGCTCATCATTAGTAGCCATTTCCTGTAGTGCTTCCTGAGGGGCCCCTCCAGAGTTCAGTTGCCTACTTGCAACTATTATGTGACCCTGCTCTGAACCTCAGAATAGTTACACATATGCCACAAAGGTCCTGAATTACAGCTAAGGGAGACAAGCAGGAGCCAGGCTGGAAGTTCAAATCCATTAATCAGCCCCTAATTCATTATTGTCAGTTGGGGCAGGGCAGGTGTTGTAACTAATTTTGCAACAATGAAAGCACTTAGCAAGTGCAAAGGATCACTAATCAGGAAGCACTAAGGAAGCAGGTGCCAGCTAAAAAAATATTCTGTGGCACATTAATCAGCCCCAAATTAATTCAGGTCACTTGAGGCAGGGAAGGTGTGCTTTGCTTTGCCACAATAATGTACACTGACTGGACAACCAGAGGGTGCTGTGATGAAACAGAGGGTGGCATGGGTGGGCCAGAGGGTGGCATGAGTAGTCAGAGAGTGGCAGTGGTGACAGAGAGTGGCAGTGATGAAGAAGAGTGTCCCAAACAGGCTGGACACGTAGAAACAACAAGTTCGCAAAACTTGCGACCCGACAGGTAAGTTTGCGTTTGCGAAATTGTACAAAACCCTCGCGAACTGGCAGAAACCCGCGCGAACACGCAAAAAAAAAATCCGCAAATTCGCGAGAATTCACGGATTTTGCGAATTGCGAGTTCGCAAATCCGCAAAATTCGCGAACGCGAGATTCGCAAAATTCGCCCATGCTTACACCACCGACACTCAAGCCCAAATCGGAAGGCGGCTCCCAACTATCTTCACCAAATGTTCACCCAAGTTCATCGCATCTTCAGCGGATGAGTTTCGGTTTCGGATGTGGGCCGCAACTTCCGGTTAAAAGACCCGCTGTTGTTCAACTAGAGTCCGGGTGTATGATGCACCATGGTCCCCGGATAAAATGGGGTGTAGGCCTCCAAACTCCAGACGATGTTCTGATGGGTAGGGATGCTCGATTCACTCCCAAATTTCACCAAGGGGACCAGCTTCCTTTCCCCTACCGTTTGCAGGGTTCGGGCATCAGGATTAATTCAGGATAGGCTCGACGGAGGGATGGAGTCTCCGGAGCTAAGCCTTCACGCGGCCATCTTGGTCACACGCGTGGCTCCTCCCTCAGTGATAATTTCTTGAGTTAAGATCGCAGCTGAGTTTTGCCATATCTTTAGCCAGAATAGACCAGATCGCGATTTGATAAAATCCTCCACATAATGTAAGTTTAGTTCTTTATGGCATATGTAGGTAGGTGATGAGATTAGAGCCCCTAAAATCTTTCTACAAAATCTATTTTCCTCCATTTGTATTCCATTACAATTTACATGCCCCCATACTTCGGCGCCATAAGTCACCGTAGGCAAGCATTGGGTTTTATAGATCTGTAATATTGGCATCACCACTTCGGCCTTCTTAGGCTGTCGTAGGCTAATAATGGAATTGATTGCCTTGCCAAGTTTACTTCTACCTTGAGCTATATGCGAGCGCCATGATCCTGATTCAGAAAAAACTAAACCCAAATAAGGGAAAGTGCTGGTGCTTTTTAAGAGATCACTTCCCGACATTATGTGCTTAATATGATGCTTTTTTGGCCCGCAAGACATTATATAAGATTTTTTTAAATTAGTGAAAAGTCCCAAATCCGCCGTGAAGGACACGAAAACCTAAAATTAAAGTACGTAGTGCATTTGGTGTGCGGCCCATTAGGACCGCATCATCCGCATATAAAAGTATGGGGTCGAATTGGCCATTAATTTTTGGTGCATCCCATGTTAATTCAGACAGGGAGTTATTTAGTTCATTAATATAGAGAATAAAAAGCAAGGGTGCTAAAACGCACCCTTCTCTCACCCCTCTGCCTATTAGGATGTTCCTAGAAACCTCTCCTTCATTATTAATCCTCACCCGTGCTTTCAGATCTCTGTGCAAATACGCCAAAAAGTGCACAAGTGCAGTGTCCAAACCATAATTTAAAAGAATCTCCCATAAACGTGAGCGATTAACAAAATCAAACTCTGAAGTTAAGACCATAAAACCCAAATTTAAAGGTACTTTTTTAGCAACAGTATATTTTCTCAATATAAGACTCAAATTTAGGCATTGTTCAACAGTTCCAATGCTACTCCTAAAACCTAACTGGCAACGATTTAAAATTTGCTTATCCTCTGCCCAATTCCTGATCTTATTAAAAACAACCCTGCCCAAAATCTTTAGAGTATTATCAATCAAGGATATTGGACGATAACAACTAGGGTTGGATCTGTCCCCTTTCTTGAAAATGGGCACAATTATACTTGTTGACCAGGTTTTTGGAGTTGGGGTGTTGGTCAAATTATTCAAAACGTTACATAAAGAGGGGACCAGAAATCCAGTTCAGATTTGATGAGATCAATTGACAAGCCATCTATGCCTGGGGCTTTATTCCCTGCACTTTGATGTATAGCGTCCTTTACCTCAACTAATGATATTTTCACATTGGTAACTGGGGGGTAGCTGTCAGTGCTTATTATATGGGCTGTATATATTCTTCAAAAGTGTTCCTCCCATGCCTTACAAGGTATATTAAAGTTTAAGGGAGTAATATTCAGTCCCATAGCCCGCATTGATTTAACCTCTTTCCAGAACCCAGTTACATCCTTGAGAGCTGCGGCGCAGGCAAGGGAGTCCCACCGTTCCTTCAATACCTCCTCTGTATGTAATTTGGTTGCTTTCTTATAGCGTTCTCTCAATAATCTGACTAATGTCATGTCCCTTGGTTCGCACTCTAATGCGTCGCGAAGAGCCCTATTGGCCCGAGAACAAGAGCCATCAAACCATCTAGGGTTCTTGCCCTGACTCATGGCAGGTTTAGAGATCTCCAGTTTGATTCCAGCGCATACCTCAGAAAAAGCCTGGACAATCTCTGTTCCTGAGCATGTATTAGACAAACACGTTTCCACTAACGACGGATAGGATTTTATAGTGCGGGCAAGTAAGGCTTTATTATCTATGCCCTTTCAAATCACTTTTAGTTTGTCTGTAGATGCCTCAAGGTTTTTCGCCCCTATTTCCTCTCATTTTTTAAATGTATTAAAAAAACTAATAGTTATTAAAATTGGATTATGGTCGCTGTAACTTGTGCCTAATACTTCAGCCTTGACTAAGAAATTCTCAAGGAGGAAGAAATAAAAACATAATCTATGGTAGTTGAATAACCACGACCTCTATAGGTAGGCAATACACATTTATCTAATTTTCTAATTTGCATCCAGCTTTATCCATTACATTAACCAGATCGCGAGAGGATAAGTAACTAGACAGTTCCTTCCATCTTTTACACGGGATTATCCGGGCGGATGTAGCAGTACATTTTTTATTCAAATGGGCATTAAAACCCCCCCAGATAAATTCCATCAAGTTTGCCGTACCTTTCCTCATCTACCAGATTATCAATAAATTCAAATAAATTGTTAAAATTCTTATTGGGCAGTGATGTGAAATCGTTATTATAAACAGTTATTAAACACAGCGTCATTCTCTGCGTATTGATCAGAGCCTCGAAATTCCCATTATTCGTCTCTATGGGTTTTATATTGCTGTCCGCAATAATCTTTATCCATATAGATAATCCCCCGCTTGGTCGACCAAATTCGGGACTAGGTACAATATTATTATAGCAGGCAAACCCGTCAAGCAACAGGTCTCTAGTGCACCAAGTTTCTTGGAACATTAGGATGTCAAATTGACTAACCAAATTAATCCACTCCATTATATTCAATTTAGCTTTTAAGCCTGCGATGTTCCAGCTAATCATATTAAAATTTTGATCTAATGGTCATGGATCAAAAATCACGGGACAAGTTGCCGATGATTTTACCAAGCAAATTTCATTGGAGGTATCTATCAACCTAGATTCGGCAATAGCGGAACAATTCAACAATGATTCCACTTGCTCTTCTACAATATTCAACAAGTCTTTTAAGGGTGGGATGTTATTACATTGTGTGTATTTACAACACGCAAGTCATTTAAGGGTGGACTGTTATTACACTGTGTGTAATAAAAACCCACAAGTCCTTTAAGGTTCGGCTGTTATTACACTGTGTGTAATAACAACCCACAAGTCCTTTAACCCGTTGCCTGCTGATGACGGAACCGCTCCGTCATCAGCTACGGGTGAGCTGTGCTGATGACGGAGCGGTTCCGTCATGGCCCGCTCGGCGCGCCTGAGCGGCGCGAATTTCGTGCCTGCGCTGCCGTTCTATTGAGCGGGGCGGGCCAAGACGGAACCGCTCCGTCACAAGCACAGGTCAACCGACGCTGGTGACGGAGCGGTTCCGTCACCAGCATGCGGCCGCCGCGCGGCCGCCCCGCCCCCTTAGCACTGCGGCGGAATAGCCGCCGCAGTGAAGGGGTTAAGGTTGGGCTGTTATTACACTGTGTACTACCAACCCACAAGTCCTTTAAGGTTGGGCTGATATTACACTGTGTGTAATACCAACCCACAGGTCCCTTAAGGGTGGGCTGGTATTACACTGTGTGTAATAATAACTCACAAGTCCTTTAAGGGTGGGCTGTTATTACACTATGTGTAATAATAACTCACAAGTCCTCTAAGGGTGGGCTGTTATTACACTGTGTGTAATAGTAACCCACAGGTCTCGTCCTCTAAGGGTGGGCTGTTATTACACTGGGTGTACATCAGGCACAATGCCATTCCAAGAGCCTTGCCCCTTTCAGTTCCAGAGAATGGAAACAATCTTAAGAAGGCGGTGACGGGTCACTTGCAGGAGTTTTAAGAGAGGGCTCTGAACTAGAAGAGGTGTGGAGAAGAAGACCCCCCAGAACATTCCTTTACATTCACAAGAGTGATACATATGATTGAAATGAGTCGAGGTGATGCCAGGTCCTGGTACTCTGGGATTGCTGTGAAGCCTTCCTCAGAGGAACACTTGAAAACAAGGTCAGAGACGAGCAGACCGTCGACTAGCGTTAGAAGAGGCATCTGCTTTGTATACGGTTGATGCATTGGGATGTTTTCATATCTATTCTGTGATTGCAAATTCATTTGAGTTTGCTTTTAGAATAATATTTTCAATATACATATTGATCTTGACTCGGTGCCTCAGTATTTATTTTTATCGATTCAGGATTCCATTCACAGCTATGCTGACATTTTTGCTTACCTACTCAATAAAAAATAAATATATCCACTTCTAGGCAACCTGGATTTTTTCTGTTTTCTCTCTTTTGTCTTGTAGTCAGTCCTGTGTACTCTTGTTCAGCTTGTGCATATGTTTACTTCACTGTTGAATGGTGAAAGTAAGAATTAAACAGAAGGTGGGGTGCAATGGTCGCATGAGTGCAGGATGAGTGACAGAGTGTATGTGTGATGTGCTACTGAGTGCCTGAACTCGCCATTAGCAGTCGAGGTACTTTCAATTATAAGCCAGACCTAGTGGCATTGTCAACACTTGTTCACACCTCTTAGTCTTAACTCTGATGATAACCTGGCTGAGGGGCTGCCAAGAGCCGCCAGAAGTGGTGAGCCTGTCAAGCGAGACAGGTAGGTGCCCGTCGCGATGCCTTTGTAAGTGATGCAGCTGGTTTTAAGATGGTATCAACTGGCAAGGGGAGCCCATGAAGTTTCAATGGAGTAAGGCAAATATGGTCATATGTCCTCAGGCCCTTGATGAGACATAGTGAATGGCCTCAAAGGGGCGGACAGGGTGGAGGTAGCGAGGCTGTCATGAAGGGCGTTGCGTCCATCCTAATAGTGAATGTCCTTAACCTGTTCCATGCTTGTGACGGAACTACTCTGTCACGAGCCACGGCGCGCTGTGCTCATGACGGAGTGGTTCCGTCACGCCGCGGCCACTCCGTCCACACTGCATCAATTCTGCGCCTGCGCGGCTGAATTGATGAGCAGGCGGGGCTGTGACGGAACCACTCCGCCATGAGCACAGGGCGCCCGTGGTTCGTGACAGAGTGGTTCGGTCTCAAGCATGGCGACGCCGCGCGACCCCCCTCCCCCCCAGCACCTCGGTGGAATTACCGCCATGGCCAAGGGGTTAAAGGGGCGGGCAGGGTGGAGGTTGGGAGGCTGTCACGCAGGGCGTTGCGACCATCCTAATAGTGAATGCCCTTAAAGGGGCGGCCAGGGTGTAGGTTGGAAGGCTGTCGCACAGGGCATTGGGACCATCCTAATAGAAGAGTATGAGAGCTTGAAACGCAGCTCAGATGCCGATTTCTCAGAGGAGCAGCTTCATTTTCTTTAGCAGAGAGAGAGGACAGCAGGCCTGCGTATTAGAAACCTTGATGCTTTGGAAACTGTCTTGGAAAGACCACTGTGCTGGTGCTTATACTTGTATAACTTCCAGCAGACACCGAACCATTCAGGTGCAGAGAAACTTGTTTCTTTTTGGCAACATCAAAAATGCCATTTAGCACTAAAGGGATATCATATGGTTCAATCACATTCAAATGTACTGGAGACCTTGCAGGTAATATTTCCAAGGAGAACAGAAGGCTCTCAGTGCAGAGCAAGAATGGATGTGCAAAGCCTGTTTAAGATTTTAGGTATCCCATCTCCTCACCTACTGTGATCTATAGATTGTACTAAATTGTACAGAAGACAAGCAATCCCTAACTGTTTGTATTCATTCACAAACTGAATGCCTGTTCTGATAAGCTTATATTTCTTTAAACCTCCAAAATCTAAGCATCAATTGTGCATCATGCAGAGTAAAATGATTTTCAGGGAAGAAGGATCCTCTTTCAACTTCAACAAGCGATGATTGTAAAAGAGGCCCCTCTAATCTAATCTGCACTGCAAGGTCTGGGTTTGATACTTCTTCTGGCCGCCTTGGAATAATCCAGTCTACCATTAAGAGTGCTTCCAAAATTCAATTAGGACTTTTGGAGATATTGAGCATGTTAGATGGCCTGGGTCTCCCTTCCATTTTTTCTGTTGCCTCATGTATTTTTGCTGGTGTTAGATGCTTTGGGCACTCTGCCACTGCTATCCAGTGCCACAGTGCAAGTGCTCCCTATTGTAAAATGATGTATGTATTGGCGATTCCATGTTTCGCTATTTTGGTTTACTTGTCAGACCCTAGTCTAGTGCACTGAGTGTCCCAGGGCAGGTAATCCAAATACTGCTGGTGGGCCTGCAGCACTGGTTGTGCCACCCACAGAAGCAGCCTCGTAAAATGTGTCTAAGGTCTGCCATTGCAGAGCCTGCGTGCAGTGGTACTGTCATGCTGACTGGGCAAGTGCACCAACTTCCCAGTCCCTAAACCTTCCATTTTCTTCATATCAGTCACCCCTATGGTAGGCCCAGGGACAGGGTGCATTGTAAGTATAAGGTAGGAAAAACCCTGATGTGTATGGCATGTCTTAATAGTGAATTACAGCCATTTTCGTTTTCACTATTGCAAGGATACCTGTTCTCCATAGGCCAGAATGGGCTGTTAGAATTGTTACATTTTATAATCCTAACAGGCTCCGAGAACATGGTAGAAATTCGAGTTTACTATGCCTGAACTCAGAATAATAAAATACATCTTTTAGTAAAGTTTATTTTAATATTCTGTGTTTGCAAATATCGCTTTTAGAAAGTAGGTATTTGCTTTTCTAACCATTCAAACCTGCCTCTGCTAGTTTGTGTATTCCCATGTCTGGTTTCTGTGAGTGACAGGGCTGGGGAATTCCAGGAGACAGGCTGAGTCACCCAGTGGTAAATAGAGAGATCTGCATCTAGATGGGAGGGAGGAGTGCACCTGAAACCTGAATAGGGCTGTGCCTGCCTTCCACAATGCTGGCTCCACGCCCTGGGGAGCGGCTGATGTCTCTGCCCTCCACTGTGAAAGGAAAGTAGAGATCTGGTAAACAAAGTGCTCAGGAACTGGTTTGGACTAGGCACAGGCCCCTCTCCCCTCAGAAAACAAAGGATTTTGGGGTATAAATATTGGGACCCTGCTCCTAAGAAATTAGATCACTTTGGACTACAAGAAGAAACCTTTGCTGTGGAGAGGAACCTGAAGAAACTGAGGAGAGACTATACCCAATCTGAAGTGCTGCTTAGGGGATTGGCCTGCAGTGGTTGCCTTACTGCCAAAGGAAGGAGAAAGGAACTTTGTGTACTTTGCTTTGAACTTGTGAAGGATCTCCAAGGGCTTGGAAAAGAGCTTGCCTCCTGCTGAAGTCTCAGAGACAACAGACTTCACCCTCCAGCTCCCCAGAGTTCTTGTGGAAGTGACTGCTGCTGTTTTGGGCCTTCTGAGGAATTGCGTGTCGCAAGGAGCTGGATGCAGGACTCAACAAGAAGAAGCGTGTCGCTGTGCCTGACGTCGCAACTCCAAAGGAGGGTATCGCCGCTGATACTGTCGCACTGCACCGCATCGGAGAGAAGCGTGCCGCAACGAAGAGGAAGCATTTCGCCGTCGCTGCAGCTGCTGTCGCAACACCGAAGAAGGAGGGTGTTGCCGCTGGAGCTGTCACATTGCACCACACCGACCAAGAGCACCTCGAATCCCCGAGAAGGGTGCCGCCATCAGAGCTGCTGCCGTAGCATCTTGGATGTCGCCGCTGTAGTTGTCGCATTGAGCGGAAGCTTCACGCATCGTGGGAGAAAAGCGTCGCCGCTGGAGCTGCTGCCGTCGCATCGTAGATGTCGCCGCTGTAGTCCACGCATAAGACCGAGAACTTCTCGCATCCCCGAGAAGCGTGCCGCATCTGGAAGATCTTCATGTCTTTATTTCTTTGCACCTGAACTTTGCCGCATTTCCAATTGCTGTGACATTGCTTGTCGTGGAAGAGGAACGCAACTTAAGGTACATTCTCGCAGAGTGTTGCATCTAAGAACTAAACTGAACTAAGCTTAAATCTACCATCTTAAAGTAATCATAGTGTGTATTTTTGTCGTTTATGGTTTTGTGGTAACTCTATATAGAGTCTACTTATTTTTTATATAAAGCCTGTGTGGTAGCCATTTGTAGTGTTGTCACTGGGTTACTGTATGTGGTCACAACTGCTTTGTGGAGAAGTGTGCCTCACCCGTTAGCGGAGGCACACCCGGACGCAGAGGTCAGACCCGGGACCAGGGTTCAATCCCCGACGCGGTAGCGTCTTGAGCTCAAAGTGTCCACAGACTCGATAATTCTCGCCTCGTTGCTTACTCGAATCATGGTTTCACACACTGCAACTCTGGACAATAGCTTGCTTAATCTCCACCACGGCCCCACCGCGATGGGATGCCTGGCTTTCACCTTGGAGTTGCCCAGTAGGGGTTATCTCGCAGGGAAAAGCCAGGATGGGTTCCCAAAGCAAGCGCCTTGAGACCTTACGGTGAAAGGCGCTATATAAGACCCTCAACTTACATATGATTATCGATTATTCCTTTTGAATTGTCGTTCACTGTCAAAACATAGCGCCGAAATGGCATTGCTAATAGAGGAACATACTCCTGATATATTGTTTCTCACAGAGACATGGCTAACATCTGAGTCTGTAGTGTAGTTCCTAGTTTCCCACTAGGCCCTGCGCATTGGAATAACATAAACAGTAGTATCGACCTGGAACTGCAGATATTCCAGGCCTCCACTGACTATGCTAAACTTAATTGGGTTGTGTTACCAACTAGCTCAGAGGTCACTGGAAACTTTCTTCTCTGCATAGGAAGTGATCAGCTTCCTTGGCACAGACAAGAAGGGATTCAGTTTTCCAACAACCGTGCAACATGACAACTTTGCTCCTCAGATCAAGAGTCGATCTCTAGGGTCGTGTGAAACAATAGACATGTATTTCACTCAGTCAGTCTAGTGCAGTTTACTTTCACGAGATGTAGAGAATAGAGAGACGGGCGTTTGTCAATAAAGGGTTAACATTTATTGAACAGTCTTTCTTCTCGTACAAGAGAAATGAATTGCCACAATTGCAATAATTGTTATTATAAAAAGTACGTACAGTAAGATAAGTATTGCGAAATAGAACTGTAAAAGCATTGATATGGTTTCTTAGCCATACAATGGTTTAAAAGTAATAAAACATATATATACAGTCATATATACATTAGGCTAACATACTCAACTGGTGCTTCTAACTAAGCCTACCCCAGTGTGCCTGACCTAAGCCTAACACGTGAAAAGGGGAGTAAGTAAGTAGCTTAAGTTAAGTTGGTTTTGCCAAGGTTTGTTTCAAGAATTCTCGTCTAAGGGTTTAGTCAACACCATACCTCTGAATAGAATGATGGAGGATTGGTATCTCCTTCAGGGGTCTCTCTCGATATCCCAGTCACCCGCGAGGGTAAACCGGAAGCGCCGGGACTGGATTTCTCTGCACGAGAAAGGCAGCGGCTTCTCTTCAGCGCGTCGAGGAAGGAGGGGGGACAGCGTCCGCGGGCAGCTGGAATCTGCTGGATGTCTTCGCAGAGGGACGGCTGTTCAGCTCCTTAAGCGTACTGCACCATAGGTCGCGCTTTAGGGGCGATAATGGTATCAGCAGCTTCACCACCACAGGATAGCAGGCTGCAGCGACAGAGTGCTAGATTTACCAACACGGGTCGTGCAGGCAGCTGGCTTCAGTAGCACGTACAACAGGCATTGCTTAAGGCAACGTTGGTAATATTTATACCTGACAGGTGCCGGGTTTGACGCAAGTTTGCTGGACATAAGACGTCAATTAAAGATGTCACTAGGAAGTGATAGTTATCAGTTGCTCATTAGAGTTCCATTACTAATCAAAACATAGCAAGCGGGGATTTCCAGGTTTGCTAAGTTTTTATCTTGTTGAAGAACTCGGGGTGTTATCTAGGAATATCAGATAGTGACTGCTGCTCTGTCATTGCACTAATTGGTCGCAAAGGAAGTGGCAGAGGGAACAATGCTGGAATGTGGCTCTGTTCGTGTGAGGCCAGAGATGACTTTTCAGAAAATCGCACTTGAACGGTTATGCCAATATAGGGAATAAATGGATTTATAGCCGAATAGGGGCATAAGGTCACAGTATCGATCAGGAACCTAGATAAACACGCAACACCCACTCCACGGGTTAATGTCCATCAAAATTACTAAAACTAAAGCAATTAGATGCATGTGTAACATTGCCCACCCCAAAATACATAAATGCATTCGAAATAGGCGTACTTGTAATACATGGAATATAGGTACTGTACGTTTTTTTTTAAAAGCATAGAAATCATTCAAATAATTATTGCATATGAAATCATTGAACGATTATGCATAAAGAATTACACATGAAGTATCTCTGACAGAAGAAATGCGAGATAAATCATCACATAAAAATGCATTGTAATAACATGTGTGCTAGAGGCTGGTGTAATATTGTTATGTCTCTAGATGTGGTTAGAAATAGAAGTGTGAAGCTTCTGTTCTCTAAGAATAGTTTTTACGTTAAGCAAAGAATTGTTCGTGCCAAAAAAGGTCAATATTAGAAAAATTGTCCAATTCAAAGAAAATCGATTTCCAAAGCTCTTGGCAGTTTTTGTTGATCAAAACTGAAGGCCGAATTCAGAGTTCATGGGAACGCTGTGTGTCGGAAAAGCTTCTAAAAGTTATTGTTTCTGTACGGGTGAGAACATCGTATCAGACAGGCTCTCAAAGAATTGGCCTACAAATTCAGGTGATAGTTCAACCAAATTAGATAGTGCTGTAACTTGGCAGGTGTGAGAATGATTGCTGTCATCGTATTCAGGACCAGCAATGCTCACAAATGGCTGTACCTGGGTGATGCTGCTTTTGTCGCTTGCTCCACTGTTACCACTTGGCTGTAGTACAGGAGTCTCCACAAATGCCGTCATCAGGATTGGTAGCCGCTGGGGACAACACAATGCGTGAGCCGTTATTGGTACTGCTGATGGAAGTGAAAGACAGATGTCCAACACGCATTCATCGCCGCAAAGCATACACCGTAGCACAGGTAAAATGCAATTTTGCCATATCGGTCTGAATGAAAGGAACCAGGTCATGTTTAGATCTCTCAGCCTGGCCAATCCAAGGACGTTAGTTATCCTGTCCCGGTAGCGCATTGCTAGGATTGTCTCTTCCATTCCCATGGGAGCTATGTCTGAGCCGAGGCTTGCCATAACGTAGCAGGAGGGTCAAAAATAGAATCCCTGCGACGAGTCCCAAAAATAATGGTATGCCGCCAAAAATGGAGTGCACAAAATTAGGAAAGATTCCCAAAACTGCCTGGAAGGGTGTTAGCAGTCCCGTAAAGACTGTCTTAAATATGCCTGGGATGCTTGTTGCACTAGACATGTTAAGGAGTTGGCTGAACATTTCTACGAAATGCACGGGGCAATTTGTTGATAAAAGGTCATGAATTTCAGTAGCTGTCCTTGCAACTAGAAGATCATACGTCTCTTTAGATGACGTTATAGGCACTGTTGTCTGTAAAAGTACAGATTTCATTTTGCTTAATGTATCAATTCGTATAGAATAGAGATTCAGACGAGGCCAGATGGGAGTCACTATGTCTGGAGGCCCACTCGGGAACAATGCTTGCATACAACATTTGACCATGGACGTTACTTCTATTAGATAACTTTTCCCTGGCGTGAGGCCACAACATCTGTGATCCGTTCTAAGAATGTAACTCCCGTTTGCGAGTTGCATAAAGAAGGACTCTATCTGAGTTGCAGGTGTGACTAGCTGGTGGCATGAAAGGTTGTTTGAATTTCCATCACATGCTCCGTGTAAATTAATACCCTGACACAAAAGTATACCGCTTAGTGAATGTTTACAGTTATTACCACTAAGAAATACATTTTTGTCACTGTCACTATAGCAAGAATGAGTGTATGGTAATTTCCATTCGGATTTTACATATCCTTTACCCAATTGTTCATACTGGCCAGCAGGTATGTACTCAAGGCACTTTTTAAATCGGAAAGTTGTTATCGGAATTGTGATAATTCCGTGTATTATCCATTCAATGACAGGACTCTCTGACATTGTCAATGGTAATCTCTCGAGTTTTTCGATGCTCAGGATTGTATAGTCTGCTCCTTTCTGTGCCAAACTGATCTGTTTATCAGTAAGGTTAAAACTAAAAAATAATGACGTTGTGTTGATTAAACGCCAAGGCACATAGCCTGAACGAAGATTTTGCAGCGTCCAGCCTAATTCTATAATAGAGCGTAATTGAGACTGGCCATGTTGTAACATTAGCAAATCTCTGTCTATCACATCAAAGGCAGAGGATACAATATTGTCCAACGAATATATTCTGGAAGACAGAGTCGTTAACCCATTGTCTACCACAGAAAGTGATTTCTCCAAATTAATACGATCAATTTCTCGTATTTTTTCAGCAGTTTCAATTTGCTTTACTTTCCAAGCCTCGTTGTAAGCAGCATAGATACTGGTCGCTATGAAACGCTTTTGACGCTGTTTGCGTGGTCCAAGAATGAAGTCGCGCAAATCAGCACCATCTTTTAACAAAGACAAGTGTTGCTTAATTTCAGCCAGTGTGGATGTTGTTAGCCATTCGAGGCAGAGTTTCCCTACACTGTATGTTGTTATAATCCCTGGATGTTGTCTCTGGGAATATCTCGAGTCTAATCTGGTCATTTTTAAACCCTGTGTTTTATTCAGAAATCTATCTTGACAGCTATTTGTATCAGTAGGCCAGATTAACCATTTTTTCCAATCAGGATGTGTTCTGTTGAAATGTAAAATTTGTGACACGTCTAACTCAATATCTGTGGTTGTATTCTCAGCTATTGGCTTTGGAATAGACGGTGTTCTAAGGTCTTTGTTCTTAGCTAGGCCAAGACAAGATGTTTGGTGTATTGTGTCATTTAAAAACAACATTTGTTCTGGTATCATGCAGGTTCTAAATAGTGCTTCAATGCCTTGCACCTGCCAATCTTTTGTACCCCAGATTGTTTTCGTTTCAATATTATTTTTCCAATAATCAAAACCAAATGTCATCATTTTGTCATAAAATGCTTCTGAATATATCAATTTATAATTTGTCAGCATTGTTTTCATTCCTGTTTTATCTAACAGTTTGTAATAAAACGTTTCTGCATTACTGGTGTTAAACCCTGAGAAGTATTTGAATTTCTCAAAAAAATGCTTTAGAACTGCTTTTAGGTGGTGTAGAACAATGTTCCCATTGATTATACATAAAAACATTTCTAGGCTGTGCAGATTTATGCAAGTAGTGATCCCCATAGTGGGTGTAACAGAATAACTGCTCATAACTAGATGAACCTTGTAAATAATCATGATCTGTGAATCTAGCTGACATTACTAAATCAGACATCATGTCATTAATACTGTTAAAGTCCCAATCATCAGAGAATGTACTTGGTGTCACAAAGTCACTTAAGGAAACCTTTAGTTGATGAGGATACTTCGGGATTTCGACCGGACCATAGATCTCATAGTCTGTTTTCTCCCATACTACCCCACCAGGTATTGGAATTGCTGTGACATTTACTGTTGACAGTTCTCTTTTCTTCACGTGGGATGATCTGTGTGGTTTCAGGACTAGGTTGATGTTCTGACTTGCTGTGTCCATTGTAATATATTTTCCTTCAATGAATTTTCCCAAACACAGTACCATGATAAGCCAAAGCAGGAGGACAAATACCCCTAGACCGAACCAGAACTCTAGCCAAGGGGAAACAAGGTAGATTTTCTTCAGTTGATGAAAGAGTTCTGTTGCTTTTTCTTTAAAAGACTTTTTTGTTTCTGGCATCACTTCGGGGTCGTTTAAATCTTCAGAGAAGTTGTCGAAGTTGATGAAATAACCAGAGGCAGTTCTGTCAATTGATGGGATTGTTCTTTCAATCTGTCTCTCGGTAGCACTTTCTGATGCCACATCATTGTAGACTGGTGTTGTTTCTTGACGAACTGTTTCAATCTGTGTTTCAAGAGGCACGAGTTCCATGGCATTATTGCATAGTCCTTCATTGTGCACTGCAGGCTGATCGAATGTGATTAGTCTTTCAGTTTGAACCTCTTGGATTGTTGCAAGTTTGGGTATTCTGTTGTTTCTTGGGAGTCCACTGGGCCTACTGTTGATTATAGGCCACATGCTTGTGGTTTTACCAGATCGATAGACACGACTCTGTTCTCCTTTTTACCAGCAAGGGGCGGTAGCATAACTGATCTTGTTCCGGTGACTGCCAAGACAGGTACTGCTTTTCTGTAAGAAGGCCCAAATTCCTTCTTAACCGCGATCTTTTCTCTGACTAGATCCCCAATCTTTGGAATCCAGACAGGCCTTGCTGGGGCTGTTGCGGGTGGTGCCTCGTCAGTGGTACTTGGCTGTTGCTTTAACTTTATGTTGCTTAATGATTTTCTTGTTTCATTCAGTTCCTGTAAAACAGCCAAACGATCTTTGATGTCAAAGTGCTTTGTTTCTTTTTGTACCACTGACATCTGACTATCGAGGTCCTGAACTCGCATTCTAATTCCGAACAATAGTTCGTATGGGCTGAAACCTTTTAGAGAATTTCTTGGAATGTTGTTAAGACTAGTCTGGACACTTATTAAATGTTTGACCCACCCAGCGCCTGAACCTAATACCTTCGCTGTTATAGATTGCTTTATGTCCCGGTTTTTTCTTTCTACCACACTATTCCCTTCGGGGTGCGACGGACAAGAATACCGCAACCCAATTCCCATGCTAGCCATGGCCTCCTTATAGGCTCGAGAGCTGAAAGCAGGACCCTGGTCAGAATGGAACGTGGTAATTGCGTATGTGCCAATAAAGACTCGCAAATCTTTTATAACCGTTCTAGCGTCAGCCGAGCGCTGGGGCCACATCCATATGAACCTCGTACAGGAATCCACTACTACCATGATATGTCTATAGTTGCCGTCCCTTTGTAGGGGACCACAGTGGTCCAGGTAAACGCATGCAAATGGTTTATCCGAGATGAGAAGGGGTGTCTGCGCTGGTCGTTTTACTGTTGATACTTTTATCCTTTGGCATATGTCGCATTCTAATACATACTTTTTAGTTTGTATTCTCAAGCGAGGCCACCAATATCTCTGTTTTAATAGTGATATTGTTGCTGAAACGCCAGCGTGTGCAGAAGCAAGTCCTTCGTGTGCCGCTTTGATTAGTCCTAGTCTGTGTTCAATGTTTGGAATTACTCTATCCCCCACTCCAGGGATTCGAGCAAAAGGAACATTATTTGTATCCGTTAAGTACAAGTACTTTTCAGGAAACCCTTTTGGGAGTGTTTTCTTATCATTTTTTACTGACGTACTGACAGCTTGTAGAATATCGCTGTCTATTTTTGTTTGTGACCGAGTTATCGCAGCTACGGAAGCCGTTTGCACAGCTGCCTTCGCGGCTTCATCAGCCAATGAATTCCCTGCAACGTGAACGCCATCACGTTGATGACTCAGTGTATGTATCACGTGAGTCTTTTGTAGTTCTTTTTGTAAAAGAACTACCTGTTCCCAAAGCATTTTATGCTTTATTGTGCCACCTTTTGCATCTTTGAAACCATTTTCCACCCAATTCTGCAAGTATTCATTATAAGATTGTACGCAATAAAAAGAATCGCACACTATTAGTGTGGGGAATTCGCGATCGGAATTTTCTAGCGCCATCTTAAATGCTACTAATTCAGCTCGTTGAGCCGAGCAATCTCCTAGAGATTGTGTTTTGGTGACCAGTGGTCTAAATTTTCCTTTGTGCCAGTGACCTTTTACAATCGCGTACGCAGCACTGTACGCTTGCTTACCCCCAACTGCGGGTTGTGCTGATCCGTCAGTATATATAATACTTCCGTATTCTTCGAGAGGCAGGATTTCAATTGGCAGAGGACATTCATATTCATATTGTAAAAATTCCTGTGTTTTTAAGTTAGGATCAAATTCGTAAACTACGTCTGTTGCAGCAAGAGAATTAACCTACTGAATCCACCTCGGATGCAAAGCTTTAGCATTAGGAATGCTTGCTTTAGTTACCGCTTCTAAAGCCGGTATGGGTGTTACGATTATTATTCGTTTACCTTGTGCTAGGGGCCTTTCTTTCGCTACAGCAGTCTGAACCGCAGTTAGAATTTTCTCCGTTGAACTGAATTTTATTTCAGCCTTTGTGTACAAATGTGATTTGTAAGCTATTGGTACCTTTTCTCCCTCATTAGAGGTTAGGTATGTGAATCCGCATCTTCCTGGGATGACTCGGATTACAAGATCACGTGTGTTGTCACGTGTATCTAATTTTGTTTTTGCTAACATGTCTGTTTGCAGTGATCTCAAAATTTCTGTGTGTTTTTGAGTCCAATTGATTTGTTTAAAATCAGGTTTAATTAGTTCGTAGAGAGGTTTAACCCTCTCTGCGTAATTTAGAATGTAAGTTCTTCCGAAATTCAGAAAACCTAGAATGGATTGTAAATTCTTCAGCGTTTTTGGAGCTTGGAGTACAGCGCACTTCTCTAAGAAGTTGTCCGCTAGGCTTTTCCCTTCACTTGATAATTCGTACCCTAAAAATAGTACTGTCAGATGGGCAATTCGGGACTTTTTAAAGTTGAATTTGTAACCCTCTGCTGCGAACCCAAGTATAATGGTGTTCACTCTCTTCAAGTGAGTATCCAAGTCGTCATCTGTGAGATAAATATCATCTACGTAAGATAATGCTTCATCATCATAGATTTGTAGTAACTCTGTTACCCTAGCTGAGAATAGTCCTGGGCTGTTCTTGAACCCCTGTGGGAGTCGACAGAATTTTTTCTGCGACCCAAATGCGGAGAAAGCGGTCAAATATCTGCTTTCTGGTGCAATGTTTTGACAAAAGAAACCATTAGATATGTCTAATGTTGTTTTATATTTTTTCCTAACTATATTATTCATTAGGGCTGCACTATGCGAGTTTTGTACTGCAAAAGTTTTGCAACATGTATTAAGATGTCTGTAGTCCAAAACTAGACGATATGAATTGTCTGGCTTGGAGACAGGAAACAAAGGATTGTTCATTTGAGAGGTGCATGTTTCAATCACCCCCTGGTATTCAAGTTGATCTAAGATCTCCCTGACCTGTTTTTTAGCTTCTTGCTTAATGGGATACTGCCGCTGAGCAGTTGGTTCACTTTTTAATTGGATTTTGTGAGGAGGAGAGTCCTCATCCCATCCTACATGATTTTTATATAATGCCGGTGCCTGGGCTACTGCCCATTTCCTTGCATATGTATATTTTTTGTGAATCGGAATGTGATTCGAGAAGGCAGGCATAATCACTTCTTCGCCACGAGGGCACTCCCTGACAAACTCTGGGGGCCAATCTTTTTCAGCTAACAGAATATCATAGCCTTTTGAGAGCTTATCCCAAAATAGACCCTTAATTTTCCTAGTCTTATCACCCTCCATACGCAATGTTATTTCGTATATTTTATGGGGCTCGCTAAGTCTGGCGTCGGCAGTTTCAACCTGAATGTATTCATTCGTGTCCACTGTCTCCAGATGACTCATCAAGTTCTTGCGCGCTATACTGATTTCTGCTGCACTGTCCAACATTGTCAATGCCCACTCCCCGTTTTTCAACTGTGTCCTCAGTATTCTCGGCATGGTTGATTACTCTAATACTGGCTACCTTCTTTTTAGGAAATTGAGATTTTTTACTCTGAGCAGGTTCCTTGTCTTTGGACTTGGTGTGCTCTCCTGGGTCTGACCGTCCTCTTCTTTCCGAATTCTGTGGAAGAGATCGAGAGGGACGTGTATCAATACTTTGATATCTATCAGGTTTTTTCAGATTATCCCTATTTCTAAGGTTATATCTTTTCTCAGAGGGCTCCCTCTGGGGAGACTTGCGTTCTCGAGTCGGAGTTCTTTCCCTCCGTCGAGGAGACCTTCCTCTGGACTGGAAAACTTTTTCCTTGGGAGTGGATTGTTTATTTCCATCCCAGCTCTTTTTAGGAGTGTTTAAATTATTTTTAATAAATAATTTTTCAGGATTTTCGAGCAGTTGGGGCTTTACTGGTTTTCCACCCAAGCTGTCTCTACCTAATTCTTCATAGCATTTTTCTATGATTTTTGCAAGCTCAACAGGATCTTTTATATCTGTTTCCCTCAACTTCTGGAGAATCGCCACAGATGCTGCTTCTCCTTTAATGTTGGCTAATAATATAGCCGTGACCTGCTTGAAGTCTTTCAGTAATTTCATACCTAGATTTAAAGCGGGCTCTGGACCGAATTCATTTTGAATCTGTTTTAGCACTTCTGGTATTACCGCCATAGACGGAACACCGTGTGTTTTTGTATAAATGGAAGCAAACACTGTACCCCAAGTGTCACAGTCCTCCACGTGTGGTGCGATTCCCATAGGAAGGCAGATGGTCAAGATTCTGTGTTTCTCAATAGGGGTAGTATCAGGAAATACTGCCTCTATTTGAGTGATTTTCTGTGCTAACCAGAAAGGAATTTGTTCCCGTTTTACGGGTGTTTTACCAAGACATGACTGTATGTTCTGTGGTGTAATTTTATTTGTGTTCCCCTGGTGAGGGGTCAGCTGGTGTGAATTAACAGCTGGCTGGACTGTTGCAGTCCGCATTACATATTGGACTAATTGCCTATGTATTTTTATTAGTGTTTTGAGCTGTGCTAACAGCTCTTCTCTTGACATTCTTGCAATGTCAGGATGTGGTGTGTAGCTGGCTAGAACCGGCCACGTTGCTCCTGGTCTACCTAGTGGACCGAGCCTAGTTATGTGATTATTGTGTTTTAGGGCGCCATTAAACCAGAGCAGGTGCTCTTGAAATTTAAGTGGGATTTCAATCTCCTCGAAAGGAGCGTACTCTCCCGGAGGTTCCTCTATTTTGTAATAGTGAAACTCTCGTGTTGTAGCGTTTGCCGCTGGAAAGTTTATCCATGAATAGAATACCTCTGTCTGCCGATACTCGTGAGCCTCTATCACGAAAATTACTGTACCACCTTGAGGTGTCAGTCCGTTTTCTATAAGTTTTAACGTTATAGATCTTCTTAAGTGAACCGGGATGATAATAGCATCCGGGTCTGCTTGTTCGGGACCTTGCTGAGTCGCATCTACTGCGGCCCCAGAGGTTCCGTTATTTTCTGGCATTGTAAAAAATGCAAGGTTTGCAGAGTAGGTCTCCAAGGAGACAAAGATTAGGTGCACAATATTTTGGAACACTGTATCCTTCAACGTTGAATAAACCAGAGCTTTACATAGGAATCTCTTCCTACTAAGGTCGGGCGGATTTTAACCTTTCACCCACTCCAGACGTCTATTGGAGTATTTACGGGAGAAAGGGGTCTGTGAAATATGCACGACTGAGTTACTCTATAAGTCTTACGTTAGTTTATCGCCTTACCAAACGTTGGGCGCCATGTAGTGTAGTTCCTAGTTTCCCACTAGGCCCTGCGCATTGGAATAACATAAACAGTAGTATCGACGTGGAACTGCAGATATTCCAGGCCTCCACTGACTATGCTAAACTTAATTGGGTTGTGTTACCAACTAGCTCAGAGGTCACTGGAAACTTTCTTCTCTGCATAGGAAGTGATCAGCTTCCTTGGCACAGACAAGAAGGGATTCAGTTTTCCAACAACCGTGCAACATGACAACTTTGCTCCTCAGATCAAGAGTCGATCTCTAGGGTCGTGTGAAACAATAGACATGTATTTCACTCAGTCAGTCTAGTGCAGTTTACTTTCACAAGATGTAGAGAATAGAGAGACGGGCGTTTGTCAATAAAGGGTTAACATTTATTGAACAGTCTTTCTTCTCGTACAAGAGAAATGAATTGCCACAATTGCAATAATTGTTATTATAAAAAGTACGTACAGTAAGATAAGTATTGCGAAATAGAACTGTAAAAGCATTGATATGGTTTCTTAGCCATACAATGGTTTAAAAGTAATAAAACATATATATACAGTCATATATACATTAGGCTAACATACTCAACTGGTGCTTCTAACTAAGCCTACCCCAGTGTGCCTGACCTAAGCCTAACACGTGAAAAGGGGAGTAAGTAAGTAGCTTAAGTTAAGTTGGTTTTGCCAAGGTTTGTTTCAAGAATTCTCGTCTAAGGGTTTAGTCAACACCATACCTCTGAATAGAATGATGGAGGATTGGTATCTCCTTCAGGGGTCTCTCTCGATATCCCAGTCACCCGCGAGGGTAAACCGGAAGCGCCGGGACTGGATTTCTCTGCACGAGAAAGGCAGCGGCTTCTCTTCAGCACGTCGAAGAAGGAGGGGGGACAGCGTCCGCGGGCAGCTGGAATCTGCTGGATGTCTTCGCAGAGGGATGGCTGTTCAGCTCCTTAAGCGTACTGCACCATAGGTCGCGCTTTAGCGGCAATAATGGTATCAGCAGCTTCACCACCACAGGATAGCAGGCTGCAGCGACAGAGTGCTAGATTTACCAACACGGGGTCGTGCAGGCAGCTGGCTTCAGTAGCACGTACAACAGGCATTGCTTAAGGCAACGTTGGTAATATTTATACCTGACAGGTGCCGGGTTTGACGCAAGTTTGCTGGACATAAGACGTCAATTAAAGATGTCACTAGGAAGTGATAGTTATCAGTTGCTCATTAGAATTCCATTACTAATCAAAACATAGCAAGCGGGGATTTCCAGGTTTGCTAAGTTTTTATCTTGTTGAAGAACTCGGAGTGTTATCTAGGAATATCAGATAGTGACTGCTGCTCTGTCATTGCACTAATTGGTCGCAAAGGAAGTGGCAGAGGGAACTATGCTGGAATGTGGCTCTGTTCGTGTGAGGCCAGAGATGACTTTTCAGAAAATCGCACTTGAACGGTTATGCCAATATAGGGAATAAATGGATTTATAGCCGAATAGGGGCATAAGGTCACAGTATCGATCAGGAACCTAGATAAACACGCAACAAGTCCGACCCTGCGGTTGTAGAAGCTCTTTTACCAGGCTTCCAAATCAGTCGGCTAGACCGACCCAAAGGGAGAGGAGGAGGTTTGGCAGTTATCTATAAGGAACAGTATCATTGTAGAGTTGTCCCTGAAACCATCCCGGACTGCGAGAGTCTTGCCTTTAACATCGAACTCTCACCTAATAGCTGCTTCTCGGGCACTCTTGTCTACCACCCTCCAGCCCCCCAAAGCAGTTCCATGGATACCTTCCTTCAAGTGTGGCTGAACGAGTCAGCACCACAGCCAATTTTACCCTGCTGGGTGACCTCAACCTGCATTTTGACTCCTCACTAGACCACACAGCCACCTCCCTAGCGGACAACCTAGCCGCCCTCCAGCTCACCCAACGTGTCACAACCCCTACCCATGTCAAGGGTCACCTGCTGGACCCTGTTTTCAGCAATTGCCCTGAGCTCCTAGTCGGTCCATCTATTCCCCTGCCATGGACAGACCATTTCATAGTCCCCATTAACTGGACCTTGTTCAAACCCTCATCCACTATACCCACTCCCAAGCTCAGGCGAGCCTGGTCCCGTCTTGCGGTGGATAATTGGTCCACTAAACTTGCCAGCACTCAACCCCGTGATTACGAGGACTCTGGCATGGCCTTCCAAGCCTATGTCAACTGGATCACACAAACATTAGACTCCACTCTCCCAACAAGTAAGACCACGCTGAAACGCCCCCACAAAACTGCCCCCTGGTACACGGACTCCCTTAGGGACAAGAAACGTCTATGCAGGAGGCTGGAAAGACGCTGGCGCTCAGATTACTCGGCTGACAATAAAATCTGTTACCGAGAATCTATCAGCGAATACAAAACGCTAGTTAAATCAGCTCAGGCCACATATTTCTCGGACAGAATAGTGATGGCCAAGTCCAAACCGAAGGAGATTTTTCACATTGTGAAACAATTAACAAGGCCTCCCCCCGCATTGCAGGTCGAAAAAACCACTACCCAGTGCAATAATGTTGCGGAATTCTTCTTTCAAAAAGTAAACACCATCCACTCAGCCTTTCCCCCACCCCCAAAACATTTCACCTCACCTACCCAATTGAATAAATCCCGAGCACCAGACCCCCTCCTACTACCCCAATCTACTCTGACTCAATTTCCCTTATTCGACCTCACAACCCTTGAATCCTTCGCAAGGAGAGTCAAATCTGGATCCCCTGACGACCCCGCTCCCCCAGACATAATAATGGCCGCCTCTCAGGTCACCCTGCCTATAATTAAGGAGGTATTAAACACCTCAATCACCTCCGGTACCGTTCCAGTCGTCTGGAAGCAGGCCATGGTCAGAGCGCTCCTAAAAAAGCCCAGTCTAGATCCTACGGACCTGGGCAATTATCGACCCATCTCTCTGCTCCCCTGGTTGAGCAAGATCCTAGAAAGACATGTAAATCATCATCTAGTTAACTTTCTGTAAAGTTTCAACTTACTAGATCCCACGCAGACGGGTTTCAGACCGAAACACAGGACCGAGACCGCCCTCCTCATGGTCACCGAGGAGGCTAGGAAAATCCTGGATCAAGGAGGGTCAGTGGCAGTGATCCTCCTTGACCTAAGCGCAGCGTTCGATACGGTTAGCCACAACACCTTGCTACACCGTATGTCCTGTCCCGGGATCAAGGACAAAGCCTGGCTCTGGCTCAAATCCTTTTTAGAAAACAAATCCTTCAGAGTCTTTGAAGGCGAGTCTGTATCCTCCAGCAGACCCTTGAAGTGTGGAGTTCCCCAGGGCTCCTCTCTGAGCCCCGCACTCTTCAACCTGTACATGAGGCCACTGGCTGAAGTCGTCCGCCCTTTCGGGATTAAGATCATCTCGTACGCGGACGAAACACGGCTTGTGGTCTCTCTGGGGCAGGAGGACGACCGGACAACATCAGGTGGGCTCAGAGAATGCCTAGAAGAGGTGAAGACCTGGATGTCATCTTCATCCCTCAAGCTGAACGGGGACAAAACGGAGCTGATGCTCCTAGACCCCCCAGACCTTCGCCTCCCTGACACCCTATGGCCCCCGTGTCTGGGCCCTCCACCAACTCCTAAAGATAACATCAAAAGTCTGGGAGTGTGGTTGGATAGCTCCCTTTCCTTCAATGTGCAGGCTACAAAATTGTCTGCCACATGTTTCGGCATCATGAGGATGTTAAAGAAAATCTTTCCTCTCCTTCCCATGGAAGCCAAACAGGTGGCTATGCAAGGGCTTATACAGTCTTGCCTTGATTTTAATAATGTGCACTACCTTGGCGCCCAAAAGTACACTCTGCGCAGACTGCAAATAGTGCAGAATTGTGCAGCCCGTCTTCTGCTGGAAATCCCTCGTAGACAATCAGTGAGGGCCGCTCTGGTCAGCCTTCATTGGCTACCAGTCCGCCAAAGAATTCTATTCAAAGCGATGTGTATTGCCCATCAAGCGTTCTGGGACACTGGGCCGAGTATTACTCATGACCTAGTCACCCACTACATCCCCAACAGGAGTCTTCGTTCTAGCCAGACTTTTTTGGCAGTGACTCCCAGAATAAAAAAATCTAGGGGGCATATTATCAAGCCTGTGCGCTAAAATTATCGCCGCTTTATCGGCCGAAAACGGCCGATAAAGCGGCGATAATGGGCTTGATAATATGCTCTATGGAATTCCAATCGAAGCACATGTTAGATGTGAAGACATCTAACATGGGCTTCGATTGGAATTCCACAGAGCATATTATCAAGCCCATAATCGCCGCTTTATCGGCCGTTTTCGGCCGATAAAGCGGCGATAATTTTAGCGCACAGGCTTGATAATATGCCCCCAGATCCGGTGGCAGGTCCTTTGCCCATAACGCCTCCAGAACTTGGAACACCCTCCCACTGCACCTTAGGTCCAATCCCAATCTCACTGCATTTCGCAAACAGCTTAAAACTTTTCTTTTTAATTCACTGTTGTAGACCTTCCTCCCTTCCCCTGGGTGCTCTTGGGTAGGTTAGTGGCTATTGCTAGCGCTTAGACGCCTCAGGGCAGCAATTTGCGCTCTACAAATCGACATCATAATCATCATAATCATAAGAACGTATGATTTACGATTTATATTTTTATTTATTTAACTCACAGCGCCTCTGAAATAAGCCTTGACTGCTCGCGCCATGCAACCTAGAGGGTGAGCAGGGGTTATTTTAGGTGTGTAATCCCCATGTCCTGACTAGAGGAGAGGGCCCCTATTTGTCACAAGTACCTACCTGTGCCAACCAGAGACCCCCAAATCTAACATTAGCAGGCAGCGGAAGGTATTCTGGTGGGTTTGTATTTGTGACTCATGTACAGTGACTGGTGAATACTACAATACCGCATACTTTTTGGTAGATTCCTTTTTGATTTTTGGATTGTCTATTTTTGAAAGATGCCTAATTCAGTAGAGAGAGTAGAATCTGTAGCCTCCCTTATTTGAGAATAGGATGAAGAGAGGCTGGGATGCTACACAGTAAGGCAGATGAAGTACTTTTGCAAGAAATTCAATGTTTCCACTTCTGGATTTAAAGTGAAGGAAGAATTCTACAAGGCGCTGAGGGCCTGTGTAGAAGCAAGGAAAACTCCTATGATTGAGGAGGATGATGATGCAGAAGTACAACAGGAAGAGCCATTGGGCTCAAGAGGAAGGAAGGCACCTTCCCCTGCAGGTAGCATTGGCTCTAACAAAAGTCTGTCTCCAGAGGACTTGGAGGACAGAGAGAGAACAAGAAGGCATGGAATGGAGATGACCAGGTTCAAGGTGAATCGGCAATAAGAAATAGAAAATAGAAGGTTAGATCTTGAGGAAAAGAAAATACAATTGGAACATGAAAAGGTTTTGAAGGAGTTGGAGTTAAAAGCTAAAAGTTTAGAAGGTACTCCCTCTGGTGGCAGAGTACCGTCAGTACATACAGAAAGTGGAGTGTATATTCCCAAGGATGTGGTGAAAGAGTTTTACAAAAATGATATTGGTCAGTGGTTCCGAGCCTATGAGGTAGCCATGTCTTCCCACTGGGTCCCTGAGAGAGATTGGGGAGTGGGGTTTGTAGGAGAGTAGGGTCTGCTATCCTATGGTCACCCCAAATTTTTGCTTTTTGCTTCACTGGTTTCTGACTTAATGTGGCTGTGGGCCTGCTAATCAGACCCACAGCCTGCTGTTCTCTCTCTAAATTACTGCCAATGCACTTTAGGTGCATTACGAATTGGAACTGGTTCACCTTATGAGCCCCTGTATTAGTGCACCCTAGGTGCCCAGGGCATAGGTGTATCCAAGGCCTACCAGGGGCTGCAGCATGTATTGTGCCACCCCTGGCCTGGCCTCCATATTTGACACAACTGGCTGATCACTCAGCTGGGGGTAAGTCGGTGTAACCACCTCTTACTTAGGTACAGTATGTCTGTGCCTAACCCTAAACTGGACACATATGTTCCTATAAGCCACTCCTATGGAAGGCCTCATCAATCCTGGAGGCAGAGTGCTTGGAAATATGTGAGATGGTGCTCTAGCATGAGCTGAGCCTGTCTGCAGCTGTCGGGAACCACTCCCTAAGCTGTTCCGGGATATTGCCATACCATATACTCTTAAGTGCATTATAATCCTTGCGGTTAAATGCTATCTTTGGTTTAGCTTTATCAAAACATGTCGAGTAAGGTGTCATACGAATTGGAATACTATCCCCTCGCCAGTTCTGGCGACGGGGATAGCATTCCACCCTTCTAGAGGGACACGACATGTGTGTAGCCTTAACCCCGGTTAAAGTTAAACAGAGCCTCAGCATCACAAAATGGATGCTGCCACCACAGACACGAATCTGGCCTCCTGCTGCTGACCGAAACTCGGCAGATGGTGGCCTGGACAAAGGGTTTCCTGCCTTGGGAGGTGCGAGCACCACCCCAGACAGGATTTTGTGTATTGGGTAGGACAGGGCTGAATAGAATCAGACATGCCCGGGGCACACAAGGTGTCCCCGTGCATAGGCCAGTCCAAACCGGTCCTGGGACTTTCCAGACCCAGGCCTGGCACGGAACTGGACAAAGGAAAGGGGGTGTAACCGCCCCCCTTCCTGGTTCCTCCCAGAGGAGGGACCTAGTAGGTGATCCACCCCTCAGATTGGGAATAAGAGTGGGAGCAGTGCCATTGCACAGCAGATCATCCTGAATCAACTTTACACGAAGAAGAAGACTGGACTTCGACATTCTGCTGCACAGAAGACTGAAGAGAATCTCCCTTGTGGCCTAGGAGTGGCCACCCTGTGAACACAGGTACCAACCAGCAACTCGACATCTGCTTTGCCGCCGCCTCCCGCCGGAGCCCGAACCCAGAGCCCAACAAGAACCAGACTCCCAGACCTCTCCGAGCCCGATCCACATTCCCTGCAAAGAAGGGACCCGTGGAGGCACCGAGTGACGTGGGACCGGACCTCTTGGAAGACACTCGAAAAGCTGACTGTGCAGCTTCTGAGGCATCCTCGACGTTGTGCTTTGGGGACTGAGAACCCCCACCACCGAGCAGTCCTTGCACCGAAGATCAGCCCTCCAGCATCTCCACGATCTGCGTGGGGCCCTTTTGCATTGTGCCACTCGACGCGCCATCCCGGCCACTAGCCACGTGGTCAGCGGCCATCTTGGCGACGAACCCGAAGATTTACACAGCAGGTCTGGTTGCTCCAGACCTACCCAAGCTCCTGTGAAAAGGAGCACCCACTCTGACCTTGCTGGTCCGAGTGTTAAGCATCTTTCAACTTCTGCCTGGCTTGCCTTTGCCAAGGCCTGTTTGCTCCGATCAAGGTGCCGACACCGCCAACAGCGAGAAGCCTGCGTGGGACAGTTCGTGACCGACTCCTGGACGTCCTCGACCCCGGGTATCCACGTGGCTGCAGAAAGAAGCTACCCGACAACGCCTGTTTGCACCCGACATCGCCTGGTTCCAATCTGGTTCCACGGTAGTCACTGGCTAGTGACTTTGAACACTGTCCCCTCTGCTTTCAGGTCTTCAGATCCACCCTTGGATCCACCGGAACTCTTCTCATCGAGCCGCCTGCAGCATCTTCAGCTCCAAGTACCATCGACCAGCGTGACGAAACCCGACACTACTTCGACCCTGTGCACCCGCTTCCTGTGGGTGAGGTAACTCAGCTCCGCCGGTGCTCCTGCACTGGTACACATCCCAAGGGCCTGTGTTTTAAGTTTCAGCTCCGTAGGTCACTCGGAAGGTTCCTAACTTTCTAACTTTGTACTTTTTACGCACCATAGACTTTACATTGGAAAGTGCGTGCACTTTGAACACTGCACCCGAGTCCCGTGGGCCTCTCCCGACTTAGTCACTGCTAGTCTCGAATAGCTCCAGCGATTCCCAAGGCCCTAGGCCTCTCCACTTTCCCATTGGTATCTCTTATACCACTTTCTTAGTATATGGTTTAGGTGGCCCCTAGGGCTCATCCATATTGTGCAACTTTTGTGTATTTTAAACTGTCTTGTGATTTAACGCTTGTGCTTCTGTGCTCATAAAGAGTCCAGGGGATTTTATAGTTAATAAATCAATATATATTTTCAATATATATCTGTGTGGTGTCCCTTTCATTTGGTATACAAGGGGGTTGTGTATGGTATAACAGCTGGCTTCACATGCCTTTCAGAGTTTAGCCTAAGACTGCTTTGTCCACGTTACCACTAGGATAACTGGTCTACAAGGTTGAATTACAACCATCATCATAAGGGTTGCTTGGCATGGTACAAAGTGATCACTAGAATTAGTGAGCATTATATACCAGGCCAACTTCTCACATTGGTGAGCAGCGGATTGGGATCTGAGCTTGCTGTTGTTTTACCATTACAATCTTTGAGATTATCATTTGAAAGATCATACAGGTACCTGCTAGGTACATATAAAACAAGACTAGTATACTTAAGTTCTACTGAACTTAGTTGTTGTAGAGCAAAGGGAGTAGCACACCCTAGCTACAACTACTAGATAGGTTTAGTAGGTAAACACCAGTGTAGGTAGATTGCAACACATCCACCCACACTAGAGCAATGTCTGGAGAAGAGGGTTCCACTGGGAATGTCTCTGTTGAGAGTGACCCTCCAAGGGCACCATCCAAATTTGCTATTTTTTCCTTTAAGGAATTAAGACAGCTTTGTGTCTTAAGGGGTCTGAAGACAGGGCCTTCCCCTACTACAGACCACCTAAGAGAGCTCTTAGACCAGTCTGAGACTCTAAAGCCCTCTAAGGCAAACCCCACAGGGAATGCTGAAGGAGGCCATCCTTCAGAGGATGACACTGTAGACACCCCTACCCCTATCATCCTGGTAGATGAGGAAGCCTCCACCACTGGAGCTCCTCAGGTAGATGTAGAGGAAGAAGAAGAGGAGGAGGAGGTGGAAAGCAGTGAGTCAGATGATGACAGAGATAGTCAGGTGCTGGTCAGTAGACTGAACCAGGCTAACTTAAGCTTACTTGGGAATGAATCAGGTAACAACCCATTCAGACCCCCAGGTGGACTTAACCAGGGACATAGGAGGAGGAGGAGTCACTCAGGTGAATCCAATACCTCCCATGTCTCTAGAGGCTCTCATGGTAACTCCAGGAAGGAGATGACTAGCCCTCAGAGAAGGGAACATGAGGCCAAGATGAGAGAGGCTGAGCTTAGGATCCAGAGGCAAGAGTTAGAGGTTGCCCTGGCCAAGGAGAAACTTGCTAGAGCAAGACAGCCTAGAGAGAGTGGGGTAATAGAACCCACTGGTGGCAGCAATATCCACAAGGATAAAGACAGGTCTTTTGATAACAGAAACCTGAGTAAGATTGTGCCCCCCTACAAAGCTGGGGAGGATATCCATAAATGGATTACTGCAATGGAGAGAGCCTGCAGAGTACAGCAGATCCCTCAGGAGCAGTGGGCAGCAATCTTGTGGCTCTCCTTTGAAGGTAGAGGCCGAGACAGACTCCTCACAGTTCGTGATGGGGATTCTAGAAACTACCTGGTCCTGAAGAGTGCTCTGATTGATGGGTTAGGCTTAACCACTGAACAGTACAGGTTAATGTTCAGAGATACCCAGAAGACACAGACTCAGGACTGGTCTGAATTTGTTGAGTGTGCCACTAAGGCTCTGGAGGGATGGTTGCTGGGAAGCAAGGTTACAGACTATGAAGGATTGTATAATTTGCTGATGAGAGAACAAATTTTAAATAATTGTCAGAACCAGCAGTTGCATCAACATTTGGTTGACTCAGATTTGACCTCTCCCCAAGAATTGGGAAAGAGGGCAGATAAATGGGTAAGAACCAGAGTTAAGCAAAAGAACCAGAACCAGAACCAGGGTGGTGACCAGAAGAAAACAGACCAGAAGGGTGGGGAGCAGAAAGCTAAAGACCAGAAGTCTTCAACAGGGCCCCAAACTGAGACAGAGGGTGGGTCCCAAACTTCCAAGAAGAAGAAGAAAGAAGGTCAGAAGAAACCCTGGTGTAAAACTTGTAAAAACACCTCTCACTGGACAAGTGAGTGTAAAAAGGGTGGTGCCCCCAGCACTGCAGCCCCTAAGGCACCTGCACCCACTAGTACAGTTAGCAGTGCTGGTCCTCAAGCCAAGGGATTAGTGGGTATCACTTTGGGAACTGAAGGAGATTCTGACCTAGTCAGAACCCTTACACAGGCTGTTCTGGTTTGTGAAGGGGACATAGATTTGACCCCTGACATAAGTCCCAGTAACCTGGGCAAATACAGACAGACGCCTTTGATCAACAACAAAGTGGCTCAAGCTTACAGGGACACATGTGCCAGTGTCACTATGGTGACACCTAACTTTGTGGACCCTGGCCAATACATGCCAGGCGATGATTACCTGGTGACCAATGCCAGCAATGTCACTACTACACATAGTGTGGCACTTGTTAACTTTTCCTGGGGAGGGGTAACTGGCCTAAAGAAAGTTGTGGTTAGTGCTGATCTCCCAGTAGAATGTTTGTTGGGCAATGACCTGGAGAACTCTCTATGGTCAGAAGTTGAGTACAGGACTCATGCAGAGATGTTAGGGATATCATCACATGTCCTTGCTGTGACCAGGTCACAGGCCAAAAAGTGCCTCTCTGAACCTCAGGTCTTGGATCCTGGAACAATGGACCAAGTACCTTCCAAGAAGAAGAACAGGAGGGTTAAGGCTGCGCCTTCCCAACTGCCTACAAGTGAGGATCAGGCTTCACAGGAAACTGATCTTGAGATCCCTGAAGGAACTGTCTCTGAAGAACTTGAGCCTGATCAGGTTGAGTTTCTGGGGACAGGGGGACCTTCTAGGGCAGACTTGGGGCAGGCTCAGTTAACCTGTCCTTCTCTTGAACCCCTCAGACAGCAGGCTGCTGCTGAGGCTGCTGGGAATGCTCAAGGTGCCCATAAAGTATATTGGGACGATGGACTCCTTTATTCAGAGGCTAGAGACCCCAAGCCTGGTGCTACCGGGAGGTTGGTTATACCTCTGCAATTTAGGGGCTTCCTACTCACCTTGGCCCATGATATTCCTTTAGCAGGACACCTAGGCCAGAATAAGACCTGGGACAGGCTTGTCCCTCACTTTCACTGGCCTCACATGTCTGAAGACACCAAGGAGTTTTGTCGCTCCTGTGAAACCTGCCAAGCCAGTGGTAAAGCAGGTGGAACAACAAAGGCCCCCCTGATACCACTACCTGTGGTGGGGGTTCCCTTTGAAAGAGTGGGGATTGATATTGTTGGTCCAATGGATCCCCCTACAGCATCTGGGCACAGATTCATACTGGTGGTAGTGGATCATGCCACCAGGTACCCAGAGGCAATTCCACTTAGGACCACAACAGCTCCTGTTGTGGCCAGGGCCTTACTTGGAGTTTTCTCCAGAGAGGGGTTTCCTAAGGAGGTAATATCAGATAGAGGTGCCAACTTCATGTCTGGATATTTGACAGCTATGTGGAAGGAATGTGGTGTCAACTACAAGTTCACCACTCCTTATCACCCACAATGCAATGGGCTTGTTGAGAGGTTCAACAAGACCCTAAAGGGCATGATTAAAGGATTACCTGAAAAGCTCAGGCGAAGATGGGACATCCTACTGCCCTGCCTTTTGTTCGCTTACAGAGAGGTCCCTCAAAAGGGGGTTGGCTTCAGCCCCTTTGAATTGTTGTTTGGGCACCCTGTAAGAGGACCCCTGTGTCTAGTGAAGGAAGGATGGGAGTTACCTCTCAAAAAGCCTAAGCAAGACATAGTGGACTATGTACTTGGTCTCCGCTCCAGGATGGCAGAGTACATGGAAAAGGCATCCAAAAACCTTGAGGCTAGCCAAGAATTACAGAAAGCTTGGCATGACCAAAAGGCTGTCCTTGTTGAATTTCAGCCTGGACAGAAGGTATGGGTGTTGGAGCCAGTGGCCCCAGCAGCACTCCAAGACAAGTGGTCTGGACCCCATACAATTCTGGAGAAGAAGGGAGAGGTTACCTACTTGGTGGACCTAGGAACTCCCAGGAGCCCCCACAGGGTGCTCCATGTGAACAGATTGAAGGCATATGTCAGCAGGGCAGACATGGGCTTGCTCATGGCTACAGATGAGGGGCAGGAGGAAGAGAGTGACCCTCTCCCAGACCTGCTCACTCAGAACCCTGAGGATGGCTCAGTTGATGGTGTGGCCTTAGGTGGCAGCCTCACTGAACATCAGCAACATGACTGCAGACAAGTTCTACAGGCATACAGGCGTATGTTCTCCTTGACACCCAGTCAGACTAACTGGTGTACACATGTGGTGGACACTGGTGACAGTCTTCCTGTAAAGAGCAAGATTTACAGGCAACCTGACCACGTCAGGGACTGTATAAAGACTGAGGTGCAAAAGATGCTGGAATTAGGTGTCATTGAGCCTTCAGAGAGCCCCTGGGCTAGCCCAGTGGTTCTGGTCCCCAAACCTCACACCAAAGATGGCAAGAGAGAGATGAGGTTCTGTGTGGATTACAGAGGACTCAATGCTGTCACCAGGACAGATGCACACCCTATTCCAAGGGCAGATGAGCTCATTGACAAGTTGGCTTCTGCCAAATATTTGAGCACATTTGACTTGACAGCTGGCTACTGGCAAATCGGGTTAGCCGAGGAGTCTAAAGCCAAAACAGCATTTTCTACCCCTAGTGGACATTATCAGTTTGTGGTGATGCCCTTTGGTTTGAAAAATGCACCTGCCACCTTACAAAGGTTGGTGAATCAAGTCCTCACTGGGTTGGATGACTTTTGTGCAGCTTATCTGGACGATATTGCTGTCTTTAGCTCCACCTGGGAGGATCACCTGGTCCACCTGAAGGAAGTGCTTGAGGCTCTGCAGAAGGCAGGCCTCACTATCAAGGCAACAAAGTGCCAGATAGGGCAGAGCAAGGTTGTATACCTGGGCCACCTTGTAGGTGGAGGCCAAGTTCAACCACTGGAGAGTAAGATCCAGACCATCAAGGACTGGTCCCCTCCAACCACCCAGACTCAGGTCAGAGCTTTCTTGGGCCTGACTGGGTACTACAGGAAGTTTGTTAAGAACTATGGGTCCATTGTGACTCCTCTTAATGATCTGACATCCAAGAAGATGCCCAAAAAGGTTCAGTGGACAGAAATCTGTCAAAAGGCATTTGATGACCTGAAGAAGGCCATGTGCTCTGCACCTATCCTGAAGAGTCCTGACTACTCAAGAGAGTTCATTGTCCAAACAGATGCTTCTGAGTTGGGAGTGGGAGCAGTGCTTTCACAGCTTAATGTAGATGGCCAGGACCAGCCCATTGCTTTCATTAGCAGAAGGCTGACCCCCAGAGAGAAACGTTGGTCAGCTATAGAGAGGGAGGCCTTTGCTGTGGTGTGGGCCCTGAAGAAGTTGAGGCCATACTTGTTTGGTACCCACTTCAAGATTCAGACCGACCATAAGCCCCTCTTATGGCTTAATCAGATGAAGGGTGAAAACCCCAAACTACTCAGGTGGTCCATTTCCCTACAGGGGATGGACTTTACAGTGGAGCACCGCCCAGGGACTGACCATGGCAACGCAGATGGTCTCTCCAGGTACTTCCACTTAGAACATGAAGACACAACTGGTCAAGGTTAGTCTAATGTCCCTGCGTTTGGGGGGGGGGGGGTTATGTAGGAGAGTAGGGTCTGCTATCCTATGGTCACCCCAAATTTTTGCTTTTTGCTTCACTGGTTTCTGACTTAATGTGGCTGTGGGCCTGCTAATCAGACCCACAGCCTGCTGTTCTCTCTCTAAATTACTGCCAATGCACTTTAGGTGCATTACGAATTGGAACTGGTTCACCTTATGAGCCCCTGTATTAGTGCACCCTAGGTGCCCAGGGCATAGGTGTCCAAGGACTACCAGGGGCTGCAGCATGTATTGTGCCACCCCTGGCCTGGCCTCCATATTTGACACAACTGGCTGATCACTCAGCTGGGGGTAAGTCGGTGTAACCACCTCTTACTTAGGTACAGTATGTCTGTGCCTAACCCTAAACTGGACACATATGTTCCTATCAGCCACTCCTATGGAAGGCCTCATCAATCCTGGAGGCAGAGTGCTTGGAAATATGTGAGATGGTGCTCTAGCATGAGCTGAGCCTGTCTGCAGCTGTCGGGAACCACTCCCTAAGCTGTTCCGGGATATTGCCATACCATATACTCTTAAGTGCATTATAATCCTCGCGGTTAAATGCTATCTTTGGTTTGGCTTTATCAAAACATGTCGAGTAAGGTGTCATACGAATTGGAATACTATCCCCTCGCCAGTTCTGGCGACGGGGATAGCATTCCACCCTTCTAGAGGGACACGACATGTGTGTAGCCTTAACCCCGGTTAAAGTTAAACAGAGCCTCAGCATCACAAAATGGATGCTGCCACCACAGACACGAGTCTGGCCTCCTGCTGCTGACCGAAACTCGGCAGATGGTGGCCTGGACAAAGGGTTTCCTGCCTTGGGAGGTGCGAGCACCACCCCAGACAGGATTTTGTGTATTGGGTAGGACAGGGCTGAATAGAATCAGACATGCCCAGGGCACACAAGGTGTCCCCGTGCATAGGCCAGTCGAAACCGGTCCTGGGACTTTCCAGACCCAGGCCTGGCGCGGAACTGGACAAAGGAAAGGGGGTGTAACCGCCCCCCTTCCTGGTTCCTCCCAGAGGAGGGACCTAGTAGGTGATCCACCCCTCAGATTGGGAATAAGAGTGGGAGCAGTGCCATTGCACAGCAGATCATCCTGAATCAACTTTACACGAAGAAGAAGACTGGACTTCGACATTCTGCTGCACAGAAGACTGAAGAGAATCTCCCTTGTGGCCTAGGAGTGGCCACCCTGTGAACACAGGTACCAACCAGCAACTCGACGTCTGCTTAGCCGCCGCCTCCCGCCGGAGCCCGAGCCCAGAGCCCGACAAGAACCAGACTCCCAGACCTCTCCGAGCCCGATCCACAGTCCCTGCAAAGAAGGGACCCGTGGAGGCACCGAGTGACGTGGGACCGGACCTCTTGGAAGACACTCGAAAAGCTGACTGCGCAGCTTCTGAGGCATCCTCGACGTTGTGCTTTGAGGACTGAGAACCCCCACCACCGAGCAGCCCTTGCACCGAAGATCAGCCCTCCAGCATCTCCACGATCTGCGTGGGGCCCTTTTGCATTGTGCCACTCGATGCGCCATCCCGGCCACTAGCCACGTGGTCAGCGGCCATCTTGGCGACGAACCCGAAGATTTACACAGCAGGTCTGGTTGCTCCAGACCTACCCAAGCTCCTGTGAAAAGGAGCACCCGCTCTGACCTTGCTGGTCCGAGTGTTAAGCATCTTTCAACTTCTGCCTGGCTTGCCTTTGCCAAGGCCTGTTTGCTCCGATCAAGGTGCCGACACCGCCAACAGCGAGAAGCTTGCGTGGGACAGCTCGTGACCGACTCCTGGATGTCCTCGACCCCAGGTATCCACGTGGCTGCAGAAAGAAGCTACCCGACAACGCCTGTTTGCACCCGACATCGCCTGGTTCCAATCTGGTTCCACGGTAGTCACTGGCTAGTGACTTTGAACACTGTCCCCTCTGCTTTCAGGTCTTCACATCTTCAGATCCACCCTTGGATCCACCGGAACTCTTCTCATCGAGCCGCCTGCAGCATCTTCAGCTCCAAGTACCATCGACCAGCGTGACGAAACCCGACACTACTTCGACCCTGTGCACCCGCTTCCTGTGGGTGAGGTAACTCAGCTCCGCCGGTGCTCCTGCACTGGTACACATCCCAAGGGCCTGTGTTTTAAGTTTCAGCTCCGTAGGTCACTCGGAAGGTTCCTAACTTTCTAACTTTGTACTTTTTACGCACCATAGACTTTACATTGGAAAGTGCGTGCACTTTGAACACTGCACCCGAGTCCCGTGGGCCTCTCCCGACTTAGTCACTGCTAGTCTCGAATAGCTCCAGCGATTCCCAAGGCCCTAGGCCTCTCCACTTTCCCATTGGTATCTCTTATACCACTTTCTTAGTATATGGTTTAGGTGGCCCCTAGGGCTCATCCATATTGTGCAACTTTTGTGTATTTTAAACTGTCTTGTGATTTAACGCTTGTGCTTCTGTGCTCATAAAGAGTCCAGGGGATTTTATAGTTAATAAATCAATATATATTTTCAATATATATCTGTGTGGTGTCCCTTTCATTTGGTATACAAGGGGGTTGTGTATGGTATAACAGCTGGCTTCACATGCCTTTCAGAGTTTAGCCTAAGACTGCTTTGTCCACGTTACCACTAGGATAACTGGTCTACAAGGTTGAATTACAACCATCATCATAAGGGTTGCTTGGCATGGTACAAAGTGATCACTAGAATTAGTGAGCATTATATACCAGGCCAACTTCTCACAGGGTTGTGGGGAAGGTTCCTTAGTGAGGGGCGAGATACATTGTTAGACTAGCCTTCTGATGTCCACAAGTCATACAGCCACATGAAAGATGCATTAATGTCTAGATATGGTGTGACCCCTGAGCTCTATAGGCAGAGGTTCAGGTCTTGTAAGAAGATAGAGAACAGTACCTTGGTGGAGTATGTCACTTTCTTTTGCAGAGCATTGGATGGTTGGGTAAAGGGCAGCAAGGTTAATGATTTTCAAGGTATCTTTGATTTGATTGCATGGGAGCACTTGTCTGATAATTGTTCTCCACAGCTACAACAGCACCTTATTGATAGCAAGCTGACTAACCCTAGGAAGCTTGCTGAGGAGGCGGATTGCTGAGTCAGTACCAGAGTCCACAAGATTCACATGGGAGACTCAGCCAAAGGTGGGCAGGATCCCCAGCAGAATAGTGGGGGGGGGACAAGGGCAACCTAAGGAGTTCTGTAGAGGGCCCCAAGGTAGTCCCCAAGGAAACCCAGTGAAAGGTTCCCAGCCTCCCCCTGAGAGAAAGCAAGGGGCCCGACAGGTAGTCCTGTTCCCCAGGGGCCCCTGAAATGTTCCAAGTAAATGTAAATGTAAATGTAGTATACTTGTAAAGCGCACAGCTGCCCTAGTAACGGGGCGTTCCGGCGCTGTGTAACGCGGTGGAACCCTTCCTGGCTCTCCCTGTGAGATGCCCCTCCTGGGCACCTCCAAGGTGAAGCCAGGCATCCCAGTGTTGTTGGGGCCATTGTGGAGATTAAGCAAGCTATTGCCCAGAGTTGCAGCGTGGGACCCATGATTAGAGTAGGCGCTGAGGCGAGAATTATCGAGTCCGCTGACATTGAGCCCAAGACCATGCCGCGTCGGGAATTGAACCCTGGTCCCGAGCCTGATCTCTGCTTCAGAGTCTGCCGCTTCTAACCAGTGAGCCACACTCCTCCTGTGGTGTGGCTCCTGTGGTGTGGCTCTCAGTGTGGTGACCTGGGTCATTAGGCGAATGATACCAGGTGACGCCTGTTTGGTAAACAAGCACCCACTGGTGCTCCGCCCTGGCAGATGGCTAGTGTAGCCTTGGGGGAGGAGATGGATGTCCAAGGTGGGTGGGGATGGCAAAGATGACCCTTGTCTCTTTAGGAAACTGTGAGACAGTTTCTGAAGCTCAGCTACGAAGGAACACTAAGAAATATGGGCAGCGAGTTACCGTCAATGGTCAAAAGATGGAGGCTCTTAGAGACACAGGAGCCAGTGTGACAGCTGTCAGGTGTCACCTGGTCAATGTCACGCAAATTCGCAAATTCCGCCCATGATTAATCAGAGTACCTCTGAGTCTGGTTAAAGAAGGCTGGGAGCAATCTCCCAGGAAACCTCATCAGGATATATATAGCTACATGCTGGCCTTCAGAAACCAAACTAGGCATTTCAGGCAACTCGCTGAGGCGAATCTGGAAGCCAGCCAGGAGGAGATGAAGCGCTGGTATGACCAGAATGCCACTCTGGTAGAGCTTCAACCTGGCCAGAAAATGTGGGTAATGGCCCCAGTGGAGCCCTGCGCGCTCCAAGATAAGTGGACTGGACCATTCGAGGTTTATGGACCGCAAGAGTTCAGTTATCTACTTTGTGGACTTGCGATCTCCTAGGAACCCCTTGAGGGGCCTACATGTCAACCGCCTTAAGCCCCACTTAGAGAGGTCTGAAGTGGGCATGCTCTTTGCAACAGATGCTGGGATGGAGGAGGAGACTGAGCCTCTTCCTGACTTCCTGTCAGCCTCAGAGCAGGATGGGTCATTGGATGGTGTTAACCTCTCTTCCACCCTGACCCCTGAGCAACAGAATGACTGCCGCCAGTTGCTGGGACAGTTTTCTGATCTGTTCTCCCTAGTTCCTAGTGTCACAGATTGGTGCGTCCATGATGTGGACACAGGAGACAACTTACCGGTGAAGCACAAGTCTTAAAGGGTAACTGATTGGGTAAGGGCTTGCATTAAAGAGGAGGTCTCAATGATGCTTGCACTTGGGGTGATTGAGCCATTTAGCAGTCCTTGGACCAGCCCAATGGTCTTGGTCCCGAAGGCTGCAGCGCCAGGTGCCACACCCAAACTCTGGTTGTGTGTGGACTACAGAGGGCTCAATTCAATCACGAAGACTGACGCGCACCCCATTCCCAGAGCTGATGAGCTCATTGATCGGCTAGGGGCTGCACGGTACCTCAGCACGTTTGATTTAACGTCTGGGTACTGGCAGATTGTCTTGACTGATGGGGCAAAGGAGAGGTCAGCAATCTCAACACCAGATGGGCATTTCCAGTTCTGGGTTATGCCTTTTGGGATGAAGAATGCCCCTGCCACCTTTCAGAGGTTGGTCCACCAGGTGTTGGTTGGACTGGAGGAATTCAGTGCCGCCTACCTGGATGACATCGCAGTGTTCAGTGTCAGTTGGGAGGAACATCTGCGCCACCTCTGGGAAGTGTTGATAGCGCTGTGGAAAGCAGGTCTCACAATCAAGGCGAGTAAGTGGCAGATCGGGCAGGGTTCTGTGGTGTACTTGGGACCCCAAGTTGGGAGCGGCCAGGTGGCGCCCCACCAACCCAAGATTGAAACCATCCTGGCTTGAGAGCCACCCAAAACCCAGACAGAGTATTGCAGGAGGTTTGTCAAGGGCTATAGCAGCATTGGTGCACCCTTGACAGAGCTGACTTCCAGTAAGCAGCCCAAGAAAGTGATTTGGACTGACACCTGTCTGAAACCCTTCGAGGCCCTGAAAGCTGCCATGTGTACGGCACCTGTGCTCCTGGCACCCAACTTCTCAAGAGAGTTCATCGTCCAAACAGACGCTTCAGAGCATGGTGTGGGGGCTGTTCTGTCACAGATGAATCAGGAGGGCCAAGATAAACCTGTAGCCTTCATCAGTAGAAGGTTACTGCCAGGGGAACAGAGGTGGAGTGCTATTGAGTGTGAGGCATTTGCTGTGGTCTGGGCTCTGAAGAAGCTGAGACCATAACTGTTTTGGACTCACTTCCGGGTTCAGACAGACCACAGGCCCCTCAGAAGGTTGATGCAGATGAAGGGTGAGAATCCAAAGCTGTTGAGGTGGTCCATTTCCCTACAGAGTATGAACTTTACAGTGGAACACCGCCCTGGTACAGAACACGCGAGTGCTGATGGTCTGTCCAGACTTTTCCGCCTTAGTGAAGAGAACTCCAAGACGTTCTCCCCACTTTTCAGCTGGAGGGGACACATGTTAGACCTGGCACCATTGGCGTGGGTCTCCCTTCCATTTTTGCTGTTGCCTCATGTATTTTTCCTGGTGTTAGATGCTTTGGGCACTGTGCCACTGCTATTCAGTGCCACAGTGCAAGTGCTCCCTGTTGTAAATTGATGTATGGATTAGTGATTCCATGTTTCGCTATTTTGGTTTACTTGTCAGACCCTAGTCTAGTGCACTGAGTGTGCCAGGGCGTGTAATCCAAATGCTGCTGGTGGGCCTGCAGCACTGGTTGTGCCACCCACAGAAGCAGCTTTGTAAAATGTGTCTAAGGTCTGCCATTGAAGAGCCTGCGTGAAGTCTGGTACTGCCATGCTGACTGGGCAAGTGCACCCACTTCCCAGTCCCTAAACCTTCCCTTTTCCTCATATCAGCCACCCCTATGGTAGGCCCAAGGCAGGGTGCATTGTAAGTATAAGGTAGGACAAGCCCTGGTGTGAGTGGCATGTCCTAATAGTGAATTACAGCCATTTTCGTTTTCACTATTGCAAGACTACCTGTTCTCCATATGCCAGAATGGGCTGAAAGAATTGTTACATATTATAATCCTAATAGGCTCAGAGACAGCGACGGCTCGTGGAGGGAGTTACGGTGGGGCAGGAGGGCGGGGAGGGGGAGGGGCAGGGCGGAGGTTGCTAAAAACCGGCATATGGATAATTGCAGGTAAGTAAACAATTTAATTAATAAACCGAATTTCGTAGCTCACACTGCATTGCATTTTGCGATGCAAGGCGCACTACGAAATTCGTTTTATTAATTAAATTGTTTACTTACCTGCAATTATCCATATGTCGGTTTTTAGCAACCTCCACCCTGCCCCTCCCCCTCCCCACCCTCCTGCCCCACCGTAACTCCCTCCACGAGCTGTCGCTGCTCAGAGAACATGGAAGAAATTTGAGTTTAGTATGCCTGAACTCAGAATAATAAAATACATCTTTTATTTTAATATTCTGTGTTTGCAAATACCACTTTTAGAAAGTAGGTATTTGCTTGTCTAACCATTCAAACCTGCCTCTGCTAGGATGTATATTCCTATGTCTGGTTTCTGTGAGTGACAGGCCTGGGGAATTTCAGGGGACAGGCTGAGTCACCCAGTGGTGAATAGCGAGATCTGCATCTAGATGGGAGGGAGGAGTGCACCTGAAACCTGAATAGGGCTGTGCCTGCCTTCCACAATGCTGGCTCCACCCCCTGGGAGAGGCTGATGTCTCTGCCCTGCACTGTGAATTGAAAGGAGAGGTATGGTAAACAAAGTGCTCAGGAACTGGTTTGGACTAAGCACAGGCCCCTCTCCCCTCAGAGAACAAAGGATTTTGGGGTATAAATATTGGGACCCTGATCCCAAGAAATTAGATCACTTTGGACTACAAGAAGAAACCTTTACTGAGGAGAGGAACCTGAAGAAACTGAGGAGAGACTATTCTCAAGCTGAAGTGCTACTTGGGGGATTGACCTGCAGTGGTTGCCTTACTGCCAAAGGAAGGATAAAGGAACTTTGTGTACTTTGCTTTCAACTTGTGAAGGATCTCCAAGGGCTTGGAAAAGAGCTTGCCTCCTGCTGAAGTCTTGGGACGTTCGACTATACGAACCTTTGCCGTTGGCCGCTTTGAATGCCCCGTGTTTGAGTCCGGCGTGTCCTGACCCTGTTTTTGAGGCAGGAGACACAAGTGAATAATACCTGTGGTACATTGTTTAAGATCTTACGACTGGACGTCATTTTTGGGCACCCTCAGTCCTTGTAGAAACACATATAGTCTTTAGTGGACGAAGCTTACAGTGCGTGATAGTACCCATGTTCTGATGAAGCATTAAAGACATCTGGCTGAAACGCGACCGCGACTGCGACGACACCTTGTCTTTAAGGAGTCCCCTGAAACTCATAACCTAGTCTAAGTTTCGTCTTTTGGCCCTTGATAAATATATGTTGTGTAGAGAAATGATAGCTCTGGCGCACATTTTGGGACTTCCCCCTTCGAGATGTATTTCACTCTAAAATAGGAGTGGATACTGTGATAAGTTTTGTACATTTTTCTTAGGGTACACTAATGTATAGATGGATTGTAGTAATTGTAATGTTCAGTTTGTATATGTGATCTGTATATATTTTGTATGCCGTATTGTTATATATATATTATTTCCATATGTGTTTGTTCCTTTGCTCCACTCTCTCTATTTACTCGTATATATATTTATGTGAAACTTTGAATATGAATGTCCTTTACTACTGGTAATCAACAAGATCATTAATTATTTCTTGTTTGTGATTAAATGTTTGATTAATCCCTTAGTGACATTTTTCTTCTACTTTTTCATCCTTGGATGTCCCTTGCTAAGGTACGAGAGGGTTATGTGGGCAGAGCCCCTGACCATTTTTCAAGAAGTCTCAGGGACAACAGACTTCACCCCCAGCTCCCCAGAGTTCTTGTGGAAGTGCCTGCTGCTGTTTTGGGCCTTCTGAGGAACTGCGTTTCGTAAGGAGCTGGAAGCGTGACTCAACGAGAAGAAGCGTGTCGCGATCGCTGTGCCTGCTGCCGCAACTCCGGAGAAAGGAGGGTGTCGCCGCTGGAACTGTCGCACTGCACAGCATCAGGAGAAGAATCTCGCAACAAAGTCGGAGCATGTCGCCGTCGCTGTACCTGCCGTCGCAACTCCACAGGAGGGTGTCGCCGCTGGAACTGTTGCATTGCACCGCATCGACCAAGAGCACCTCGCATCCCCGAGAAACTCTCAGCCATTGGGGCTGCTGCCGTCGCATCTTGGATGTCGCCGCTGTAGTTGTCGCATCGAGAGGAAGCTTCACACATCGTGGGAGAAGAGCATCGCCGCTGGAGCTGCTGCCATCGCTTCCTGGATGTCGTCGCTGTAGTCCACGCATCAGACTGAGAACTTCTCGTATCCCCGAGAAGCATGCAGCATCTGGAAGATCTTCATGTCTTTATTTCTTTTCACCTGAACTTTGCCGCATTTCCAATTGCTGCGACATTGCTTGCCGTGGAAGCACAATGCAACTTAAGGTATATTGACACAGAGTGTCGCATCTAAGAACTGAACTGAACTAAACTTAAATCTACCATATTAAAGTAATCATCGTGTGTATTTTTGTCATTTATGGTCTTGTGGTAACTCTATATAAAGTCTACTAATTTTTTATATAAAACCTGTGTGGTGTCCATTTGTAGTATTGTCACTGGGTTACTGTATGTGGTCACAACTGCTTAACTTACAACGCCTCTGAAATAAGCCTTGAATGCTCGCGCCACGGAACCTAGAAGGGGAGCAGGGGTTATTTTAGGTGTGTGATCCCCTTGTCCTGACTAGAGGAGAGGGTCCCTATTTGTCACAAGTACCTACCTGTGCCAACTAGAGACCCCCAAATCCAACAGAGCTGAAATATATTTTTATTGAAAGACGAATATACTGGTATTCATGAAGGCTACGAGGAGTTTGAGAAGTGCCTCAGGTATAATCAGATTCACACAGTTTGAAAATGTTTGACACTGTTCTTACCAAAGACTCTTAGTTGCTCGGTGGTTGTGATGGTGGTTGTGGTTGGTATCCTCGTACTTGTTGCTGTGGTCACATCGCGAGGCCTGGTGCGAGCGTTTCCTGAGCTGTTTCCCATTTCCTGGTCAATGCTTTTGGGTCCCGACCCTTACAGATGCAGCTAGAATACAAGCGAGTTCAGAATCAGCTCAAATGCCTCTGTATGAATAGAGGAAAGAGAGACGCATCAACCTCTACCACCATGCTCCTCACCACACTCCTCACCACACTTCTCACCACACTCCTCACCACACTCCTCACCGCACTCCTCACCGCACTCCTCACCGCACTCCTCACCGCACTCCTCACCGCACTCCTCACCGCACTCCTCACCGCACTCCTCACCGCACTCCTCACCGCACTCCTCACCGCACTCCTCACCGCACTCCTCACCGCACTCCTCACCGCACTCCTCACCGCACTCCTCACCACACTCCTCACCACACTCCTCACCACACTCCTCACCGCACTCCTCACCGCACTCCTCACCGCACTCCTCACCACACTCCTCACCACACTCCTCACCACATTCCTCACCTCACTCCACACCGCACTCCTCACCACACCCCTCACCACACTTGGACAAACCGAGAGCTGGCGGACTCCGCAGGGACCCAGAGACTGAAGCAAGCCCAAACCAAGGAGGTCACTACCTGCCTTTGACCATCAGGATTGGGAGGGTCATAGCTGACGCCATCTTGGCGCGTGAAAAAACACAGATGTGGGTCAGTGGCGTCTCCTTTGCTATGGCAGAGGAACGTCGCCCCCGCTAGCACTTTAAGAACATTAAAAAAATAAAACGATAATAAAACGGGTTTAAAACCTGCTAAATGATCGTTTTATTTAGCTGGGGCAGGCCAGGGTTATGATAGGCTAGAGGGGGAGTGGGGGGCTCCACCTACACTGCGCGTGTGATTTTTGGCCGGTGGTTTCAGGCCGGCCGAAAACCACATGCGCAGTGACCCCGCTCTAACTCCAGGTGCATCGCAGGGGCTGGAGAGAGCATGCAGGGTCCCCCAGTCTGTCCTGGAGCGTACATCATCAGCGCTCAGGCCAATTCTGAAGCTGCTCTCGTGCGAAAGCAGCTTCAGGATTGGCCGCAGAGTGGGCTGGGAGCCTGTGCCTGCCTGCAGCGGCGGCGGCGAGGAGCGGAAGAGCGGGACAGGATGCTGGAGAGCAGCAGGTAAGTTTAATTTTGTGTTCGTTATCCCCCGTCCCTCCCTCCCAGCCTATTTTGTAAAAAAAGTTTTCATCTGCGATGTGTCCCCTCCCCTCCCCTCCCCCTCCCCCACCTCTTTTCCCCATTACAAGCCGCTCCTGGTGTAGGGTACTCACCAGAATATCAAGAAGGAAGAGATATATAGGAAAGCATGCAGTCACTCTTCCTTACACCTCATCCAGACTGTGATAAACAATATGGGCCAGATCTATGAGAAAGTGCCGCAGCGCGCCACCGCAAGCCCTTTGAGTGCGCCTCGCTGCGGAACTTTCAGAGCACAGGAATACAACATATCTACAATGATATGTCACATTCCTGTGCTCTCCCCTGCGCTGTCGCACAAACAGCTGCCATGCGCTGGCGCAAGCATCCTTGCACAATGGTGCAAGGGTGCCTGCGTCATCGGGAGATTGTTTTTGTGCAGGAAGCGGCAACTTCCTGCACAAAAACAATCACAAAAGGCTTTTTCCTCTTTCAATTCATGCTGTAGAGTGCAGCATGCACTGAAAGAGGAAAAAACGAGGAGAAATGAACACATTTCTCCTCGTTGTGCCTCCCCACGCCAGCCCTAGGGTGGCGTAGCAACCTAACGCATTTCCAGGTTTACGATTTTTCGTAAATCTGGAAATGTGTCTCTTCCATGGGTGTTGCCTGGAACACTCGCAGCAACACCCATGGAACGCCCCTTTCATGCAAAGTGCTGCGTGTTAAAAGGGCCATCTTAACAAGGACAAGAAAAGCACGCAGGGTGGCTTTTCCTGCCCTTGTAAGTATGGGGCAGAGAAAGGCACAGCCAGTGCATCACAAAATGTGACGTCCTGGCAGCGCAAGGGTCTTGTAAATCTGCCCCGTTATCTTCAAGGTAAGTCGATGTAGAGCTCAGGTCAGTACATCTACACCTACCTATCAATATTACAGCAAAAGTATTTCCTATTCTGACTTGGAACCAGATCTAGCGCTAAGAAGCTGCGAGTGCCTTACCGAGAGGTTTTCACCTTCAGGGGGGCGCTCTGAGGATGCGGCCAGTGGACAGTCGTAATTGGGACAGTATCCTGACCTGAGGCGCGCTGCAGTGATCACAAGCATTGTAGTTGGTTTGTCACTTGGGGACCCAGTCGATTGCTGTGGCTTTGTGTTTTTGAAGTGTGTGATATCTACTGTTTCGACTGACCTCCACTGTGTATACATTGTGAATGATTCTTAAAGTGTCCTTTCCAACTAAGTAGCATTTCCGGTTGAACCTGCCCTCTTTAACTACGCAGAGTTCAGTGACCCCAGCCCAGCATGCAGCTTAGTGCCAAGGTGGAACAGTGCCATACCTTGGCATTGTATTTACTATTGTATATCATATGGGTTTGGCATTCACTTGTGACACTTTGTAAACATGGCATTGAGACACAGGCTTGACTTCCAGTACATATTTATTTTAAACTTGGCCGTACGGCATGTGCTTGGCAAAGGTTGTAAGAAGGTTTGCATTCACCAGCTTATGCATCTATGTGCAATGAAATGGGAGCAAGAATCTGCCTTGTTTGCTCAGTGCCCTTCCCCCAGCCAGTCCATTCCACCCCTGCACCTCTGTAGCAGCCTGAACCCAGTGCTTGATGGGAATGCTCAGCTCACACACCCTAACATGACTGCGTCAGCTGCATTCCTAGTGCCTTGTTTGGCCCAGTAGTTGTGACTGCTAATTGGTAGAGCAGTATATAGCAACTGGCGACGAGTCTAGCGCGTCCAGGGCTGGCGATCCCCAGACTGATAGAAATCACAGACCCAGGCGCCCAGCTTCGAGACCACTCAGGGGTTAATCATTTCAGTCTTAGGGTTGAAAGCATCTGATCAACGTTTGCAGAGTTGCTTAAGTTGCTGCTAAGTAACCTGAGAGTCCTGTCTATTTGGAAATCAACAGGATGCTTTGAATCACCGTTCTTGCTTCACTTGTAAAGGGAAGTAAAGACAGTCACGTGGGCCAGAGATGCTCAGCGACCCTGAAAGGCCTCGGTCTTCTCTGAACTTCTGTAACACGTGTACATGATGTCAGCCCGTGTGTATTCAGTGGCCCTACACCCCCTGCTGCCTCTGTGTCATCCCAGGCCTGCCACTCCGGCTTCAGAATTATCATTGCTTCTTTATAATATAACTAGCAGCCCTTCCCGACCTTGTCCGGGTGCTTTCAGGCTTCCCCCTACCCCCGCCTGCCCCGACATTGCCCAGCAGCCCGTGCCCCCGCCCGCCCCGTCCCCCGCCTGCCGCCTGGCCCGACCCTCGCCTGGAAGTGTTAGGCCCCGTCCCCCTCCTGCCCGACCCCCGCCTGCCCCGACATTGCCTTTAGTAACTACCTGTCCCCCGACTGGCCCGACACGCGCCTGCTTACCTCATTCTCTGCTCCTGAGTTGACGGGTCCTTGCCGCACTGCTCCTCACCGCCTGTCCGCCGCCGCTCCTCCCCAGCGCCATGTCCGCCTCTCCGCTGGTCTCTCACCGCGGCTGGCCTGTCCGCTGCTGCTCATGTGACCACTCCTCCCCCGCGCCTTGTCCGCCCAGCCTCTGACGCCGCTCTGACGCCGCTCCTTGACGTGAGCACGCACGTTTGGGCCGGCGCTACTTTGAAGGGACTATTTTTTTTTATTAAATTTTTTTAAATACGTTTTTTTTATAGTTTATATAGCCTATAACCATCTACACACCCTGCCGATTTCTACGGTGTATCGAGTGTGTAGATTGGCGCAGTGGTTCCCGCGTTTACTTGCCTCAAAGCCTGCAAGTTTCTCTTCTATTATAGTAGTATAGATGTCTTTTTAGCTCAAGTCACGTTTCCTCAAGGTTGTGGTGTCTGCTGCTTAGTGTATATGCATCAGTCGTGATCCTGCCTCCTGCGAGGCATTGTGGGTGCATGCTCCTCGTGCAGCCGTCCTGCTGCCAGTGTGCAAAGCCAACGTCACTGTGGACCCCGGGCAGCATGACCCCTGAGGGTTCCCAGATGGACACCTGTGCAGGTGAGTGTGTGCCTTACAAACGCATATAACATAACAAGGTGTGAGGAACTGCGTCGTTGGTTGAGGGGGTGTGATCCCTCCCTAGCAACAGCCACAATGCTTGCCAGGCAGTGGAGTAACGGAGCCCCAGCAGCCCCCGCAGAGCGGGCATATCTCCAGGGGCCCCCCTCAGCACAGCACCCTGGCCAGAGATCTCCTAATTGAGTCTAGAGGGGGGCCTTCATGTACCTTGCAGAGGGCACCCTCTCAAGTTTTGTTATCCCACTTTTGTCAGGGTGAACCACAAAAAATCAACAAATTATCCTGTGCTTAAGCCTCTGACAGCCTAGCACAAAAAGAGTCAGACTTAACTCAGAGGCATTGCGTTAAGTATTTATGCGGCACACAAATCACAATAAAGTGAAAAAGCAACACAAGAAAAATTCCCCATCAATTTAGAAAAATATAAAGTATATTTACAAATCAAAATTGACACCACAAAACAAAAATCCAATCAGTAGAACCTGAGTTATGAATATTCCATGTCTGTCATTTTTGATACAATTGCTCCAAAGCAGCTCAAAAGAATACACAGAACACATTCTAGACCATGGTTCAGAAATGACCTTAACAAAGTAAGGCAGAAATTAAGGCTTGCTAAGAGAACAATTCAGAATCTCTCCTTCCACAACACACCTTCACACCTGAGGTCTATAAGACGTCATCCTAACGAGCTCATCCCTAGCTCCCAATCAAATCTACTTCAGGACGCAATTGGACAATGCTAAACACAGACCCAAAATCCTCTTCAAAATCATCAAACAGCAAAATAGTGGTAGATCCAACCTTCATCTAAAAGATAATGGATGCTCCCAAGTGTTTCAATATTTCTCTGCTCATTTAATTGAAAAAACTAGGAGAATTGAATTAGATCCACAATCCGGCACCTAACCTCCACTAAGACAGGCCCAATCTCGTCTCATCTCTGTGCCTTCTAAAATGTGATCCCCTCGCCCTGATTTCACTACAAAAAACAATGCTGCGTGTTCTAACTTCAAACTTACTGATGCAACAGCCATACTCAAAACAATAGTTTTTTCCAATTAAAACCCTGTAATGACTTCAAATTCCCTCTACCCGCCAAACTCAACAAAGTGGTTAGTTTTCCATACTCCCACTTCGGTCTAAGATTGTCAACGCTTCTCTCTCCCAGGACAGGGTTTCTGATTGCCTGAAGACCGGGCTGCCTATCCAATCACAAAAAAAAACAAATGCTGACTTGTCTGCCCTGAACAATTCCGTCCTATAACTAGCACTTCGACACTTGTAAAACTTCTAGAGAAATGTGTACACTTGCAACTCTGCAACCACATCAAACAGTTTCAGCTCCCAGACCATCGCCAATCTGGCTTCGGAGCGTAGCATAGCGTTAAAACGGCTCTGACACACATCGTGGACGACGCCTTGAGACTACTCGATCAGAACGAGCCCTGCCTGCTTACAGTCCTTGATCTCTCCCCTCCGCTTGACATGGTCAACCATGACAACATGTTAAACCTTTTGGAGACACGGATGGTTTATCAGGTCTCGTCCTAAGCTGGTGTTCCTCTTTTCTTCATAATGAGGCTCAATAAATCAAAGTCAATCAAGCCCTATCGGTCATTACTCCAATCCCGATTGGGGTACCTCAACGATCCACGCTCACATCTGTGATATTCAACTTGTTCATGGAACTGCTTACCAAAGTTATTACACACTCAAATATACAATACCACATGTACGCAGATGACACACAATTATACTTCAAAATGTCCTTATCTGAAGATGTTAAACTTGCCTTACTGAAAACCCCAAAATGATTAAGCTATATTCACCTTATGCCAAATACGTTCAGGATGGAATTCCTACGGACCGACCTCCACGATCTCTCCTCTCCCATAGAAGAATGGGTCAAACAGCGCACAGTGCTCCCCTACGCCGCTCAGGGTGTCAATTCTACTAGATTGTTAGGTGTTACACATACAAATACCTCAATATGCAAGATAACATCAGTGCAGTTATCAGAGGAGCTAGTCACCATTTGAGCACTTGAAGGAAAATTGAACACTTCTTACCTCCAGATGACTTTCAGTTAGCCGTCCAAATCCTAGTGCTCTCGCACCCGGTCTATGGGAGGGCCACTCTTGCAGTTCTACCCAAAACCAGGCTGGCTCCGTTACGGGACACTCTAAACTCAGCTGCTCGGCTGATCCCGGGATCCGGAAAATGCAACCGCATTACGCCAGATCTGAAATATCTCAAATGGCTCCCCTTTCAAACTAGAAATTCAGTTTAGATAAGCCTGCATGACCAGTAAGGCTCTTCATCCCGCCTGTCAAAAAACCTTGAACTATCAGGTGGAAGTTGTTCTCTTAGAAGTTGTAACTCTCTATTGTTGGAGCCACAGACGTTCAACAAAAAACGCTCCTTTTCTGGGCTTGCTCCTAGAATATGGAATTCCCCCTGAAATGAGATCTGATCCTTAGACCACCTCCAGCAAAAAAGAGTTTAAAATTCTGTTGCTTAATAGATTCCGCCAGCAGTAGCTCCTGAATTCGCAAACTTCGGACTAGATTGCCTAAATACATTTCTGCATCCCAAGTACCTGAGCACTCTAAATTGCCAGTTCTCATTATACATATTTTGTTTCTTGCCTGTACTTTCTTGCTTTTACTGATACAACTTATTTGCTATCTTCACAACATACCACTAATTCAATTTGTATCGGTTTATTCCCTATGTTTTCTATTTTTAACTTGTTTTGCTATTTGTACAGCACTCTGATACCTGGATGGGTCATGTTCGAGATGTAGAAAACTGCTTAAATAAAATAAATAAATAAAATGATTAATAGCGCTTAAAAGTTCAAAGCCCCACCACTGACATCTAGCTGTAGGAGACCTGGGTAAAGTTGGACGTTATGGCCGACTGAGACGGAGCGCGCTTCTGATACGTGAAGTAGATTGGGCCCGGTCTCCACTTAGCTTCAAAATTAGAAGACATTTTGCAGAAAGATATCGAGGAATATAAAATTCAGTGGGGCAACACCGCCAGCGGTGCCCGTGCAGGAGGCATTGCCATCAGAGAGCCGCTGGACAAAGTTGCAGTAAGATTTCTATGTTCAGACAGAGTTTCTTTTATGGAACTTGAAAATCTCTAGTGGGATGAAGCTTCAGGATGTAGCCAACGAGGGCTCCAGGATTTCGGGGGACCCCTTTTGCATGGAGCCCCTAAACTGAATTGGTTGCTACGTAGAAGAACATAGTGGGAGCTGCTACAAAGTAAGGCCCATTGGTGATGCACCCTGGGTGGAACGGAGATCAGGTAGGTGCACAGTCGCCTCTTGATTCTCGGGGCACAATGTGCCAGAAAGTTTTCTAAACCCTAAGGTTTGAATTTGGGCTATATGGGCACCTCTAGCACCACTTCCAAGGGCCTACGACTGGAGGGGGCACCAGTTGGAGGGTCAGGACTCAATGAGGCTGGGTCTACATGGACGGAGCCTTTTCTGTCCCTGAGGCTCTGATCAGGAGGCCAGTTAACTAGGCCCTGAAGTCACAGTTGAAGTCCTAGGTTCAAGCCGGAAAGTTGGTCTCAAGCATCAGAGCAGGCCCCTGGGGGCACAGGGCATGCTTCAGGCAGGTGGCAGTCTGCTGGGTGCGCAAGGCAGTTATCAGAAGTATACCGCACACAGGCCATAGAGAGCAGGGCAGTCCTCCTAGGGCACAGGGCAGGCGTCAGGCACGAGGGAAGTCCATGGGATGCAGCAAGTCAGTCCTCAGAAGTACAGCGCACACAGGCCATAGAGAGCAGGGCAGTCCTCCGAGGGCACAGGGCAGGCGTCAGGCACCAGGGAAGTCCATGGGATGCAGCAAGTCAGTCCTCAGAAGTACACCGCACACAGGCCATAGAGAGCAGGGCAGGCCCCTGGGGGCACAGGGCAGGCGTCAGGCACCAGGGAAGTCCATGGGATGCAGCAAGGCAGTCCTCAGAAGTACAGCGCACACAGGCCATAGAGAGCAGGGCAGTCCTCTGAGGGCACCGGGCAGGCGTCAGGCACCAGGGAAGTCCATGGGATGCAGCAAGGCAGTCATCAGAAGTACACCGCACACAGGCCATAGAGAGCAGGGCAGTCCTCCTAGAGTCCGTCTGCAGGTCCAGAGGTGAACTGAAGAGTCGGTCAGGGGGTTCTACTTGTTTACTTGCTGCCAGCCATGAAATGGAATAAACATCTGGAGCTCCCCCTCCACAGAAGCATCTGGCATTTCCTGCCTCCCTGCCCTGGTCCAAGGATGTCTGTAGTCACAATAGGCTGGTGTGAAGTTCATGTCAGTGTGAAGCTTCCTTGAAGTGCAAGTTGGGCTTTGCACAGCTCCGACCCTTCATCCTGCTAGGATGGCCCATCCTGCCAACACCCAGTTCCTCTATTGTGTGGCTGTCTGGGAGGAATACACAATGACCAACAGCCAACTACACATAGTCATGGGACCCAGGACATAGGCGGCAGGCGCCAAATGGTTAGGACAAGGAAATGCTCACTTTCAAAAGTTGAAGGTAAAGGGTGGCTACAAGGGACTTTGTTTGTCTACTTATTTAAATTGATTTGCTAGCATAAGTCTTAAGAGTTAGTTTTCAAAAGACTTATGCTAGCAAATCAATTTAAATAAGTAGACAAACAAAGTCCCTTGTAGCCACCCTTTACCTTCAAGAGTTCCTTGCCCAAGCCTACAAGGGTTGATTGGGTTACCCAGAATTCTTTCAACTTTCCAAAGTGGCATTTTTCAGAATTCTGACATTACCATTAAAGAGGATTTTAAACTACAATTATTTAGACACCAGACATGGTATTTCTTCATGCTCCCTTAATAAAGGTAAAAAGGCAACCCAATGTTATGCTATGGGAGAGGTAGGCCTCACAGCAGTGAGAAACTAGTTGATGAGTTTTTCACTACTAGGGCATGAAAAACTTAAAGTACATGACAAACATGTTAAGTACAATGCACCCTGCCCTATGGGCTCTTTAGGGCCTGCCTTAGGGGCTGCTTATATGTGTCAAAAATGGAGATGCGGGACAGGCAGGGAGTTTACTTTTCAGAATCGAATTTGCAGTTTAAAGCTGCTCGTCGACTGCCACCAGGTCTCGGACAGGTTTTACGTGGTCAGTTGAGTGGGCGGCACAATAATTGCTGCAAGCCCACGATTAGCATTTAATTTACTGGCCCTGGGAGGATGGCACGCCACTTTACTAGGGACTTGTAAGTACTTTAAATATGCTAATCCGGTGTAAGCCAATTCTATCATGCTTAAGGAGTGAGCACAAGCACGTCAGCGCTGGTTAGCAGGAGTAAAGCGCACAGAGTCCTAAGGCCAACAAGAAGGGTTTCTACAAAACCTTAGGCTAAACCCAGACAGATGAGCAACTTCCGTCCTATCTCCCTGCTCCCGCATCCGGCCAAAGTGACAGAGAAGGCTATCAACAACAGCTCACCACAAGGTAGCAGCCAGAAAATTAAAATACTTGACCGACGAACCATACCTCTAATCATAGGGAATGCGAAGCGGGCAAAGTTGACCCTCCTTAGATGAGTTCTCTTCATACTTCCATCCATGCATCCTTTCACAGTTCAATCAACTCATTCACCCTCCTGTCCTTCCCTTTACCTTTTCATCCACCCACCCAGAGACACTTTCTTCCACCCATGCATCCTGTCACCTTTTCATATATCCATTGCGCATTTCAACATTCCACTATCCAATATATTCATGAATCCATCCATCCATCCGTTCACCCATCCATCCTTATACTATCCGTTTAACCATCATTTCACTCCTCTTCCGATCTTTCCATTCGTCCACCCTTTCACCCATCGATCCTGTCGCTCTTCCATCCAGCCTTCCAGCTTCCCTTCCAGTCTCCATTTAAACCTTCCATCCTTTCACCCTTCAATTATAACTTTCTCCTTTCATTTCTTTTTTCCTTTCACATTTTTTTCCTTCCACCCTTCATTACTCCTCCCATTCTTTTTCATCTGTACTTTTCCCCTTTTTATCTTTTTCTCTCATGCTCACTTTCTCAACCTGTCCCGGCTCTGTTTTTTTCTGTTCCCATCTTTCTTCTTTTTTAGCTTCCTTCACTGAGCAGCAGCTCAAAGGCCACGCCCCTCTCCCGCGGTTTTCCCTAACAGTGACATTTATGGGAATTTCTCGTTTCCACAAATGACAAATGAATGTTCTGGGGCATGCAGCGCCTCAGCCTGTTGACCCAAGAGGCCGCCCCCGCGTCAGCTGCTGAGCAGGGGGTTCCCTGCGCCACTGACTCACCAACCTCACCAACCGCCTTGAACTCCACACCCTACTCAGCCACACCCAGTCTGGTTTCAAAGCAGCCACAGCATGCAGACAGCGCTCACTGCTGCCACAGATGAGATGGGCGCTACACTGGAACCAGAGCATGCAGACAGCGCTCACTGCTGCCACAGATGAGATGGGCGCTACACTGGACCACGGAGAAGCTGCCGGCCTTATAGTGCTTGACCTCTCGGCCACACTCCAGCCTCCCCAGAAGACAGCACGACCACGGCATCCGATGTCCGGCCCCCAACTGGACACGCTCCTTCCTCACAGGAAGGACACTTAAGGTCCCTTCACAGAGAAATACTTGCACGTTTGTGTAAGTTTACAATTGTTTGCTATTCACAAAGAGATGTACGAGTAGTATCTTAACGAGTACGAAGTCTCTGCGTATAAAAAGATGGTCTGTTGCGGAGCACCGCAGCTCGGCCCGACCCCAATCCACCAAGCAAGAAAGATAGAGATGACAAACTCAGCATGGCAGCACAGATACACATAGCCAGCTCCTCCTGCTTCCATAAACTCTGCCGGCTTCGGTAAATATTCAAATGGATTCCCAAGAACTCCAGACATATCTTCACTCATGCCCTCATGACAAGGAGCCTCCGGCCTGTAAGTGGTTGGATAAGCCTCAGGCCTGTAAGTGCTTGGAGGGGCCTCGGGCCTGTAAGTGCTTGGAGGAGCCTCGGGCCTGTAAGTGCTTGGAGGAGCCTCGGGCCTGTAAGTGCTTGGAGGAGCCTCAGGCCTGTAAGTGCTTGGAGGCGCCTCGGGCCTGTAAGTGCTTGGAGGAGCACGGGCCTGTAAGTGCTTGCAGGAGCCTCAGGCCTGTAAGTGCTTGGAGGAGCCTTGTGCCTGTGATTGCTGGCAGGAGCCTCAGGCCTGTAAGTGCTTGGAGGAGCCTCGGGCCTGTAAGTGCTTCGAGGAGCCGCAGGCCTGTAAGTGCTTGGAGGAGCCTCGGGTCTGTAAGTGCTTGGAGGAGCCTCATGCCTGTAAGGGCTTGCAGGAGCCTCAGGCCTGTAAGTGCTTGGAGGGGCCTCGTGCCTGTAAGTGCTTGGAGGAGACTCATGCTTGTACGTGCTGGAAGGAGCCTCGGGCCTGTAAGTGGTTGGAGGAGCCTCAGGCCTGTAAGTGCTTGGAGGAGCCTCGGGCCTGTAAGTGCTTGGAGGAGCCTCAGGCCTGTAAGTGCTTGGACGAGCCCCAGGCCTGTAAGTGCTTGGAGGAGCCTCGGGCCTGTAAGTGCTTGGAGGAGCACGGGCCTGTAAGTGCTTGGAGGAGCCTCGGGCATGTAAGTGCTTGCAGGAGCCTCAGGCCTGTAAGTGCTTGGAGGAGCCTCGGGCTGAGCCGCAGGCCTGTAAATGCTTGGAGGAGCCTCGGGTCTGTAAGTGCTTGGAGGAGCCTCATGCCTGTAAGGGCTTGCAATAGCCTCAGGCCTGTAAGTGCTTGGAGGGGCCTTGTGCCTGTAAGTGCTTGGAGGAGACTCATGCTTGTAAGTGCTGGAAGGAGCCTCGGGCCTGTAAGTGGTTGGAGGAGCCTCAGGCCTGTAAGTGCTTGGAGGAGCCTTGGGCCTGTAAGTGCTTGGAGGAGCCTCAGGCCTGTAAGTGCTTGGACGAGCCCCAGGCCTATAAGTGCTTGGAGGAGCCTCGGGCCTGTAAGAGCTTGGAGGAGCACGGGCCTGTAAGTGCTTGGAGGAGCCTCGGGCATGTAAGTGCTTGGAGGAGCCTCGGGCATGTAAGTGCTTGGAGGAGCCTCGGGCCTGTAAGTGCTTGGAGGAGTCCCAGGCTTGTAAATGCTGGAAGGAGCCTCGGGCCTGTAAGTGCTTGGAGGAGCACGGGCCTGTAAGTGCTGGAAGGAGCCTCGGGCCTGTAAGTGCTTGGAGGAGCACGGGCCTGTAAGTGCTTGGAGGAGCCTCTGGCATGTAAGTGCTTGCAGGCGCCTCAGGCCTGTAAGTGCTTGGAGGAGCCTCGGGCCTGTAAGTGCTTGGAGGAGCCGCAGTCCTGTAAGTGCTTGGAGGAGCCTCGGGTCTGTAAGTGCTTGGAGGAGCCTCATGCCTGTAAGGGCTTGCAGGAGCCTCAGGCCTGTAAGTGATTGGAGGGGCCTCGTGCCTGTAAACGCTTGGAGGAGACTCATGCTTGTAAGTGCTGGAAGGAGCCTCGGGCCTGTAAGTGGTTGGAGGAGCCTCAGGCCTGTAAGTGCTTGGAGGAGCCTCTGGCCTGTAAGTGCTTGGAGGAGCCTCAGGGCTGTAAGTGCTTGGACGAGCCCCAGGTCTATAAGTGCTTGGAGGAGCCTCGGGCCTGTAAGTGCTTGGAGGAGCACGGGCCTGTAAGTGCTTGGAGGAGCACGGGCCTGTAAGTGCTTGGAGGAGCCTCTGGCATGTAAGTGCTTGCAGGCGCCTCAGGCCTGTAAGTGCTTGGAGGAGCCTCGGGCCTGTAAGTGCTTGGAGGAGCCGCAGTCCTGTAAGTGCTTGGAGGAGCCTCGGGTCTGTAAGTGCTTGGAGGAGCCTCATGCCTGTAAGGGCTTGCAGGAGCCTCAGGCCTGTAAGTGATTGGAGGGGCCTCGTGCCTGTAAATGCTTGGAGGAGACTCATGCTTGTAAGTGCTGGAAGGAGCCTCGGGCCTGTAAGTGGTTGGAGGAGCCTCAGGCCTGTAAGTGCTTGGAGGAGCCTCTGGCCTGTAAGTGCTTGGAGGAGCCTCAGGGCTGTAAGTGCTTGGACGAGCCCCAGGTCTATAAGTGCTTGGAGGAGCCTCGGGCCTGTAAGTGCTTGGAGGAGCACGGGCCTGTAAGTGCTTGGAGGAGCCTCGGGCATGTAAGTGCTTGGAGGAGCCTCGGCCTGTAAGTGCTTGGAGGAGTCCCAGGCTTGTAAGTGCTGGAAGGAGCACGGGCCTGTAAGTGCTTGGAGGAGCCTCGGGCATGTAAGTGCTTGCAGGAGCCTCAGGCCTGTAAGTGCTTGGAGGAGCCTCGGGCCTGTAAGTGCTTCGAGGAGCCGCAGGCCTGTAAATGCTTGGAGGAGCCTCGGGTCTGTAAGTGCTTGGAGGAGCCTCATGCCTGTAAGGGCTTGCAATAGCCTCAGGCCTGTAAGTGCTTGGAGGGGCCTTGTGCCTGTAAGTGCTTGGAGGAGACTCATGCTTGTAAGTGCTGGAAGGAGCCTCGGGCCTGTAAGTGGTTGGAGGAGCCTCAGGCCTGTAAGTGCTTGGAGGAGCCTTGGGCCTGTAAGTGCTTGGAGGAGCCTCAGGCCTGTAAGTGCTTGGACGAGCCCCAGGCCTATAAGTGCTTGGAGGAGCCTCGGGCCTGTAAGAGCTTGGAGGAGCACGGGCCTGTAAGTGCTTGGAGGAGCCTCGGGCATGTAAGTGCTTGGAGGAGCCTCGGGCATGTAAGTGCTTGGAGGAGCCTCGGGCCTGTAAGTGCTTGGAGGAGTCCCAGGCTTGTAAATGCTGGAAGGAGCCTCGGGCCTGTAAGTGCTTGGAGGAGCACGGGCCTGTAAGTGCTGGAAGGAGCCTCGGGCCTGTAAGTGCTTGGAGGAGCACGGGCCTGTAAGTGCTTGGAGGAGCCTCTGGCATGTAAGTGCTTGCAGGCGCCTCAGGCCTGTAAGTGCTTGGAGGAGCCTCGGGCCTGTAAGTGCTTGGAGGAGCCGCAGTCCTGTAAGTGCTTGGAGGAGCCTCGGGTCTGTAAGTGCTTGGAGGAGCCTCATGCCTGTAAGGGCTTGCAGGAGCCTCAGGCCTGTAAGTGATTGGAGGGGCCTCGTGCCTGTAAATGCTTGGAGGAGACTCATGCTTGTAAGTGCTGGAAGGAGCCTCGGGCCTGTAAGTGGTTGGAGGAGCCTCAGGCCTGTAAGTGCTTGGAGGAGCCTCTGGCCTGTAAGTGCTTGGAGGAGCCTCAGGGCTGTAAGTGCTTGGACGAGCCCCAGGTCTATAAGTGCTTGGAGGAGCCTCGGGCCTGTAAGTGCTTGGAGGAGCACGGGCCTGTAAGTGCTTGGAGGAGCACGGGCCTGTAAGTGCTTGGAGGAGCCTCTGGCATGTAAGTGCTTGCAGGCGCCTCAGGCCTGTAAGTGCTTGGAGGAGCCTCGGGCCTGTAAGTGCTTGGAGGAGCCGCAGTCCTGTAAGTGCTTGGAGGAGCCTCGGGTCTGTAAGTGCTTGGAGGAGCCTCATGCCTGTAAGGGCTTGCAGGAGCCTCAGGCCTGTAAGTGATTGGAGGGGCCTCGTGCCTGTAAATGCTTGGAGGAGACTCATGCTTGTAAGTGCTGGAAGGAGCCTCGGGCCTGTAAGTGGTTGGAGGAGCCTCAGGCCTGTAAGTGCTTGGAGGAGCCTCTGGCCTGTAAGTGCTTGGAGGAGCCTCAGGGCTGTAAGTGCTTGGACGAGCCCCAGGTCTATAAGTGCTTGGAGGAGCCTCGGGCCTGTAAGTGCTTGGAGGAGCACGGGCCTGTAAGTGCTTGGAGGAGCCTCGGGCATGTAAGTGCTTGGAGGAGCCTCGGCCTGTAAGTGCTTGGAGGAGTCCCAGGCTTGTAAGTGCTGGAAGGAGCCTCGGGCCTGTAAGTGGTTGGAGGAGCCTCAGGCCTGTAAGTGCTTGGATGAGCCTCGGGTCTGTAAGTGCTTGGAGGAGCCTTTGGCCTGTAAGTGCTTGGAGGAGCCTCAGGCCTGTATGCGCTTGGAGGAGCCTCGGGCCTGTAAGTCCTTGGAGGAGCCTCGGGCCCGTAAGTGCTTGGAGAAGCCTCGTGCCTGTAACTGCTTGGAGGAGCCTCGGGCCTGTAAGTGCTTGGAGGAGCACGGGCATGTAAGTGCTTGGAGGAGCCTCGGGCCTGTAAGTGCTTGGAGGAGTCCCAGGCTTGTAAGTGCTGGAAGGAGCCTCGGGCCTGTAAGTGCTTGGAGGAGCCTCTGGCCTGTAAGTGCTTGGAGGAGCCTCAGGCCTGTAAGTGCTTGGAGGAGCACGGGCATGTAAGTGCTTGGAGGAGCCTCGGGCATGTAAGTGCTTGGAGGAGCCTCGGGCCTGTAAGTGGTTGGAGGAGCCTCAGGCCTGTAAGTGCTTGGATGAGCCTCGGGTCTGTAAGTGCTTGGAGGAGCCTCTGGCCTGTAAGTGCTTGGAGGAGCCTCAGGCCTGTAAGTGCTTCGAGGAGCCTCGGGACTGTAAGTGGTTGGAGGAGCCTCGGGCCCGTAAGTGCTTGAAGGAGCCTCGTGCCTGTAACTGCTTGGAGGAGCCTCAGGCCTGTAAGTGCTTCGAGGAGCCTCTGGACTGTAAGTGCTTCGAGGAGTCTCGGGCCCGTAAGTGCTTGGAGGAGCCTCGGGTCTGTAAGTGCTTGGAGGAGCACGGGCCTGTAAGTGCTTGGTGGATCCTCGGGCATGTAAGTGCTTGGAAGAGCCTCAGGCCTGTAAGTGCTTGGAGGAGACTCAGGCTTGTAAGTGCTGGAAGGGGCCTCGGGCCTGTAAGTGGTTGGAGGAGCCTCAGGTCTGTAAGTGCTTGGATGAGCCTCGGGCCTGTAAGTGCTTCGTTGAGCCTCAGGCCTGTAAGTGCTTGGAGGAGCCCCAGGCCTGTGAGTGCTTCGAGGAGCCTTGGGCCCGTAGGTGCTTGGAGGAGCCTCGGGTCTGTAAGTGCTTGGAGGAGCACAGGCCTGTAAGTGCTTGGTGGAGCCTCGGGCATGTAAGTGCTTGGAGGAGCCTCAGGCCTGTAAGTGCTTGGAGGAGACTCAGGCTTGCAGGTGTTGGAAGGAGCCTCGGGCCTGTAAGTGGTTGGAGGAGCCTCAGGCCTGTAAGTGCTTGGAGGAGCCTCGGGCCTGTAAGTGCTTGGAGGCGCCTCAGGCCTGTAAGTGGTTGGAGGAGCCCCAGGCCTGTAAGTGCTTTGAGGAGCCTCGGGTCTGTAAGTGCTTGGATGAGCCTCTGGCCTGTAAGTGCTTGGAGGAGTCTCAGGCCTGTAAGTGCTTGGAGGAGCCTCGGGTCTGTAAGTGGTTGGAGGAGCCTCAGGCCTGTAAGTGCTTGGATGAGCCTCGGGTCTGTAAGTGGTGGAGGAGCCTTAGGCCTGTAAGTGCTTGGATGAACCTCGGGTCTGTAAATGCTTGCAGGAGCCTTTGGCCTGTAAATGTGTGAGAAGTTGGCCTGATATGTAGTGTTTCCAATTCTGGAACCACTGGGTATCAGTCCAAACAAACCCCAAAGATGTCAGGTTGTAAGTCAACCTTGTAGACAAGCTATCCTAGTGGTAGCATGGACTAAGCAGCCTTAAAGGCTTAACTTAAGAGGTCGTGTTAAGCGAGCTTGTTTTACCACATACAATCCTGTAATCAAATGAAAGGACACCACACAAGTATATATTGTAAAAATATATGTATTTATTTCTAAATTACTCCCCAGTACTCTTTATGAGGAAAGGGGCACAAGCGTTAAATCAAAAGCACTGTTAAACATATAAAGTTGGCACAATTATGGCTGAGGGCGGGGGGCCACTCAGACCATATACTAAAAAAAGTGGTATAAGGAACACTTATCGAACAGTGGTTAGGCCTAGGGCCTAGAGATTCGCTGGGAGCAGTCAGGACTAGCAATGCTGAAGTCGGGAGTAGCCCACAGGAGACGGGTGCAGCACGGAAAGTGCGGCGCGCACCAATGTAATGTCAATGGTGCGTAAAAGTTAGTTAAAGTGAATTTAAAGATACTTCCGCTGAACCTAGGAACACAAAACTTTAGACACAGACCCTAGAGGTGTGTACCAGTGTAAGGACACCGGCGTTGCAAAGTTACCTCACCCACAGGCCGTGGGTGCACAGGGTCGAAGTGGCGTTGGGTTCTGTCACGCAGGTTCTTGGTGCTTGGAGCTGTTGCAGCTGCAGGCGCTGTGAAGCAGAAGTGTCCGGTGCGATCCAAGGGTGGATCGAAGTAGAAAAGTACCTGAAAGCAGAGGGGACAGAGTCTGGGTCACTCAGCAGTGACCAGGGTGGAACCAGGACGGAACCAGGCAATGTCGGACGCAATCAGGCGGTTGTCGATAGGCTTCTCTCCGCTGTCACGTGGGCTCTGGGGCATCTGCGACGTCCAGGAGCAGGTCACGATCTGTCCCACGTAGGCTCTCGCCGTCAGCACCGTCGGCTTCAAGATTGCAGCAAACAGCACTTGGCAAAAGCAATCCACGCGGAACCGGGAGATTGCTTATCACTCGAACCAGGAGGGTCAGAGTGGGTGCTCCTTTTCACAGGAGCTGGTGCAGATCTGGAGCAACCAGAAAAGCAAGTCGGATTTCAAGTTTCGTCGGCACAGGGGCCACAAGCCAGCTGGCAAGTGACCGGGCCAACGCGTCGAGCGCACACAAGCAGAAGGGCCCCACGCAGCACTCGTCGAGTGTGGAGGGGTGAGCTTTGGTGCAAGTGGAGCTCGGGGCTGGGGCTTCTCAGACCCCGGTGCACAGCTTCGAGGATCACTCGTGGGCTGCACGGTCAGCGTCTCGTGGCCTTTTCAAGATGGCGTGCCCCACGCTTCCGGTCGCCTCCACGGGTCTCAGCTCTGCAGGGACTGTGGATCGGGCAGGTAGAAGGCAGGCAAGCTTGATCTCGTCGATCTCTGTCGCTCGAGTTCCGGCGGGAACTGCAACAAAGCAAGGGTCGAGGGCTGGATGGTGCCTGTTTGCACAGGGTGGTCACTCCTTGACCACAAGGGAGATTCTTCAGTCTTCTCACGTCGTGTAGAAAGTCGAAGGGTCCAGATTTCGTTTCTTATGTTTCTTCAGGATGATCTGAAGTCCGTTGGGACTGCTCCCCCTCTTATTCGAATCTAGGGGGTTGGACATCCTGCTAGGTCCCCTCCTATGGGTGGGACCCAGGAAGGGGGTGGTTACACCCCTCTCCTTTGATCCTGGCCGCGCTGGGACAGGGGCTGGGAGGCCCCAGAACCGGTTTGGCCGGATCCTGCAAGGGGCAGCCTTGTGCTCCCCAGGCAGTGTCTGGTTTCTTTGAAACCTCCCTACTCCAATCCACTATCTCCTGTCTGGGGTGGTTTGACACCGCCCTGTGACAGGAAACTCTTTGTCCAGGCCTCCTCTGCCGGGTTTCGGTCAGCAGCAGGAGGCCAGACCCGTGTCTGTGGCAGGGGCATCCATTTTGTGGATCTGAGGCTCATTTTAAATCAACCGCGTTTCAGTAAAGTAACATGTCTTCTCCCTCTAGAAGGGTGGAATGCTACCCCCGTTGCCAGAACTGGCGAGGGGGTAGTATTCCAATTCGTATGACACCTTACACGACATGTTTTGATAAAGCCAGACCAAAGTTGCTATATAACCGCGAGGATTATAAGGCGCTTAAGAGTATATGGTTTGGCATTATCCCGGAACAGCTAAGGGAATTGGTCCCGACAGCTGCAGACAGGCTCAGCTCATGCTAGAGCACCATCTCACATTAAACCACGCACTCTGCCTTCAGGATTGTTAAGGCCTGCCATAGGAGTGGCTCACAGGTTTATATGTGTCCAGATAGGTTTAGATATAGGCATACTATATCTAAGCAAGGGGTGATTACACCACCTTGCCCCAGCTGAGTGATCAGCCAGTTGTGTCAATTTTAGATAGCCAGCCAGGGGTGGCAAAAGATATGCTGCAGCCCCTGGTAGGCCTTGGATGCACCTATGCCCTGGGCACCTATAGTGCTCTGTACAGGGGCTGATAAGGTGACCCAAGCCAATCTAGTTATGCACCTAGGGTACATGGAATCCATTTTACAGAGAGAGCAGATAGCCTGGGGCCCTGATTAGCAGGGAACCAGGCCAACTAAGTCGAAAACCAGCTAAACACAAGGCAAAAAATCTGGGGTAACCATAGTCAGGTAGCCACCTTCCTACATAACCCCCCCCCAAACGAAAGGAGATAAGGCTATCCTTGGCCAGGTAAGCCTATATTGCCTGAGTGGCCATATAAGGAAGTACCTGCACTAGCATGGGTACCCCCTGTCTCATGGTCCACTAAGCAGTCCCTCACCCTAGGGGTATCAGAGGGTCTCCACCATAGGGAATCACTACCTTGGGTGTGTCTTTGCAAGTTAGAAGGCTGGTTTGGATATGGAGTTTTGAAGTGAGGCTCCACTAATTTAGGACTCAGCTTCCTCCAATTATCTTCCACCATGTGTGCCCTTCTCTCTTCAACTGAGTTGCACTGTGCTCTCAGGGTCAACCTCTTGCTACCTAAAGCTGGAGGCTGGGTCCCTCTGTTTGGCTTGCTGGAGGGACAGTTCAGGTTTGGGCCCTTTGGGTCCCAGGTTTGGCTGTGCCCAACAGAATCCATCTGTGGGAGGTCCCTAACTACTTTTAAGGGGGCTCCCTCAGGAGTTTTTAAAGTTTTCACCTCACTAGGGCTACTAGTTTTGGTGCCCCTAATCTGTTGATGGGGGTGCTTTATTTGACAGGGGGCCCTCTGGGTCTCACTGTCCTTCTTGTCCTCTGCAGCCCTGGGCTGACTAAGGCAAGGTAGAGAGGGGCAGGTTACCTGCTCCAGACTGGATCCCACCTGAGAAGGGTCCACTGCCATCAGAGGCTCTGTCAGGCCAGGCCTAACAACCTCTGGGGCAGTTCCTTCATCAGGGGTAAGATCAGTTCCCTGAGGAGGCTGATCCTGTCCTACTGTCTGGTGAGGGGGAGATTTCTCTTCCTCCTCCATGCTCTCAGTTTGGGTGGAGTGATCCATCATTTCAGGCTTCACAACACACATATCTGTTTGAGTTTGGGCTGTGGCCATCACAGCCCCACCAACCTTTTCAGGAGGAGACTCAGTTTGGGTTTCTGCTGTTATCATAACAGCTTTGCTATTCTGTTTTGGAAGAGCTTCTGTTAAAGATGGGGCAGAGAGTTGCTCAGCCCTACCAACCTTTTCAGGAAGGACATCTTGGATTGGGGCTGTAGCTATTACAGCCCCACTAACCTTTCCATTGGAGTTTACCATTCTGGAATGGATGTCTTGTTCAACCTCAGCCCAGGCTGAGATTTCTAAATCATTACCCAGTAGGCAGTCTACAGGCAAGTTTGGTGACACTGCCACTCTCTTTGGGCCAGTGACACCTCCCCAGCTGAGACTTACTACTGCCATGGGATGATTTGTTTGGATACCATCAATGTTTGTTACCTGGTATGTGGCACCTGGTAAAAGTTGCTTAGAGGGGACTATACGGTCAGCCACCATGGTGATGCTAGCCCCTGTGTCTCTAAAGGCTTCAACTTTCAAACCATTGATGATGGGTTCTTGTCTATATTTGCTCAAGGTATTTGGGCAAACAGAGAAGTTGGCAAACCCCATGCCAGTCTCATAAACAAGATCATTTGGGGATGGGGACCTGGATAGGCCAGGGTCCCCTTGGGCTCCAAAAGTAAACCCACCCAGATTCCTGGGTGTGCTCCCACTTCCTGGGGGATTACTGCTGACAGTAACAGGAGGTGTTGGAGCTGGCTTTGGAGGTATGTTTTCTTTATTGCCATTCTTGGGACAACAGCTGTCTGTTTTGTAATGCCCAACCTGTTTACAGGCATGACAATAAGGCTTTTTCTCAGTTGATGAAGTGTCTTGGGACCCACCCCCATTCTTGGAGTTTTGGGGCCCTGGGGAAGTGTTTTCTTTACTTTTATCCCCACCCTTATCTTGAGGCTTGATAGACTCCTTCTTCTGGTTATTGTCCTGATTCTTAGGCCTAATCCTGGTTCTGACCCATTTATCTGCCCTCTTTCCCAATTCTTGGGGAGAGGTCAAATCTGAGTCCACCAGGTGCTGGTGTAAGAGCTGGTTCTGACAATTACTTAGGATCTGCTCCCTCATAATCAAATTATACAATCCTGTGAAGTCATGTACTTTGCTGCCATTTAGCCAACCCTCCAGAGCCTTAGTTGCACAATCAACAAAATCAGTCCAGTCCTGAGTCTGTGTCTTCTGGGTATCTCTGAACTTTAACCTGTACTGTTCAGTGGTTAAGCCAAACCCATCTATTAGGACACTCTTCAGGACTTTGTAATTGCTGGCATCCTCATGTCTGACAGTGAGGAGCCTATCTCTCCCTTTCTCTGAAAAGGAGTACCATAAGATTGCTGCCCACTGTTCCTCAGGAACCTGCTGTACCATGCAGGCTCTCTCCAGAGCAGTCATCCATTTGTGGATGTCATCCCCTTCCTGATAGGGGGGCACAATCTTTGTCAGGTTTCTACTATCATAGGACCTGGGTTTCTCTTTAGGAACTTTGCTGCCACCAGTGGCATCTAAGCCACACAATTTTCTTTCTCTTGCTAAAGCAAGTTTAGCTTGAGCCAAGGCTACCTCTTCCCTTTCTATTTGGAGTTGGACAGCCCTCATCCTGGCCCTATGCTCTTTTCTCTGGGAGGAAGTCATCCCTCTTTGAGATTCTCTTGAGGCACTAGAAAGATGAGAGTCCCCTGATGGAGATCTCACCCTCCTGTTGCCTGGGAGAATTTGGTTATGAGATCTGGAGTGGTGCTGGCCCTCTCCATTCTCATGTAGGTCCAGGTTGGCCTGGTTAAGCCTGGCAACCTGTACCTGGTTTCCCCTCTGATCCTGATCTTCAGGCTCTTCTACATCAGAGCCTTCCTCTTCCTCTTCCTCCTCCTCTTCTTCTTCTGGAAGATTCTCATTCTCAGGGGAGTGTATCCCTTCACCTGATTCTAAGGGAGCCTGACTCACCTTATCTAGGTCATCCTTTTCTAGGAGAGCTACTAGGGAAGGAATGGTAGGGCCTCTGCCCTTTTTTAGCCCCCTGGCTGTGCACAAGGCACTCAGGTCTTTGTGGCTAAGGTTGTCATATCTGGATGTTGTCCCTATAGGATCAACTATTACAGGAGCAGAGCCTGAGGCTCTACCTGTATCAGACATGACTGCTAGTGAGGTGTAAGTGATGCACTTACCTACACTAAGTGTTTTCCTACTGTACCTTGCTAGTGAGTTGTAGTCAGGGTGTGCTAATCCCTTTAATCTACAACTACTAAGTTCAGTAGAACTTAATATGCTAAGCTTTTGATTTATATGTACCTAGAGGTACTTGATGTGATCTTTCAATTTGATGTAAAGATTGCAATGGTAAAACAAACAGCAAGCTCAAATCCGCACCGCTGCACACCAATGTGAGAAGTTGGCCTGATATGTAGTGTTTCCAATTCTGGAACCACTGGGTATCAGTCCAAACAAACCCCAAAGATGTCAGGTTGTAAGTCAACCTTGTAGACAAGCTATCCTAGTGGTAGCATGGACTAAGCAGCCTTAAAGGCTTAACTTAAGAGGTCGTGTTAAGCGAGCTTGTTTTACCACATACAATCCTGTAATCAAATGAAAGGACACCACACAAGTATATATTGTAAAAATATATGTATTTATTTCTAAATTACTCCCCAGTACTCTTTATGAGGAAAGGGGCACAAGCGTTAAATCAAAAGCACTGTTAAACATATAAAGTTGGCACAATTATGGCTGAGGGCGGGGGGCCACTCAGACCATATACTAAAAAAATGGTATAAGTAACACTTATCGAACAATGGTTAGGCCTAGGGCCTAGAGATTCGCTGGGAGCAGTCAGGACAAGCAATGAAGAAGTCGGGAGTAGCCCACAGGAGACGGGTGCAGCACGGAAAGTGCGGCGCGCACCAATGTAATGTCAATGGTGCGTAAAAGTTAGTTAAAGTGAATTTAAAGATACTTCCGCTGAACCTAGGAACACAAAACTTTAGACACAGACCCTAGAGGTGTGTACCAGTGTAAGGACACCGGCGTTGCAAAGTTACCTCACCCACAGGCCGTGGGTGCACAGGGTCGAAGTGGCGTCGGGTTCTGTCACGCAGGTTCTTGGTGCTTGGAGCTGTTGCAGCTGCAGGCGCTGTGAAGCAGAAGTGTCCGGTGCGATCCAAGGGTGGATCGAAGTAGAAAAGTACCTGAAAGCAGAGGGGACAGAGTTTGGGTCACTCAGCAGTGACCAGGGTGGAACCAGGACGGAACCAGGCAATGTCGGACGCAATCAGGCGGTTGTTGATAGGCTTCTCTCCGCTGTCACGTGGGCTCTGGGGCATCTGCGACGTCCAGGAGCAGGTCACGATCTGTCCCACGTAGGTTCTCGCCGTCAGCACCGTCGGCTTCAAGATTGCAGCAAACAGCACTTGGCAAAAGCAATCCACGCGGAACCGGGAGATTGCTTATCACTCGAACCAGGAGGGTCAGAGTGGGTGCTCCTTTTCACAGGAGCTGGTGCAGATCTGGAGCAACCAGAAAAGCAAGTCGGATTTCAAGTTTCGTCGGCACAGGGGCCACAAGCCAGCTGGAAAGTGACCGGGCCAACGCGTCGAGCGCACACAAGCAGAAGGGCCCCACGCAGCACTCGTCGAGTGTGGAGGGGTGAGATTTGGTGCAAGTGGAGCTCGGGGCTGGGGCTTCTCAGACCCCGGTGCACAGCTTCGAGGATCACTCGTGGGCTGCACGGTCAGCGTCTCGTGGCCTTTTCAAGATGGCGTGCCCCACGCTTCCGGTCGCCTCCACGGGTCTCAGCTCTGCAGGGACTGTGGATCGGGCAGGTAGAAGGCAGGCAAGTTTAATCTCGTCGATCTCTGTTGCTCGAGTTCCGGCGGGAACTGCAACAAAGCAAGGGTCGAGGGCTGGATGGTGCCTGTTTGCACAGGGTGGTCACTCCTTGACCACAAGGGAGATTCTTCAGTCTTCTCACGTCGTGTAGAAAGTCGAAGGGTCCAGATTTCGTTTCTTATGTTTCTTCAGGATGATCTGAAGTCCGTTGGGACTGCTCCCCCTCTTATTCGAATCTAGGGGGTTGGACATCCTGCTAGGTCCCCTCCTATGGGTGGGACCCAGGAAGGGGGTGGTTACACCCCTCTCCTTTGATCCTGGCCGCGCTGGGACAGGGGCTGGGAGGCCCCAGAACCGGTTTGGCCGGATCCTGCAAGGGGCAGCCTTGTGCTCCCCAGGCAGTGTCTGGTTGATTTGAAACCTCCCTACTCCAATCCACTATCTCCTGTCTGGGGTGGTTTGACACCGCCCTGTGACAGGAAACTCTTTGTCCAGGCCTCCTCTGCCGGGTTTCGGTCAGCAGCAGGAGGCCAGACCCGTGTCTGTGGCAGGGGCATCCATTTTGTGGATCTGAGGCTCATTTTAAATCAACCGCGTTTCAGTAAAGTAACATGTCTTCTCCCTCTAGAAGGGTGGAATGCTACCCCCGTCGCCAGAACTGGCGAGGGGGTAGTATTCCAATTCGTATGACACCTTACACGACATGTTTTGATAAAGCCAGACCAAAGTTGCTATATAACCGCGAGGATTATAAGGCGCTTAAGAGTATATGGTTTGGCATTATCCCGGAACAGCTAAGGGAATTGGTCCCGACAGCTGCAGACAGGCTCAGCTCATGCTAGAGCACCATCTCACATTAAACCACGCACTCTGCCTTCAGGATTGTTAAGGCCTGCCATAGGAGTGGCTCACAGGTTTATATGTGTCCAGATAGGTTTAGATATAGGCATACTATATCTAAGCAAGGGGTGATTACACCACCTTGCCCCAGCTGAGTGATCAGCCAGTTGTGTCAATTTTAGATAGCCAGCCAGGGGTGGCAAAAGATATGCTGCAGCCCCTGGTAGGCCTTGGATGCACCTATGCCCTGGGCACCTATAGTGCTCTGTACAGGGGCTGATAAGGTGACCCAAGCCAATCTAGTTATGCACCTAGGGTACATGGAATCCATTTTACAGAGAGAGCAGATAGCCTGGGGCCCTGATTAGCAGGGAACCAGGCCAACTAAGTCGAAAACCAGCTAAACACAAGGCAAAAAATCTGGGGTAACCATAGTCAGGTAGCCACCTTCCTACAAAATGCTTGCAGGAGCCTTTGGCCTGTAAGTGCTTGGAGGAGCACGGGCCTGTAAGTGCTTGGAGGAGCCTCGGGTCTGTAAGTGCTTGGAGGAGCCTTGGGCCTGTAAGTGCTTGGAGGAGCCTCGGGTCTGTAATTGCTTGCAGGAGCCTTGGGCCTGTAAGTGCTTGGAAGAGCCTCGGGTCTGTAAGTGGTTGGAGGAGCCTTGGGCCTCTAAGTGCTTGCACCAGCTGTCTGGCATGGGTGGTGCTACCGAGGAGGTGACATCCTGCATGCCCTTTTGAATCCCATCCACACTTCTGCCCACTGGCACTGCAGCTCTGCTCGGAATGACGCTTGGTGTGAGCTGAGGCCTGTGCCAGGGTCAGAGATGAGAGAGCTCTAAGGCAGTGCAGAGCCCTCCACCTGCTCCACTCTGCCCCAACCCCCAGAGTGGCACAGCTGTATCTCGCAGTATGGCTTCCCAGGTACCTTGTTAACCTCTGTGGTCGGGTCCCAGGGGCTCGCCCTGCGGTTGGGCCTGACCTGCACCAATCCATGAGTACAAGGAAGGATGAGGGGGCTGGCTCAGTCACTATGGCAACAGTAGGGAAATGGGTCTTCATGATAATAATGCAGGCAGACAGTTGCATTTCCTCAGCTCTTTCCAGCCCTGAGCAGAGCCGCAGGTTTGCATCATCCCCAGATCCCTCATAGTGAGAGACCTGCAGCCCACACTCAGCATCCGCCGCCCCAGCCCCGCCAGCTGCTTCTGGTGGCCCTGGAGCGGTCCCCTCATGTGACCCGAGGTGCATGGTCTGTGCTCCAGACAAGATGGCGGCGCGACAGGGATCTCCTGAGCACGAGAGCCTCTTGTTGACTTTTGAGTCTGCAGCTCGATCGGTGTCTCCTTCTTTCAGCGCCCTTCAGCCTACAGAGGCAGGCCCGGCTCCAGGAATTTTTGTTTGGGTGGGCCAAGGGCGTATTTGGGTGGGCCACTGCGGGCTCAATGTGTCGCTTCGGGAGGTAGCCTACAAATAAAAAAAACTGTACTCCTGCGTGTGATAGAAGGGGATAACAGGAGATTCAGGGCCCTCCATTATTTTCCAAATCTCTTTCTAATCGTTAACACTCTCAAAAAGTGTTTTGATCCCATGTAAGGTCCTTTTGATGGGCAGAGGAGGTTTCTGAGGTGGGAGTATCAGGCAAGTAACACTACTCAGCCTGCCTCATTGCCAGCCGTCAGAGAGAATCTCTCTTCATTATTACCTCCATCTGACCCCAGACTCTGCAGTACACTCCCTTCCAGGCCTGATCATCAATTTTCTACAATCTCTCTACCGTGCACCTTAACTCACAGCTAACCTTGGTCCCCAGCCCCATATCAGGCACCACCTGGTTTCATTCTCCATAATCCCACTAAAAAGATTTGTAAAATCACCTTCAAACTGAAAACCCTGAATATAAGAGTAAATATAATTAGCACACACTTTAAACTATGTTACACAGGGGCCCTAATGACCCAACTGCTAATTAAATAAGCAAAAACATTACAGGGTCTATTATAGCGCCGGTGCAAAAGTGTTTATTGGTGTCCCACCACTGACCTCTTACTCGATAGACAACTTTACTTCCACCCTCCAACAGTGCACTTCATCTCTCCTTCGCCCCTTTCAGTCATGACCTCCTCATCAGACTCCCTCCCTACCTGCCCCCCACCAGTGTCCCTCATCACTCCAAAGCCCCTCCCCATGACCACCTCCTCAGACTCCCACACAAATACCCTCCACCAGTGCCCCTCATCGCTCCATAACCCCTCCCCCCATTGACCTCCTCCTGAGTCCCTCACTGCCACCCTCCACCAGTGTCCCTCATCGCTCCAAAGCACCTCCCCCATGACCTCATCGGATTCCTTCATTGCCACCCTCCTCCCTGACTCCCCCACTACCACCCTCCACCAGTGCCCCTCATCACTCCGTAGCTCCTCCCCATGACCTCCCCCTCCTCGGATTCCCTCATTGCCATCCTCCAACACTGGCCTTCATCTCTCCGTAGCCTCTTCCCCTCATGACCTCCTCCTCAGACTCCCTCCCTACCACCCTCCACCAGTGCCCCTCAGCGCTCCATAGCCCCTCCCCATTACCTCCTCCTCAGACTCCCTCCCTACCACCCTCCACCAGTGCCCATCACTCCAAAGCAACCCCCCTCATGACCGATTCCTCAGACTCCCTCCCTACCACCCTTCACCAGTGCCTCTCATCACTCCAAAGCCCCTCCCCCATGACCTCCTCTTCAGACTCCCTCAAAAACAACCTCCACCAGTGCCTTCCATCTCTCCGTATCTCCACCCCTCATGATGCCCCCTCGGATTCCCTCATTGCCACCCTCCAACAGAGCCCATCATCACTCCATAGCCCCTCTCTCATATGCATTTTATTTCTTGTATAGCGCTACTCGTAGTGTAGGGTATCACAGTACTGTACATCACACACACATTATGCAGACACAATGATTCATAAAAGTATCCAAATCAGCCTATAGGGAATGTCACATAAGCTAATGAAGATTACCAGGTGTAGGAATCACATCTCATCCATGCTGCTGGGCAATATGTATTAAGAGGGTTGGGTCTGGAGAACCACAAACACAGGATTTAAAGCATACCCCAGTGGTTGGCTGTACTGATTAGAAATTATATCTGCCCAAACTCTGTATTGCAACATTAGAATAATGAAATACTGGGAAAATTCGAACTAACTAGCAATACAAAAAAAAATCTAATTATACCATTCTGGTTTGTATACACGTCTTTGATCACACTGTCCTATGTATCAAAGGATCTCTGTGACAAAGGCAGTAACCCACTGAGCTATCCACGTTAACTACAGTTCTATTGCATTTAAATACTATAAACCAAAAAAAAGAACGCTCTCCAGCAAGATCAACAATCCCAAGGTTATTTGGACATTTAGTTGTCATGCATCCTTGCAGAAACACTCATGAATGATACCAACGATTTAAACACACGATGTAAATGAAAATGAAATAAACACGGCGTTCTAAGTATGTCTTTCTCACAGATTTAAAAAACACAATAGCCACACATTCTCTTACCTGCTCCTTATGAACTCTGTCACAGACGGATCGGTTAAACAAACAGCTCCAGGGGTCAGGAAGGTCAGGAAAACGAAACGGCAAAACAAACTCCTCTTTACCAGCAGAAAAGAATTCATTTTCCACAAATCCAGTTCCAACGAAAGGCTTTGTCCCCTTCGCAGTGCCCCTAATGTACCTGCACGAGTCGGCGGGGACCCAGCCCACCTGCCTAATAGGAGATGCGTGATTGGGGGTGCGAGCCCATGCCCAATCACGCAACTCCTAAAGAAAGATAACGTTCGAAGAACGTTTTAACTTGCAGTGGCCATATTCTGCTGGCCTTGCTGACGTCACTGCCAGGGCCAAGGGTTATGTTTGGGTGGGCCAGGCCAAAGTTTGGGTGGGCCCGGCCCACCCGGCCCACCCTCTAGAACCGGGCCTGTACAGAGGGCGCCCATCTCCCTGGGTCAATTAAATTGATCTTCGATCCTCTTGATCTCCTCTGATTGGACCTTCTCCATCGGCTGATGGGCGGCTCCATTCTGTGCCCTGTGTGGCCCGCTTCTCTCTCGCCATCTGGTCATGACCCGGCCATCTTTCTTCTTACATTGATGCTCCCTCCTCTGGATTCAAAGATTCCCTCGCTTACGAACACTCGCGGAATGTTCTGCGGTAAAATAATCCTTTATGAAGCAAACTGTTCTTCATGGAGGCTTCTTGTGACAACTGCTGGCCCTACTCATCTTCTGGAAGGAGATCTGGTCCAATCCCTCTCTCATTTTGATATTCTGTAGTAGGCTTGCCATCTGCTTCAGACTTTACATTGTCAGTTAGCGGTGAGCAGCCATGACAACGCGGTCAAAACACTGCGCTGCCATTACGACGCTGCTATTACAACGCAAGTCGTTAGAACGACTAGCGCTGGAGGGCGCTGTTGCTAAAGGAATAGATTATTTTTCTATCCAACACCTTCCCTACTGTAACGTGGGCTGGAGATGGAATAGAAAATTCAACTATTCCACAATCCAGCGCCTACAGCACAAGTCGTTGTAACGACTTACGTTGTAAAGGATGCGTCGTAGTGGCAGCGCGTGGTAATCCCTGCGTTGTCATGACATACATCCCTGTTAGCCATCTAGACGTCTGTGTGTATCACACCATTTACAGTCCGACCTCTAGACGTCTGTGCGTTTCACAACATTTACAGTCTTTCCTCTAGACGTCTGTGCCGATCAGACCATTTACAGTCCTACCTCTCAACGTCTGTGCGGATCTGACCAGTTACAGTTATACCTCTAGACGTCTGTGCGGATCAGAACTATTGGTGGGCGGGCAGCTTCTCTCCGTGCACGGAGTGTGCGTAGTGCCGGCTTCTACGCATTTTGCGTAGCAGGCGTATAATTCGGCACTACGCACGCTCCGCAGACGGTGCGTAGCTGGCCGCCACCCACCTCCCTCCCGCCCTCCCTAAATACTTTAATTTAAATGTTAGTAAGAATTAAAAGGCACTTACCTTGCCCGCCGCTGCCCGCCGCGTCCCCGGGGCTCCCTTTCTTCATCGCTGCCGTCTTCAGTACTAATGCGCATGCGCGGGCGGCCGCGCATGCGCATTTCTCACGAGAAATGCGCATGCGCGGCCGCCCGCGCATGCGCATTAGTACCCAAGACGGCGGCGATGAAGAAAGGGAGCCCCGGAGACGCGGCGGGCAGCGGCGGGCAAGGTAAGTGCCTTTTAATTCTTACTAACATTTAAATTAAAGTATTTAGGGAGGGCGGGAGGGAGGGAGGCCTGCTGTGCTTAGTGGGGCTACGCGGAGTGCGGAGGTGGGCGTAGTTTCTCGCCCACTTCACGTAGCTCCGCGAAGCCCCACTACGCCCACTATGCCCAGGGCTAATCAGAACATTTACAGTCCTACCTCAAGACGTCTGTGCCGATCAAACCATTTACAGTCCTACCTCTACACGCTGTGCGGATCAGACCATTTACAGTCCTACCTCTACACGCTGTGCGGATCAAACCATTTACAGTCCTACCTCTACACGCGGTGCGGATCAGACCATTTACAGTCCTACCTCTACACGCGGTGCGGATCAGACCATTTACAGTCCTACCTCTACACGCGGTGCGGATCAGACCATTTACAGTCCTACCTCTACACGCGGTGCGGATCAGACCATTTACAGTCCTACCTCTACACGCTGTGCGGATCAGACCATTTACAGTCCTACCTCTCATCCTTCGCCGGCGAATCTTCCTCATGTATTTCTTTCCATTTTATATGTTCAGAGCAGAGACATTCTCAGTCTGCCTCTGGACCAACAACCTCCATATCAAGATGACAAGCGGCTCTGACCATGGGGATCAAATCTGCTGGAGCCAAAAATGATTCTACATCACCTATTGCTTTTTCCAGCAACCCAGTCTCGGATACCATTCTGGACGCCGCGAGTGCTGTCCATCCTTTCATAAGCGCCACTCATGAGAAGATGCATCACATTAAAGATAAATGGATCGGTATGGATGTAGGATGGTTGAAATGTAACAAAATATTAGTCTCAGAAACAACCTACATCTATACGGACTGCCTGAAGCTGCTGGAGGGCCCCTAATCTTCATGAATCGAAATAAAATACATTCCTCCCTTAATTCTCAACCTTCCCAGCTCTCCTCCCATCAATATACACCGTGCGCCCCGTCTAGGATGTCTACAACCAAACTCATCATTCTCTTTTTGGAGTTCAGAGGTTTTCTCCTTATTTTGAAAGCGGCAAAAAGTAAAGGGAGTTTTATGTGGTCTGTCTTCATTTGTTTATATCTCAAGATGTCTCCAATGCAACTAATGCCTGATGCAAGAAATTTCTTTCTCAGATGGAACACTTGAATATCAGCAAATTTACACACGAAGGCAATACTTAGGCCTAGATGTATCAAGCCATTTGTGATTCGCAAAGGCCGGAATTAGCAGAATTCCAACGTTTGCGAATCGCAAACGGTCTTTTTGCATGTTTTGGCATGCATCAAATAATCACAAAATAAGGAATCGCAAACATTTGCTATTCCTTATTTTGCTATAGCATTTAAGGAATCGCAATTTTGCGATTCCTTAAATGCTATGTATGTAGCATTTTCTAATTGCGAATTTTGGTTAAGAAATCGCAAATTACCACCAACTTGTAGTTGATGGTAAGTTGCGAAATCTTTTAAATATGCACAATTTTGCATTTTTGGCAGTGGCATGTGACGCTCATACATGCCCATAGGACAAGTATGTGCGCCATATGCACACACTTGTTAATTTCAGGGGTGCAGCAGGCTGTCCTTGAGACACCCATGCACCCTTGAAAATATTCTCATTTTGCGATTAGCAAATTGCGAATCCCAAATTGAGATGTATTTCACAGTCATAGGAATGAATGGAAAATTATTCCTTATTTGCGAATTCGCAAATAAGGAAGATTAAGAAATTGCTAAAAAATAGCGATTTTTTACATACATCCCATTTTGTGAATTCTAAATAGCGATTCCTTAAAAATTGCTATTTAGAAATCACAGAGGGGAATGTTGATACATCCACGCCTTAATCTCTTGAAGATGCTGGTAAATGTAAAGCCTTTCTTTGGGCTGTTTCAACATCTAACATGGAGACTGTTTCACTATAAACCGGCACTGATTTTGCTATGGTTCATTGATACATGACTAGTTTGGTGAACATACTATCAGTTTCGTCTCTTCTGCTGCCTGTCTTCTCATGTTGTTGACACACCATTTTAATTCTTTCATTTTGCTTCTCTTCAGATCTGGTCTAAGGAGCATATTACCAAGCAATAGCGATAATTATCGCTATTGCTTGGTTCGAGACAAAAATGTACCGCTGAGCTGCGGCGATTTTTATTGCAAATAAACCTTGGTATTACCAAGGTTTATCGCAAATGCGATAAAAATCGGCCACAATGCATGAATATCGCTGAAAAGTCAGCGATATTCATGCATTACCGAGCTAATGCTCTTAGTCATGTTATCCACCTACCATTGGATAACATGGCTAAGAACTGCTCAGGGCAGGTGTTAGCTTTTGGAGATATTCCCTCTTAGCGCGAATATCTCCAAAAGTTGGTAATAGGAGATAGCGATGTTAGCGACTGTTTCCAGTCGCTAACATCTTGGCACGCCCACTTTGCATGTCATTAGTGATAAATATCACTGACATGCAAAGTGGGGCCCAAGATGGTCGCTATTTCCTACCAGCTGTCGCTAACTGGTGTTAACGACAGCTAGGTAATAGGGAGATAATTTTATCTCCGCTTTCTTGGCTTTTAAAGCCAAAAAAGTGGAGATAAACCCCCTATATCCTTTAAGCTGCTTTCTCTCATCTACTTTTGTGTATCTGTCTCTCTTCATTCCCTTTTTCTTGTTCTTTTCTTTCAGTGCTATCTTTATGCATTATGTGTGTTTTCCTATTGTTTTTCCCTTATATTATACGTCATTGTCATTTTGCCTTTTTCCCATTTTTTACAGTTTGTCATCTTCGATCCAGTATTCATTTTTCCCTTTGCCAATTATGTTCAGTTTTATCTTGTTTAATGTTTGTGGTCTTTCTCATCAAATGAAATGACAAAAGTTATTCTCCCATTGGTCTCGCCTTGGAACTAAAATAGTTTCTCTGCCTGAAACACACTGGAATGCTTCTGTGTCCCTCAAACTGAGAAGACAATGGCAAATTCACGTAAAAGTGGGGTTGCTATGCTTTGCCACACATCTTTAGCCATGCCATTTTATCTACAGGATGTCATGATCTGAGCAGATCAGTGTTGGTTATTGGTGTTCATGATAAGAAGCACCTCTCTCTATTTCATGTTTTGGTCCTCTTAAATATGAACCCGTTTTTTGGCACATTATTGAGACCAATCTTGCAAACATCTCTAACTCTCATGCTATTACTGTATGCGATTTTAATCAGCCATTGGATCCCTTTGCCGATCGGAAATGTAAGTTTCAATTAAAACCTGGCAAATCTCACAAATCAGTGAAGTCATTTGTAGAACATGCATTCCTGACAAATCTGAATTTGACTTTTTTCTCTAATGTGCAGAAGATTGCCTAGAATTGATTATATTCTGGTTACCAAACCATTACCACCTAGTGTAGATTCTGAAGAAATTGGCTCTATTTAATGTATGACCATGGTCCAATATTGGCTTTTTAAGGTATCTCCTCAGTGGACCTGAAAACTGGTGGATGGAGATTTAATAATGATCTTTTGTGTGGTAATCACTTTATTTCCAAAGCCACAACTTTTAATAGAGAATTTCTTTCAGTTTCTTCCAGTTTAATAATCCTTCTGACACCTCTACTGCAAATAATTGGGGTGCTTTTAATGCTTCTTTTAGATTAGCGACATGATTAGTATGGCTGCGCTTATACTGTGGTTTAGAATATGGTCCAAAGATGAGATGCATTTTGCCAACAATATAATAATGGACTGCCATACACTTGATGAAGGAAAGAAGATGCCATGGTTAAAATATGTTAATAGTCTTTTATCTGAGTGCGAGGTGGTAATCGATTTATGTGACCCTAAAACTATTTTGAATTACTCTAAAGTGGAGCTACAGAAGATATTATTGGAAACCAGAGAATCTGCTAGAGAGGTCGAATCGAGGAAAAAATCACTTGTTACATCTTATTATGAAGGCCCGATTTCAGTAGCATTCAGCCATACCTTATTGCCATAAGAAATTTACAAGAAAGACTCTACTTGACTAGATTAAGGCTGAGCACCTGGCACTTTCAAACCGCCTTCCCCAAGATGGGCAAGTGGAGGGCTAATTCACCCAAATGCCTGTGTGACGGGAAAACTTCTCAGTCCACTTTGCGCTTTTTACTTTTTTGTAAATTTTATAGGGACATAAGAAATGTAATTTTATGACCTTTATTTATTAATAACAGATTGTTTTCGTATAAATCTGCCTTTTACCACATACGTAATTTGGAAAAAGTCACAACATGCAATACGGCTATTCTCCTTGTTCAACTGGGTATGAAGAGAAGAAAGGACCGGTCATACCTGGAGTTGTAGAGATATGGAACCGAATAGCAACTTATCTTGACGAAACTGCAAGGCATCTTCCAATTACCCTTTCGTTGACAGTTTTCTTCTTTTCTTGCGATAAATGTTTTGTGTGAGGGATTTACGATTTCAAATCTTATATATGTAATTTTTTAATTAATTTTTTCATGATGAATTGTTTTTATGTAGAATGCTTTTATGGATATATTTGCACACTCTGAATAAAGCTGATTTGATTTGATTCGCATCTTTTAGACCTTTTTGCATTGCCTTCTCAGCCAAGAAGAAAAAACACTTAACAATCAATTTGACCTCTTTTTGCAAAAGTCTAAATGCTTTAACATAGCTCTTATACCACCAAGTCTTCCGCTATGCTGCATGATTTAAATAAAACCAAATTTGAATTATAAAAACGTGTTACTTTTGTGCATGTAATATCTTGCTCAAAATTAAATCTAGATTTCAAGGTGATTAGAATAAAGCAGGGAAAATGCTTGCCAATTATTTACAGATCAAAACAAACGCAAAGCCACTCGTACCATTATTAATGACTTTGATAATACTGTCTCAATATCTAATGCTGATATTTATTATAATTCTTTTTGCATTGTCTAGAAATCTTTATATAATGAAGCTATCCAACCTTGTGATACGGATTTGCAAACATTGTTTGATGCCATCCCTAAAGTAAACTCAGTCCGGTGTAAATTTATGGTTTTGGAATCTGATTTCACACTACATGAAATATTAAATGTTCTTTAACTCTTTAAATAGAGCCAAGGCTCCTGGCCTCAGTGGTGTTCCATCAAACTCCCCCTTCTTCTTTTTTTGCCCCTAAATTATTTTTAATTCATTTATTTGCAACTTCAAACCGACTGTCAGCATTTTGGTTGCATTAATACCTATAATCCCTAAACATGACAAGGATTAACATTTTTGTAAAAGCTATAGACCTATTTCTCTCATTCATTATGATTGCAAAATGTTTGCCAAAGTATTAGCTTCTTGTATGGAAACTGTTATTCCCTTTCTTGTTAATGTGAACAGTCAGGTTTTATTAAAAGCAGTCTTGTTGCTGACAATGCACATATCTTCTCAGATGTTTTTGCCATGGCACAGAATTAAAATTTCCTTTAGCTGCACTCTCTTTAGATGCTGAGAAGACATTTGACTGTATACATTGGCATTATATGTTCTAAACTCCTCACGGGTTTTGTTTTGCCCAAAAACTTATTTTATTTGTGAAATTGCTGTATTCTAACTCTCGTGCTAGTGTCTTTATCAATGGTAACTTTTTTTTCACTGTGGGATAAGATTTGGATTACAATTTTTTTACGTCTATGGTGGCACATAATACATGATTATATTATATTATCAATAATCCAATTCCTTTCGCACCTGCATACCTCGCTCATTTTCATCATGTTGGCCTTGCACTCCTCACAATGGTTCTTTTTTTAATATGAAAAAAGTCGATGCTGATATAAGAAACGATGGGCGCGATTCACAAAGGTAAACTGAGATGAAAGTCTAACTTTATGACTTTTGGGATTCACAAAGCTTTAGTTAAGTTTTGGTCTTAAGTCTAACTGAGACTTAAACTTAAGTTAAACTGAGATTAAAGTCTAACTCTAACTTTTTGTCTCAGTTTACCTCTGTGAATCATGCCCAAACCATTTATTTATGTGAATTAAATTGCACGCTGATTAACAAATTCGCCCGTTGTGAACTCCACATCAACCCCAACTTGCAAATATACCTAGTCAGGCAAGCACTGAGCCTTAGGCTCGAGGTAATTGATTGTCAGGTCACAGGTGGGGTAGTAGGTTGCCGGCAGACAAACACATGAACAGTAAATCCCAGATCAATCCCAGTGACCGGCGCAGCGACATGACAATGGTCCACGGAAGATTGGCCGCAATAAAGCATCCATGGGCGGAGGGGTATGCGCGCTCCTAAAACACCATAAAGTGAGAAGCCACTTGACTTAGAAACATGTACCCAATCATGACACAGCTCTTGCGATGCAGGGCTCAGTGTGGACGCCTGGTCTGGTAATGTAAGACTCAGTGTGGATGCAAGGTCCGGTGATGCAGGACTCAGCGTGTATGCAGGGTCTGGTGATGCAGAACTCAGTGTGGACGGCGGGTCTGGTGATGCCGGACTCAGTGTGGACGCCGAGTCTGGGGATGCAGGACTCAGTGTGGACGCAAGGTCTGGTGATGCAGGACTCAGTGTGTATGCCGGTTCTGGTGATGTAAGACTCAGTGTGGATGCAGGACTCTGCGTGTATGCAGGGTCTGGTGATGCAGGACTCAGTGTGGACACAGGGTCTGGTGACGCAGGACGCAGTGTGGATGCAGGGTCTGGTGATGCAGGACTCAGTGTGGATGCCGGGTCTGGTGATGCAGGACTCAGTGTGGACGCCGGGTCTGGTGATGCAGGACTCAGTGTTGACGCAGGACTCAGTGTGTATGCAGGGTCTGGTGACGCAGGACTCTGCGTGTATGCAGGGTCTGGTGATGCAGGACTCAGTGTGGACACAGGGTCTGGTGACGCAGGGCCCAGTGTGGATCCAGGGTCTGGTGATGCAGGACTCAGTGTGGATGCAGGGTCTGGTGACGCAGGGCCCAGTGTGGATCCAGGGTCTGGTGATGCAGGACTCAGTGTGGATGCAGGGTCTGGTGATGCAGATGTCAGTGTGGATGCAGGGTCTGATGATGCAGGACTCAGTGTGGATGCAGGGTCTGGTAATGCAGGACTCTGTGTGGATGCAGGGTCTGGTAATGCAGGACTCAGTGTGGACGCCGGGTCTGGTGACGCAGGGCTCAGTGTGGATCCAGGGTCTGCTAATGCAGGACTGTGTGTATGCAGGGTCTGGTAATGCAGGACTCTGTGTGTATGCAGGGTCTGGTAATGCAGGACTCTGTGTGTATGCAGGGTCAGCGTGTGCCTGGTCCAGTGAGGATGCAGAGTTGATCGCTGGACTCTGACATCGAGCCGGCGTCAGTGCCTGGAGGTGCAGATTTCATCATTATCAGTGCAAACCTGGGTTCTGCACCTTCCCCCTGCCCCCTCTATTGGCTGAGTACCTGTCAATCACCAGGTGAGGCGGGGTCCTCAGCATCCTTCAGATGAGGCAGTCATGAAGCCTTCAGACCGGGCACTCCTTCCTCAGGTGGTGTTCACTCTCCAGTGCAGTGCCTTTTCAATGCTCCCTCACAGTGAACATGTCACAAGTGAACACCACCCACGTGACCAGGGCTCCCTTCCGGGGAGTCTAAACACAAGGGGAAGTGTCGCAACCCGCCTCTGTGATTTGTAATGAAAGACGTATACTATGTTGAGAGTGCAAGAAATCCTCAAAGGGCAGGCTGAGGTTAGAGTAGATCACAATAACTGTCTTTTTGTGGCAGTGTGGGCCAGTAGTTCGGAGGACAGTGTAAAGCATTTGTTGTACTCACAGAGGCAATAATTGAGACACACACTCAAGAATAAATCTGAGACCAATTTTCAAGAATAACAAACACTTTCATATCATTTTTAAGACCATAAGCACAGTTCAAAGATAAATACTTTCGACGTTATGAAATTTCAAAGTTCGATAAATATATAAATTCTATGCGCAATTAAACGCCAACGGAAACAATGGGGAAAAAGCTGAACAATGCGCAGACATTCAGGCAAAGCTTTCAGGAAGTTCATCTTCTCATTTTAGGTCAATGTCGGGACTGGGTCCAAAGTTCCAGTAGAAATTCGGGTGCGTCCAAGATTGGCAGGGGGCAAAGTGCTGATGTCTTGGAAGCTAGCGCTCAAAGACGAAGGGGGCCACTTGAAAAAACACTGCACAGAGGGACTTACAGCTAAGTCCAGTGGGTCTCCTTAGAGGGAGGGGGTCTCAAGGGCCTAGGGACCATGGAAGTTGGTTGGTCGGTGCTTGGGCCAGGTGCAGAGCGAACAGGTCAGCCGGGTGTTGTGCATCGTGAGGCCCTCACGGTCATGTGCAGGCAACTTGGAGAGGCGACCTCAGGATAGCTGAGACCCTCAAGATGTTTATAATGAATGGCTCAATGTCCCTCAATTGGTGCTTGCTTCTGGTGCTGAGGGAGTCCGGAGTACACTCTTCTTCTTGGTGATTGCTTTTGGGAATCCAGGGCCCAGGGTTTTGGTATGCCACGGCCAGGGTATGTCCTGGTGCCTCCAAACTTGATGGAGAGGCAGATCTGACCTTCCCGAGCTACTGTACCTTTTCTTGCCTTGGTGTTTGGTCGAGGTAGTTGGGGAGCAGCAAGTCAACAAACTGTACTTCACGGGATTGGTGTCTGTGGTGTGCAGGGAGGTCATACCTTCACATTAAGGCAGCTTTAACAGGTTTTCTTGAAGTCTGATGGTTCTCCGTGGTTCAGGACGATGCAGCAGCAGCGATTGTCGAGTCCTTGGAGCAGTTGGTAGAGTTAGGCTGTGTTTCCTCTGCAGCAGGGCTTCAGTTCCCTTGCAATGGGTCTTACTTGTCCTTTTCTACTTTGACCCTATGAATTTGATGTTCAGATCTGGGGGTGGCATCTAAATACTTAATTTAGGGGCATTAGAAGGTCGAGATTTACATTAAGGGTGTTTCACCCTCTAGTGACCACTTCCTGTGGGAAGAGGCACTACCCTAGCCCTGATAGGAGGTTTTCCCAAAATCCCAGGATTGTGGAATTTCAGGAGAGGGTTCACATCACCTACCCCATCCTTGGTATGGTGTAGGCTAAGTGTAGACCCTCCTCCTAATCTAGCTTTTTCCCTGCCTTTCCTCTCACCAAAAGTGGAGCAGAAAAGGCGGCTTGGCCTCTCCCAGTATCTGGAGGTTCCTGGCTTGGATTTCAAAGGTGTTGCTGTCTTTCAAGCTTCCCACCCAGGAAGTCCATCTTCTCCTGGAGTAGGTGTGCACCTCCTACGCCTAAGAAATCTCTGTCTCTGTCCTCTGGGACCGCTGTCTCTCACCCCATGAGTTCAGTAACATGTCTGGCGGTGACAGGCTGGCAAAAACAGGTCACAAACAACACCAGGGTTTGGTAGGTTTTCAGGGGACATCTAAACAGGGTCTCCTGTGTGAAATTATTAATAAATCCATCACTGGCATCAGTGAGGATTTATTGAGACAAGATTTTCGGTACCAAACACTTTAGAAGTGAGTGAAGCCATCATGGTGCTACGAAACTCGTGTTGACAAGTATCCTGCCCTTGTACTCCTTATCGCTGCTTGTTCACTTACAATATCTCAGATTAGACTGGACATTGTAGAGACATATCTGCTCATGCTGATATGCCCACACATAGGATATAGTGCACCCTGCCTTAGGGCCTGCAGTAGGGGTGGCAAACCTATACCCCATGCAGAGCATGGGAGGCTTGGCACACAGGCTGTTTGAATTTCTCAGCATTACTCTCAAAGGAGACCTGGTTAGCAGGGACCCAGCACACTTACAGATCAAAATTACATCAGGTAAGAAGTGGGGGCTAAACATGCCAAAAGAGGCACTTTCCTACAAAAAAAAGGAAATCAAATGTAGCGATCCAGTTTAAGGCCTAGAGCACTTTAAAGAGCTCCGAACATTCGAGCATACATGCGCCTGTGGAGTCAGCTGGCTTGTGACACCCAGTCTTTAGATCTACAATTGGGGTTTGAGATAGGGTACAGTTGAGACATGGCCTGTCCACACCAGTCTCCCCACAAACACCACTAATTGGTAACCCTGACATCCTACCAGCAGCTACTGGGCTGGGATTCAAGGGGTGGCAGGATGCTAACTGTAAAAGGGTGGGAGACTGGTTCGACTCTGAGGGGGTCATGGACTTCCCTACACTACAAACATGCTATGACCTCCCGGGCACGGCGAGATGGCAATACTTGGCGGTGGCACACGGGTGACATGCTAGCAGCATGTAAAATGGGACCCCCTCAAAAGAATAAGTTGTGGCCAAGGAACAGAGGGGAACGAAGACACATCACTGTAAAGGGAAAGTTCCTTCAATGGCCATACATTACAAAATCAGTATACATCCTACTATTAGAGCTTGGTGACAAAGAAATTCTAAACAGACATTATTAAAAAAATATATACTTTATTTCTCTTTTTTCATTTCGTATAGTTTGTTATTTGGGAAATTATTTCATAAGAAGTGCATTTTTTTGGGAGAAAATATTTTTTCCTTAATACATATAAACAATTATAACAAAGTATGCTATAAATATATACAAAATCAATAAACACAAAATATATATTAAAAAAACATCACCTGATATCATACATACAATTCAACATACTCACATACTAACACCCATACCGCAGTCAAACCACATCCACAGGGAAAAAGGAGGAGCTGAGTTATAGTTGGCAAGATCTCAGTGCCAATTCTAGGGCCTCAAGATGCAATTATAGGCCCCTGCACCAGGTCGACGCGCGTTTCGGTGGCTCTAGGCCACCTTCCTCAGGACCTTTTTCTTCACGCTAATTTATCAGATATCAGGGGATCTACAAAGAACATAAAAGGCAGATATGTCCTATCGCTTTAAGATCATGTAAGTTGGTTCATTTGTAGGGATACGAAGTGCACTCGGCACCAGTAAAAAAAGTTTAATCCGAGATCCAATATAGATGATGGCTCAGGACTCCATGCTAATGTATAAGGGTTCTCGTTAGCCTTGGCTTTCCGCGATAATCTGCAGTGGTGAGGGGAATCGACGCGGTTTTGCGAGACGCCTGGTGATTGCATGGAACTTAGAACATTGAGATATCTGCACTTCGCCCGCAGTCGAAATTATTCACAGCACTGACATAAATTACTGAGAACTAGACTTAGTCCCCTCTCCACTCACGAACGTTGTATCGTCGAAGGGAATTGACAACTCCTATATCTACATAAGAGTTACTTGGATTGTAGGGAGAACCCTTATACATTAGCATGGAGTCCTGAGCCATCATCTATATTGGATCTCCAATTAAACTTTTTTTACTGGTGCCGAGTGCACTTCGTATCCCTACAAATGAACCAACTTACATGATCTTAAAGCGATAGGACATATCTGCCTTTTATGTTCTTTGTAGATCCCCTGATATCTGATAAATTAGCGTGAAGAAAAAGGTCCTGAGGAAGGTGGCCTAGAGCCACCGAAACGCGCGTCGACCTGGTGCAGGGGCCTATAATTGCATCTTGAGGCCCTAGAATTGGCACTGAGATCTTGCCAACTATAACTCAGCTCCTCCTTTTTCCCTGTGGATGTGGTTTGACTGCGGTATGGGTGTTAGTATGTGAGTATGTTGAATTGTATGTATGATATCAGGTGATGTTTTTTTAATATATATTTTGTGTTTATTGATTTTGTATATATTTATAGCATACTTTGTTATAATTGTTTATATGTATTAAGGAAAAAATATTTTCTCCCAAAAAAATGCACTTCTTATGAAATAATTTCCCAAATAACAAACTATACGAAATGAAAAAAGAGAAATAAAGTATATATTTTTTTAATAATGTCTGTTTAGAATTTCGTTGTCACCAAGCTCTAATAGTAGGATGTATACTGATTTTGTAATGTATGGCCATTGAAGGAACTTTCCCTTTACAGTGACACGGGTGACATGCCCCTGTATTCATTTGCACGCCAGTAGAAAACTGACCGCATTTTATAAGTGAATCCTAACACGCTCCACAGACACGAAACTGCTCTGAAACATCTATGTGTGTCTGGTAATGCCACAACACCCACTTGACTCACCCACACGGGCTAGATGGGAGAGAGAATGTGAACGTCCCTTTACAGACAAAGAATGGAATGACGTTCTACACCGGGCGCGAACGTCTGTATTCTTGCCTCCAGGGGAAGCAAGTTGAGAGCTTTCAAGTACGGGGAAATATGGTTGATTTTCCTCGTGCTGGTGAGGAGTCTGGCGGCTGCATTGAGGCCGGCTTTTAGAGATGCCAGCGAGACCTTGGGTAGACCAGAGAGGGTAGAGCAGACATACTCCAGTCTAGATACAACAATTGCTTGGACTGCCATTTTTAGGTCGGGAGTGCTGAGGAAGGGTTTCAATTTCCTAAGGTAGCTCAGGTGGAATCTGGCTGATTTGGCCATCGAGTTGATGTGGTCACGCATGTTCAGGTTGCAGTTGTGAGTGAATCCCAGGGATTTGGCCGAATCCACGCTGGTCGGTGGGCAATTCAAGGCTGTGATAACCTTAACCCATGATAGTAAAAGTGGTGGTCACTGACGCCCCGCCATCACTATGGTACTTGGGAAAATATTGCTTACCCCTAAATGTAAAACAAGGTACGTACATCTAAAAGAAAGTTACCTAACATAGAATTTTAAGGCTTACAAGTACCTGTATCTTCACATGCCCATCATTTGTGGAGGAGATCATTGAGATGGCCCTCTGCCCTTTTAATCAAGCAATCACTCAGTACTCGTAGAGCAAGGTACGACGCACCATCCGTGAGGGTATTCAGGTGCTGGGTTGTTGGGCTTAGTCAAAAAACCCAGGTATTGGGTCTCTTCCTTGAGTCCGTCAGCGAGGGTGAGGTTCAAAGGTGGAGGGCTGTCCAGGACTTGGGGCGGGGTGGGGAAAGGAGCGGCCTCTGCTGTGACAATGGTCTGTGTGAGGGGGCGGGAGGCGGAGCAAAGGTTCCTGGATGGCTGGTGGAAGATCAGTTGTTGGGTCATGTATGCTGCCCCTTGGTCATGGAGGGCTTTGTAGGCATGTGTCAGTATCTAGAATTGGCATCTTTTTTGGACGGGGAGCTAGTGGACGTTCCTCAGGTGTTGTGTAATGTGGATCAGTTTGGACAGGAGGGGTGAAAGCACCAGGAGCACATACATTGGTCGTGTACGGATGCGAGGGAGGCAGCAGAGACTTGACGTGTCTCAGGATTACTAGAACATTTGCAGTGATACTGTTAGAGCGGTGTTATGTTCTATAGATAACTCTTTCTAGGTGGTGGCCATACCCTTCTCCATGGCACCCGACCGTCCACCCTGACCCACTCAAGGGCACCCCACCCACATCACGACGAAGTACGACCGTGACACTCCACCTTAAAGGAACCCAACAATTTTCCCATGCCAGGCTTTGCAATCTTCAAAACCAGATGCGTCTACAAAGCCATCACGACCGCCTGTTCGTTGACAAGTCTACTACCACCGGTGGCTCTCTGCCCCCCGCAGCAAGGACACCATCAGACTAGAGGCAAAAAGTGTAGGAGAAAAGAAGCCAATGGGCCTTCTCTGTGTAGGATCTGAATCAACATCCCCATGGTCATCAGGACTGGCCCAACCCTACTGCAATCGGGGAAAGTGTTGAAGACGCACATCTGTAAAGGCTGACACCTGACTGCCTTCACCTGTACAAACCAGCAACCTCTCCTGTCCACTGCTGACTTTATGCTTGTACGGAACTATATACAGCGCTTCAATGCCTCTCGGCTAGGTTCGCAGCGCCTCTTTATAGACGTCTACTTCACAATGAAGTACCACTCCATTCAGCTCCCAGATCCTAGCTCCCTCTCTGCTCACCCATTGGCTGCATCTTTACACACGGAAGCACCCATGATTCATTGCTCTCTCTCAGTCCTAACCCTGGTGGACGCCGCCCATGTCCATGTTCACTTTTCCAGAAGAACAGAGCAAAATTAGTTTTGGCTTTAAGTTGTAAAAATGATTTTGAAGGACATCTTCCCCCTAAAACAAAATGTGGGGGGATCCTGGAAAAATTTGGCCAGCGGTCAGTACTTGTGGTTGATATATTTCTTCATTTTTTCAGAACGTTCAAAGTAAAACTAATGTTATTATTTCTTTAGGCTGCATTGTTTTTGTGTAACATGAGAAGTAGTTCATGCCAGTGATACAGGGGGCTGCAGACCCCAATGGTGTCATGTATTTTATGTGTCGCGTCACCTGTCCAATGGATAGCTTCTCTTAAGAATGGGACACATCCTCTTAGATCAAGCTGTCCGACACAAGAGCCGCGTCACCTGCTGATGCTCTGGGTGACCCTGGGCGCATCTCCAACCACAGCTCTGTCTGGGAAACTCATAACTTCCTTACATGCCCAGGATTTCATTTTATTTTATGTATATAGCGCAGGGCTTTAAGAGGGATGAGAAAACTGATGGGGTCTCTCAAAGGGGCGTGGCTATTGTAATTAAGGGAGTGGCTTAAAAACACATAAGCTAAAAATCTGTGCTTAGCAAGTGTGCCGCCCGACTTGTATTTTGCTGTTTCTGTCATTGCATCCAGATATGTGATACAACAAGTAACATCAAAACTACAAGTCTGGACTCTTGGCTTTGTCAATGGTTATTAGGTGCACAAGATAAATAGGCAGCAACTTTGACTTGTTATAATATTGAAAAAGCTTCCACTTGAAGCCCTGATGACACCACAAGGATGTTGCTGCTCCTGAGTTTCAAAAAGAGAAGGGAAATCCAGGAGAAAATGACTCTCTTTAAAGGATTCCCTTCCCCTACAACGCTCACCTGGCATCAAGGCTCGAGTCAGGGTACCACGCGAGTAGACGGCGTCCCCCCACTTATTTTACTGGGTGAACGCTGTCCCCCCTGCCCAAAAGCTGGACTTTCAATGATGGCGTTACTTGCCCTCCCAAGGGCAGGGCTGGCTGTCAATCTTGTGTAGCGCGCGAATGCGGTACCTATCAAAATTCTACTTTGCCCTTTGAACCTGCCCCCATCGCACACGGCCCTTCGATGCAATTTAATACATTCGCTGCCTGTTCGATTGTTAGCAGAGACAGGGAAAAGGAACTTTCTTTCTCAGGATGGTAAAAAAGCATGGGTATTTCAGCACCTCAAGGTCTTTAAAAACATAAAAATCGTCTTGCAGCCATAAGAAACTTTTCAGAAATAAAATCACATTTACATTCCTACATAAAATGTACATTCCCAGTAAAAGGAAACATGTTTAATTTTAAGCCCCCAAACAGTTATTTAAAAATAACGTTATTTGCATTAAAGAGGTGGAAACACACATGGAATGAAGCTACATTCCACAGTGGGTTAACGTGGCCCCGAAGTGACGCGGGACTCCCTGTAATGAGAGGGGACTACCTTCCGTGACGTCACTTCCTGTTGTGACCTCACTTCCGGTGACACCACCTTACTTGGAGTGACCCCCCACTTCTTTTTTTAGGACTTGTGCCCTGACTGGCATGACGTCATGCCCTAACTTCTCCACTAGTGAGAAGTAGCAGTGTGAGCAGCACACACAAGTGAGAAGTGAGCCTTGTGAGCAGCGCACATGGATATGCCTGCTGTCACTGCAGTCTGGAAAAAAGAGGACCGCCTGTGCCAGGGCACAAAACAGAGCACAATAGAGACCCATTTCGAGCCCCCCTTAAAAAACTGCCGGTGCTCAGACCCGGTGAGACCCGGCCCACTTAAATCCCTGATATAGCATCTATGGGTAGGAGCTGTACAACAGCAGGCATTAACAAAGGGACATAAAAACATTCCGGATAAGGGTGGCCAGGGTGGATGAACCCTGGAGGGGAGTGTTATTTTCTCATCTTCATGTTTCTTTAATTCCTGTATTGCATTAATGCTTTCTTTCAAATGCTGTACTGTACCCTGTTGCTATGGAGCATGGGATTCCATGTTCCAATGAACAGACTACCTGTGGATTTTCACCAGGGCAGACGTACTGTACTGTCTTTAAATAAACCTACATTTAAATATTTTTATACCTTTGCCTGGATATCCATTTTCTTGCAATTTTGGTGATAATTTTACTGGACTGCTACGTTCCAGCACAGGAGCGACCAGTTTCATGAATCTACGACCTAAATTTCGTGACTGCAGTTAAATATTTTTCATCTTACTCGTTTTTAGGTCTTTGACTACGAAGGCTGCGCTTGCGAAGTCTCGCTCCGAGACTTTATGTCTACAGTATGGGGGCTTGAACCCGCTCCTCTTCTCCATTAGCTGGCTTTCTAAACGGAGGCCAGCCATTGGAGGAGAGGGGCATCACTCCGTTGAAGACGGGATTCGGGGGTTTGTTTTTAACTTTCTATCTGTTTTCTTTCTCTCCTCTTCCCATTGGCTGGAATTTTACCTTCCAGCCACTGGGAAGAGGAGAGAAAGAAAACCACGCACCGAATCCGAAACTGTCTGGGCTTTTCAGAAGCCATTTCTCCTGTTCCCCAGGAAGAAGTAGAGAAGCTGCCAAGTCCTCCAGTGAGTACTCAATTTTCTTGGCACTTCTTGCCTCTGTTCCCTCGTTGTCATTGTTTTACTGGCGTCTGCCCCCTCGTTGTGCGTCTTCCCCCTCGTTCTTGCGCCTCTTCTTGCCTCTGTTCCCTCTTTGTGATTGTTTTTCTGGCTCGTTGTGCTTGTTATATGGTGTCTGTTTCCCTGGGGTTTGGATTTGCATCGATATAAATACTGTTTGGAATTCCCTACCAGTTCGGACTCTGTGATTATCGCTGTTGGCCAGAATGGAATGGAAGATGGAGGCCGCTTGCTCTAACTCAAACCAAAGGCCCCCCAAGTCCCAGAAGTAATCTTACCACCCTAACACCTAATCCTCCTATTATGTTGACATGGGTCCCGGAAGCCCACTTGGCTGGGAGAGGCTCATTAATGGTCTCTGGCATCTCCAAGACTGGCCGTGCGGCAGCCCCAAGTCTCACAGTAGCACTTCAATGGAAAGCACCTGCTTCAAAGCACCCGCTCGTTCGGAGATGGTGACCCCATTACCGTATAACCTTACGAGATTGCAACTCTAAAACTCGCTTTGTGTCAGACGTTTGGGGTAATAATATGGCTGTAGTTTGTAAAGGCACTGCCTTGCTTACAGCACGGACCATCAAAGCCCCCCCAAAAACCCCTCAGTGAATTCCCCACTCAACTGATGCCAGCAATAAACATATTTTATCATCGGCTCTCCCCCGTTTTGTTCAGGGGCACGGCACCACAACAGAGGCACTTGTTCATAGTCGCTATGGGGGAGGGGCGTAGGGTCAGCTGTCTGAGACAAATGGGAAATCGAAAAGGGGCGTCTCTGTTCCAGTCATGAGACCGGGCCTGAGGGGCTTCACCTTTAATGTCGTAGATCGCTGTCTGTAATAATCCAAGGAGAGGTTGATCTTTAAGGTAGATTTATTAACAGCACAGCATCTGGTCTAGGCACATAGATGTCCAGGTTACAACTGACAATAGCAGCAGAATGCTGCATGAGGAAAACTCTGTTAAGAACATGGAACATCTTAGGAAACATAACATGGCTCATGCACTTAAAGATACATGGTGATAAAGCATATTGAATTGTACTATACAGAATGTAACACATCTCCCCTATTAAAAGAAAGAAGAAAAGTATATTTAAACGAAATCATGTAACGAAGTTGGTTTCCTTCTGATACGCACATCATCCTTGACTCTAAAAGCCACAGAATCAGGAGAAGGACCTGGAAGGGAACTGCTGTCAGAATTGTCACGTTGGTCTGGTTGGAAAACAGAATGTGTAGGACATTTAGCAACTTTACTTAAGTTCCAAACTTTGCCATCTTGAGTGATTACTGAATTATCGAAAACTCTTTTAATTTGAATGGGTCTACTATACTTGCTGGAACCTTTGTTGACCATAAAAAGGTTTCAGAATCCTAACCCAATCCCCAACACAAAAATTAGATTTAATTGCCTTCCATTTTTTATTGTACCACAGGGCAGACTTACTCTGTTTACAATCAACTCTATTATCCACACTCTGGATATCCACCTCATCTTCTCCTAACTCTTTACATTTCTCCTTAAACCACCAAGGACAAATGTTGGATGCAGGATTCCTGCCTTTGAGTAGCTTAAAAGGACTAACTTCTGTCGTGGTATGAGGAGTTATGCGATAGGTCCACAGTTTTTCCCTAATCACATTCAACCAATTACTCCTTTCTTTAATGGCATCAACAACAAAACTCTTCAAAACTCGGTTGAAGCGTTCAACCTGCCCATTCTCATGTGGTTCATAAAGCGATGTACGTAAGTGCTTGATGTTACAACTTTGCAAGAAAGATTGCATCTCCGACGATACTAACTGTACACCGTTATCAGACACTAATACAGATGGGCAACCTTCTCTTGCAAAAACTTCCTTAAAAAACGTAATAACAACCTCAGAAGTAACTCTGGCTACAAATTTCACTTCAGGCCATTTAGAGTGGTAGTCAATCATGACCAGCGCATAACGTGAGGCTTCAGGTAATATCTGAAACGGACCTGAGATGTCAAAAGCTATTTTACTCCAAGGAAGTTCAGGCCACTTGACAGGTTTAAGTGGGGGAACATGCAACTTTAACATTTTGTCCTTAGTACAACACTCACTACATTCCCTGACAGTACGATCAATATACCTGTCCATCCCTGGCCACCAAAACTTTAACCTTATTAGACGCTTCATAGCCGAAATTCCAGGATGTGTTTTATGTGCCAGTTTGAGAATGATCTCCTGTATACCTACAGGTGGAATGCACTTTCCAGATTTGAAAACTAAATCCCCTTCACAAAATAGCTCCTCAGAAACATTATAGAATGGAAGCAAATCATCTCTGACTTTCGTCTTATTAGGCCAGCCCTTGAAAATATAATTCTTAAGAATCCCGAATTTCTCATCTTCCTCTTGACACTTTAACCACAACTGTTCTGTAATATCCTGATATTGGGAAGTAACAACATCAGACAAATTTAAAACAAAATCAACCTCACTGACCTTATTAACTTTGTCTTCCTGATCTTTGCAAGGAAGACGTGAAAGACAGTCAGCCGTGACATTTTTTTTCCCGGAATGTACTCCACAGTAAAGTGATATTCTTGTAACTTGGATGCCAAACGTGCAATCCTAGCAGTAGAGTTCCAACCTCCACCAACAGATAAGATATGTACCAAAGGCTTGTGGTCGGTTCTCAATACAAACTCACTGCCCCAAATGTAAATTCTGTAGTGCTCAATTGCCCACACACAGGAAAGTAGTTCCCGTTCAATCACGGCATATCTACGTTCTGTCTCATTTAATGTCCTGGATGAGAAAGCCACATTCCATTCTATTGCACCATCAGTTTGAGATAATACACAACCAAGACCATACAAGCTAGCATCAGTGGTAATGATGCATTTTTTACCTATTCTAAAGGGTTTTAGAGTTGGTGAATTAACAATATCACACTTAATGTCAGCAAATGCTTTTTCTTGTTCAGATTCCCAAACAAACTCATTACTCTGTCTCAATAACCTCCTCAAAGGTTCCATCTTGGTGGCAAAATTAACTACAAACTTACTGTAGTACTCACACATGCCCGAGAATGATAATAATTGTTCCTTATTGCTCGGGGCAGGGGCATTGAGAATGGCTTCAACGTTTGACTTTTTAGGAATTAAACCTTCCCCAGATAATGTATGTCCCAAGTATTCTACAGATTTTCTGAAAAGTTTGCATTTGTGTGCTTTTAGCGTAAGACCATATTTTTCTAACCTGCAACACACTTCATTCAAATGTGTAGAATGTTCAACTTCATTTTTGGAAAAAATTAATATAGCATCTTGAAAACACTTAACGAACACGTCAAGATCCCTGAAAATTTGAAACATGACACGTTGAAAAACGGAAGCAGCCGATGCCAAGCCAAAAGGCATTCTTCTGTATTGAAACAGGCCCATGGGAGTGATGAATGCAGTATACTTTTTAGAGTCCTCAGTAAGTTCAATTTGATGGTACGCAGATCTCAGGTCTAAAGTGGAAAAAATCTGCACACCATCAAAAAGAGACACAAGTTCATTGATATTAGGTAAAGGATGGCAATCAATGATAATGTTGGAATTGAGTGCTCTTAAATCAATGCAAACTCTCAATTTCTGGTCAGGTGTGCGCACCAAAACAATGGGCGAAACCCATTCAGATGATTCAATGGGCTCTATGATATTGTCCTTTAGTAAATCATTCAACATTTCTTTTAATTCTTCTCTGACATTTAGGGGAACTCCTCTTAACTTTTGCTTAACAGGTACAGCACCTTCTTTTAAAACGATCTTATGTGAAAAACCTTCTAATTTCCCTAAACGTTCACAAAAGACATTATTAAACTTATTGCTCCAAAAGGAAACAACATCTTCCTTTCCATCATTGGAACAAACAGAGTTAATCATATCCTGTTCGCTGCATAGGGAAATGGGATCTTTGGCTCTAGGATTTAAAGTGATCCCAAGCTCCCATTGGTCATGCCAGCCTAGTACATTAACTCCTTTAATAGCAATATATAACTTAATGAAAGCAGATCTTCCTCTAAAATTCAATGGAACATTGAAAAATCCCTCAATATCAATCTTATTTCCATTGAAACCTTCCGCAAAAATATCTGAAGGTTGTAGAGTAGTAATATCACATACTGACTGTAGTTTTTCATCGAAATATGCTTTGGTGATAATAGTCCATGGGGACCCAGAGTCTACCATAAGCTCAATATCAGTAGTAAAGTCTTGAAATAAACATTTTGGAGATTTTTTGCACGTAAATAGTATAAAACCAGTTTGAATAATGGAAACAACATACCCACGATCCAAATCTTGCATATTCTCATTAACCACATTGAGTGCAGATATTTTAGTGGCAGTACTATTGTTAGAAAACATTTGTTGCCCTGAACGAGACTGAGAATTAAAACGTCTTTCCCTACAGACATTACTAAAGTGTCCTACTTTATTACAAATATTACAAGTTTTTCCTATAGCAGGGCAACCTTGGAAAGATGCAATGTGTAACTTGCTGCCACATCTATAACATGAAGGAGAGGTATTAGAATTTGGGGTATCAGTTCTCCTAAAATTTTTATTTCTAAATTGAGTAGATATCGAATTCTTAGTATCAAACTTAGGTTTAACTATGCACACTTCTTCATCAGTATTATTTTTACTGGGATGAGAACCCTGTTTATCAACTATGTCCATCCACTTCTCTGACATTTCAGTTGATTTGGCAATAGCTATGGTTTCTTCTAAATTAGGATCACCTATACACCACAATTTGTCCTGTACCTTTTTGTTCTTAACATGTACTATAATTTGGTCACGAATCATTTCGTCACACATGGCTCCAAAATTACAATGAATGCTTAATGCTCTCAAGGAAGTTAGAAAATCATCAAAAGATTCTTCTTGCTTTTGTGCTCTAGTATAAAATTTAAAGCGATTTAAAGCAATGTTAGCCGTAGGTTTAAACCTTTTTTCTAATCTAGTAAGAGCTTCTGTGTAAACATTCATAGCATCACCACTACCAGAAGCAACAGGTAAGTGAGGTAAAGTTCTAAAGATTTCTTGTCCTTCAGATCCTAAACAATGTAATAAAATACTCTTCTTCCTCTCAGCACCCATACGCTCTCCATCAATGGCACGCATGTAGTTGAAAAATTCCTCCTTCCACCTTGACCAGGGAATAGGAGGGTCACCCTTGACCTGTAAAAATTTAGCTGGAGGATCAAACTGCATGTTAAGAAAATGTAAAATGCACAATAAAATGAAAGAATAAATGAATAAGTTAAAATAAGAAAAATGCTAATAAATGAAAATCAAATAACACAGTACTTGAAATAGGGAGGACAAAGAGATGAAAATGTACATCTGAAGTAGCAGGAAAAGTGGTTGAAAACTGTTGGCTAGGCGATGAATAAGTCCTCAGGATGTAGAAAATTGTAAATAATCCAAGCGCTGTGAAGATTTTGCCATAAAAAGAGTAATTTTGTTAATAAAATGAAGCGCTGTAAAAATATTTCCAAGCGAAGGATAAAGACGACTTCGCGTATGATGGTTGCTAGGTAACTGGTAACAATAATATCCAAAATGGAGTCACGTTGCGTGAGTTGCGCAATGACGTTTTCTACAGTTGCGCGATGACGCAATACGTTGCGAGGTGACGTTCAATGGCTTCTGCAGTGTTTATTTTTGGTTCCGGGCATTAACGTGGCAGTGTCTGTCTACGTAGTGGAAGTAACGTAGCAGTGTCTGTCCACGTAGTGCGCGGGAAGGAAACAGAGGCAGTGACGTGTTAGAAGAACACGAAGCAGAAGCAACACGCAGAACGACTCGTAACAGCGATGACAGGCGAGGTAGAACAACAACAGGAGGTTGCTAGGGAACAGCGCCAGTGCCAACGCGCGAGCAAGTTCATCAACGAAGGTAGAGTGAATCCAAAAGATGCAACTGATGAAAGTACACAAAAACAATATTTCCAAATGTTTCCAGAAAAGCGGAATAAAGGCAGAAGTAATTCCGAAATGGTAGATGAAATGGAGAGTGTTCAGAGCTTTCTGAAGTAAAAAAAATGCAAATAGTTACCAATATTTCGAAAATTGAAGAAAATGGGTTCAAACTCCGCTCCTGTGCTGAAGATGGCTGGAGTGGGTTATCCTTGTCGCCAAAATTTGTAATAATCCAAGGGGAGGTTGATCTTTAAGGTAGATTTATTAACAGCACAGCATCTGGTCTAGGCACATAGATGTCCAGGTTACAACTGACAATAGCAGCAGAATGCTGCATGAGGAAAACTCTGTTAAGAACATGGAACATCTTAGGAAACATAACATGGCTCATGCACTTAAAGATACATGGTGATAAAACATATTAAATTGTACTATACAGAATGTAACACTGTCACTGTTACATTCACCCTCTGTGACATCCGTCGAGAACCAATGGCATCCTTCAGCCCAAGACGTCACTAATAAGAGGCCCCGTTCGCATGGATTTTTAACTTGTACACGTGGGACGAGCTCTCTTCTGAGTAAGAGACTTAGTACCGTTTGGTATTTCCACTCCCAGATGCATGAATTACAAGTTATTATTTGAATCAACCAGAAGCACCTGCTTACCCACCCCTCAGCTTCCTTCATCTCCCGATACGAGGCTGACAGGTGAGGAAAATAGAATTCAACCGCATTGTCATGGAAACATCACGGATTTGGCACATTTGCACAATATAGACAAAGCGTGCCAAATCCACAGTACTGCCGTGTGCATGTGTACTGCTCCGGACTTGGTGCACCGGAGAGCAATCGTGACATTTTAGTGTTGCAGATTTTGCACAATACTGCAGCACTGTTATTGCGGTTCCTTGGAATTGCCACTTATTCTGACAGCAGCGTGGGGTTTTCCACACGGTTCTAGGTTCCCCTGCAGAACAGTCTGAGTCGTCATTTGATGACGTATGTCAGGTATGATCTCGACTAGCCACAAGATTATGCGGTGTTCATTGTGTGACGTAAAGGCTGGGCACTGAGATCAAATGCATAAGGACACAAATAGTCCTGTTAAATAGTTGGACGTCATTTGTCGAGCCGGAAGTGCTTGCTTTTATGACGCAAGAGCTGGGAACATTAGACTGTACTATTTACTAACTATCTACTATTTACTAACCTCTTAGGCGGGCCGACCGACTAGCACAATGTTCTGTGGAGAGCTCCCATCAGTGCAATGTTCCTGTGGTGACAATGTTTGACTATTACATTATGATGCAGCCTTTAATAGATTTGCAACAATATTGGGCAGTAATCCGACGTTATTACTCTCGTCTTGTTTTTCACTTGAGCAGCGTGCGCTCCCATCGTCTAGGTCACCTCCCCCCTCCAATAACCCTCATTATTTTCTCGATCTAATGAGTGCCAGGCCTCGGTGTTCAGTCAAAACAAGCTTTATTCGATTACATTTAAAATCATAAAAGCAGCAAGACAGCATAAATTAAAAATTGATTACAATGTAACAAAGTTCATAAGGTTAAAAGACATTTGAGGGTCCAAATCTGTGACAATGTACGTAGGGGTTAATGTATGTAGATTAGCGCCGCACGAGGCAGGTGGGCTCTGTATATCTGTGATTAAAACCGAACGTGATGACAGCAATATTAATCACTGTCGTGGAGACGGAGGGCGATACCCATATAGACCATACCATTGTAATGGGGGCGTGAAAACCACACAACGCTGTATTGGAAACAGAGATCTTAGACCCCCCCACTCCACCTCGTACCCCACCTAGTTATCAGTACTAGGAGGGCACCTGAGCGTACCCACAAAGAACAGACGGTACCAAATGTTATTACTTCCCCCCCTTTTCTTACTGGGGGCACGGGTGGTAGATCCCGATTTATTTAGCGGGGAGACATATTTAGTAGGGCAAGAGTGGGGGTGTGGGTGATGGCTGCCAGCTCTCTGCAGAAATTGAATATATGTATATTTTCTATGTTGACGACGCCTGTGTGTCACAGGCCGTAATACAAGCAAGGCCCCCCCCACCAAACCTACTTGGGTCTTATCAAAACAGAGACATAACTGGGAAGGCATTAGGCCACTCACACGCCTATCACCTGGTGATAATGTACCTGCAGCGCTATCCATTGCTGCCCTTCTGTGCTCCCTCGCTGTGTTTACTCCCCTGCCCCCTCGCTGTGCTAGCTCTCCTGCCCCCTCACTGTGCTTGCTCCCTTGCCCCCTCGCTGTGCTTGCTCCCCAGCCCCCTCGCTGTGCTTGCTCCCACTTACCCTTGCTGTGCTTGCTCCCCTGCTCCCTCACTGTGCTTGCTCCCCTTCCCCCTCGCTGTGCTTGCTCCCCTGCCCCCTCACTGTGCTTGCTCCCCTGCTCCCTCACTGTGCTTGCTCCCCTTCCCCCTCGCTGTGCTTGCTCTCCTGCCCTCTCGCTGTGCTTGCTCCCCTGCCCCCTCGCTGTCCTTGCTCTCCTGCCCCCTGGTTTTGCTTGCTCCCCTGCCCCCTGGTTGAGCTTGCTCTCCTGCCCCCTGGTTGTGCTTGCTCCCCTGCCCCCTGGTTGTGCTTGCTCCCCTGCCCCCTGGTTGTGCTTGCTCCCCTGCCCCCTGATTGTGCTTGCGCTCCTGCCCCCTGGCTGTGCTTGCTCCCCTGCCCCCTGGCTGTGCTTGCTCTCCTGCCCCCTGGCTGTGCTGCTCTCCTGCCCCCTGGCTGTGCTTGCTCTCCTGCCCCCTGGCTGTGCTTGCTCTCCTGCCCCCTGGCTGTGCTTGCTCCCCTGCCCCCTCCCTGTGTTTGCTCCCCTGCCCCCCGGCTGTGCTTGCTCCCCTGCCCCCTGCCTGTGCTTGCTCCCCTGCCCCCTCGCTGTGCTTGCTCCCCTGCCCCCTTGCTGTGCTTGCTCCCCTGCCTCCTCGATGTGCTTGCTCTCCTGCCCCCATGCTGTGCTTGCTCCCCTGCCCCCTCACTGCACTTCCTCCCCTGCCCCCTCGCTGTGGTTGCTCCCCTGCCCCCTCGCTGTGCTTGCTCCCCTGCCCCCTGGCTGTGCTTGCTCCCCTTCCCCCCGCTGTGCTTGCTCTCCTGCTCCCTGGCTGTGCTTGCTCTCCTGCACCCTGGCTGTGCTTGCTCTCCTGCCCCCTGGCTGTGCTTGCTCTCCTGCCCCCTGGCTGTGCTTGCTCTCCTGCTCCCTGGCTGTGCTTGCTCTCCTGCCCCCTCGCTGTGCTTGCTCCCCTGCCCCCTCACTGTGCTTGCTCCCCTGCCTCCTCGATGTGCTTGCTCTCCTGCCCCCATGCTGTGCTTGCTCACCTGCCCCCTCACTGCACTTCCTCCCCTGCCCCCTCGCTGTGGTTGCTCCCCTGCCCCCTCTCTGTGCTTGCTCCCCTGCCCCCTGGCTGTGCTTGCTCCCCTTCCCCCCGCTGTGCTTGCTCTCCTGCCCCCTGGCTGTGCTTGCTCTCCTGCACCCTGGCTGTGCTTGCTCTCCTGCCCCTGATTGTGCTTGCGCTCCTGCCCCCTGGCTGTGGTTGCTCTCCTGCTCCCTGGCTGTGCTTGCTCTCCTGCCCCCTCGCTGTGCTTGCTCCCCTGCCCCCTCGCTGTGCTTGCTCCCCTGCCTCCTCACTGTGCTTGCTCTCCTTCCCCCATGCTGTGCTTGCTCCCCTGCCACCTCACTGCGCTTCCTCCCCTGCCCCCTCGCTGTGGTTGCTCCCCTGCCCCCTCGCTTTGCTTGCTCCCCTGCCCCCTGGCTGTGCTTGCTCCCCTCCCCCCCGCTGTGCTTGCTCTCCTGCCCCCTGGCTGTGCTTGCTCTCCTGCACCCTGGCTGTGCTTGCTCTCCTGCTTCCTGATTGTGCTTGCGCTCCTGCCCCCTGGCTGTGCTTGCTCTCCTGCTCCCTGGCTGTGCTTGCTCTCCTGCCCCCTGGCTATGCTTGCTCTTCTGCCCCCTGGCTGTGCTTGCTCCCCTGCCCCCTCACTGTGTTTGCTCCCCTGGCTGTGCTTGCTCCCATGCTTGCTCCCCTGCCCCCTCGCTGTGCTTGCTCCCCTGCCCCCTTGCTGTGCTTGCTCCCCTGCCCCCTTGCTGTGCTTGCTCCCCTGCCTCCTCGCTGTGCCTGCTCTCCTGCCCCCTCGCTGTGCTTTCTCCCCTGCCCCCTCGCTGTGCTTGCTCCCCTGCCCCCTGGCTGTGCTTGCTCCCCTGCCCCCTGGTGTGTGTGTGTGTGGCTCTGTGTGTGTGTGGCTCTGTGTGTGTGTGTGTGGCTCTGTGTGTATGTGTGTGTGTGGCTCTGTGTGTGTACGTGTGTGTGTGTGGCTCTGTGTGTGTGTGTGTGTGTGTGGCTCTGGGTGTGTGTGTGTGTGGCTCTGTGTGTGTGTGTGGCTCTGTGTATGTGTGTGTGTGTGTGTGGCTCTGTGTGTGTGTGTGTGTGGCTCTGTGTGTGTGTGTGTGGCTCTGTGTGTGTGTGTTTGGCTTTGTGTGTGTGTGTGGCTCTGTGTGTGTGTGTTGCTATGTGTGTGTGTGGCTCTGTGTGTGTGGCTCTGTGTGTGTGGCTCTGTGTGTGTGTCTGTCTGTGTGTGTGTGGCTTTTTGTGTGTGTCTCTGTATGTGTGTGTCTCTGTGTGTGTGGCTCTGTGTGGCTCTGTGTGGGTGGCTCTGTGCTCTGTGTGGGTGGCTCTGTTTGTGTGTGGGTGGCTCTGTGTGGGTGGCTCTGCGTGTGTGTGGGTGGCTCTGTATGAATGACTCTGTGTAGGTGGCTCTGTATGTGTGTGTGGGTGGCTTTGTGTGGGTGGCTCTGTGTGGGTGCAAATGCAATAGGTCTTGAATTTGCGAGCGATTAAGCTATTGGCATTGCAAATGACAATGCCATTTATTTATGTTTTAAAAACAAAAACATAAAGAAAAATAATGGCATGAGCAATGCCAATAGCTCTAACTTTAACAATGCCGAGACCATTGCATTGTAAATGCTTGTTGAATTTATGTATTCATTCCTTCGTTTCACTTACTTCATGGACTATTTTTTTTTTTAATATATACTCTGGCCGATTTTTTGATGTTTACATCGTGCTTGCAGTTAGTGTCTACCAACAGTATCTATGGTGAAATTTTGTTTAATTGAATGCCTACATCAATATTTGAGAACATTTCATCTGTGCCATTCGTCAAGGTAAACTGCACTTTTATTATTTTTTCTCTCGTACCGGTTTACCGGTGAAGTTTGTCTTCGTTCTGTGGATAGTTTAAACAACAACAAAGCGCGAATGCTCTCTTTCAATCGTTCGCAGTGAGTGTGTTGTAACTCCTTCCCTCGGAAGTTCTCTAACGCTGCTTGACGTTGCGTGTGACGTTTTCACTCATACGCGGGAGCCATCTTGTGTTTCTTACAGAGTTAGGTTTCCATAGCAACCGGAAACCTGAGTCACCAAACTATTTCACCGTTCTACGTGCCATTTTCGATGGAAACGAAATGTATTCAAGTATGTGAACAGTGATGCAGCAATTTGTGTTCTGTTTTTAGAAGTAAGTGAAAACGTTTTTGTTTTGTTTTACTTTTTCTCTTTTTCACTTTACTTTGTTTTAAGAGACAGTCTATGAAACTCAATAACTTTCCATTATAAATAAGTGACTCTGCAGTTCTTCTTAATTGTGGATTTTTGCTTGGTATGATGTAATTTGATCCTCCTTCAAAATTTCTCCAAGAAAAAGGAGAACCCCCCCATACCCTGGACCAGGTGGAGAAAGGAGTTTTTAACATCTCTCAAAGCCATTGACGGTATAGGTTCTCTGCAGAGAGAAAAAAAACATTCTTTTACAGTCTTTGGGTTCAGAAGATCAATTTGTTTTCAGAACTCTTCCTCAAGCTGATGGAAGTGGAGATAGAAATGTCTTCGATTATACTATGGCTCGTATTGAAGCTAGGTTCAAACCTACATCCAGTGTTGCTTTAAACAGATTCAAGTTTTTTACTAGAGCCCAAGAAAGTTCTGAAACATTTGACGATTTTCTCACAGCTTTACGTCACTTATCCATCAATTGCAACTTTGGTCCCATTAACGAGGAGATGATCAGGGACCAAATTATTGTGCACACTAAGAGCAAAAAAGTCCATGAACAGTTATGGATCATGGGAGATCCGAATTTGAAAGATGTCATTACCACTGCCAAAGCCATGGAACAGTCTGATAAATGGATGAAGTCTCTTAATAAAGAGTCCAAAGAAAGAGTTGAAGATGTTTGGGCTGTGAAAACGGATAATCCCACATCTTCTGGTCAACAAAATTGTTAGAAATTTAACAAAAATGTCATTGTTTCAGATGTGGAAGCCTTAATCATGATGCATCTCATCCTAGATGCCCAGTTCTGGGTAAAGAATGTAAAAGGTGTGGCAGACGGGGGCATTTCTCTAGTGTGTGCAACAACAATTATTCTAGACATGTTAATAAAGGAAATGTTTCCTGCGTGATTGAAGAAGAGTGTGAGGAAAATGTATGTGAAAGAGGTATAGTAGTGTCTATTACTGATGATAGCAACCAAGAAGATTTGTTTTATATGAAATCTCCTAAATGTTCTGTTGTTGTGTTAGGTTTAACTTTAAACCTTATGGCAGATTCTGGGTCTCCCTGGACCATCATCACCAAGGATTATTTCTTGGATGTTTTCAAAGGTGTTGTAAGTTTACACGATTTAAGGAAATCTGACACAATTGCCAAGGCATTTGATGGTACCATTTTTGATATGGCTGGTTATATTGGAGTTGATTATTTTTTTAAAGGACGAGTTGCATTCAGGAAATTGTATGTTGCGATAAAAGGTGTGAATGTACTTGGTTGGAGAGACCAGTGGAGTTTGGGTATAATCCTTAATCCCAGGAAATCGGATCCTGTTATGGTAATGACTTTCAAGATGAAAATGTTGTTAACGATATTATTTATTCTTTTCCTAAGGTGTTTTCTAAAATTTTAGGTATGCTAAATAATTTTAGTCAAAGGATTGGATTAAAGGAAGGTGCAGTTCCAGTTAAACAAAAACTTAGGAATGTACCAATTAATGGTAGAGGAGAGTTGAAACTTTTGCAACAGAAATTAATTGAGGATGACATTAATGAGGAGATAGAATCTTCTGAGTGGGTTTCTCCCATTGTTTTGGTGAGAAAGGCTGATAAAAGTTTGAGACTATGTGTGGATTTGAGAGCATTGAATGTTAACCTTGTAATAGATTGTCATCCTATTCCGAAAATAAATCAAGTTGTGTGTATGCTAGAGGGAGCTAAAGTATTTTCCACATTTGACCTGCGATAGTGTACCATCAGATTGCCTTAACCAATGACTCTAAAGAACTTACTGCTTTTCTTACACCTAAGGGACTTTTCCAATATAAGAGAATGCATTTTGGATTAGCCTCAGCGGCGTCTGTCTTTCAATGTGCCATGCATCACATTTTCAAAGATCTAGATTCCTTTGTGAAATGCTTTCAAGATGATATTCTTGTGTTTTCTCCAATGACATTCATAAAGAACATGTCATAGAAGTTTGCAAGCATCTAGAGTTGAATGGTTTGACTCTTACGGATAACAAATGTAAAATGTTTTGCAGTTCTGTTGATTATTTGGGTCACACTCTTTCTGGAGATGGAGTTGTACCCAAAAAATCACTTGTTGACGCTATTGTCAAAGCTCCTGCTCCAGACAACAAAGATAAACTTATGTTGTTCGCAGGCTTATGTTAATACTACAGTAAATTCATCAAGGGATTTGCTACAAAGATGGAACCCCCTAGTGAACTTACTAGACAAAATGTTGAATTCCTTTGGGGAGACAAACAACAGAATGCTTTTGAGTTGATCAAGGATGAGATTCTAAAAGCACCCACTTTAAAGCCTTTTTGTGTAAACGAACTGCATCGTTACTGTAGATGCCAGCTTGTATGGTGTAGGTGGAGTATTATCTCAAAGATGTGATAAGGATGAGTGGTGTGTTGCATTTCCCTCTCGCACCCTTAGTGACACTAAGAGAAAATATTAGGTTATTGAAACAGAGCTCCTTGGATGTGTATGGGAAATTGAACATTTTCGTAACTTTTTGTGGGGTAACAGATTTCTTTTGAGAGCAGATCACAAACCGTTAGTTTCCATTCTATCTCCTTGAGGTGGAAGGAATGCCACTGCACGTATTGGGACATTCAAGCTACAAGATTACAGTTTTGCTATAGAGTATCTTCCTGGTAAAAGTAATGTAACTGCTGACTGTCTTTCTCGTTTACCTTGCCTGTTGATGAGAAACCTGTTATGGGCAATGAAGTTGAGTTTGTAACCTCTTTAGAAGACCATGTTGTGAAAGAATGTTCTGCTTTGTCTGAGGATTCATGGAAGAACAGAATTTCGGAAGACAAAAATTAGAATCAGTTGAAAAAATATATTTTGGAAGGCTGACCAAAGGCAAGAGATGTGCCTGTGGAGTTAAGACCTTTTCTACAAGTGTCTAATGATCTTGATGTAGAAGGTGATTTCATTTTCAAAGACGGTAAATGTGTTCCACCTGAGCTTATGCAAGATGAAATCCTTAGGGTTGCCCATGAAGGTCATCTTGGTATGTCTTCAATGAAGAGGTTGGTAAGATCTAGTTTCTGGAGCCAGGCATGGATAAAATGGTTGATAGGGTTGTGAGAGAGTGTTCTAGGTGCATTTCCAGTGACGAGATGTTGAGAACTCATTCCGCTCCTCTAATTCCTGTTTCTTGGCCAAAGAACCCTTGGCAAAAGTTAGCTTTTGGCGTTTCTGGTCCGTTTAATTTTTTACCACCAGATGCTCATTTTGCCCTTGTGTTGATTGATTATCACTCGAAATGGCCGGAGGTAAGATTTGTCTCCCAAGCAACTTCTCAGACTATTACTGAATTTCTTCGGGAAGTATTTTCTTGTGAAGGTACTCCGGAAACGCTTATTACAGACAATGGTGTGCAGTTGATTTCTCATGAAATGGAAGAATTTCTTTGCTTGTGTGGTGTTAAACATATTACTACTCCGCTTTACAAACCACAAGGAAATGGTCAAGTGGAAAGATTCACTTGAGTTCTTAAGGAGTTTGTGGGATGGACCAGAAAATCTGGTAGTGAGTGAAAAACAGTTCTGAGAGAAAGATTGTGGATGTATAAAATTACTCCTCATTCGGCCACTGAGCTTAGCCCTTTTCGTCTTCTGAGAGGTAGAGATGCTGTTTCTAAGTTGTGTCTGTGGTGGATTAAGAAAAAGTTAAGTAAAGTTGTTTCTAACGATTGTCACAGTACTTCTGTAAAAGTTAAACAGTACCAGGATAAAATGAAATCATATCATGATGCTAAATGGAGTGTTAGAGTACCTTCTTTTGCTGTAGGTGATTTTGTGAGAATACCCAAACCTGGTTTTGTTTCAAAAGGTGATTCCAAGTATGTCCAACTTGTAGAGTTATCAAAGTCGATTTCAAAAGTATTGTGACTAATGATGGTAAAGTATGGAATGTTAGACGTGTTGTAAAATGTCATAATTTCTACAACAATGTTCCTAGTCAAGTTTTTGATGATTTCTCTTCAGACCTTCCGTGTGATGATTCTGTAGCTTCAAGATTAACGAAGGGACATAAAAACATGCCGGATAAGGGTGGCCGGGGTGGATGAACCCTGGAGGGGAGACCCCAGGAGGGAGTGTGGAAAATGACTAAATTAGGTATACATAAGCGGCATTCATTTATGTTCACCACAGCCACTGTTAAAAGTAAAGTGAAAATCGTGAAACATTGGCCACGCCATCTTGCCAACATAGGCCTTTTGCGCGCACATAAACGGCATCCATTTTAAGCACCATGGCCCCTCTGCCCATTTCCGATCGCCAGCACGTTCCTCTGGCACTGCGAACATCCCCCCACACGCACTGACCACCCCCGCTCTCTCTCTCTCTCTCTCATGCATGGGCCGTAAACCCTCCCCTACTGCGCGACTCTACCCTGGGAACCGCACCCCGTGCCTGACCGACACCTCCCTTCATTCCTTTCATGAGCACCCCTCCTTTGACGACCCCTTCCCTGTACCCGACTGTCTGGGCTGATCCCAGGCCGTCACCTGGCCCTGCGGATACAGTTTATTGCCTCTACTGTAGGAAATCACCCCTCTTCAAAGGAGTTACAGTTGATCAAAACCCCCCCACCCCCTGAGATCCGGTCAATTGCACACATGCCGGGATTGGCGGAATGTCCAGCTGTGTGGTAGCTATCTCCTATTGTATGTTGGGTGGGGACTTCTACTGTGGATATGTGTGGGAGCGGGCCTGAAGCGGGGATTCCGAGGATGTCTTTTCATACATCAAAGTATTAACAAGAATATATTTCATGTCATAAAACCATAAAACTGTGTATAAGAGGCGAGGCAACAGAGAAATTGGCAGAGCACCTCCCGAAGACATTCTGTGTGTGTGTCCGAAATGACAGGCTCTCCTCATGAGAAATAAAACCTGTTCTTGCGTTCCAGCTTCCAGCGCCTGTCTCTTTATTTTGGTAACTATTTGCTATGAGAAATTAGAGGCGTCTTGCACCGACAGCCTGGGTATCCGCTGGTGATTGGCTGTTTTTCCTCAATTGGCGTCCCAACGCGGGGCCCATCAGCGACATGTGGGTTCAGTGAGAGAGGTCCTGATGACGGGGTGAACATCTAAACGATTGGAGTATACCTGCCTTGAGAGGACCCTCGTCCGGCTGCCGATTGAATGAACTTCACCGATTCTGAACGGACCTCTCTCGAGTGACCTGCTGTACTGACTGGGATCCCACAGGAGTGCTGCGGTAAAAATTGGAGTAAGAGGACGATCGGGCGCTGGAAGGGGAAGGCGAAGAACTGTCCACGTGGTCCGGGTAAGGTCGTGTAACACGACAAATCGCGAATTGATTGTTTGATTGTTTGGAAAATACTAGTATTACTCTTCGAATTGTTGGTTCTTTTTTGGAGATTCTCTGTCTGCAAACGGAGAAGAATAGAAAGATTCTCTCTTCCTTTGCAGGTAGTGAAGGGTAGGTAACGCAGACTTTTATCCCCGTTGTAACCCGTCGTGCCTATTTTTCTCCCCCACTGATTGATTGTTTGCCCGAACATTGTTTGTTCGAGGATTGTTCTCTTGAGATTCTCTCTGTCTACAAACGAGGACGAATAGAAATATTCTCTCTTCCTTCGCAGATAGTGAGGGGTAGGTAGCGCAGACTTTTGTCCCCGTTGTAATCCGTCGTGCCTATTTTTTATCTCCCCACTGATTGTTTGATTGTCTGAACATTGGTTGTTCGATATTGGTTCTTTGGAGGTATTCTCTGCTTACAAATAACATGGAATAGAGATATTCTGTCTAGTCTTTGCAAGCAGTGAAAAGATAGGTAGTGCAGACTTTTGTCTCCCGTTGTAACCCGTCATGCCTATCTTCTCCCTACTGATTGGTAATTGGTTCTACCCGGACCGTTTATTAGAGGTAGATCACCCGGCTCCACCGGAGGGCAGCCCTAATAAAAAGGATATATATATAAAATACGGATTAGCCGCTGTATCTTTCTAGCAAACTATGGCATAAAAATCGCTAAGAAAAACAAAAGGAATCGAGCAAATTCAGTAGGCCACTGATGGGATCCTTTTGACCCCGCTAAAATAGAAACACTAGGAACAGCCCTTCAGGGAAATATGAAACTAATGGGAGGAGCCGAGCTCGACACCGTGATGGCAGCAAGGTAGCTCGGCTCCGCCGCCCACCCCGCCCAATAACGACAAACCCTATACAAATAAAAATCTGCTGATACCTACCATCAGTGTTGCCAGATTGGGCTAGATCACGCACAATTGGGCTATATTTTTCCTGGTTACGCAGTGACATTTTGGTTTGTGCTAGTTGCCAGATTATAAATATATATACAACACTCCAACAAAGTAGTATGTTAAAACGCTTTATTAGACAAATATTTACATGGCAGCCTGCTGCAACATCAATCCCAATGCATTCGCCGTCTGCTTGACGCTGTCCTTGTCCCTCCTTCCTTAGAGTAGCAGCATTGGGCTACTTTGGGCTACTTTTTAGTTGGCTTTGGGCTATAGAAAGCCTACAAAATCCATCAGCCGGCGAGGTGGCATCAGTGGCGGCCTGGGGTGGAGAACCGTTGTGCGAATAGGCCGGAGGCAACACAACGCGCCGAGGCCCGTCCCCGGATAGCCCAGAGGTGGTGTCCAGCAAGGAGTGTGCGGGGGATGCCTTGCTGATCGCTCCCCCCTTTGTTGCCCGGTCCGGCCATTTCATATACCTGCGCCAGGAGATGGCGTGGGGCGCCCGTGGAGAGGCGGCGCGGACGGCCCCCTACCCCCCTCCGCAGGTGGAGGTTCCTCTCCTGCACCAAGATTGCCATTAGCGTTCCACTCAGCGGGCCCCCGCGGTTGGCTGGCCGGGGGACCCGCTCCGGTGGCCGTGGTGAATCACAGCTGCTGTGGGACTCTCAAGATGGCGGCTGGCTCCCCGGATTTGGGCCTGGTCCACTAGGATGGCTCTGGGGTACCATGGAACTCGGATGCTTGCCTGCTTGGGCATGAGCCCCACCCTTGAAGACGTTCTCTCCGATTTAAAGATTTTACGAGAGTCGTTGGCCCTCGGCTCCCGCGGGCTTCCGGTAGGGGCGACCGCCACTATTACTCGATCATTCCCCATTGACTTGCCTCTGCCCCGGGTGACCGCCGCCTTATCCCCATCTGGTGCTGTGAGAGAGGCTGATTCAGTGCATCGGCGGAGGGATACGCCTGCTGTCCCGCTCTCCGGAGTGGCCGCGACATTGCCGCAAGATAATGGTGCTCTCATGATGACACCAGCTTTTGTCTGAATTTCCAGGAGACACTGTAGACTACCAACTCGATCAGTTCCGGTGGAACCTCAGCGTGACCCGGTAGGGAAGATTTTGCTTTCCTCACCTTTGAGTCACGGTTCATGCTGCCTGTTCTTTCTGTTGGCGTTAATGAAATTTTTGAACTGCCGAAAGGGGTTCTGGTCCGGCCGCTAGTTATTGGAGGCATTTGGACTATACTCTGGACCCGCCCGGCCTCGCCCCAAAATGGCGGCAATATAGGCGGGACTTGCAACTCCTTATGGCGTTCCAGTTACTCAGCCTTGATGTTATGGGATATGCATGCGGTCTTTGTGCACACGGCGGGCGGGGAAGGGTACTGACTAGGCATGCGGACAACCCTATTGATGTTGGTCTTTCATTATTGATTATTGTATTATCGTAGCTTCAAAGTGGTGTTACTCATGATACTCACCAGCGGTGTGTATCTGGGCAACTCTATTGCAGCTGATCCTGTTATACTTTCAATTATAAGACTAACTTTCACGGATCCTACAACCGTTAGTCACATTTAGTTTCTCACAATTAAATGACTCGCCCGTTACGTATTTTTATACTACAGTGTAATCTCTCCTTACCTTTTGCGCTTCCAGTCTGCACCGTGGCCGGCCTATATGGTTGTAGGCCCGTATTTGTATGCTGACATTTTCACAATAAAGGTTTTAAAAAAAATATATATATAAATATGGAATCAGCATCATAACAGTCGCCTAGATTGGTAAGGTTTTGAATAATGGATGTTATTTTCAAGTAGTAAAGGACAGATAGTGCAGACCCCTTGTCTGAATTTAGGATTGATTGAGATTTTTATCCATCATGCCTGTCTTTTCCAAAGTTATTAGAAAATGGTTCCTTTAACTTGAATTATTTGCCGAATATAAGGTATGGTATTTTGTCCCATAATGTACAACTAATTGAGAAACAAATACACAAAGGAGAACCTCGAATTTAGGGACAAGTAAAATGAAGCACTTTGATTATAAAAAGTAAGAGGATATAGTACACAGAAAATAATGCGAAAAGAATAGTCAAGATCTGTTGTATTCTACATTCCTGCAGCATAAGCAATCAGTAAAGATCCTGATATGTAAATATATCAATGAATAGGACAGTAGATCGAACCTCTTTCTTAGCAGCCCCCTCGCGGGTCAAAAACGCCCCCTTTTTCAAACCAGGAATCTCTTATTACACTACAGTTGTAAATTTACCGGAAGTATGTAATAAACGGCCTACCATTGGTTATCTTTGCCGCACTACTAGTTCCTCTGGGCTTCAATGCCGAAATGCCGGGAACTGCATCCCAGAGAGATAGGTCAGGTACGAGGTAAGTAGAACATTTTCGTGTTTATGCGCGCTGATGTGCTTTGAATGCTGCCCCCTCCCCCTCTTTTCTTTTTTCTGTAGGTTACATCGGAGTTTCGACTGAAGAATGGAGTAGACATGGACCGCACCGTGTTCCACGCGGGGAAAGATATACAGCCTGATTCATGAAGCGAAATAGCGCCCGCAATGGCTGCGATAACGCAATTGCGGGTGCAAAAGACGGAATCGGCATTCTAGTACGAAATAGCGAAATCGCTAAAAAATAATTGCGATTGGAATAGCGATTACGCAGTAATAGTCGCAGACTCCGGGAAGTCGAGCATTAGCGATACGGAAATAGCGACCAACCACGGAATCTGCGAAATGATTAGCGAAACGCAATATTGTCGCAATCGGCATTCATGCAAGAAATACATTAGCGAAAAAGCGCAAAATCGCACGTTTGCGCGGCGCAATTTAAGGACAGCTCAAAGCAGGTGGTAACCATACAAGCCATGATGAAGGCAAATTTGAAAAACTGTTAGCCAATCACCAACAGGTCCAGGCCTGACCAATCACACATAAGGACATTCAGCAGCAGCATAAGGCGTTCCACAATGCCTGGGATGTACATGGTGGTGAGGCGGCGAAGGCTCCAGCGAGCAGCACGGAGGAGACGCATGAGGCAGGCAAGGATTTACCGGCAGCGGGTCACCTTGCTGGGCCAAACCAGAGAACAGATATATGCAAAATACAGGCTGAATGGGGAAATGATCACCTGGCTGATACAAGAACTCGACCCCATCATGCAGCACCCAACAAGGCGAAACAATTCTGTGCCCACACATGTGCAGGTATTGTGCAGCCTGCACCTCCTGGCCTCCGGCAGTTTCCAGGGCATAGTAGCCGCTGCTGGGGGGATATCCCAGCCCACCATGTCACGCTGCCTCCACACTTTTGTTGACGCCATGCTCAGCCAGCTCCACCGGCACATCACATTTGCCACAAGCCAACAGGAATTGGACCTCACTAAACTACAATTTTATAATGTTGCCCATTTTCCCCATGTCCTCGGCTGCATAGACTGTACCCACGTCGCCATCTGCCCACCAGCTGGCACGGAGTATATGTACCGCAACAGAAAGTCCTACCACTCCCTCAACATACAGATGGTCTGCAATGCCAAGAGCATCATCACTGACATTGTGGCCCAGTACCCAGGGAGTACCCATGACTCCTTCATCTTCAGGCACAGCGGACTCCACACACGACTGATCAGGGGAGAGTTTGGGGAAGGACACCTACTTGGTAAGTACACTTTGTCGACAATGTCACATTGCTATGAAGTAACTGCGCTGCACAGGCAATCAACATCTGCTCCTCTCATTCAGGTGACAGTGGCTACGCCCTACGGGAATACCTCCTGACCCCTTACCTCAACCCTGCCACACCTCAGCAACGGCGCTACAATGTTGCGCACATCCGGACAAGGAACTGTATTGAAAGGACATTTGGCCTGCTCAAGAGCAGGTTCCGTATACTACACAAGACAGGTGGGGCCATGTATTACAGTCCTGCAGCGTGCTGCCGCATTGTGGCTGTCTGTGCAATGCTTCATAACATTGCAACCAAGCGCCGGATACCAGTTGACATCTCAGGCAGTGAATCTGAGGGGGACGACCGGCCACCAGCAAATGCGCACCATGCACGCGGGGAGAACCCAGCTGAAGGCCACAGACGTCGCAACCACATCACAGCTAACAATTTCTAGCCCACCCCCTTCCCCCACCCCACATATCACAATTGCATGCAAAATGTAATGATAACACAAGGCGAATGTGTGCTGCAAAATAAATGTATTTGTTTGATTCACAACAGAAAAGGGTCATGGTAAGAACTATTTACAAAAAAATACAGTATTCCAGCATACTGCATGTGAATGTTCATGGCAGGCTTTGCTTCAGCCTGCGCCTGTGTCCCTGACACAATGTCATTGGTGCTTCCTGCGCACATTTCCCAGGCGCCTTTGAGGCTCATCCTCATCCTGGGCAGATGGACCAGGCGTAGCCCTGGTGCTGCGCCTAGGTGGGGGGGCCTGCGTGGCAGAGTTGCTGCTCACGCTGGAGGCAGCCTCACTCGCATCGTCTCCCCCTACTATGGCCGGTAGCACAGGTGTGAGCAGTGGGATCACGGCGGTGGTCAAGTGCTCCAGCACCCGGGTAATCTCCTCGCAGCACTGGACCAGCTGGTGCTGCTGGGTCATAGAGCGCCGCGACAGCTGGGTGGTGGCATTTGCTGCCACATAATTGGAGCGACTATAGGTCGACATCTGGCTCAGCAGCTGGTGGTGGCGCCTGCGTGCAACACTGCACTGCTTCCCCAGCGCAGCAGTATTGGCCTCCATTGCCGCCGTCATGCGCTCAATGGCCGCCGTCATGCGGTCCACCCGCTGGCCGACTCCCGCCACATTGCGGCCGATCTTCTGCAGCTGGAGCTGGATGGCTCCTTGCTGCTGCGACTGCCTCTGGTGTAGACGAAGCATTCGCCGCTCCACACTCATGCAGGCATGGAGATGCCCTTTGCCCCTCCTGCTGTTCTGCCGCTGTGTAGCGGATGTGGCTGGCCCAGATCGTGGTGGACGAGCTGCAGGTGTTGTAGCAGCTGGTGTCGCAGGTGCGGCAGGCACTGGAGGCACATTGGTGGGGGGCCTGGCCTTGGCAGCCGGTGGGCCTGCAGATGTTGCAGCAGGTAAGGTGGGGGGACTGGCCTTGGTAACCGGTGGGCCTGCAGATGTTGCTGCAGGTAAGGTGGGGGGCCTGGCTGCTGGTGTTGGCGCAGCGGCAGGGGATGGTGGCTGGGTAGCGGGTAGGGATTCCTCCTCCTGGGCCTCCTCGACGATCACCAGCCTCTCACTGTCACTGCTATCATCCGCACCTGTGAGGGTAAGTGGATACTCATTAGGTGCATGTGACTGTCAGACGTGCAGATGTTACATGCATGCTGGGTGACATTCCCTGGATGGCTGTGGATTTGTGCGCTTTGGAACCTTTCTGGCCGCATTGTGGTACTACTACATTGTGGACATACTACGTCTCCCACAATGCCTCAGGGCATTTCCTGATGCACAACATAGGCATGATTAAGGGCCAATGAGTGAGCCTATTCGGGCAGGGACGGTCATAGGGGACAGGGTCGCAGTCGCATGCCACTTACCTTGGGTGTTTTGGGTGGGGCGGGAGGAGGCCAGAGTGGTCACGCCAACACACGCCTCCCTCTCCAAGGTGTCCTCTACCTGGTCCTCCAGGGGGGTGTTGGGTGGGACAGTCGGTCCACCACCTCCCGTGCCTGATGACTTACCGAGGCGCGCCGCCACCTTCTCCTTGGCACGCCCTCGGAGGTCGTACCAGCGCTTTTTAAGCTCCTCCACCGACCTGTCTGCAACGCCAACAGAGTTCACGCTGGAGGCAATCCCCACCCAGATCCTCCGCTTCTCCTGTTCTGGGAAATTAGAGGCGTCTTGCGCCGACAGCCTGGGTATCCGCTGGTGATTGGCTGTTTTTCCTCAGGAGAGGCAACTTTAAAGAGTCTCGAAAGGATGGACGAGGAAGAGGAGCGTACATAGCGATGAAGGCTCCTGTGTATGTTAGGGGTAGAAGGGCAGATCAGACGTGAATCTGGACAGGGCACACAGGCAGGGATGCCACCGGGCTGGGTTTATACAGTCACACCCTATATTTTCGTGCCGTTGCCACTAAAATAACATTTGAAAAACAGTAACATTTTGTATATTTTACCTTTTGAAATCTAGTCCTAAAAACGCAAATTAAGAAATCACTTGACAAGTGGAAGGCTGCTTGAATAGGATTCAGAGGCTTAATTCCCATGTTAAAAATATTACACAAGGTGTCTGTTCACCTCCCATCACCTGGCACTTCCACTACAGCAAAACGTAAAGAACATGCCAGTGTTGTATTCTGATAAAGGTGTTAATCCTACACATGAAGGGGCTGGAACCAGACTAAAGAGAGAGTGACAGAACCGAGGGAGTGGGAAGAAACAGAGACCCCCGCAGGGAGAAAGGACCATTCGGTGGGCGCGGAGAGGACCCTGGTCACATGTAAAGACAACGTACAGGCAGAAATGGAGGTAGAAGGGAAACCAAGCAGGGAGAGGGGAGCAGTGGGAGAAACTATAACAAGCATTGGCAATGCCAGTGGGTCTTGCTTTATAGAAATGTTGTATGATAATGTGAAGTAGTACATGTAAATAGCATGGAAATAGATATGTATTTTGGTAAAAGCAAAAGAAAAACCTGCTGAATGATATGGGTGTAGGTTGAGAGGTCAGGTGACAGTTGCACGGTCAAACTAGACCTAAGAATCCAAGCGGGGGAAGGACTGCCCTCTGTCCAGCTGTGCCATCACCACAGAAAAACACCATAAATGATCTACTTATCTAAGACACTTTAATAGCATTCCAATGTCACGCGCATGCCCCTGAAAGTTAAAGCTTGCCCAGCTGAATAAATAAGCAAAATGATCACAGCTGCCAGAGGGCAAGATTTTTTTTTGAGGAAGCCAAAAACTTCTACTCAATCAAAACATTTACTCCTGGGTTCCAACATGTGGGCGGAGCCAACGCCCCTCTCTAGTGATGGTCACATCATTGCCTGGCAACAGCTGCACTGTCCAGCCAGCTCCTAACAAGGGGACGCAGGACAGAGTTAAGAGCCAAACAAGAGAATATGCAGGAAGAAAAGTCTGAGGATGGCCGCGTCAAGGTAGGCTTCGGGAAGAAAGACACTCTTTGTAGCCTGGAATGGAGCAAGCAGCCAGATCTTGTGAACACCGACAAGATGGAAGCCCCTTGGGTGACAGCGCAGGTGGCTGAGGGTGCAGGAGGTGTTGGCTGCGCCCTCATACTCTGGATCAGAAGATAACTGGAGAATCAGGCTGTAAAAGAGTTTGAGAAACAGGTTAGATGAATTTGAAGCACTAAATCATTTCAATTAACACAATAATCAGCTCACAGCACACCCCCAACAGCTCTGACCGGGCCCTCCTCCCAGCTCTCCCACAGCAGCTCTGAGCTGTCCCTCTTCCCAGCCCACCCCCAGCAGATTTGAGCTGTCCCTCTTCCCAGCTAACCCCCAGCAGCTCTGAGCTGTCCCTCCTTCCAGGACACCTCAAGGAGCCCTGAGCTGTCCCTCTTCCCAGCCCACTGCCAGCATCTCTGAGCTGTCCCTCCTCCCAACTCACCCCAGCAGCTCTGAGCTGTCCCTCTTCCCAGCCCACCCTCAGCAGATCTGAGCTGTCCCTCCTCACAGCCCTCCCCAGCAGCTCTGAGCTGTCCCTCCTCCCAGCCCTCCCCCAGCAGCTCTGAGCTGTCCCTCCTCCCAGCTCACCCCAGCAGCTCTGAGCTGTCCCTCCTCACAGCCCTCCCCCAGCAGCTCTGAGCTGTCCCTCCTCCCAGCCCTCCCCCAGCAGCTCTGAGCTGTTCCTCCTCACAACCCTCCCCCGCAGTTCTGAGCTGTCCCTCTTCCCAGCCCACCCTCAGCAGATCTGAGCTGTCCCTCCTCACAGCCCTCCCCAGCAGCTCTGAGCTGTCCCTCCTCCCAGCTCACCCCCAGCAGCTCTGAGCTGTCCCTCCTCCCAGCTCACCCCAGCAGCTCCGAGATGTCCCTCCTCCCAGCTCACCCCCAGCAGCTCTGAGCTGTCCCTCCTCCCAGCTCATCCCAGCAGCTCTGAGCTGTCCCTCTTCCCAGCCCACCCCCAGCAGAATGGTGTTGTCCTTCTTCCCACAAAAGGCAATCAGCCAAATGGAGCTGTGCTTCCTCCTAGCCCACCCATAGCAGGCTGGTGTTTAACCTTGTTCCCAGTCCATCCCCAAAAGGCCAACCAAATGGAGCTGCCCTTGCTTCCAGCCCTCAACCCCCCCCCCCCCCCCCCCAGCAAAATGGTGTTGTCCTTCTCCCTACCCCAGGCCACCTACGAAGTGGAACTGTCATTCCTCCCAGTCCCTCCACAGTGGAATGGAGCGGTGCTTCCTCCCAGCTCATCCCTGGCAGGATGTGTAGTCCTTTCTTCCCATCCCCAGGAATCCAGACAAATGCAGCTGCTCTTCCTCCAGCCTTCTCCAGAGGACAGCAGATGGAGCTGCTCTTCATTCCAATCCAACCCCAAGAGATATACAGGATGGTTCTATCCTTCCTTCCAGCCCACCTCAAGAATGGAGCTGTGCTTCAAACCAGTGCGCCGCCATTAGGACAGCGGAATGGTGTGGTCTCTCTTTCCAGACCAACCCCAAAGGAGCAGCAGAATGGATGTGTTCTGCTCCCCAGTACACCCCATGGTTGGAAACACAGCACTGACTTCCTACCCGCCCATCTCAAGAAGGCCAGCAGATTGGAGCTGTTCTTCTCCCCAGGGCACCACCTTTAGAGCAGCAGAATGGAGCTGTGGTTCAGCTCCAGCACTGCTAGGGAGTGAGGCGTCCATTACTACAGCTCACTGGTCACCAGTAGGGGCTTCCAAGAGTGCCCCAACTTTTCTATTCTTTCAGAAGTTTGAGTCAGAGACAGAGAGAGAGACAGTCAGAAACAGAGAGAGAGAGAGTCAGAGACAGAGAGAGAGAAAGAGAGAGTCAGAGACAGAGAGAGAGTCAGAGACAGAGCGAGAGAGAGTCAGAGACAGAGAGAGAGAGAGAGTCAGAGACAGAGAGAGAGTCAGAGACAGAGAGAGAGAGAGTCAGAGACAGAGAGAGAGAGAGTCAGAGACAGAGAGAGAGAGAGAGAGAGAGAGAGACAGAGAGAGAGAGAGTCAGAGACAGAGAGAGAGAAAGAGAGAGTCAGAGACAGAGAGAGAGTCAGAGACAGAGCGAGAGAGAGTCAGAGACAGAGAGAGAGAGAGAGAGAGTCAGAGACAGAGAGAGAGTCAGAGACAGAGAGAGAGAGAGTCAGAGACAGAGAGAGAGAGAGTCAGAGACAGAGAGAGAGAGAGAGAGAGAGAGAGAGAGAGACAGAGAGAGAGAGAGTCAGAGACAGAGAGAGAGAAAGAGAGAGTCAGAGACAGAGAGAGAGTCAGAGACAGAGCGAGAGCGAGTCAGAGAGAGAGAGAGAGAGAGAGAGAGTCAGAGACAGAGAGAGAGTCAGAGACAGAGAGAGAGAGTCAGAGACAGAGAGAGAGAGAGAGAGAGAGAGTCAGAGACAGAGAGAGAGAGAGAGAGAGAGAGAGAGTCAGACAGAGAGAGAGTCAGAGACAGAGAGAGTGTCAGAGACAGAGAGAGAGAGAGAGTCAGAGACAGAGAGAGAGAGTCAGAGACAGAGAGAGAGAGAGAGACAGAGAGAGAAAGTCAGAGAGAGAGAGAGTCAGAGACAGAGAGAGAGAGAGTCAGACAGAGAGAGAGAGAGTCAGAGACAGAGAGAGAGAGTCAGAGACAGAGAGAGAGAGAGTCAGAGACAGAGAGAGAGAGAGAGTCAGAGACAGAGAGAGAGAGAGAGAGAGAGAGTCAGAGACAGAGAGAGAGTGCTGCACAAACACTTACTTGAGACTGTTAACTGGACTGTGGCTTGAGCGGGGTCAGAAGGGGTTATGATCTCCACGGTGTAGCTCCCAGCGTCTCCGATTGTAAGGTTTGTGATCTTTAAGGAGCCGTCCCCATAGACAGTCTCTCGGCCAGAGAAGTTGTATCCAAAGTGCGTGAGATTGAATTCTGGATTATAGGCCAGGATGGCATTCTTCCAATATAGATCATGCCCAGCATCTCTGTACCAGTGCACGTTGAATCTTGGGCCATCGTATGAAGGTGTCAGAACCACCTGTCCTCCAACCATGGGCGACTCCGGGACCAGCTTGATGGATATCGGTGACGTCGAGACCCGGACCCCAAAACCTAGGAAGGCTGAAATGGAGTACAGTAGGTGATGGAAGCTTACACACAGTCTGGGGACAGACATCAGGGTAGGACACATGAGATGTTCAGATCAAATGATAAATGCAAATACAAAATAAACAGTAAGAAGAAAGGAGAGGAGAACCCCCTTCACCCGGCACGGAAGACTGTACCTGAGGTGGACACTCGCCCCTCGTGAGATGTGATTGAGGATTTGAGGTTAACCTGTGTCCACCCTTTATAGATAAGTCAGATGCAAAGATAGACATCCAGACCGCCCAGACACACTTTGCGGTGATCATGGGTCAGACATATACAGAACCCTCAGGATACAAGACCGGTTGCCTAGCTCATGTGGCCGCCCTTCTAACATTAATGAGGTATCTGAGGTGAAATGTCATTCTCATACTAGTGTGAGGATGGCCTTTTTATGAGGACCCCTGACCAGCCCAGTAGGGATTGCATTACCCGTAGAATATGTGGACTGATTCTCTCCTGACCAACAAGGAAGTCATCATGCCCCCTTGAGTTACGTACGGCGAGTAGTGTCGGGGACTCTGCCCCCATCTCAAACTCTAGACTCCTTTTATGACCATCATAGGCAGGATTGAAGAACGTCAAGGAGTGTGACCACTGCCACGGAGAAGGATCCACAAACTTCAGATCGGCTCCCGTCCCCAGCCACAGAGACCAGAGTGCGCCCATCTATAGGGAAGGTCACTGGATGGACCAGCCCCAGAGTGAGCTCAGCTATGGGGGAGACCACTGGATCTTCTGGCCTCAGAGTGCACCCATCTGTAGGGGAGTTCCCTGGATCTACTGGCCTGAGAGTACACCCATCCATAGGGGAGGTCACTGGATGCTGAACATCAGACTCCACCCATCTATAGGGGAGGTCACTGGATCTACTGGTCTTAGACTCCACCCATCTATAGGGGAGGTCACTGGATCTACTGGCCTGAGAGTACACCCATCTATAGGGGAGGTCACCGGATGCTGAACATCAGAGTCCACCCATCTATAGGGGGGGTCACTGGATCTACTGGCCTGAGAGTACAGCCATCTATAGGGGAGGTCACTGGATCTACTGGCCTGAGAGTACACCCATCTATAGGACAGGTCACTGGATCTACTGGTCTGAGAGTACACCCATCTATAGGGGAGGTCATTGGATGCTGAACATCAGACTCCACCCATCTATAGGGGGGGTCACTAGATGGACAAGCCCCAGAGTGCGCCCATCTATAGGGGAGGTCACTGGATGCCGAACCTCAGAGTGCACTCATCTATAAGAGAGGTCCCTGGATACCAAACCTCAGAGTGCACCCATCTATAAGAGAGGTCACTGGATACCAAACCTCAGAGTGCACCCATCTATAAGAGAGGTCACTGGATACCAAACCTCAGAGTGCATCCATCTACATCAGGGAGAGGTCTCTGGATGGACCATCCCTCTATGAAGCCCCTTGTTTCATGTTGCTCTAAGGAACTGTAAGCCTCAGTGCTTGGCAATGCCACTACCTGTTGCCCGCTGAATATTATGCCAGCCACTCTGGCTCACTCTGCATCCTATAAACAGCGGCTTACAACTACTGCGTCCACCTACTGCAGAAGTAAAACTTTCGCTTCTTTCTCTTGATGCCTGTTAGAGGGCCATCCTTGCTTCTACTTCATCCTCTGCCATCAGGTCCTCAGGTCCTCTAGCCAGAGATGCAGCAGAGTCTGGGGCTCACAGCTCTGCTCCCAGAGTAGCCCTGGAGGGCCTTCATTTCCTGAGAGCATTAGGGTCTCAGTATGGAGAAGAGCCCAGTCCCGGATGAAGGATCACATCTTCACTGAGCAAAGGAGAGAGGCTTTGGTATCAGACCAGGTCCAAGCCATCCCTGGCACATTACATCTGAGTCACATAAGGAGGAGGGCTTCTGAAATGCATGCACAGATACCTATGTGGCTGTCCGAGCCACAGCCCAGACTACACAAAACACCTGTGGCATACATGCCACCGGCGAGGAAGGGGGCCCTCCGGCCCAAACTGATGAGAGTAATCCCAAACAGCGACCTACATTTGTTCTGAACATGAAGAAGGGTAAGCATGCATGGTACAGAGAATTGAAGTGTTTCATATGATGGCGAATCCGTTTTCACACCTTTAATTGAGGCAGGGAAATCGAGAGGGTGCGAGGGTGGATAATCCACCAGTTTTGGCAGTGTTTCAGTGAGCGTGTTCTTGAACCTCTCCCTATCCCTAATGTGTACCTAAACCATAAACCTTAAGCCTTACCCCGGCCCTGCCTCTAACTTCATCCTATGACAAACCTAATGTTAACGTGAACCTCAGCCACCACGTTAACACTGCCCATAAATCCATTCCGTTTACATTTTCTCAGCACATTTTATGTTTAATGAATTGCCTTTTCAATTAATTTGTTTCACTTATGTATGTTCAATATACTTGTTTTCTAGTACCAGAGATATTGATTTTTAAAGCTTATATTGAAAAATAGCGCCAAAAAGCACAAAGCACTATTGGGGATATCTGGTCACGCTGGACCGCGACAAAGTTACAAGTTCTGAGATGGAGCAAGAACAATCGCTGGGACCCAGCTAGGGCAGCTAAACAGAGTACCTCAAATCCTGGTTGCAGAGCTTTGCATGAATTCAGGTCGAAGATATGTCATGCAGCCGAGGCAATACGTCGGTTCCGAGATGCATTGGTTCCGAAATGCGACGAGGCTTTGTTGAGAGGTCATGATGCATCAACATTGAGGATCAAGGATGCGTCGGTCCCAATGGCGGTGAAACTGCAGAGGTGCATCGTTGTGGACGCCATCGACAGGGAAGCGAGGAGCTTGCGCCAAGAAAAGAGTTGATGCGTTGATCTAAAGATGTGGGAGACAACAGCAATGCAAGCCTTTTGTGACATGTCCAATCCTCTCAGAAGCAGTGATGCGTCGGTTCTTCTAGGGGATGCGTTGGTGAGCAGAGAAGATGCATCGTTTCTACTGGCAAGTACCTTAGCCCCCTTCCAAGAGTCCAGGACTGGGGTGGAAGCACTTGGCCGGGTAGACTCACAGATGGCAGAGTCCAGGTGCAGGGGTTGGAAGCCTATTCTGTCCCTGAGGCTTCAGATCAAGGGTTCAGCCAACTGGCCTTTGGATTCACTCTGGGTCCTGGGGTCAAGAGATGCAGGTCCAGTCCTTCTCCCCCAGGCAAGAGGACATCAGGTTGCAAATCAGCAGAGCAGAGCAAAGCAGGAGTCCAGCGGAGTGGCAGTCCATCCGCAGCACAGCAGTCCTTCTTCCTGAGAGAACATCCAGAGGTCCAGAAGTGTACCCAAGCGGTGTTGTCGTAGGTCCAGTACTTATACCCAGTGGTGCCCTTAAAGTTGAGGAGACTTCAAAGACATGCTTTTGATGTACACAGATGTCCTCCTTTCCTGCCCTGGCTCCAGTCTACAGGGGATATGTAGTCCTTTCTGTCTGAACAGGACACAGCCTAGTCAAGTCAAGAATAAGTGAGACTGTGCCCCGCTCCTCTCTCCTATCCTGCCAGAGATGGCCCATTGAGACACACCTGAGATCCCATTGTGAGTGGCTGTCTATGAGGAAAACACAAAGTCCCAACAGTTGTGTGATCAGAGGCAGGCTACAGACACCCCAAGGCTAAAGCAAGAAAATGCCACATTTCTAAAAGCACGATTTTCTGAATTGCAATCTATAATCAAACTTCACCAGTTTGGAATTTGAATTGTGATTCCAGAGACACCAGACTTGAAGGGTTTACCTCTTCCCAATTGGAAATTACAGTTATAAAATGTAATAAGTTAATCCCAATGTTCTTCTATGGGAGATCTAGCCTTTCCAGTTGTGAAAAACAAATTTGAGAGTTTTTTACTGCCAGAGTATGTAAAATCTAAAACCACATCCTACCTTTTAAATACATTGCAACCTGCCCTCTGGGCTGGTCACAGACTACCTTTGGGGTGACTTATATGTATAAAAAGGGATGGTTTGGGCCTGGGAAAAGGTTATTTTGCTAGGTGACATGGCAGTGTAAACTGTACACACAGGCTCTGCAATGGCAGTCATGAAACGTGGTTAAAGGGCTGCTCAAGTGGGCGCTGCAGACTCACTAGTAGCATTTAATTTACAGGCCCTGGGTACGTGCATTACCACTTTACTAGGGACTTATAAGCAAATTAAATATGCCAATTGGGGATGAACCAATATTTCCCTGTTTAGGAGAGAGAGGAGTGTTGATATGAGCAGTCCGAATACCAGTTCGGAACCCTTGGAAGTGGTGTTGAAGGTGCTGCTCCTTACTAACCATAAAAGTTAGGAATGTTGCACCAAAATGTTCCAGGAGAACCAACATAAGACTTGGGCCGACCTACCAGTCGATCTGCCCAGGGTGCATTGCTGGTTGACCTGACTTTGCGGTAGCTCCCGCTATGTTCTTCTCTGCAGCAGCAAATCCTGTTCTTCGGGACCTGTCAGCGAAGGTATCTGACCTTGTGGCTTTTGTTTACTTTGTTATAGCGTGTGTTTCGCAACACACACTTTTGGAGGGGTTATAGGGCTTCTCCCCTCACCTGTCTGCACCTATTGTTTTCATATACTAGCACAAAAACCTTCTGCGCTTCAACCAATAGCAGTGCGCCCAGTATTTCCTTCACTGTAAAAACCCTGTCCTGAATCGAATTCTATCTGACCTTGTGGAGCCTGCAGCTTCAACCCGCTGAAGATTTCTGACTTCTAACAAAGTAACAAAGTCAGAAGGTAGAAATCTTCACCACAATCCTGACCAGAGGCTTCCTGACTATGATGTCTCCTCCTCAGACACTGCCGGCTGCCTTGCCCTGCTGAACTCTACTCTCTGAGGAACTTTTCTTCAAAAGTTCTTGTAACTCAGAAATTAAGCTGAGACAGAGCCAAATCCACCCTGTGTAGCTGAAGCGTGCTCCCTCACGGTCGGCCTTAACTTTCGAATTGCAACCAGGTACCCACATTTGGTGTTTTGATCTTTTAGGTATTATTTTACGCTTAAAACTTAAAAATTCATAACTCCTGTTCAAATGCATGGACTTAATTCATTTTGATGTCATTTTTTAAATTAAAATATACTCTATTTCTATAATTTGGTTTGGGATTTCTGTTGTTTTGTGTTTTCACTTTGTTACCGTTTGTGTTCTGTATACATACTTTACACAGGGCCTCTATGTTTTAAGCCTGAAAGCTTTTGTGCCAAGCTACCAGAGGGTTAAGCACAAGTTCAATTGGTGGACTTTCTGGCTCACCCTGACAAGGACTATGGTTATTGCCAGGCCTTCCTGGTTGTTGAGCAGAGTTAGAGCTTGCCAGGGATTTTACCACTTTGAAAGTACTTTTAACCTGTTTTTATTCATCCATAGAACGATCAGAATTAGTGGCTCAGCCCCACGCTTTTCAACATCTACATGGACCCCCTCTCCGTCATCGTCAGACAGCATGGGGTCAGCATAGTATCTTATGCCGACAACACCTAGCTCATCCCCCCTCTCACAAAGAATTCCGAAGACACCAGACTCTGCTTCCAAGAAGAAATGAAAGATGTCACAGCCTGGATGAGCGACAGCTGCCTAAAGCTGACCTTGGAGAAGACCGAGGTCCTCGTCCTTGGATCCTCCTCCACCGCCTGGGACAACACCTGGTGGCCCCTTGCTCACGGAAACCCACCCACGCCAGGATCCTCAGCATCATACTAGACTCATCCCTCAACATGACCCGCCAGATCAACGCCGTCACCTCAACCTGTTTCAACTCTCTCTGCATCCTCCGAAAGACTTTCAAGTGGATCTCCCACGAATGCCGAAAGACCGTCACCCACGCCAAGCAGACTAGACAACGGCAAGGCCCTCTAGGATTTACAGCTCGCTGAGGGCCTGATTCACAAAGATACCCATGTGTAGTAAAGTTTTGAGGGCAGAGTATCTGCACCCGCTGGGGAATCTCCTCATTCGGGGCAGAATGCACCATGCAGAGAATCTGCCCGGAGTGCTGAGAGAGCGCACTCGTAACTTTACCACACTTAGGTACCTTTGTGAATCAGGGCCCGAGTGCTGAGTGTGCGCACTAGTAACTTTACTACATGTAAGCACCTTGTAAGCACCTTTGTTAATCGGGCCCTAAGTGCTGAGAGTGCACACTCATAACTTTACCATACTTAAGTACCTTTGTGAATCAGGGCCCGAGTGCTGAGAGTGCACACTCACATCTTTACTACATGTAAGAATCTTTGTGAATCAGGGCCCTGAGTCTCCGCAGAGGGGCCTCTGTGCAGCCCATGTCTTATTAGCGCTAACTGTCAAAACTACTTTCATCTGCTCCTCGTGATAAGTTCACATCCACTCACCTGTGAGGAGGAAGCACAAGGTTCGGGCTCCCAGGGTGCAAGATGGCCGACTTTGGAAGGCGTTCTCCATTTCGGTTCAGAGCTACGATTGGTCAGGGAGGGGATCTCGCAATACCCGGTGAAAGCCAATGAGACGAGGAACATGGGATTCTGAAAACCAAGCACAGGGTTAAGTGATGGATAAACTGCATCATTCAATATTAAATGGAGAAGCTGAATAAAAAAAATCTATGCTGCCATATTTAAAATCATTGCAATATATATATTATTTTTATTCTTTTTGTTCGAAAGGTCTCTGCACAAGGATTTATGCTTCACTAATAACCTTGTGCTATTCATTGATAAAGTAAAGTGCTTTTTTAAATAGATTAAACAGATCTTGTCAATGCTATTATGTCCATAGATAGTTTTTTTTAAAGTCGGTTTTAATATATAAAATCCTGCTGGCAAAATAGTACTTCTAAATATGAGCCATAGGCAGTTTTTTTTAGAAATCGGTTATATTCCCAAGGAGAAATCGGTGGCTTTTAACTTCTGGATCTAGATCATATGTGAGATACCGAACAAGGGGAGGAATGATTTTTTCCAGTCACTTTTCAGGAGCACAGAGGTTACAGCTTACATTGAGACTGCTTGCATGATCACCACCTGATGTGAATATTACGTCATGTTATAGGTCTTATGGAGTGTGAACCGGCCCCAGTGCTGACGGAGAGGGACAGGTAAACCGCCAGCTAAAGGGGAAAAGTGAAGATTTAAAAAGCAGGGGCCTCATTTATGAGGCCTTGCGTCAGTTTTGCGCTGCGGATGCGTCACTTTTTGTGACGCATCGTCAGCGTAAAACATGCGCCTTGTTGCGCCATATTTAAAAAGTGACGCATCTAGGTAGATGCGTCACTTTTTAAACCCCTGCGCCACATTATACCTGCGTCAGGTATAATGTATGCAGAGGGGGGGTTCCCCCGCAAAAAGCCTCGTAATAGTGACGCAGTGAAATCTATGAGATTTCACTGCGTCACTTTTAGGATGCTGTTGCGTCAAAATCTTGCGCCTGCCTCACAGCAGGCGTGAGACTGACGCAAGCCCTTTCACATGGGGCTTTCCCCATGTGAAAGGACGCATTGCTGGAGTTGCGTCACTTTTGTGACACACTCCAGCAATGCCTCACTTTTGTGTTTACAGATACGTCAGAAATACTGACGTATCTGTAAGTCCTTGCGACATGATGCGTCATACATTTGTAATGGCTGACTTTTTCTGGCTCCTTTAAGAAGGAGAATGATGGAGAGTGACTCCAGCCTATCACCCTTATAGCATAGGGATTAGGACTATAAGTAGGATCCCTGCCTTTTATATAGTAGAGTATTTTCGTGTCCCTTTCTGTAGAATAGGGCTTATGAATTCAAGCTAGGGGATAGATACATAAGTATTAATCATGATTTGCCTATTTGCTAACATGTTAGGATATTTTCCATGGAGTTATATATATATTGCGGGCCCTGTAGGCCTTAAACAAGACAGACTCCATTTTGCCCTCTGCCTGGTAGCTCGAGAGGCCTTCTAGGTCAAGTGTAATGTTTTAGTTTCAAGCTGTTGTTCGCTTGGAGAGAACCGGCTCAGGCTGGCCCTTATCGAAGGAATGTATTTTTCTACACTCCGAAGACACAACTTCAGGCCGGCCGGCTGGGAACGTGTCCTTGGTACGGGGAGGTACAAGAATTTGGTGGGCGGCAGGTTACTGGCCGTAGCTTTCCATGAAGGAACAGGCTTTGATATTAGCGAAGGTGTTAGTTAGTCGACAGTTAGTTCGTAGGCGGCATCTAGCCGTTAGCATCTCTGCTATTAATTATTTCATGGCAGACAGTCGCCATCTTTGAAGTCCGAGAAAGATTTAAGACCGAGACTCTCTGAGAAAGACTGAAGGAGAATTAGCGCGGAGCGCACTGAAACAGAGAGAGAGAGAGACACGGTAGCTAATAACCAGCAAGGTTCCAGTGGCTTGGAGGGAAGCAGACGAGGTTGAGCCTAGCGGTGCAGACGTGTGCTTGTGACGGCTGGGGTGTGACTACAAGACGAGCCAAGACACAGAGACGAGAAGGGAACCTAGATGACTGCCGAGTCCCGACTTCATATTAATAAGGTGATATCTGCCCCTTCCATAATAAGTGCACGTTCTAATCTTTATCTTTCCTTTGCATAGTTCCTATTGCATAGTATTGTGTTATATGTGTTTATTGACAATAAATACCCTAGTTCTTAGTGAACGGATGTGTGCCGAGTATTCTTGTTCAATCTTGGTAAACGTGGCTTCTAGGTGGTTATTGTTTGTTTGAATGGATGAGTAACCCCAATCAGGTAAGTGGTGATCACATAAATAGGGGGCGAAGTGGACCTTCGATGCCAAGGATAAGAGGCACATCATACTATTTGGAAACCGTACCAAATTCTATTATAGTTTTATCCCAAGTAGACAAAGGAGAAACTGTTCCGATAGGTGTTCATAGGAATGTGGTCGTCGTTGATATGCGGCGTTAGTGAGAGCGTTGGGGTGGATTACCAACGCGTATACCCACAGGATTGTGGCTTGTGTAAGTGAGAGCGCTGGGGGGATTACCAGCGTGTAGGTTTGCCGGATTGTAAACCGTTTGGAAAAGAGAGCATTGGGTTCTGCAGGCCCATGTGTAGACGCACCGGATTGTGTGTCATATCTGCCCTGGGGTAGATCAGTCTGGGTCGGAGCGGCCGCGAGACTAACTGATGTGAATAAGATATGGTAGAAAACCTATGCATGTTCATTGCTATTTCCCTATCCTTAGGTACGACTTATATATATATATGTCTATATCCATTGTGAATACGCTCTAAGGAGGGAGGTGAGTACGTTCTGGCTGGGTTATAGGGGCCCCTAGGGGCTGATCCCATCTAAACGGAAAATCCGGCCATTACATCTGGCGTCACGAACTGTTTACGAAGCCTGTGTGCGCTGTATTGTTTTGATCTTGTTGGTTTGCGCTCGGCTCGTACGTATAATATTTTGTGTATAATTGTGTATATAATTTTTGTGTGTCAATATGTTTGCGAAAAAATCGCCGTCTGTTTTTAAGTTACCTATTCAGATTCCCGGCTGGGAGTCTACGCCTTACGAGGCTTTGGCCCTTGAGTGGGCGGATTCTACTGGTTTGAGCGAAAATTGGTCTTCGTGTTTGGAGCAGGCGGAGCCTGCCGATGTGGTGTCGTGCTAACAGAAAGCGCCAGTAGTGAAGGGTGATGAGCTTCCTATTTTAGGACGCAGAGGTTGGATTGTTCTTAATGCATACAGAATTCTTCACGAGAGGTTTGTTCAGTTGCAGAAGCAGTTTAAAGACATGGAAGGACAATGTGTTGAGTTGCAAAATGCGCATACTCTTTTGCGCTGTCAAAATAAATTGCTTGCTGATAAACTTGAGACATATCAGACCATTGCCAAAAGAGCTGCGGTCCGCATTGCACGATACAAGTATAAACATCGTCGTGGTCGTGTATCTACGCGAAAAGTGCGTCTGGTCGCAGCAAAGGCCGGAATGGATTGGAACCCTGATGAGTGGGATGGTAATATCTGGGATTCAAATGCTTCAGACTCCTCGGCTGAGGAGGGTGATAAGCGCGAATCTTCTCGCTCCGGACGTGATTGTAAATTTGCTTCTTATACTGATACTGTTGCTCACGGCGAACGCGCTCGCTCTTCCCATTGAGGTGACGTATCTTGCCCCGATTGTTCTGTTAAATCTAAGATGCGGGCTTCCTCGGAGGCCCTTCCTGAGGTTTCTGCTCATCCTGTATTTTATCGCAAATGACAACAAGCCCCTGGTAATCCAGGTGGTATTGCTTTGGATTGTATTGAAGACTTTACTCAACAGGAGGTTAGTGACATTTTACAACGATTTCGACAACGGCCTGGTGAGGCCTTGCTTACTTGGATGGTGCGCCTTTATGAACTCGGCGCTGCCGGCATTATGCTTGATGCTGTTGATTGTTTACGGTTTTGCTCTTTGAGCTCTGATTCCACTATTCAAGATCATTTTCGGAACTATAATGGTGCTGGTCAAATTACTTTGCTCCAGCTTGCGTCTGACGGCTGTAATCACAAATATCCTACTGAATCTGATTGGCCTGTTAATGACAAGCCATGGTACACTTTGCGCGATGCGTCGCAACGTTTGAAGGAGGAAGTCATGAAAACTGCTATCTTTCTTAGTACTTCTGACAGATTGCTAGATGGTCTTTTAACATCTTCTGTGCGTAATCGCATTATCCGTTCTTCGCCTGTTGCTTACAAGCAGGTCATGATGACTTTATTGATTAATCAAACTGGCAATCCTTTGTCTGCTGTGCTTGAATCGGTTCGTCAGCTGGGTGAGCTGGGTGAGTGGTTTAAACCTGAAAGACAATCTCGACCTGAGGGTCGTACTGCTGGGGACTATAAGTTCTCTAGACGTGACATGTTTCTTGCTCTCATTGCTGATGGTGTCAAAAGGGAGGACATTGACGGGGAGCCTAACAATCGCTTATGGGATATGTTTCGTAAGCGTGGTTTGGATCGAAAGGAGGGTGCCCGTCGTGTCCGAAAGAATGAGTATGATCGTGGTTCTGATGATAGTGGTGATGAGAGACGACGTGTGGATTCTGAACGCCGTGATGATCGGCGTTATGATCGTGATGTGTCCCCTCATCGTGATTACGAGAGAGGGAGAGAGGGGGAAAAAGAAAGGGGGAGAGATGATCGTCTTTCCAACCGATATAGAGAGGAGAGAAGTTATTCCCCTGAAATGAAAAGAAGGGAGGATCGTAATAGATTTTCTGACCGTAATTCACAGTATTTTGAAAATGACAAAAATCCGTTTCGTAATGGAGACAGATATGAACAGGACATTTTGATACCAAAGAAAACAGAGAGTATTTACCCTGACTTGTCTTGGTTGACGGAGCGCAGGAAAAATGACTAGGAAATAGGTCAAGCTCCAGTACACAAGTGGGCTCACAGAGACAACAGACCCTATGTAGATATTGAGATTTTTTGGAAACATCGTAATATTCAAAGGGCCCGAGCACTAGTTGATACAGGAGCGGAGGCCACTTTAATCCACGGAAAATCAAAGAAATTTAAAGGACAGTTTTTCACAATTACTGGTTTAGGTGGTAAAGAGACCCCCGCAGTGCAAACTACACTTGAAATTAAAATTGGCAGGATTCCTCGTAGAGAATACTCTGTGTTAGTTGTACCACTTTTGGAATATATATTTGGAATTGACATTTTAAAAGGAATGACTTTGCATCTGGATGATGGTTGTTATCAATTTGGAACTAGACAGTACATTTCGACCAGACCCGTACGGGTTGGCCGTTTGCGAATGCCCCCCATTAAGATTCCTCTAGCCACGAAAGTGGTTTCTCAGAAGCAATATCGTATCCCAGGAGGTCATGAAGAAATTAATGCTACAATTCAGGATTTGGTTGACGCGGGAGTTATAACTCCGGTCACGTCTGCTTGGAATAATCCCGTTTGGCCCGTGCGCAAAAGTGATAATTCTTGGCGCATGACTGTTGATTATCGAGAACTGAATAAACATACACCTAAATTGACTGTTGCAATACCAGACATTGTCACTTTGATTCAGAGAATTCAAAAGCATCCAGGTACATGGTATGCTTCTATTGATATTGCTAATGCTTTCTTTTCAATTCCGATTGCCCCCGAGTGCCAGGAACAATTCAGTTTTACATGGAATGGACGTCAAATGACGTTCCGGAGTCTTCCTCAAGGTTATGTACACAGTCCCACAATCTGTCACCGGCTGGTGGCGGAGCATTTGTCTGAGGTTCCCGCTAATTCACAGGTGCAGGTGTGTCATTATATTGATGACATTTTGATTCAAGGTGAGACGCAAGATCAGGTACAGTCCCATTTGGATCAGATCCTTGATTGTTTGCGAGCAAAAGGTTGGGAAATTAACCCTGATAAATTACAAGGTCCATCCCAAAATGTGAAATTTTTAGGAATTAATTGGCATGAAGGTCATAGAGAAGTGATCCCACAGGTGAAGCGAAAAATTCTAGATTTTGCAGTCCCAAAGAACAGGAAAGAGGCTCAGAGTTTCATTGGTTTGTTTGGCTTTTGGCGTCAGCATATTCCCCATTTGAGTCAGATTTTAGCCCCGTTATATCGAGTCACTCGTAAGAAGAATGCGTTTGAATGGGGTGAATCACAACAGAATGCTTTTGATTTGGCGAAAGAAGCAATTCAGTATGCTCTGGATTTGTGGCCAGTGGGTGAAGGCGATGTGGATTTGAATGTGTCCATGGAAGGTCCGTATGCAAATTGGAGTCTGTGGCAAAAGCAGGGCAGACAAAAAGTGCCATTAGGTTTTTGGACTAAAAAGTTACCTGAGGCTGGCGAGCGTTATTCACCTTTTGAAAAACAATTGCTTGCATGTTACTGGGCTCTGGTGGATACCGAGCAATTGACCCTAGGCCATGCTGTGGTTTTGAGACCTGAAATTCCCATTATGCAGTGGGTTTTGAGTTCTCCGAAATCTCATCGAATTGGACATGCTCAAGAGGCGAGCGTGATTAAATGGAAATGGTACATTCAGGATAGGGCACGTGTGGGTCCGAAAGGTGTGGCAGTCTTGCATGAACGAGTGGCGCAGGCGCCCTCAAATGAGACTGGAAGTGATTGTTCCGTACCCGTAGTGCAGGAATCTCCCGTCAAGTGGGGTAAATCATTTGATGATCTGTCCGCGGAGGATAGAAAACATGTGTGGTTTACGGATGGTTCAGCGAGGTTCATTGGTGAGAAACGACATTGGAAAGCAGTGTCTTACAATCCGATCACGCAGAAATTATTGAGTACAACTGGTGATGGTAAGAGTAGTCAATATGCTGAGCTCTATGCAGTTTACCAAGTTTTGAAACAAGAATTACCTGGCACCTGTCATATTTTCACTGATTCCTGGTCCACTGCTAATGGACTGGCGGTGTGGTTACCAACATGGCATTCTCATAATTGGGAATTGCATTCAAAAGAATTGTGGGGAAAAGAATTATGGCAAGAAATTTGGGAGTTGCTCCCACAGAGTACTGTAACAATCTTTCACGTGGTTGCTCACACTCCAATAGACTCCCTTGATAAATTCTTTCATAATATTGCAGATGAGAAATCTAAAATTGCTGAGGCAGTGGTGGATATGCAAGATTCTGATTTGGCGGGATTGGCGAAATGGGCCCACCAGAAAGCAGGACATTTTGGAGAGAAAGCCACTAGCAGGTGGGCTTCCGATCGAGGAATTCATATTCCTTTTTCTTTGATTAAAGATGTAATTCTGCATTGTCCCATTTGCCAACATTCTAGAAAGAAGCAGGTGCCTCAAATTGTTCGAGGCCAGTTACATCGAGGAAAATTGCCCGCCCAAATTTGGCAGATTGACTACATTGGTCCGCTCCCTATGAGCAAAAATTGTCAGTATGTCTGCACAGTTGTTGACACTTATAGTGGCCTTCTGGTCGCTTTTCCCTGTAAGAACGCTACCCAAGTGAATACCATTAAAACCCTGGAGCTGCTTATTTTGTACTATGGTGTCCCATTCCAAATTCAATCTGATAATGCATCCCATTTTCGTGGAAGATTGGTACAGGAATTTTGTGTGGAAAATAACATTGAATGGGTGTTTCACATTCCATATTATCCACAGGCTTCGGACTGATTGAGAGAATGAATGGTTTGCTAAAAGATCAATTACGTAAATTAACGGATGACCACTACAAGAACTGGAGGGATTTTTTGTTTCAGGCATTATTAATTTTAAATAATCGCCCTTTGTTACATGCTGAATCCCCTTTGATGCGTTTGTTTCCTCCAAATGTTGATGTAAAGCCTAATTCCCTATCCAACACTGTCATGTATTGGGAAATTACCCCCGGTGCTTTGGCTCCATGTAGAGCAACCCCAGGTTCCGCAGGCCTAGACCTGCATGCTTTAAATGATGCAAATTTACAAGGAAAAGACCGAATAATTGTTGAAACTGGCATTGGTGTCTGTATACCTGCCGGTAGTTTTGGATTAATTTCCCCCAGATCAGGCCTTGCCCTGAAAGGTATTCAAGTGCTCGGGGGAGTAATTGACAGTGACTATCAGGGAGAGATTAAGGTTCTCTTGCTTAATAGCAGTGAGACTGACTTATTGATCAAAAAGTCTGACCGTGTTGCTCAGTTATTGATTATGCCTGTTTTCAGTGGTGAGATCAAGAAAGGCTCTGCCCCAACGTTGCTAACTGTGCGAGGACAAAAAGGCTTCGGATCGTCTGATCTTCCTGGAGCTAAAATATGGGTGCAATCGCCTAAAAATCCCCCTGAACAGGCTGATATTATTGCGACCGGTCGTGACAACACCGTTTTGGTGATGAAGCCAGGGAAAGATAGCTGGGAAGCTGTCCCAGCTGATAAATGTTACTTACGAGAATGATTAAGGCCTGTGTTTGTATTCTTTCAGATCATTCTTTGGACTGCTGCTGCAGGATGTGTCGGCGTTGGACTCCTTTTGGTCTGCTACGCCGGGAGAGGAGAGGATCCACCGACTTCGGTTGATTGGAAATCCCGATTTCCGCGTTCGACATGGACTACTTCTTCCAACTTCTGGATTACTTTGGCTAAGAGAGTGACGAACTCTCCACATTTTTGCCTTACTCCCATGAGGTCTGTGACTGATATTTTGGCGACCTGCCTGGTTGCCGTCCCAGCATCTATTGTGACTTTACGGCATGTCTTTAATATTTTGAATGCCCGACCAAATGTTATTCTGGGCGATTTCGCGGCCCATGAATTTTGCCCCTTATGTACTGTTCTTCCTGACCTTGATACCCCTATTCTTTCCCGAATTACCACTTTCAATATTACTCCCGGTGACCTGTGTTTTATGATGACATGTGACCCCAAAGCTATCACCGAATGTCTTAGGTTGAAAATACAGGCCGCAACTTCTTTTTCAGCTCATCAACGATTACTGTGTTTAAAGAGACTTCCAAGTTCATGTTTTTCTGTTAAGAACAATATGACATGTAAACGTTTATTGGTTGCCCCTAGTTATTATCGTTCCATGCTGTTACCATCTGGCTGGCTCTTTTCCTGCGGGAATTCGTCTTGGCCATATATTCCCGCAAACATTTCCGGTGGTCCATGTGCTATCACTAGGTTGAGTTTATTAATGTTTTCTTCGCATCCTAGTTCACATTCCCGTATGATACGAGATTCAATGTCACTACATGAGGACTGTGATTCCTCTGTTCACCTTTTCTCCAAGTCGGAATACCTTGGTTTAGCTTTTTCTATTATTGGAGTCCCTGCATTGGCCGTTTATAATGCAAAAACCATTGGCAAGATGGCCTGTTGGATGGTTAAATCCATCAATCAAACATCTACTGTTTTATCTGACCTGTTATTAGATGCCCAGGGTGAACGTAGAGCGATTTTACAGAATCGTGCAGCAATTGATTACCTTTTGTTAAAACATGGCCATGACTGTTCTGATTTTGAGGGCCTATGCTGTTTTAATTTGTCCGACCATTCTAAAACGATCCAAGCCCATATTGACAAACTCCACGACTTGACTGCAGAAATTAGACAACATATCGATCAGGGTTTATTTGACTGGCTCTTTAATTGGTTACCCGACTTGCATTCTCTACGACAGATTTTAGGGGGAGTTATCGTTACCATTTGTATTTTAATAGCTGTTTGTTGCTTTATTCAGTGCATTCCTTCCCTGCTCCAGTTTTGTAGACTTAGCAAGAGGCATAGGTCAGTTAACTTTGTTTCTTATTATTCTTCTACTGATGTGAGTTCTATATAATTTGTGGTTAATAGACTGGAGTCAAGGGGTGTAATGTAATGGCTGACTTTTTCTGGCTCCTTTAAGAAGGAGAATGATGGAGAGTGACTCCAGCCTATCACCCTTATAGCATAGGGATTAGGACTATAAATAGGATCCCTGCCTTTTATATAGTAGAGTATTTTCGTGTCCCTTTGCTGGAGAATAGGGCTTATGAATTCAAGCTAGGGGATAGATACATAAGTATTAATCATGATTTGCCTATTTGCTAACATGTTAGGATATTTTCCATGGAGTTATATATATATTGCAGGCCCTGTAGGCCTTAAACGAGACAGACTCCATTTTGCCCTCTGCCTGGTAGCTCAAGAGGGCTTCTAGGTCAAGTGTAATGTTTTAGTTTCAAGCTGTTGTTCGCTTGGAGAGAACCGGCTCAGGCTGGCCCTTATCGAAGGAATGTATTTTTCTCCACTCCGAAGACACAACTTCAGGCCAGCCGGCTGGGAACGTGTCCTTGGTACGGGGAGGTACAAGAATTTGGTGGCCGGCAGGTTACTGGCCGTAGCTTTCCATGAAGGAACAGGCTTTAATATTAGCGAAGGTGTTAGTTAGTCGACAGTTAGTTCGTAGGCGGCATCTAGCCGTTAGCATCTCTGCTATTAATTATTTCATGGCAGACAGTCGCCATCTTTGAAGTCCGAGAAAGATTTAAGACCGAGACTCTCTGAGAAAGACTGAAGGAGAATTAGCGCGGAGCGCACTGAAACAGAGAGAGAGAGAGACACGGTAGCTAATAACCAGCAAGGTTCCAGTGGCTTGGAGGGAAGCAGACGAGGTTGAGCCTAGCGGTGCAGACGTGTGCTTGTGACGGCTGGGGTGTGACTACAAGACGAGCCAAGACACAGAGACGAGAAGGGAACCTAGATGACTGCCGAGTCCCGACTTCATATTAATAAGGTGATATCTGCCCCTTCCATAATAAGTGCACGTTCTAATCTTTATCTTTCCTTTGCATAGTTCATGTTGCATAGTATTGTGTTATATGTGTTTATTGACAATAAATACCCTAGTTCTTAGTGAACGGATGTGTGCCGAGTATTCTTGTTCAATCTTGGTAAACGTGGCTTCTAGGTGGTTATTGTTTGTTTGAATGGATGAGTAACCCCAATCAGGTAAGTGGTGATCACATAAATAGGGGGCGAAGTGGACCTTCGATGCCAAGGATAAGAGGCACATCATACTATTTGGAAACCGTACCAAATTCTATTATGGTTTTATCCCAAGTAGACAAAGGAGAAACTGTTCCGATAGGTGTTCATAGGAATGTGGTCGTCGTTGATATGCGGCGTTAGTGAGAGCGTTGGGGTGGATTACCAACGCGTATACCCACAGGATTGTGGCTTGTGTAAGTGAGAGCGCTGGGGGGGATTACCAGCGTGTAGGTTTGCCGGATTGTAAACCGTTTGGAAAAGAGAGCATTGGGTTCTGCAGGCCCATGTGTAGACGCACCGGATTGTGTGTCATATCTGCCCTGGGGTAGATCAGTCTGGGTCGGAGCGGCCGCGAGACTAACTGATGTGAATAAGATATGGTAGAAAACCTATGCATGTTCATTGCTATTTCCCTATCCTTAGGTACGACTTATATATATATATTTCTATATCCATTGTGAATACGCTCTAAGGAGGGAGGTGAGTACGTTCTGGCTGGGTTATAGGGGCCCCTAGGGGCTGATCCCATCTAAACGGAAAATCCGGCCATTACAACATTAAATATGACGCATCATTGGTGTCGCAAGGAGTGCGCAGTGAAAAGTGACGCATCGCTGTTTTCACGCAGCGATGTGTCACTTTTCATAAATGAGGCCCCACGTGTTTATGGTTCGGCTTACCAACTCAGCTGTTGCCCGACAATTATGTGGTAATCCCTGGGAGAGAGGTTTTGGCTACGCCCTCAAGTTGGGAGTCAGGAGTACCAGATCCTGGGCCTGATTCACAAAGGTAAAGTAAGTCCAAAAAGTCTAATTTTACTACTTTTTAGTACTCACGAAGGTAAGTACTACTAGCAAAGTTAGACTTTCGATCTAAGTTTACCTTTGTGAACACCGAAAAGAAATAAAGTTAGACTTTTTGTCTACGTTTACATTTTGTGAATGCCGAAAAGTAGTGATGTTAGATTTTTAGTCTAAGTTTACCTTTGTGAATACCAAAAAAGTAGTAAACTTACATAAAAGTATAAGTTTGCCTTTGTAAATTGGGCAAAACGGGTGTGCTGTCACAAAACAAAGAATGCTTGCTGCACCGTGATTGGCTCCCAAGGGAATCGAACTCACCGAAAATAGCCACCAATTCAAATGTAGAGGTGGCCGGCTGGAGGAAGTACGTCATCCGGTTGCAGATATTGCGCAATGGGTCTCTTCCCACTTCTCCCGTCTGGCTGCGGTGTCTTCATGAGCTGGCATTGGGCAGAAGCAGATCAAACGCTTGAAAATGATCATAAAACTACAATTATTCGTTCTTTCATCACATTTCTTTCTTCTTTACTTAATTTTCTATATTTGATTACAAGGTAAGCATGGGAGGTGGACAGTTACGAAAGTGAAAATGTTACGGTTATTCTTTAGAGTTAGTTAAAAAACCAAAGAGGCTGAGTATAGTGGCCAAGCAAATAGCAGAGAAAATTCCCTACGTACCCAACGGCAGGCTAATAACAGCTAAAGTCTTAACAAAAATTGGCAAAACCAGTAGGTTTTACTAATGTAACATCTATTGGCTTTGCTAATTGTTTTTTAACATCTTGCACAGCAGCTTGAGGTGCGGTGCCACGTGGCCTAAAGAGGGCTGGTGCGCAAATTGGGAAATACACACAAAGACATGCACAAACTCAACACAAATACACTAGAAGAACATGCACAGGAGCATTGTAATAAGAACAGTGCTGGTTTTGCAAGTTTTAATCACATCTAAACTGTAAAAATATTGGCAGAAGATGGGATAACAAGTTGTATCTGTGTGCAACAGGCAGACACACATATTACTGATGGATGGGAAATACACTGCTAAGCAGAGGGGGAGCCTAGAAGCAGGCCACACATAACCAGAGACGAGAAGGAGAGGCTAGAATCAAGCCATGCATGACTAGAGACGAGAGGAGAGACTAGAAGAGGGCCATACATGACTAGAGATGAGAAGGACAGACTAGAAGGAAGCCATGCGGGACTAGAGACGAGAGGGAGAGAACGAGAGGGAGAGACTAGAAACGGGCCATGCATGACTAGAGACGAGAGGAAGAGACTAGAAGAGGGCAATGTGTGACTAGAGATGAGAGGGAGAGACTAGAAGAGGGCCATGCATGACTAGAGACGAGAGGGAGAAACTAGAAGAGGGCCATGAGTGACTAGAGATGAGAGGGCGAGACTAGAAGAGGGCCATGCATGACTAGAGACAAGAGGACGAGACTAGAAGAGGGCCGTGCACGAATAGAGACGAGAGGGAGAGACTAGAAGAGGGCCTTGCGTGACTAGAGACGAGAGGAAAGACTAGAAGTGTGACTAGAGACAAGTGGAGAGACTAGAAGAGGGCCATGCGTGACTAGAGACGAGAGGAGAGACTAGAAGAAGGCCATGAGTGACTAAAGACGAGAGGGAGAAACTAGAAGAGGGCCATGAGTGACTAGAAACAAGAGGAGACTAGAAGAGGGCCTTGCATGACTAGAGATGGGAGGAAAGACTAGAAGTGGGTCACGAGTGACTAGAGATGAGAAGGAGAGACTAGAAGAGGGCCATACATGACTAGAGATGAGAGGAAGAGACTAGAAGAGGGCCATGCATGACTAGAGACGAGAGGAGAGACTAGAAGAGGGCCATACATGACTAGAGATGAGAGGAAGAGACTAGAAGAGGGCCAAGCATGACTAGAGATGAGAGGGAGAGACTAGAAAAGGACCATGCATGACTAGAGACGAGAGGGAGAAACTAGAAGAGGGCCATGAGTGACTAGAGATGAGAGTGCGAGACTAGAAGAGGGCCATGCATGACTAGAGACGAGAGGACGAGACTAGAAGAGGGCCATGTGTGACTAGAGACAAGTGGAGAGACTAGAAGAGGGCCATGCGTGACTAGAGACGAGAGGAAAGACTAGAAGTGGGCCATGTGTGACTAGAGACAAGTGGAGAGACTAGAAGAGGGCCATGCGTGACTAGAGACGAGAGGAGAGACTAGAAGAAGGCCATGAGTGACTAGAGACGAGAGGGAGAAACTAGAAGAGGGCCATGAGTGACTAGAAACGAGAGGAGAGACTAGAAGAGGGCCTTGCATGACTAGAGATGGGAGGAAAGACTAGAAGTGGGCCACGAGTGACTAGAGATGAGAAGGAGAGACTAGAAGAGGGCCATGCATGACTAGAGACGAGAGGGAGACTAGAAGAGGGCCATGAGTGACTAGAGACGAGAGGAGAGAGTAGAAGAGGGCCATGCATGACCAGAGACGAGAGGAGAGGCTAGAAGAGGGCCATGCGTGACTAGAGACGAGAGGGAGAGACTAGAAGTGAGCCCTGAGTGACTAGAGATGAGAGGGAGAGACTAGAAGAGGGCCATGCGTGACTAGAGACGAGAGGAGAGACTAGAAGAGGGCCTTGCATGACTAAAGATGGGAGGAAAGACTAGAAGTGGGCCATGAGTGACTAGAGACTAAAGGGAGACTAGAAGAGGGCCATGCATGACTAGAGACGAGAGGACGAGACTAGAAGAGGGCCGTGCATGACTAGAGACGAGAGGAAAGGCTAGAAGAGGGCCATGCGTGACTAGAGACGAGAGGGAGAGGCTAGAAGTGGGCCCTGAGTGACTAGAGATGAGAGGGAGAGACTAGAAGTGGGCCAGGAGTGACTAGAGACAAGAGGAGAGACTAGAAGAGGGCCAAGTGTGTCTAGAGATGAGAGGGCGTGACCAGAAGCGAGAAATGCATAACCAGAGATGAGAGGGAGAGACTAGAAGAGGACAGTGCATGTCTAGAGACGAGAGGGAAAAACTAGAAGTGGGCCATGAGTGACTAGAGATGAGAGGGAGATACTAGAAGTGGGCCATTAGTGACTAGAGACGAGAGGGAGATACTAAAAGTGGGCCATGAGTGACTAAAGATGAGATGGAGAGACTAGAAGAAGGCCACGTGTGACTAGAGAAGAGAGTGAGACACTAGAAGTGGGCCATGCATGACTAGAGACGAGAGGGAAAGACTAGAAAAGGACCGTGCATGACTAGAGACGAGAGGGAGAAACTAGAAGAAGGCCATGAGTGACTAGAGACGAGAGGGAGAAACTAGAAGAGGGTCATGAGTGACTAGAGACAAGAGGGAGATACTAGAAGTGGGCCATGAGTGACTAGAGACGAGAGGGAGAAACTAGAAGTGGGCCATGTCTGACTAGAGATGAGAGGGCGAGACTAGAAGAGGGCCGTGCGTGACTAGAGACAAGAGGAGAGACTAGAAGAGGGCCATGTATGACTAGAGATGAGAGGGAGAGACTAGAAGAGGGCTGTGCATGATTAGAGACAAGAGGAGAGACTAGAAGAGGGCAATGAGTGACTAGAGATGAGAGGGAGAGACTAGAAGTGGGCCACGAGTGACTAGAGACAAGAGGAGAGACTAGAAGAGGGCCAAGTTTGACTAGAGACGAGAGGGCGTGACTCGAAGCGAGAAATGCGTAACCAGAGATGAGAAGGTGAGACTAGAAGAGGACCGTGCATGACTAGAGACGAGAGGGAGAAACTAGAAGTCGGCTTTCAGTTGCATTACGCATGAGCGTGGGACTAGTGGCCTACATCGCGCGCGCTTGCCCATCCTATGACTCATGTTTCTATCGGCGGCAGATATTTAAAGGCTGAAAGGCTACACAACCAGTTCCGCCCCTTCCGTTCGGCTGAATATCGGGGACACCGACGGATAGGTGAGCGTTTTGTCAGCTTCTTCTGCTTTTCTCCCTAAGGTCTTCTCTAGGGGGCATGTCAAGTAACAACCTAGAGTGTTCTTGTCAAGTTTCGATGGGGTAGAAATATTAGTAGTCTAGAGTGCTCATGTCATGTATCTAGGAACCTGATGATTCATGTTCATTGCATCCAATGTACTATTTGAATATTGTATGAGATATGTTCTCTAAGTGTCTTATGTGGATTTAGCTGTAGGAGAGTCTGTAATTGCGGCGGTTGGGTCTCTAGCACACGTGGGTTGGGTTATATGTGTAGAGCAATTTGTTTGGGCACACTAGATCTATGTGTTGACTGTGTCCCTTTTCTACACTATAGAGCGGGGCCTCATACTCCCGAGCAGTTGCCGGGTGAGGTGAGGTCTTCACCCACAAAAAGCTGGGTGAGTATCACTGTGAGGAAATGCCTCTGTGTGATCAAGCTAATATGCTTCTTTTGAAATGCAGAATGTAAATTGTTCATGCAGGTGTTTTTCTGTGTGGTCTCTGTGTATTCATGCGGCTGTAAGTGTGCAACCCTCAGTACCTGATAATAATCTCTTGTTTTTTGATAGGAAGAAGACTTATGTCTCTCCCTCCAGTGGACATACAATCCTTTAAGTTCCTGGTAGATATGTATATTTTTGATATTTTTCACTTCACATATTTTGTTGTTGCAGTAGCTATTCCATGACTATGGGTCCTGAAGAAAGCCGGGGAATTCCCCCATTAGGCTGAAACATGTTGACCGTCTTGCAAAGCGCCGAAGGGTAGTCTTACTACTTGGCGTGTTTTTAACTCCTGACACTCAGACTTCTATTCGAACTTTCTGTTGAATCTGTGTAGTCAATTTTATTCATCACAACCACTCGAGCACTGCACTCTATTTACATCACTCCACGATGAGTCATATCGCTAGAGTATTGACATTCCTTCCCGCACCGGCACTATATGGCTGGATGAGGTGATGAATGACCAGTAAACCCCCACATGACGTAAACTCCGACATAAAGGTTAGGCTGATGGGTCTGGTTCTAGCATATGTTTCTCAATCGTTTTTTGCACACATCCATCCAATTGTCTTGCAGTGATTAGCATAGTCACACACCATCCCCAGACCTGGTCTGCTCTTTTATGTGTTCTGAAACTAGAAGTGGGCCATGAGTGACTAGAGACGAGATGGAGATATTAGAAGTGGGCCATGAGTGACTAAAGATGAGAGGGAGAGACTAGAAGAAGGCCATGTGTGACTAGAGAAGAGAGTGAGATACTAGAAGAGGGCCATGTGTGACTAGAGACAAGAGGGAGAGACTAGAAGTGGGCCATGCGTGACTGGAGACGAGAGGGAGAGACTAGAAGAGGGACATGCGTGACTAGAGACGAGAGGGAGAAACTAGAAGAGAGCCATCCATGACTCGAGGCGAGAAGGAGGGACTAGAAGAGGGCCATGTGTGAATAGAGACGAGAGGGAGACTAGAAGCGGGCCATGCATGACTAGAGACTAAAGGGAGATACTAGAAGAGGGCCATGCGTGACTAGAGACGAGAGGGAGAGACTAGAAGAGAGCCATATGTGACTAGAGACGAGAGGCGAGACTAGAAGAGGGCCTTACATGACCAGAGACGAGAAGAGAGAGTAGAAGATAGCCATGTATGACTAGAGGCGAGAGGGAGAGACTAGAAGAGGCCAATGTGTGACTAGAGATGCGTGGGAGAGACTGGAAGAGGGCCATATGTAAATAGAGACGAGAGGGAGACTAGAAGAGGGCCTTGTATGACTAGAGATGAGATGAGAGGAGAGATTAGAAGAGGGCCATGCATGACTAGAGACGAGAGGGAGAGACTAGAAGTGGGCCATGAGTGACTAGAGACGAGAGGGAGATACTAGAAGTGGGCCATTGTGACTAGAGACAAGAGGAGAGACTAGAAGAGGGCCATGTATGACTATAGATGAGAGGGAGAGACTAGAAGAGGGCCATGTGTGACTAGAGATGGGAAGGAGAGACTAGAAGCTGGCCATGTGTGATTAGAGACAAGACAGAGAGTCTAGAATAGGGCCATGCATACCCAGAGACGAGAGGAGAGACTAGAAGAGGTACATTCGTGACTAGAGACGAGAGGGAGAGACTACAAGAAAGCCATATGTGACTAGAGACGAGAGGGAGAGACTATAATAGGGCCATTTGTGGCTAGAGATGAGAGGGAGAGACTAGAATCGGGTCACGTGTGACTAGAGACAAGAGGAGAGATTAGAAGCGGGCCATGTGTGACTAGAGACGAGAGGGAGACAAGAAGAGGGCCATGCGTGACTAGAGACAAGAGCGAGAGACTAGAAGCGGGCCATGAGTGACGAGAGACGAGAGGGAGACTAAAAGAGGGCCATGTGTGACTAGAGATGAGAGGGAGAGACTTGAAGAGGCCATACAAGACCAGAGACGAGACAGAGATAGTAGAAGAGGGCCATGCATGACTAGAGATGGGAGGAAGAAACTAGAAAAGGGCCATGCATGACTAGAGACGAGAGGGAGAGACTAGAAAAGGGGCATGTGTGACTAGAAATGGGAGGAAGAGACTTGAAGCGGGCCATGCATGATTAGAGACAAGAGGGCGAGACTAGAAGCGGGCCATGCATGATTAGAGACAAGAGGGCGAGACTAGAAGCGGGCCATATGTGACCTTCTTTCAGAATGAGACAAATGGTGGCATCTTGAACAGTACCTGCAGTCTCACCAGAGGAATAAAAGGATTGACAAAATAATAAAAGTTTGGGTAATAAAAGGTCAGAAAAATGCAAATAAAACTCCACCGGGAAGCCATCAGGACCAGGAGTTTTACGTTTAGTAAGGGAAGATAAAGCCATAGAGAGTTCATGTAGGGAAAGATCAAGGTCAAGGGTTGAAAAATTAAGGTGGGAAGTAGAGGGCATAAGTAATTTTTCAAAGTACGAATGAATCATATAAGAAGTTGGAAGGGAATCTGGAGTATACAACTGTTGATAGAACAATTAGAATTGTTCAAGAATATCTTTATCTGTATGAAGAAGAACATTGTCAGAAGAAAAGATGGATTCAATGAAGGTACGCTACTTACAGGATTTTAGGTAATTAGCTAAAAGTTTGCCAGATTTGTTACGACCTCCATAATAACGAGCAGTACTATGAAGAAGAATTGAAGAAGCATTATCCGTGGTAAACTTGTTGAAAGAGATCTTCGCTCGTAAAAGTTCTGGGGACATACAAGTATCGGAAGAGGTATAGAATTGATGCTCAAGTTTTTTAATATATGCAAGAGAAGATTTGCGTTTTTGAAGAAATTGTTTATTTTTCCTAGAGACAAAATCAATAATAACCCCTCTCGCAGTAGCCTTAAAAGAATCCCAGAGAATATAAGGAGGAGTGTTGGGAGTAGAGTTAATTTGAAAGAAATCCTTAGTAAAAGTTCGAAATGAGGAAGAAAAAATAGGATCAGTAAGAAGTGTAGAATTAAAGTGCCAGCGAGAAGGCTTGGAAAGTTGTGGAAATTAATCAATATCCGTTATAATAGGGGCGTGATCTGAACTAACAATAGGTTCAATAGAAGAGGATAATAGATTTTGAGTGAGAGACTGAGAGAGAAAGCTATAGTCTCATCTAGAGGAAGAAGCATGAGGGTGAGAGAAAGAAGAATAATCCAAAGTGTCTGGATGCGTGAGTCTTCAAGAGTCGGAGAGATGTGTTTGAAGTATAGTGTTCAAGAATTGCTTGTGGGGTTTGTGAGGGATGAAGCGCACAGTAGATTTGCGATCAAGGAACGGATCTATAAACTGATTACAATCTCCTCCTATAAAAAAAAATCATCTTTGTGTTGGATACATGTGCTAGTAATTAAAGGCCAAAATGAACAGTCAGGTTGAGTAGGACCATAAATATTAAAAAGAGTTAGATACATTGAATTAATCAGTAATTTAACCAAAATCCATCTCCCTTCCGAATCTTTTTCTTCTAATAATACCTTACATTTAAAAAAAATTACGAATTAAAATAGCAACACCATTTTTCTTATTGGAAGAGGGAGAAAATAAAACTGTACCAACCCAGTTCTTTTTAACTTAAGAGATTCAAGATCTTTAACGTGAGTCTCCTGTAAAAGAGCAATATCAGGGGTATAGGAGGATAAATGAGAAAGTACTCTCTGCCGTTTAATGGGATTATTAAAACCTTTTACATTCCACGAGATAACTCTAAATTTGCAAACAAGATGAACATAATAACATTAAGATTTGTGAAAAAATATGAAAACATCAGAAAGCAGAAAAGCAGAAACAGCAAGAAGCTAGAAAACATAAAATATGATTGAACAGAGAAAAGGAGGGGAAAGGAAAGGAGAGAAAGGAGGGAAACAAGAAAGCAGAAGAAGAGACAGTACATATCCAAAGGATGACTGAAGACAAGGTACCTGAAAAAGATAGACACAGGGAGATGGGGAAGTGGCGACACTCTACAAGACGGATCTTGCAAAAGGAGGAAATCCAACCGCACCAGAACAAAAAACAAATTGTAAAATTGACAAGTTTACCAACGCAGATTTAGGGAAATATACCTGTGTTGCAGGGAAGGAGTCACGTGGGACAAAGGGAAGAGCTTCATGAATCTATGAAGGATATAAAATGGTAAATTACAATAAGAAAATGACAATAGGGACGTACACTATAAAAATATTCATTACACAAACAAGAGAATAGAAGACGAAATAACAATGGGAAGGAGTTCAATATAGTACACGAATTAACCGGAGGGTAAATATAAAGGTACAATAACAATAGAAGTTCTATAAAATGCTAAACAAGCATGCGTGAATATTCATGGGATGACCAATAACATGAAAATGCAGCCAAAACAACAGTTAAAGAGAGAAACTGAATATAGAACAACAATAGAAATTCTACAAGAAGAAAAACCAACATAAGCAAATATATAGATTGAGATGATCAGCCACACGAAGAGGTGGACTTATCCATGACACCACCAGATTGGAGATGAATAACGTTTTTAAGTTCTCCAGGGTCTTGAAGGGTCCAAGTTCTATTTTGGTGGGTGACCTTGAAAATACAGGGATGAAACAATCCATATCTAGCACCCAAGGATCGTAGAGGAGCACTAAGATTTAGAAACTCCTTTCTCCCAGACGCTGTGGCGCTAGAGACATCTTGGGAAAGGAACACTCTCTGACCCATCCAGGAGATTTGACGTTTGGACCTAGCTGCAGAAAGAACTGAGAGGAGATCCGTAAATTTCAAAAAATTAATAATGACACCTCGTGGCTTCGGTGAATCAGATGAACATGGACCAAGTCTATAAGCTCTCTGGATACTGAGAGAAGTGGTAGGAGGCATGTCCAACAGTTTGGGAATGAAGGAGGTGAAGAATGTTACGAGGTCATCTCCTTCCAAAGATTCTGGAAGACCATAAACACGAAGATTATTCCATCTGTTCCTATTTTCCAAATCCTCAGTATGTTGGTGGAAGGCATGGATCAATTTCTCCAAAGAAGAGATGCGTTGAGAGTTGGATTGAACCTCAGAAACCTGTTGCTCTACAGATGAGATTCTAGCATCCATAGATGCCCATTTGTCTTTCAGAAGCTGCAGTCTCTGCTGGTGTCCTCAACAAAGGGGCGCAAAGCGCGAATCTCCTCTAAAAGTAACTCTATAGAGATTGGAGAGGATGGCTTGTCTGGAGATAGAGGATCTTGCTTCAGACATTTAGAGGAAGCAGTGGGAGAAGGTTTATTTGATGACGGTTGCGTTGAAGAGGAACGATGAGGAGCCAGACCAGCCATTTGATCCACAGATGAAGAGATGTCAGAGGAGAATGAGATGGATGTCTCTTGAGGAGATTTAGAAGAGACAAAGATGAACTTTGGTTTGCGGAGTTTGCCCATATAAAGGAGCTTACTGTAGATTGTGTAGTAGTAGGATTACCAAAGCACTCAGCAGATCATCTTCAAATCTTGAGTCCAAAGAAAACGGAGTATGTTAAATAAGAATGGCGGATATGGCAGGGTCAGATATTTGGTGATATTATAAAATTGGAAAGTGCGAGTCAGTGAGGGAGTAGACAGATCGCTTGACGATAATGCTTATAATGAAGTTCCAAATCCAATAGAGCAGGAATTAGGTGGCAGTAAGCAGTAGACCAGCAAGCTGCAAATAGTTGGTTGGTTGGTTGATTGCTTTATTTCGATATGCATATATCATAAAAGCAGTACACGAGAAATATTAAAACAGCACATCGTAAAGAAGAGACTGTACATTAAAATCAGCTAGTAAAAGTAACAATTGATCAGAATAAATTAGTTTAAAAAAGAATTAAATTGATATGGACAGTCTTTTTAAGCGGATCAACCAGGCCCATTTTAAAAATTTGGATACGGCACAAACAATAGGAGGGGCTGTATCAGTTAATAAAATCCGTAGAGCCACCAAATGCTGACGAGTGCCCATTTCTCTACAAAGTGGTTTAAGCCAGTGGGATCTAGGGCGCACGTAATCCGGGCATTCAAAAAGGAAGTGTGCCACAGTTTCGGGTCTGTCAGTACATAGGGCGCAATGGCGTGATACCTGCTTGGACGTATTCCATCTGGAGAGGAGGTCGGCTAGGGGTAGAGTCCCTAGTCTGAATTTGATATAGAGAGCCCGATCCATGGGGATGGGAATAATGTCCAGAAAGGGCTCAAGGGCAACAACGTCTTTTATTTCCAGGAAGGCTGCGGTGGAGTTGCAGTGACGCTGGTTGCTGATGAGCTTGGCAGAAACCCATTCCCAATATAGTTTTTTAAGGGTCTCTTTCGGGGGAGCAGAGTGGGTAGACCAGCAAGAGCCCAATCCCAAGTCCCCAAGCAGGTGCTTAAGGTCCCTGAGCCATTTGATCTTCTGCCAGCCATCTGAGTGCATCACCTCTGCCAGCCCGTCTGCATAAGATTTTAGTTCCAGGACCCTCCACAGGCGAGCCCACAGCAGAAGAGGCCGAAGGCGGGCCTGGTCCTTGATTGATTTGCAACCAGCATCCAGGAGCACCGGGACTGTCGGGGTGCTCATCGGAATGGCCAGGAGGTCCTTGATGAATTTATTTTCTGCCTTAGCCAGAGACTCCATATTACCTAGACCCCATAACTCAGCTCCGTAGAGTGATGCGGATACTGCTCGGGCTTTGTAAATGTCTATTATCGGAGCTACACAGTGTTTTGATGAATTGTTGTACTCCTTTAACAGAGCTCCCCCCACCCTTTTGTGACCCACAGTCATTTTGTTGATGTGGGGAGTCCAGCTCATAACATCACTCAAACGGATACCCAAATAGTCAAATTCTGACACTCTTTCGAGTGGGATAGAGTTCAGGATGGGTAGGCGGCCAAGTTTGCGGGGAGGGGTGCATGATTAAGTACTTCGTTTTGTCCACATTAATGACAAGTCCTCTGTTTGCGCAAAAATCCTGGAAGCGGTTCAGGAGCTTCTGTAGGCCTTGGGGGGTTTTCGAAATAAGAAGGGTGTCGTTGGCAAACAACAGAGTTGGGATCTTTACGCCACCCAATGTGGGGGCGTCTGCTGGCTCACCGAGCAGGTGCTCTACCACCCCATTCACATAGAGGGAGAATAGGGTGGGAGCTAAAACGCAGCCCTGCCGTACACCCCTCACAACCCAGATCTTGTCGGTCTTTTCCCCGTTCAAACCCCATCTAACCTGAGCATAGTTGGCATTATGCAATTTGATGAGGAGGTTTAAGATGTAAGGGGGCATCCCAAGATTGAACAACACCCTCCAGAGTTCTTCCCTAGGAACCAGGTCAAAGGCAGTCTTCAGGTCTATAAAGGCCAGATAAAGACTGCCCTTGCCCAGTTCCACCACCTTCCAGTAAAGTAACAGGAGTCTAAAGACTTGTTCGATGGTTCCTGTGCCTGAGCGAAACCCAGCTTGCATCTCAGACAGTATATGGTTATCATCCACCCATTGAAGGATCCTCCCCAAGATAGCTTTTACCACCACCTTCTGTGTTGAGTCTATAAGGCTTACTGGCCTATAGTTCCCTGGTAGATCCTGACTGCCCTTTTTAAAAATTGGCACTACCTCTGTTCCTTTCCAGGACTCTGGCACAGTTCCTCCCTCAATAATAGCGTTCAGAAGTGCAGAGATCAACACCCCCCATTCACCTGGATAGGCTCGAAGAAGGTCCCCTGGTAACCCATCCGGGCCAGCTGCTTTTAGTGGTATTAGAGTTTTAATCAGGTTCGTGACCTCCCGTGCGGAAAAGAGGTCCGTATCTCTGTCCATGGTATAGGGGGGAAGGATAAAGGGGTCATTAAGCGTGCCTTCTACGGCGGAATAGAGAGCCATAAAATGGTTAAACCACGCCTGGGCAGTGATAGTACAGGTCCTCAAGGTGTCATCAGGACGATTCCTACTGCCCACCAGGTCCCAAAACCCTTTGGCGTCTCTCCCTCGACTAGCAGCCAAGAGGTCCTGCCAAAAATTGTCCTCCCATTCCTTCTTAGCGTCTTTTTGGCAGTGAGAGTATAGCCTTCTGGCCTCCCTGGTCCTGATTTGTGATTTGGATTTAACTGCTTCAACAAGCAGTATCTTCGCCTCCCTACACTTGCGATTAAACCAGCTTTGTCTGGCCCGGGGACATGGTTTCTTTCTATTGGCCCTACCTGGGACAATAAAGAGGTCACTAAGGGCCTGGGTTAGGTTACAGAACCTGGCAGGCACATCCACCAGCCCGCCCTCAGGGGAGTCAAGGTTTTCTAGGGCTCCAGCTAAGAGCTGCGTTATGGAAGATATTTTCTCCACTGAGAGCGACAGCTTAGCCCACTTTAGCCGCCGACCGCAGTTAGAGACCGATGACACATCCGGGGCGGGGGGACAAGCGGTTCTGCTCCCTATACCGTCTAACCACCTATGGGTCAGGGTAAGCGAGAGGAGGTTGTGGTCACTCTCGACAGAGGGTATGACCACCATATCCTTTACCATGCTCCATAGATGGACGTCAAGTAGAAGATAATCGATTCTTGACGTATGTGCGGGCCTATTGTATGTATGGGCTCCCTCTTTGTCGGAACTAGTCCTGCCATTAAGAGCCCTCAGGTCAAACTCCATTGTTAGGGAGTTAACCTGGAGCACCACTTCCGTCCATTTTTTAATTGGTCTGAGTTCTAGAGCTGGTATCCCCCACCTATTGTCATCGTCCTCTTGATCTTGTGAGACTTCAGGGCCGAGAGGCTCAAAGGTGCAATTGAAGTCACCCGCAACCAGAGTGCGGTACTTATGTGGAGAGGATCGAAGCAGAGCCTCCAGACAGGCTATGGTGGGGGATTCTCTACCCCCCTTCATACCTCCGGCATAGATATTAAAGATGTTTACAATAACGTGACCCTTGGGGTTTTTCAGGGTGATGTTAAGGAGGTCCGGGCAATGGGTGTCATGCTCCTCCACCCGACAGGGAAGTGCAGAAGCTACCCAGACAAGGAGGCCACTCGAAGGGCAAACCCCTGCCAGTCTCTGAATGAACAGCTGGTAAGTGGTGAGTAGAATATCCTGCCTTATGTAGGGGCTCCTTACTCCAGGTTTCCTGGAACAGACATATGGAGTACTGCTTCACAAGTGCGTTCCAGTCTGGCAGGGCCAGCTTCCTGTCCAGACCAGCCACATTCCAGCTGGGAACCCTAATGGATGGGTCCGCCACAGCCGCAATGCTGCAGGGCTCGACAGGGCCAAATAGGTCTACCTCTCCCACGGTAGGGCAGATAGTGGCAGGCTCAAGTAAAGTCCTCCCCACCCTTGGTTCCCCTGTGTCCGCTAAGGCAACCTGCTCATCTGAGGTGGTCAAGGGGTCTTTAGGTTTAACAGTTAAAGAGGACTGGGCGTCTGGAGACCAGGTCATCCGAGCCTCCTCAGGGGAATCTAGAAGTCAGTAGCCCCTAGTGCGCCAGCTCGGCATTGGCAAGACTGCATGCGACTGCACAACAGTTGTTGCTGGGTACGATTGGCCGTAAGCACTATTTTGAGTTGGTAACACAGGATAACTGCTTAAAGGGTTCATGACCGGCCGCGGGTAGAAGAATTATTATTATTATTATTAACTGAGCTTATAAAGCGCCTGGTTACACTAGTCAGTGTGTCCCCGCGCTAATGTTAAATCAACTACTTCAACTCCGGGACCGGCCGTGGCCTGTCCTAGGCTACATATTGAGTGGGCAGCTCTTATGTCTTGGAAGTTGACCACCACACAATCCCCCTCAAACAATTTTTTCCCCTGGCCAATCCAACCCACCCTACGCACACCGAGAATCAGGCCGTCCACACCCAAGGGAAGGGGTCTGTTGGCTTGCAACCAGTGGATGACCTTGTTCTTTAGTGCCTGGTGGGTTTCCTGCTGGTTATCCTTTAGGGCGGGAACCTTGATGAGAACAACAACGTATGGTTGGCACTCAGGGGAAAGATTGACTGGGGGACACTTGCGTACCACCTTTTGTGGTATAGCCACTGGACTCGAGTTTTTAGGTGGGCAAGTAGTTATTTGGAGCCGAGGCTACTCCCCTGGCTTCAGTGGATGGAGCGGCCGATGGTTTAGAATTGGAGCCAGCCCCTCCTTCTTGCCGCTTCTTTTGAGCTGGGTTAGACTTAGCTGCTCTCACTGCTGGGGGGTGCTAGCGTGGACCTGGACAACATGGGTAGTAGTAGTAGTCGGCTTAGCTGGTTTTGCACTAGCCAGTGATGCTGGTGTTGAAGCCATCCCACTGGCTTGTGCATAGGCGGACAATGCCGGTAAGGGTCCCTGTGTTGGGCCCACAGGATCCCCTTTCCCTTCGTTCCCAGCTGCAATATCCTCCCTGAGCCTTGACTGTAATTTAAAAAGGGATTTCAAGGAGAAAAAGTTGTCCCGGGTGGTCTGTTCGAATCTATCTAACCTATCCCCCAGACTCTTAACTTGGTCAATAAGCGGTACCAGCAGAGACTTAACCAGTTTCTCAAAGGGCTCAAGGGAGGACCCCTCATTTAGAGGTGTAGGTAATGCCGAGTGGTGGGGCAATGGTATTTCTGCTACTGGCCCTGATGGGGTTATATTCCCAGATGGTTCTGGCCCTCCAGCTTCTGGGTGCGTAGGTCCTTTATGGGACTGTATCCTAGGACGCTTGTAGAGCGAGGAATAGCTTCCCTTCCGAGTGCTAATAACCCTTTTCCTTTTCTTATGGGCCCGACAAACCCGAGCCTGGGGCAACGGTTTTTGGCCTAGTGAGGGAACCTGAATAGGAGGTTGGGAGTTATGGCCAGAAGAGGTAGCTGTGAGTGGTGCAGGGCACAGCAACTGGGCTAGGGCTGGAGGGAAGGGGATTAGTAATTAGGCTTTCTATCCTGTCAATGCCTGCCTCTATAGCTACAATCCGTGGCTCTACGGACAGAATCTCTGGCAAGGAGGAGATAGGGTAGGTGGAGATTGGGGACAGGGCATGTGCAACAGCTCCCAAGGAGGAGCGTTTGGAGGGAAAGGAGTCTTGTGAAAGGCGACGTTCCGTCATCACAATCTCCTTTTCAATAACCGCAGCTACCCTAGTGATGAATTTGTCCATTGTGCCAATTATTGTACTCCCCGTGGCACTTTCTCCCCCACCCCTCAAAGCTTTACCAGAGCGGGTTGACATATTGGTTTCGAGACCCGCAGATAGTAACCGTGCCCTTGAACCAAAAGCGATGGATGTAAGAGGGGTGGCCCAGCCCAGCCTCTAACAGCCCCTGACTGCCGCAGACTGCCCGCCCTTTGCTCGGGCTTCGCTCGGCGTCCCGCTCACGTCCCGCTGAGCGGTAGTCCGTTGTTTAGAAGGGGGCGTTGCAGCCTGGGGGCGTGTCTTGCTGGGGGCGCGGCCGTGCACACCTGTGCAGCGCAGGGACTCTTGGTCTTGAGAGTCCCTGCGGCGCGCTCCCTCGGTAGACTTGCGGTGCTCCCTCCTCCTTCCTCCGACCGGCAGACACTCCAGCAGCCTCGACCCCTCGCCACACGCCGCGCAGCGGCACCCGCGAAGCGGGTGCTGCAAGTTGTTAGCAAGCGGCAGGGCGGTCAATCCCTCCAGGGATATGGGGAGGCTGGATAGTAAAGGAATTGGCGTTTAAGCAGCAACCAGCAACACCCAAGTAGGTTTCCTCAGTGAAAAAGGGTCCCGCTGCAAGTTGGAAGGCTTCCCGCTTTTGTGACCTGGACAGCCGGGGGGCGTGTCTTGCTGGGGGCGCGGCCGTGCACATCAGTGCAGCGCAGGGACTCCTGGTCTTGAGAGTCCCTGCTTCGCGCTCCCTCGGTAGACTCGCAGTGCTCCCTCCTCCTTCCTCCGACCGGCAGACACTCCAGCAGCCTCGACCCCTTGCCACACGCCGCGCAGCGGCACCCGCGAAGCGGGTGCTGCAAGTTGTTAGCAAGCGGCAGGGCGGTCAATCCCTCCAGGGATATGGGGAGGCTGGATAGTAAAGGACTTGGCGTTTAAGCAGCAACCAGCAACACCCAAGTAGGTTTCCTCGGTGAAAAAGGGTCCAATTATTGAAATTATAGATGAGCTGTCAAAAAGGTGGCTGTGGCCAGATCTGTAACCCAAGGTGTCAGCAGCAGGTGGTATGCTGAGAGAAAAAGCACATTAGAGATAGTCTGTCATCCGGTATAAGACGATAATGCTATTGACGTCTTGAGGAAATTTGAGCATGTAGGCAGAGAAATATATGCATCCAAATGGAGAAGTTTAAACAATATGGCAAACTGGAAACAAGGTCATGTAGTTGAAAATAACCTTCATCTGTAGCAGTCTGTAGAATAATCAACAAAAGTCACTCAGCGAACACAATGCTTCATGCTCTGTGAGGAGAAATGTAACAAAGTTCATGTAGAAGTACCAATTACAAACTCCAAGTATATGGCTGGATAAAAAAAATCAGTAGAAATATACTTTAATCCAAGGAGAGAGCAATTTGCAAATAGACATTGTGTAAGGAGAAAACGTTCGGCTGTGAGGAGATGATAGACGCGCTACAAAATGGCGGGCACAACCAGCCTCTCAGCTCACAGTCTGTAAAAGCCTGTATCACGGTGAGAAAAGGCACTCAGAAATAGTGCGGAGAAATCGACTTACACGTTGTTTAAAAGAGAGCAGCCACAGCATGACAGAGGGCACCGTCACCGTGGAATCACAGGAGAGAGCTGAGTGCAGTTCCAGCACCGAGGAGTAAAATGGCGGGTGCCTCAAGTCGCGGAACACAAAGACAGCAAAAACCTTGCTTGCATTAATAAAAAGTGTCCGGAAATAGCGCAGAAAATGCGGCTTACATTCCGGTTGAGGAATAATGTAATCTTCTTGCTGGTAACCTCGTAGAAACGCCAGAAAGAGTTCAATAAAGGTCCGGCGCGGCGGAGAGACCTCACTCCGCGGGCATCTTGCGTGGTGCTGTAACCACGTCCCCAATCCCTCCTTTCTATGTGTGTTCCCGCCCCATGGCGATTTCACTAATGGTTTACTTTGGTCGGCGGCACAAGGCGCTATAGCCCTGCCTCCTTTCGCCTGGGCACGGCAGCCAGGCCCGGACTGGCCGTGGCGGGCACCGGGCAATACCCCGGTGCGCTGCACGGGTGGGGGCCGGTTTTGGGCCCCGGGGGCCGTTTTTGTTACAGGGCCGTTTTTGCAGCATAGCTGCAAAATTGGCCCTGTAACAAAATTGGCCGAAAACCGGCCCCGGCAAAGAGCTCGATTGCACCCCCAACCCCCAGGGGGAGGGGGGGCGAGCATTTTGCCAGGGCCGGTTTTGGTTCCCAGTCCGGCCCTGACCGCAGCCTAGTTATGATGGGTGGCACCCTCCAGATGTCAGTGCTGTTGCCCAGCCTCTGCTGGGGGGCACATCTGTCCTGCAGCTGGCCAGCACAGAGCTCAGCCTCAAGGGAGAGGCGTTCAATTCTATTTTCTAACTCTAACTCCACACTCCTCTACACAACGGAGCAGGAGGAGTCCTGGCAATGTTTGCCTTCCTTTCAGCCACGTGACGCCATGTCCCAGGTCACTGCCCCCCACGGCAGCCCAGCAGCAGGGGGGACTCTGCTGCCTCCCGCTGCCTGTCTCCAGTGCTTTCAATCAAGAACTTGCAGTGTATGTCCCTGCCATGAGTTCAAACGCTGGCCGTGCTTACCGAGACGATATATATATTTCTTTTTTATTAGGTCTCACCTGCCGATGCGCTTGCGCATTCGAGCTGGCGAGAGATATAGGGGCTTATCCAGAGTTTAACCAAAGTGGCGATTTGATGCAGTGCACATGCGCTTTTAGGTCAATGCGCAAGCGCAATGAGTAAAAATGCGTGTGCACAGCATCAAATCGCCAGCCATCTGTTCCCCAGCTTGGTGCCGCCAGCAGCTCTTCCCGCTCCGCTTCACCCCCTGCTGCATCAAAGCGTGCGCTCTGACTCAGCCATTTCTCCTCCCCTTTCAGTTTCACAGCCGCCAGGCCATGTCTCCTGTTATTAGGTCTTGGCATCGAGACCTATAGTCATGAAGTTTGCTCTCAAGGGAGATAACCCGGGGCACGAGCGGCGCTTCTGGTATTTGGACGAGCACGTACAGGCACGCACGCGCGCACATCTCCTGTCCTGCAGGCAAACCAGCATTCAGACAAGAGATGGCCATGCGCAGCACGCTGTTCACACACACACACACACAGACACGTGCGCGCGCACACACACACACACACGCACACACACATGCCCTCCCTCTCTGCCCCCCCTCTCTCGCCCCCCACTCACCGGGCTCTTTCAGCGGTTCATTTCAAAGAAGGCGTGCGTGCAAGCCCTACCGGCTGAACACCGGCAGCTTCCCTGCCTGCTGCGAGACAACCATGGCGCTAAGGCCTTGCCTCGCCTACATCCTCCCTGCCCACTCCTCCAAGCTTTTAAGGTATGCTCTACTCGGCTCCTGCCCTGAGGTCCGTCCGTCGTCTTGCCCTCGTGGAATACGGACCAGGGACTAAGAAGCGGGAGACGAGTCTGTGGAATAGTCTCTTCAACAGCGAATCGGCGTGTGACGTCAGTGCGCCGGCGTCCGGTCAATCCACGTAGTTCTGTTCCTGGGTCTGAAAGAGGGCTGACAGTCCGTGGATAGATGAAAGGATTATTGACGGTTTCTTAGCTGTAAGGTAAGTAAGTCTTTTTCCTTCATTAGGATTGTGCAGCGACTCGTGACCTACAAACTAGGTGGTAGGATGCCGTCTCTAGTTGCAAGATTTTATTATCAGAGAGAGAGAATGAGAACGTATTACAATATAATGCAATGAGCAGGTATGTGAATGCAGGCAAGCTCTGCCAAAAAACATCAAGGGAAGGACAAACAGAGCTGTTGAATTGGGAAAGGTAGTGTTGCAGGGGGCGGACAGTGTGCTAATTGTGTACTAGGGAAGGTGTAACAAAACGTGAACAAAGTGTGCGCATCCCTTGATGCTCTCCTGATTTACAAAGATGTATGAAAAGTTGCGGTAGACCAAGAGTAAACCTAACCATCCTCCTTTACAGTACAGTACATATATATAAATACTAACTAGCCTCTAGAGATCGCACTTACTTGTGGTTTTTGCCTGGGTGTCTATGGTTACTTCTCTTTCTGAGACAAAGGCTTCTTAAAATTCAGGTTTATATTGATGCCCATACGTAAATACAGAATCTTGTGGTGTTTGCATTTAACAGCTACTAAAAAGGACCTCGTTTAATGCAGGATTTTCACCATTCACTTGTTCCATGATTCCTCAATGCTTACAAAAGGTAACCTATGGTGTGGCCTATGCGCCTTAAATGGACAGTGGAGTTTGTGTCATGAGTAACTAATCCTGTTTTAGATGACACTTAGGTAGTGTAGCCCCTATTTTTAGATATTATGTCCTCATTTAATTGCCATTTATACCGAAAAATTGAAAGTTTAAAGATTTAGCAGAAAAATGATTAAATATATATTATCAATCGCTAGAGAATCCGTTGAAACGTTTTTGCAATAGTCGGTTGTAGCAATTAAATGGTTACATCTGTATTAACTGAAGTAAGTTGGCCAAATAGTTTGTACTTTCTGCTGTTTAGACAGGGGCAGATAACTAGCAGAAACAAATAATTGTGCATTTAGCAGCTGTCTTAACAGCAGATATTGTATGCTATTTGGCAATCAACCATGTGAATACTGTAAATGATATCTTTATTTAGCTGTCAATGGCTAAACAAATTCCTTTTTCACATTGCTCATCCTGATGTAGAGTAGCAGGGGAAAAGAGCCTCTTGTTTATTTTTGTAAACCTGTGCACTACCGTTAGCATGTTTTAGAATTGATATCGACTTTTGCATACATTTGCCATAATAACAAAAATGAAAGGCGTGTCAAAGGCACAGTTCTTGTTCAGATGTTAACCTGTATGTGCCCTGGTGTTAGTGGCATCATTACCTACCCATTAGAGGCGGTTGTCTGTGTGCAAGTGGTGTTATGAATTTGGTGATCTTTTTCCTCCCAGGCACACAGAGTAGTCTTTCCTTCCCATTTGCATTTGATTTATTTGTAGCATGGCAGTGTTCGGTGAATAAGCTGGCCATTGTTTTTTGGATCACTGGAAAAAGAGGGAGGCCATCTTTCTTGCCAGGGAGTCATTCCCCCTTCCTTTAGAGGATGGATGTCTGGTTGCTCTGATGTTACTGCTCCTGATGGGGTCCATAGAAGTGATGTTGCGTTTAGTCTTTTATTCTGTGGCCCAGCCAGCACCTGTCTGATTGTCAGCTTTGACTGTTTCCACCTCATTTCTACAGCACGTTCCTACCTCTTGTCGAGGCCTGAAGGCGCGTTGCAGTGTGGCGGAGCAGGGATTACTGTTGCACCAAGGGGCTGTATACAGATTGGGAATACTGGAAGTGTGGGTCATGCCAGCAGGCTCTGAGTGATGGTAGCGATTGTCATGGGATTTGTAGTGTGGGGGGTCTGTGTGTGTGGGGGGGGCTTTGTGTGTGTGGGGGGTCTGTGTTTGTGGGGGGATATGTGTGTGTGGGGGGGCTCTGTGTGTGTGCTGGGGTGCCTCTGTGTGTGGGGGGGCTCTGTGTGTGTGGGGGGGGGGTGCTGTGTGTGTGGGGGGGGCTCTGTGTGTGTGTGTGTGTGTGTGGGGCTCTGTGTGTGTGGGGGGCCTCTGTGTGTGGGGGGGCTCTGTATGTGTGTGGGGGCGCTGTGTGTGTGTGTGGGGGGGTCTGTGTGTGTGTGTGGGTCTCTGTGTGTGGGGGGGCTCTGTGTGTGTGTGGCTTTGTGTGTGGCTCTGTGGATAGCTTTTTTTGTAGGTGGCTCTATGTGTGGATGGCTCTGTGTGAGGGTGGCTCTGTGTAGGTGGCTCTATGTGAATGACTGTGTGGGTTGCTCTGTGTGGGTGGCTCTATGTGTGTGTGGGTGGCTTTGTGTGTGTGGCTCTGTGTAGGTGTAAATGCAATAGGTCATGCATTTGCGAGCGATTAAGCTATTGGCATTGTAAATGACAATGCCATTTATTTAACGATTAAGCTAGTGTCAATGTAAATGACAATGCCGTTTTTTTCTGATTAAAAAAAAAGTCATGAGCAATGCCAATAGCTCTACCTTTAATAATGCCGAGACCATTGCATTGTAAATGCTTGTTTTACTTTTTTCCCCTACTTGTTTACTCTCTCGTCCTCTTCCTCTTGTTTCTCTTGTTAACACAGCAGTCCGTGCGGCAACTGAGGGCTTCAGACATGCTACAATTCTTAGCTCATTATCGCCCAATCCCTTACCCTGTCCTTGCATGAATATGGCAGCTGCACACTTTTGTTTGGTTCTGCATATCAGCGCGGCACACCGCATTTTATGTTTACATGTATTGGCATCGGATTCTTGGACTGCTGGCCCGGTCGGAAATGAGGGCTTCACACATGCTACAATCCCTTACCCTGTCCTTGCACGAATATGGCAGCTGAACACTTTTGTTTGGTTCTGCATATCAGTGCGGCACACCGCATTTTATGTTTACATGTATCGGCATCGGATTCTTGGGCTGCTGGCCCGGTCGGAAATGAGGGCTTCACTCATGCTACAATCCCTTACCCTGTCCTTGCATGAATATGGCAGCTGCACACTTTTGTTTGGTTCTGCATATCAGCGCGGCACACCGCATTTTATGTTTACATGTATCGGCATCGGATTCTTGCACTGCTGGCCCAGTCGGAAATGAGGGCTTCAGACATGCTACAATGCTGGCCTCATTATTGCCCCACCTCCACCACGTCCTTGCAAGACTATGGCAGTGGCCCACTTTTGTTTGGTTCGGCATATCAGCGCGGTACGCCGCGTTTTATGTTTACATGTATCAGCATCGGATTTTTGCACTACTGGCCCGGTCGGAAAGTGTTAAGGTAACCATGTTGTTCCTGCTTACATTTCACATGCTTTACTTAAGCAAGAATATGGAGGCTGCCCACTTTTGTTCGTTCCTGCATATTAACGCGGCATGCCACGTTTTGGCTTTGCATGTATCAGTGTCTTATTCTTGCTCTGCTGGCCCGATTGGAGTGTTTTAAAGTAATCATGTTATTGATGCTTACATTTCAGGTGCTTTTCTTTCGTTCTGTTATTTAATTAATCCACTACAAATGCACACGTATCTATGCGTGCGACCTACCGTAGTGCCGAAGTCTGCCTGGGTGCATGTCTTTAGAGGGATGAGCAAGTGCACAAAGGCACTTGGTGAGGAACGCACCTTTTAACAACACTCGAGCAGCACTCGCGCTCATCTGCCATTTGCTCCTTTTATCGTCTGCCTCTTCCTTCCCCACTGCTTGTTATTTGAAGGATGCATGCTCATCCCCACCGCCAAGGGTCTTTAAACCCAACAAGCTGAGCATTCCTAATTCCTAGCCTTCCCCCCACAAACGAATTCCATGGAGACAGAGCCCCAGGCTGGGAGAGTACAGTAGTGGGGCCGGAATATGGGGGCTGGGAGGAGGACGTTTGTGCCAGCAAGGAACACCAGGCCGTGTCACGTATTTTGTTAGAAAGGGTATCTTTTGAAAATATTGATTTTCTCCTACCTTATTATGGTTACAAAATTCAAATTAAGTAGCGGAAGTACTTTTACTGTTTTAGCCAGGCTTCTCTTTGAGTGGGACTTTGGACAGCTGTTGAACGGATTTTGGCACTTTACAGACCGCTCTAAATTTGGCAGATCGGGACTGTAAATTGCGGGTAAAATAATGGCAATACAACGCCCGCCCACCTTTCCGGCTTCTAGTGTAGTAACAACCCATCGAATGAAAGGTCTATGGTCCCTCATTTGACAACTTTGGATTTAAAGGATAACTGTTAAAACCCTGCGATTAGTATATCTTTTTCGTCAGCATGTTTTAGGTGATTTTTGCAGCGTCCCGACGCTCACCGGCGGTGCTGGTTCATAGTCATTGTAATAGGTGCGTTGGGGTCGAAAGAGGTCATTCTGAGTCAGAGCTACACAGTTTCCTTTAACACACCCTCTCCAAATCGCCAGTCATCTGTTGCCCAGCTTGGTGCCGCCAGCAGCTCTTCCCGCTCCGCTCTGCCCCCTGCTGCATCAAAGCGTGCGCTCTGACTCAGCCATTTCTCCTCCCCTTTCCGTTTGTCTCCCCAGCTTGGTGCCGCCAGCAGCTCTTCAAAGGATTTCTCCTCCCCTAATTATTTTCACATTCACTTTCACGGCCGGCAGGCCGTGTCTCGTTTTTTTTTTACTTCTTCATGGACTTCTCCCACCCTCCTCCCACCCTCCCCGCTCTTGCTGGTATGTCTTTGACATGTCCGTGGTTTCTTATACCCTACTTTACCTATTTTTTTGTTTTCAACACATTTCTTCCAGTCTTTCCCTTTCTGTTCTCCTTATTCATTAAGCGATTTTCCATGAGTTTTCTGTTAGCCATGTTACTCTCTCATTATCCTTTTAATATGTATATTTTTGATTATCATCCGTTTCTATTATCCATCCGCTGATTTACTTTTTCTTCTATTATTATTGTCTCCCGTTCTCATTTTCTTCTGGTCCTCCTATCTTTCAGCATCTCACTGTTTACCTTTTTCTTCTGATCTTTTACCCCATCCCCTTTTTAAGTATACTGTTTTAAGGAACTGGAATTAAAAAAAACGATATAAGCTGAACATACTGCAGTTTCCTTTGCTCTGTCATTGTGTCCTAACATCCCACGCACTTGTGCCTGTATGTAAAATCAATCATCTTGCTGACGTAGAAGAGACCCTTAACACACCTGCTTTGGCCTTAAAAGATCACACCCGTTTTATGTCCCGGTCCCCTTTTTACTCACAATCACAGGATGGGGCACCAGCTCAATTATTGCTTCTTAATAAGCCTGCAAGTGCGCTAAAAATGCCAAATTCTCAGTTTGTGTATGAAAGGACCGATTTCCAGGGTTCTTGGCCAGCATCTGTGTTTGAAGTTACTGCTCGTTTCTCGTACTCGAATCACAATCCTTTCCTTTGAAGCCCAGTAGCGAGTGTTGTTGCTATCACTAGTGCAGCAGGTGCAGTGGCACCGACGCCGAGTGGTTAGCAACTCCCGCTGCAGCCCCGTCCTTGCTGCATTTTAGTACCCACATGGTGGGCAATTGTTACCCTTTCCTTAGGTTGCATACGGTAGCATGGAACTTAAGATGTGCTCGCACGCTTCTGGTGTTCTGGGAACGGACACTCGTGTACTAGCTATGCGCTTTAGACGTGTTTTCATTCATTCCAGTATTTTGCACTAAATGCAGGTGCATTGTCAACTTGCCAACGCTGAAAAACGGGGTGCTGTAGCGGGTTTGACTTGCACAACACCGCACCTCATAGCTCACACGCGTGATCTTGTGCAAATGCATCCTATAATCCCCACACTGGTTCAAGAGCAGTTGGAAGTCTTTCAAGGCATTACAGGTACATGATGTGGTTCACGCTGTTTTAAATCTTCTCCACTTTTTTTTGTTCATTGGTGGTAAACCTGTGCCGAAAGAAAACATTTTTGTGTTTTAAAATGGAATTTTTCAATGAGCAACCAAACACGTCGTCTTACAAGTGCACCTGCAACCAGCGGCACGAGTGTCCTTCCTGTGTCGACTTGTAGGTAGTTCGCGCGCGAGGAGCGGCCACCTAGTCTTCACTCTAACACAATAACTGCCTCTTTTAACATATACACTGGAGGATGTGTCTACTGTTTTTTTACTCGGGGAAACAGCGGTTCTACTGCGTTTACCTCTAACCCGTTGTATTTTCACTGACAAGTTGTGGGAGTATTCATTTTGGGTGTTAATGTTCAACGCTGCATTAACCGCTTTTCAGGACTACAGGTGGGAGCGCACCTATGCTAAATAGATAATTACATTACAACAGTGACATTTTCACGGACACTTATTTGGATCTGTCAAATAAACAAACGAGGATTTTCTTTTGTACTTTTCTTCGGTCGGAGTTAGGAGTGTGCACATTTCAGCGAGTTAGAAAAGAGAAATGCTTCCATGGGTTGTTTGAACAATCTGCTCGCGTATGAGCTTTTAAACATCGTAGCATTCCGTCATTTGCATGGGGGCTTGCAGCGAGTTTCCAATACACATTGCTTCCATGGCATTCCCTTTCTGAAAATAGCCAGCTCGCGTATGAGCTTTGATGTAAAATTGCAGCATTGTAGCCGCATGATTTAAGATTCTGAACCGGGAACGGCCACTCTCGCTTAGTAAATTAGACTCCAAACATTTGTTCTCTTGTGCCTTCAACATGATAAGCCGGCTCGGCAGTGAACTTGCAAAGTAGACAAAGTTGTTTGGCTCAATTCTATGCGAGGGACATTGACTTTAGGAACAGATTAGGCAACGCTTGCTTACAGGGGAAAACTAAATATGTACCTTTACTAATGCTATAGATGTAACATTTGCTAATTTTAAAACTATTGCTATTTCTAATAACAAAATTAATACTTTTATATTTTAAAAAACATAAACAAAAATTAAAAAATATTTACATTTTCCACATCAAAAGCTCAAACTTTTCTATTTTAGCAAAAAATAAACAAACATTTTCAACACCAAAAACTCTAACTTTTCTATTGCGAGACCTATTGCATTTCCAATGCTTGTTTAATGCGAATTTATATAGCGGAACATTACCCAAAGGTGTCGGAGCACTTTTCAAAAGAGCCAGTTGCGTTACGTAAGGATTTTGGATTAGAAGAGTTACTTGCACAAGTACCTCCATTGCCTACGTAACGTTTGTTCTTGTGATGGAGTGTCTGCCTTTTATTGCAGTATTATTCTTCTACTTGTATTTTGTACATCTTTGTAACCTGCACACATTCACTTTTTTCTCCTGTAATGCACCGATTGCTACCTCGTGTATTTTGGTTGCTCACCAGTGTCACTTTTGATCCATGTAACTTATTGTTTGCTTTTGTATTTTGTTCCTGTATATCATTATTGGTCCTTATGTGAAGCGCTCTGACACCTTCGGGTAAAGTCCGCGCTATATAAAATTGCATAAATAAAATAAAATAAATAAAATAAAATAAAATAAAATAAAGAAACAAATGTATGAACTCTAAGAATCACATCGGAATGGGAGTGAGTACAAAGGTCTTCTACAGATACTAGTGGGTAGAGTTTTATACACATTGAAAATTCACTCAGGGTTACATTGCAACAGCGATCCGGCTTCGACAATTCTACAGTACATATTTACAGAGCACTTACTCCCCTGAATGTATGGCTTTGGCACTGTCTGTCCCCTTGAAGCTCCAGCCGCGGCGGAGGCTTGAACGCGTCAGTGCTTGTTTGATCCCAGTATCGCTGACCCTGTTCAGCTGAAGGAATGTGCCATTTACATAAAACACCCCGCCCACACACAAACACCATGGCAACTAACGTTTCCGGCAGCCAGGCCCCCTGACACTCACCCTGAGAGCAACTAAAGCCCAGCCTGGCCTGGGCCAGGGGTGTGCAGCCCTGTCCACAGCTCCATTATTGGCACTCTCTCTCATCATTGGTACCTCTCCTGGAAAGGGGGTGAACCACAAGGCGCCAGGGGCCCCCTCTACGGCTCACGCAGCTCTGGTGTTCATACCTGACAGCACGTTTGGGCTCAGTCTTTTCTTGTGCATTTGGGGTCCTATTTTCACGTTTCCTATAAACGTTCACGGCGAGAAATGTCAGAGCAGGAAGACACAATCTCATCCGACAGAAGACAGTGTGAGCGTCTGAGTCGCCATACGTTCATCAGCAGTAACTGCAAAGATGGAATTTGTAGAAACACCATCAGGGCTTTAAGTGGACCGGGTCCTGCCGGTGCTCAGCACCGGCAGTTCTTAAAAGCAGGTGGTGCTGAGACAGGTCCCTATGGCTCTCCATTTCTGCCCTCGCCCTCGGGGTGAAAAAGAGAGTCTTACCTCTGCAGCCGTCCCCCCACCGCTCAAAGACTTTGATGCAACTTCAAAGAGGCGGGGGGGTGGGGGGGGGGGGGTGTCTTTCGTAGTCTCATCGTTTCAAACGGATGCACTTTCAATATTCTGAGCAGCAAAGCCACAGTCGTTGCTTATTTATTAAATGCAAATAACAACCATTGACAAAGCCAAGAGTCCTGGCTTGTAGTAGGTGTAATGTTAGTGTCGTATTATAAAGCTGGATGTCATGACAAGAGCAGCAAAATACCAGAGGGGCGGCACTCTATGCCAAGCACAGGTTTTTAGCTTATGTGTTTTTAAGCCACGCCCTTAATTGCGCCAGCCACGCCCCTCTGAGAGGCCCCGCAGTTTTTTGATTCCACTTAAAGGCCCAAACACCATGGCACCAGCTGAGAGTCTCGAGTAATGAGGGTTCATCCTTCAGCTGTGTTTCCTCTTCTAAAAGATGCTTTCAGGCTCCTTCTCTGTGCGCCATTCTACGTTCTATATGGAATATGTTGTTGTACATAAATAGTATTTATATTGTCTTCCAGTCTCAGACAAATTGAAATGGTAATGTTAAATGTTAATGTTAAAGGGAATTTATTGAGCGCACTGCCACCATGAGTTTTCTGACTGTTTGCTTTAAAACATTAAAGGGCAGATGTGCAAAGCATTTTTAGGTCGAGACTAGCAGAGTGCATGCACTGCGCTGCGAGGCATGCGCTGCGAGGCATGCGCTGCGAGGCATTCGCTGCGCTGCGAGGCATGCGCTATGAGGCATGCGTTGCGCTGCGAGGCATGCGCTGCGAGGCATGCGCTATGAGGCATGCGCTGCGCTGCAAGGCATGCGCTGCAAGGCATGAGCTGCGATGTATGCGCTATGAGGCATGCGCTGCGCTGTGAGGCATACGCTATGAGGCATGCACTGCGCGGCGAGGCATACGTTGCGATGCGAGGCATGCGATACGAGGCATGCGCTGCGCTGCAAAGCATGTGCTGCGCTGCGAGGCATACGCTGCGAGGCATGCGCTGCGAGGCATGCGCTACGATGCGAGGAATGGTGTATTCAGTACACAGACTTCAAGCCGGCTCTTCTCTTGTCATTCATTGGTTGTTCAAGGTGCCTTTCTGAATTCCTTACTTTTGAATGGTAAATCGTGCCCAATTGTCCCTCCTTTTGGTCTGTCGTCACCTCCCACAGCGACTGGCCCTGTTACAGGGCTCACTTCGCTTCTTTCCATTTCAGTTTGTTTCATGCACTCTTTTTTTAGATTGCCTGCCTGGTGTGCTGGAAATGTTGCAAATGTAAGCAGCTGGCCAGTGGTGCTGCTTTCCCCTAACCCCCGCTGTTTCTCCGTGTGTTCTCCCTTTCACACCTAAGCTTTTATTTATTATTTATTTAGGAGTTTGTAGAGCGTGCAGCTACCTCCAACCGAGCTGCCCCGGCGCTGAGGCAGTCGACGGATTAGATAGGTGTGGGAAAGGAGCTAGCTGTGGTTGAAAAGCCAGGCTTTGAGGGCACAGCGGAAAGTTTGTTCCATCCCTGCTAAGCGGATCGAGAGTGGCAGGGCCATCCAGAGTTTTGCGGTCCTGACCACGAAGGCTCTGCCGCCTGTCCTTGTCTTACGAAAACGAGGAATGGCAAGGAGACACAGAGGGTTGGATCCCAGGGTCCGGACGTGATGGCAGTGTTGGAGTATCTCTCTCAGATACGTCGGGCCCAGTCCCCTGATTGCTCTGAATGCCAGTGTCAGGGCCTTGAAATCAATGCGCGTGATCACGGGAAACCAGTGCAGGTTCCTCAGGTGGTGGGAGATCGGGCGGCGGACAGGTATCTTGCAGATCATTCTAGCCGCAGCGTTCTGGACCGTCTGCAGTCTGAGAGCCAGAGAGGCGGGGAGACCCAGGTAGAGACTGTTGGCGTAGTCTGGATGAGATGTAATAAGTGCGTGGACTACAGTTCTACGACTTTCCAATGGAAGGAAGTGGAGGAATTTCCGCATAATGCGTAACATCCCAAAGCAAGAGGAGGAAACTTGCCTGATTTGGGATTTGCAGGAGAGTTCATTGTCGAATCTGAACCCAGGGTTTCTCGCCGAGTCTTCTAGGCAGTGCTGCAGCTGCTTCTCTGGTCCCAGTGGTAATTCCTCATTCTAAGTGCTCTGCAGAGTGTTGCAGCTGCTTCTCTGGTCCCAGTGGTAATTCCTCATTCTTAGTCCTCTAGGCACTGCTGCAGCTCTGCCTCTGTTCCCAGTGGTAATTCCTCATTCGTAGTCCTCTAGGCAGTGCTGTTATCTGCTTCTCTGTTCCCAGTGGTAATTCCTCATTCTTAGTCCTCTAGGCGGTGCTGCAGCTGCTTCTCTGGTCCCAGTGGTAATTCCTCTTTCTAAGTGCTCTGCAGAGCGTTGCAGCTGCTTCTCTGGTCCCGGTGGTAATTCCTCTTTCTAAGTGCTCTGCAGAGCGTTGCAGCTGCTTCTCTGGTCCCAGTGGTAATTCCTCTTTCTAAGTGCTCTGCAGAGCGTTGCAGCTGCTTCTCTGGTCCCAGTGGTCATTCCTCATTCTTAGTCTTCTAGGCAGTGCTGCAGCTGCTTCTCTGGTCCCAGTGGTAATTCCTCATTCTTAGTCCTCTAGGCAGTGCTGCAGCTGCTTCTCTGGTCCCAGTGGTAATTCCTCATTCTTAGTCTTCTAGGCAGTGCTGCAGCTGCTTCTCTGGTCCCAGTGGTAATTCCTCATTCTTAGTCCTCTAGGCAGTGCTGTTAGCTGCTTCTCTGGTCCCGGTGGTAATTCCTCATTCTAAGTGCTCTGCAGAGCGTTGCAGCTGCTTCTCTGGTCCCAGTGGTCATTACTCATTTTAAGTCTTCTAGGCAGTACTGCAGCTGCTTCTCTGGTCCCAGTGGTAATTCCTCATTCTTAGTCCTCTAGACAGTGCTGCAGCTGCTTCTCTGGTCCCAGTGGTAATTCCTCATTCCTAGTCCTCTAGGCAGTGCTGCAGCTGCTTCTCTGGTCCCAGTGGTAATTCCTCATTCTAAGTGCTCTGCAGAGCGTTGCAGCTGCTTCTCTGGTCCCAGTGGTCATTACTCATTCTTAGTCCTCTAGACAGTGCTGCAGCTGCTTCTCTGGTCCCAGTGGCAATTCCTCATTCTTAGTCCTCTAGGCAGTGCTGTTAGCTGCTTCTCTGGTCCCGGTGGTAATTCCTCATTCTTAGTCCTCTAGACAGTGCTGAAGCTCTGGTCACAGTAGTAATTTCTAATTCTAAGTACTTAATTTGAGTCGCTGGTTTCCAGTGCTCGGCAACAGCACTTAATTAACCGGTACTTAGTGGCACTGTTTTTTTAATTCAGAGATGAGTACAGCAACTGTTTTGTGTTAATTCAATATACATTAAGAATGTCAAATGCCTGCAGCCAAAGCCATTTTTAGGTCTCGCCTGACCCAGCGCTTGCGCTGTCTGACGAGACTTTAGGGAAGAGCTTTTCAAAAAATGCTACCGCCGGCTACAGCTTGCAGTGTTTGGTGAGCAAAAAATTATGGATTTAGGTCCAGATCTCGGTACTGGGGTGAATGTATGACATTGTTCTGCATTCTGCCCATCAACTGTTGTTTTTGCATTTGTCACCCCGAGTGGGACGGGTATGCTCAGACGTGAGTCCTGTGCTCTCCATGCCACTGGAATCAAGCTATCCCGGCTGATGAGGGCTGAAAGCCCGAAACCGGTTCTAGGATGCTTGTTTCCAGTCCAGGGAGGACCTGGCTTGGCAGTTCAGGCTGGACTGTTCCCATGGGGCCCAGGGTCAAGACTGATTTGTATATGGCTAGTTACAAACTGGAATGACATGGTGAGCGAAAAAACGATGGATTTAGGCCTAGATCTCTGTACTGTGGTGAATGTATGACATTGTTCTGCATTCTGTCCATCAACTGTTGTTTTTACTTTTATTTTGGTGGCCGGACTTATTTTCTGTCCCATTCCAACCCTGCATAAGAAGGTGATGATTCCAGCAGCCTGAGTGTGTGACACCAGATTAACACCAAAACGGCTTCCAGGTAGTAGGATAGATGGAATCGATGTATTAAAAGTAGTTACTTATTACCAGAATGTGTTTACTTACATGTTTCTGGTATGCTCTAGAAGGCAGCATTATATATTGTTCACATGTCATGGTTAACGATTCGCACTCAGACTCCCCACCCAGAGACTGAAGTGGGCAGGGACTGCGGGGAATGACGTGCCCATACTTTTTTTGATTTAACAAAAATAGTTCCCCTACTTTTTGTTTTGAAAACAGAAAGCTACCCTCCGGAATGGTTGATTCCGAGAGGTGAGATGTCTGCGACTGGAAGGGAGAGGTGGGAGTCTGCTGTGCTGTGAAGCCAAGGGAAGGGAGGGAGCTAAAGAAGAAGCCAGCCTTCTTGCGAGGATGCCTGTTACCTGAAAGAAATGTAAATGTGTGGAATTGCTTAATCTGTACAGGTAAATGCTGCTTGGAAGCTAGTTTGTCTTTATTTGATGGAGTCACATGAGGATTTATGGTGACAAAGATTTATTCTTTTTGAGAGGTGCAATGTAAGGGTCTTAACCAGTTGAGTTCTGAAGAGCGCGCTTTAAAAGGACACATAAAAAATGTCTGCCCTTCCTACAGTACTCCCTTTTCTATCTTGAACCAAAATCATTCTGCAGTGCATTTCTTTTGATTCTTTTACCTTGAAATGATTTCTCATTTAAGGTGTGTGCATTGTTTTGCATTGTTTGTCCTGAAAGTGAAAGACAAACTAAATATTTACAGAATATTTTGTTCTTTTATAGCCACCCCCCCTGGCACCGCCTCACACTCGCTGATCCAGATTCCATTGCACTCAGGATCAGAATTCCCATTCTCTTTTAAACGCACTTCGACTGCTGTCACTCCCCCTTCATCCTCACCCTAAATTGTATGGGGCAGATTTATAATCCCCTTGCGCCACTTTTGCGTCACTTTTAACATGGAAAAAGTGACGCAAAAGTGGTGCAAGGGGCTTGTAAATCTGCCCCTGAGTGATCTTCAGCCTGCATTACTCTTCGGTTCGTCAGAACGGAAGCAGTAGATGGGCAGTGTCCGTTTTAGGCTGTTAGTGACATATGTTAATATATTCTCTGTATATAATTTGATCAGGGAGCACAGACAGAGACAGAGGTCAGCAGCATAAGGTGCAGAAGGAAGGGCAAATAGGCTTGCTTACCCAGCGTTCTCTTTTCTTTTTCTCTTTGCCTCTCCCTCGCTCAAATTCCTTCCAGTCCAGCTATCGTATTGTCTGTAAAAACAAGCATTTGCAATGCAATATGTCTCGCATTTATGCAAGTTTAAGCTATTGGCATGTAAATGACAATGCCTTTTATTTATGTTTTAAAAAGCAAAACAAACATAAAAGGCAATGTCATTTCCAATGCCAATAGCTCAAAGTCACGTAAATGTGAGACCTATTGCATTGCTTGTTTTTAAGGGCAGGCAGTGGTCCTTGGGACTGCTGCCTGCCCTTAAAAATATATTTTTTCATACATTCACAAATGGGAAGGGGTCGCCTTGGGACCCCTTCCTGTTTGCGAGTGCTTTACCACCCTCCTGAGAAGGGTGTAAAGTGTGACCTTTTTGCAACCACAATTGCGGTTGCAGAACATTCTAGCATAGCTTAAGGAGTCGATATTCGGAAAGGGATGCCCTTGAAACTCCCCTTCCTAATAGTGAGTCGCTGATCCTATTTTGCGAGTTGCAATTTGATTAGTACATGGGCCACAGGTTTTTTGCGGATGCAAACAGGTCTAAAACCCATTTGGGCCTGCAAAAATAACTTTGTACATCTGGCCACTGGTGATGTGTTAAGTGTGAGTGCAGTCCTAGACATTACTGTTGGTGAAACTGGTGATGCGAGTGGTTCATTTGACCTGTTACGTTTAACTTCAGCTGAGGAGGTGATGAGTACAGTACATTGTGTACATGTCATGTATGTGAGTGGTGTTGTGTACATAGTGTTGCAGGGTTGTGCTGTGAATGTAAGTGTGGATATAAGAAGAGCAGCACCAGTGTGAGATTGTGAGATTCTGCTTGGAATAGTTCCTGGACGATGCTGGAGTTTGTGGGGCAGACATGCTTCTCCGGATACCTCCAGCGCAGGGGAATGATGACGTGCTTCTGTATGTATGATCGTCCTGAGAGATAAGCATGTATTTTGAGGTGGATGTGAGAGCGGTCATACCTGCACAAGTAGAGATTATGCAGGCCAAAAGATAATGTGTTGATTATGTGGATTATGTGGATGTAAGTAGGAAAAACAGTTATGATGAAATTAGAGGATGTGGAATGTGTTTGCTGCAGCTTGCTGTCTGCCAATGCATATTCTTGACTGATTGTTGGAATGGACACGTTGGGGTGCACTTGCTTATGTAAAACCTATTGTCCCAACAGGAAAATGTGCTTCCGCCTAGCCTTGCCTTGTCTGAGGTGTGTGGGCATGAGTGGCGAGTTACCCTTGGTAGGTAGAGGTTGTCAATGATTTGTTATTCTTTCTCTTGGATATTGCCCTGGGGTGGAGGTGTTGATTGCTTATATTGAACTGTCATGATGCCCGAACTTTGGATGGCAGCCCATTGCATGGAGGTCTAAGGCCCCCCAAGTGACAAGTCAAGTATGTGTGTTGTTGTGCAACCTGGGGTCAGACTACTCCTGGAACACATCCCCACACTTCCCAGTAGACTACACACACATGGGTATTAATGGCATTCTGACTTTGAATGTCAGAGGTATGAGGACACCAAGGGAGGTAGATGCATTGTAACATCTCTGGTTGTGCTGATGGAAAAACCTTGCACTGTAACAAAACACACATGTGACACCGGACCATAGCACCCAGTTCCATAAGTGTTTGCATTGTCAATATGTTTTAACCTTTAATCTGGTTTGGCAAGGGTAGCCCTTGTGTGGGTCCATACGGGGTCCGATTCTGCCCATTAAACACTGCCACAGAGCCTGGGGTCGATGTGCCTCGGTTGAAGGTCTCCTTGAAGTTTTCATAGATTTGGAGGCAGTGTTCCAGTGCCAATTGTGAACAAAACAGACCTCATTCTGCATGTATCCCTCATCCTCACAAGATGTACCCATATCGCCTGGCTTGAGGATGGCTATGTTGATTGTGTTTGGGAGTCACAGATTTATTCACCCCCGGCATCCTCACCAGTGCTGGCCGCTTATCCTACACGATGGGCTGTGGACTGATCTCTCCGACACTGTTGGCCGATCCTCATGAGTATTCCTACTACTCTGCAGTACGCAATCTGCACATTCAAAATGTATTTAATATTTAGCAGCACACACTACAGCCTGAGGAGCTAGTTGATGAATTGGTGTGAATGACATTCTCAGAAGATGACCCTGTACACATACAGATTGGGTGTCGTGTGCAGCGCCCCCAGTCCACACATGGTGCCTGCATCCTACATTGTTATTGGCCCATGCTTTTTTCAAATTCCAGATAGATTTCCTCTACACATATTTCAATGAAGACTGGGACTCAACCGCTTCTAGGTTGTTGGAGTGGGAGGCACTGAAATCAGTACTGAGGGGCTGGGTCTGGGGACTTATGTGTTGCCTCGGCCAACATCCTCTGGTCTTTACTGTACACAGAGGCATCACAATGTCATCAATTGACTGCAGTTCAGTTGCAGGATGTGATGTTAGCCTTGTTGACATATGTTCAAACACACATCAACCATCTGATTGAGCAACTGCATTGCTTTTACTTAGCAACATGAGAAACTGAGATGCACACATTTATGGAATAAGTCGAGTGAACTGCTGTCCTGCCTCCTCTGTTGCTTAACAACAACCCAGCAGATGGTGCTGATTGTGGATCACCTGCCCCAGATGCACACTAGTGAGGCAACCATCCATGTATAGTTCACAGTGTATTGTTGTGGCCCATACATTCCTCCCCTATTCTGAACGCAAGGTAGACGTTTCCTGATTCATGACTGGATTGAATCTACCTGAACATTGTATGGCTGCACGTGTAGGGATCAACACCCCGATGGCTAGTAAACGAGATACTCAGAGTGATTCTGCGCAGGGAGTGAGTTGTGTGCCTACAGAGGATTGCAGTAGTTAAGCTGTGGGTCAATGTGTTACATGAAGAGCCACTGGATGGGTGTAGGACTTTGTAGGGTGAGGGTCATAGACACATGTCAATGGCCCTATGAAAGGTGTTCAGAACATGGCTAGATGAGGCAGCTGGCTGCATTATGTTTCCTCCTTTGTTCACGCGTAGTGGTGTCTTTTGGGGTTCACATATGCTACAATGTCAACGGTTGTCAATTGCTGTTGTCTTAGAGGCCCCAGTCTCACCCCTCCCCCCATGTGTGGCCTGTGAGGTATGTGTGTTGGTGTTCTTCTAAATGCACATGGTCCCTCTTTCTTGTTCTATCTTGTTATGTTCATTGTGTTGTTTGATTTAGTTCCATATGCTCCTGTTGGGGTATGCTTGATTCCTTGCTAAATGTGTGTTCTTCCCATCTGACCAGGTCTGCATTTCCTGATGAATAAAGATGATTTACTGTACATCCTAAATTGTGTCCAGGACACAATATTGAGTTGATAGTGCGGTTTATATGTGGCGATGCTTGTGACTTGTGTGCAGGGACATTCATTGTACCTTATGCCAGCAAACGCATGTCCCGGTGTCTTTCTTTTCTATGTGATAATTTGCCTACGTTTGGAGATGTGTGTCTTCCTTCGTCCAAGGTTTTTGATGATGAACCATCCTTTGTGTTCCTGCAGATTGGAGGTCTGCGCCATGTGGACTGTCATCAGTTTATCTATTTTTTGAGTGCTTTGACTCCAAGTAGGATACTTTGATACCCTGTCCTGACTGCTGGCTAGCCCGAGTGAACAGTGGTGGTTGAATGGCATGTGTCCTGCAGGGGCGTGTCAACCTGGCCTGGCAAAGCATACTGTGTCCCAAGATAGTTGTCCCTAAGTATTTGAGTGCGTTGTGCGTGCTATCTGACCTGTGTGCATGTTAGTGATTGTATGTAAGGGATTCATCTGTCAGAGTCCTGCTCTGGATATGTTCTGGGTCCTTCCTGTGGTGTCATTCCTGACACATCCAACATCCCATTCAGGTTGTGCCTCCCTATGGTGATCTGTTCTGACACTTGTGTACTCATCATGACACAGGATATGGGATTGTGTGATTGGTCTGATGGGGGAGTGGAGGTCCAGATTGAACTGGAGTAGTCAATTTGTTGTTTGTAGACATGCATTGATCTGTCAACACTTTGTGCATTGGGTAAAGTGACGTGTGAGATAGTGAATAAGCTAAGCCTAGGTTATCCGTCTGATTGGGTGGATGTATTGTCTTGCTTCCTGTGTGATTTATACATGTATTTTCTTTGGCAGCTATCCAGAGTAACCCATGTACTTCTGCTGTAGTGTTTGGGAAATGGCAAGGTAATACAGATGAATGATGTCACTTCCTGCCATGTGACTTCCTATGACATGAGATGTTGTTGTCTTTGTATGTGTTTCAGATCTTAGGATTTAGCCTGTATAACAGATGCAATGTAGGTGCGGGCACGGGGCCAGTGAATATGTCTCTGTGGAAATACTTTTGTGAGTACATTAGAGTTCGGTTGCCCTGCGATGTTTCATTGTGTGTTGTGGGGGGACTCCTGCATTCACTTTGTGATACATAACTGTGACTATGGGCATTCCTGTTCCCACATCAGATGTGTATTTCTTCTGGTATTTAGCGGTCTGACTGTGCCTACCTGATGAAACATTCCCTCATTTGACAGACACAACATGCTAAGGACCCAGGGTCGAATTGGGATCACAATGATGCTCAGGCACTATGAAATGTGTATAAAAAACAATTCCCAACAGGTATCACTTTAAGGCAGATCAATGATGTATGCAGTCAGCATTACATGAGAAAGAAACAAGGAGACTCATGCGGTTTAAGAGCTTATTATTCTCCTTTTCAACAAAGGGCGTTTCACATGGAAATACAGTTAGGCAACTGTGGCTTCTGGAAAAATGTTGAAACCTTGATCTAAGTGACCAATAAGCAAGCCCTACGGAGCCATCACTGTATATTTCTTTGTCACCTTGCGCCGTTCACGCTGTTCACGTTCTGCACTTGCATCATCACCCTTCACCAATTGTATATATCACCACTCTCCAAGTGCCTTCGGGTTGTCACATGATTTCCTCTGTACAGTGCTGCCTGACTGTATTTCCATGTGAAACGCCCTTAGTTGAATTGGTGAATAATAAGCTCTCAAACCGCATGAGTCTCCTTGTTTCTTTCTCATGTAATGCTGACAGCATACATCATTGATCTGCCTTAAAGTGATACCTGTTGGGAATTGTTTTTTATACACATCCTACACCCATCCCGACGTGGTTTATGGGTTTTATTCCTGTTGTTCTTTCACAGGCAATATGAAAGTCATTGTCCCCATTCCATGATCATCCCTTTCGTTGGAGCCTCTGTGCTTTTACCCTGGGGCTTTGTTGGTTTTTCAACAGTTCCTGGAGCACCAGCATCTCCACTCTGCCCATTCCTTAAAGTTGCCAATTACTTTTGCTGCCACAGTGAGAAAATGACTTTCCAGCTCAGTAACCATTGGCTTTGTGTTTTTTGCAGTTTTCTGCAACTTGTACTCCACCCAGAGGAATTGAGGCACTTTGCATGCGAACCAGTTACATTATTCAAGGACACATTGCTGGGAATATTAGACCCCCACACCTCCAATTTGATCTACATTGCTGGGAGTATTAGCCCCCCAAGTAGGCTCTACATTGCTGGGAGTATTAGCCCCCCAAGTAGGCTCTACATTGCTGGGAGTATTAGCCCCCCAAGTAGGCTCTACATTGCTGGGAGTATTAGCACCCCAAGTAGGCTCTACATTGCTGGGAGTGTTAGCCCCCCAAGTAGGCTCTACATTGCTGGGAGTATTAGCCCCCCAAGTAGGCTCTACATTGCTGGGAGTATTAGCCCCCCAAGTAGGCTCTACATTGCTGGGAGTATTAGCCCCCCAAGTAGGCTCTACATTGCTGGGAGTGTTAGCACCCCCCCAAGTAGGCTCTACATTGCTGGGAGTATTAGCCCCCCAAGTAGGCTCTACATTGCTGGGAGTATTAGCCCCCAAGTAGGCTCTACATTGCTGGGAGTGTTAGCCCCCCAAGTAGGCTCTACATTGCTGGGAGTATTAGCCCCCAAGTAGGCTCTACATTGCTGGGAGTGTTAGCCCCCCAAGTAGGCTCTACATTGCTGGGAGTGTTAGCACCCCCCCCAAGTAGGCTCTACATTGCTGGGAGTATTAGCCCCCAAATAGGCTCTACATTGCTGGGAGTATTAGCCCCCCAAGTAGGCTCTACATTACTGGGAGTATTAGCCCCCAAGTAGGCTCTACATTGCTGGGAGTGTTAGCCCCCCAAGTAGGCTCTACATTGCTGGGAGTGTTAGCACCCCCCCAAGTAGGCTCTACATTGCTGGGAGTATTAGCCCCCAAATAGGCTCTACATTGCTGGGAGTGTTAGCACCCCCCCAAGTAGGCTCTACATTGCTGGGAGTATTAGCCCCCAAATAGGCTCTACATTGCTGGGAGTGTTAGCACCCCCCCAAGTAGGCTCTACATTGCTGGGAGTATTAGCCCCCAAGTAGGCTCTACATTGCTGGGAGTGTTAGCCCCCCAAGTAGGCTCTACATTGCTGGGAGTATTAGCCCCCCAAGTAGGCTCTACATTGCTGGGAGTGTTAGCACCCCCCAAGTAGGCTCTACATTGCTGGGAGTGTTAGCACCCCCCCAAGTAGGCTCTACATTGCTGGGAGTATTAGCCCCCAAGTAGGCTCTACATTGCTGGGAGTATTAGCCCCCAAGTAGGCTCTACATTGCTGGGAGTGTTAGCACCCCCCAAGTAGGCTCTACATTGCTGGGAGTGTTAGCACCCCCCCAAGTAGGCTCTACATTGCTGGGAGTATTAGCCCCCAAATAGGCTCTACATTGCTGGGAGTGTTAGCACCCCCCCAAGTAGGCTCTACATTGCTGGGAGTATTAGCCCCCAAGTAGGCTCTACATTGCTGGGAGTATTAGCCCCCCAAGTAGGCTCTACATTGCTGGGAGTGTTAGCACCCCCCAAGTAGGCTCTACATTGCTGGGAGTGTTAGCACCCCCCCAAGTAGGCTCTACATTGCTGGGAGTATTAGCCCCCAAGTAGGCTCTACATTGCTGGGAGTGTTAGCCCCCCAAGTAGGCTCTACATTGCTGGGAGTGTTAGCACCCCCCAAGTAGGCTCTACATTGCTGGGAGTGTTAGCACCCCCCCAAGTAGGCTCTACATTGCTGGGAGTATTAGCCCCCAAATAGGCTCTACATTGCTGGGAGTGTTAGCACCCCCCCAAGTAGGCTCTACATTGCTGGGAGTATTAGCCCCCCAAGTAGGCTCTACATTGCTGGGAGTGTTAGCACCCCCCAAGTAGGCTCTACATTGCTGGGAGTATTGCCCCCCAAATAGGCTCTACATTGCTGGGAGTGTTAGCCCCCCAAGTAGGCTCTACATTGCTGGGAGTGTTAGCACCCCCCCAAGTAGGCTCTACATTGCTGGGAGTATTACCCCCCAAATAGGCTCTACATTGCTGGGAGTGTTAGCCCCCCAAGTAGGCTCTACATTGCTGGGAGTATTAGCCCCCAAGTAGGCTCTACATTGCTGGGAGTGTTAGCACCCCCCAAGTAGGCTCTACATTGCTGGGAGTGTTAGCACCCCCCAAGTAGGCTCTACATTGCTGGGAGTGTTAGCACCCCCCCAAGTAGGCTCTACATTGCTGGGAGTATTAGCCCCCAAGTAGGCTCTACATTGCTGGGAGTGTTAGCTCCCCACCCCCAATTGGCTCTACATTGATGTGACTATTTGCCCCCCACCCTAACAATTGGCTCCACATTGTTGGGAGTATTAGCCCCCCACACCCAAATGGACTCTACATCGCTGTGAGTATTTGCCCCCCCCCACCCGCCAATTGGCTCTACATTGCTGACAGTATTAGCCCCCAACCCCCATATAGGCTCTACATTGCTGGAATATTACCCCTTCCCAATTGTCTCTACAATGCTGGGAGTATTAGCACCCCACCCCCAACATCGTCATCAGTCCCTTAGCATGGAAGGAGCGGGCAATGGGTGTGGTGGTGGGCTTGCCCATTGATTTTGAAGCTGCCCCATATTTACAGCGTAAATATAGGGCAGTATCAAAATTAAGACCAGGATAATCCTGGTCTTAAACAGGTGCAACAAGAAGAAATGTTTCATTTCTCCTTGTTTTTAGGTCATGCCTAGAGTCAGCGCATATGAGCTGCTCTGCGAGACTTGTTGTACTGGAGTATGGAATGGAATTCCCGTTCACTCTCCTCCTATATCTGTCATTGGCTGGTGTCATTGTCCTTCGTAATTGCTGGCTGATTTGTAAATAGGCTTGTTAGTCCCTCCTTAGTACGTCCTTGTCTTCATTTGCAACCTCCAATGGCTACTGGCCCTTTTACTTCTGTTGTTACACCGTACGTGTTATTTAGTCTGTAAGCACTACATTTTTAATGAGTTTCTCCTACTATAGGCACAACTTGGTTTCCTGCAACATTCAGTGCGTCATGCGCACTTACACTATCCAAGCAGCTGCGTCCTTTGTTTTTTTAACCAGTTCTACCCACTGGTGAAAGTGCAGTGTTCGTCCGAGCTGCTCTTCTTCCTGTGCTCCAGGTACGCGCTGGTGTGCACAATGCTGGAGCAGGTTGCTCTGCCCTGCCACTCCCTGTACGAGCAGGCACACCAGGCTGCGAGGCACTCGCGAACAAGTTCGGCTGGAGCCGTGCATGTAGGCAGGCAGCACGCTCTCGCACAACAGAGACGGCACAAAGGCAGACAGTCTGCCTCTCTCTTTTTCCTTCTTCTCTTATCTTCTATTCTACTCTCAATCTTTCTTTACATTGACTGGGTGATACACTGCACCCTCAATTTAGAACAGTGTCCCCTTTGATTTAACAGACAGTGTGTGGGCACAGTACTGTGGGGGTGGGAGGGGTGAGGCGGGCTTACCGTTCAATTGGCAGAACATGAGCACATTGGCTGCGCAGGTTGGGGCACAGAGACGAGTCATGTGCTTTCCGTCACACAGCTCTTGTCTGAAGCACACAATGCAGCGCACAGTGTGTTTCATTTGCTCTTCATGTTGTGGAGTAGTTTTGTTGCCACTGTCATCCATTGAGCCAGTAGCAAGCTGGTTGATAATATGTGCATTTCTATTAAGGCGGGAGTGGACGTGTTTAAAATCTCATTCCGAACATATTGGTAAACTCTTTTACAACTCTACGGATTTACTAAGAGTGCGAATACAAAGTCCAGTTCATTTCCCGGTGGGTTCACACCGCCAACAGGTGACTGCTAGACAGTAATTACAAGTATTGTGGATGACACTGCCTGCATGCTGCAATTAATTGACACTCCTAACTAGACTATTTCTGAGCGTCCACCAAAACACATCAAAACAAACCAAACACCCAACTACTCCACGAAAACGTAATATTCTGGATTTCATTAATTGTTATCCCCCACTCCATCTCCGCTCTATGCCACAACACTGTAATTTGGGATTAATAACTTTATCCGCTTATCCCTTCTCTTCTCCCCTAAAAACACGTCTGCGCACTTTACGTGCGCATCTTAATTAGCCAATTGGCAGTTGGTGTATTAGCACAATCTCAGTGGTAAAAGGACTCTGCACCACAGAGTTTTGTTTCTGTGATAAATGTTCGACAATCTCTTGCAAATGAAAATCTGTTAATAGCCACAATCTGGACCTAAAGCGATCTATAAAACCAGGAGCATACCCAGCCAAATTTGTTTGATTATGAATCCGAAACTAGTCCCAGGATGCTTCTTTCCGGTCCAGGGAAGACATGGCTTGGCAGTTCGGGCTGGACTGTTCCCATGAGGCACAAGGTCAGACTGATTTGCATATGGCCATGTCTGAACTGGGGTGGCTGAGTGAGCTAAAGAATGGTGATGGATTAAACCCAGATCACTTGATTGGGGGTGAGTGTTTGATTTGCTCAAACGCTCCGTCCATCATCCCCTTTTGTATTGCTTTGTTCGCCCTAAGTTGGCAGGGTATGCTCAGACATGAGTCCCTTGCTCACTTGGCCACTGGATTCAAGATAGCCTGGCTGATGAGGCTTATGAATCCGAAACCGGTCCCAGGATGCTTGTTTCCGGTCCAGGGAAGACATGGCTTGGCAGTTCGGGCTGGGCTGTTCCCATGAGGCACAGGGTCAGACTGATTTGCATATGGCCATGTCTTAACTGGGGTGGCTGAGTGAGCTAAAGAATGGTGATGGATTAAACCCAGATCACTTGACTGGGGGTGAGTGTTTGATTTGCTCAAACGCTCCGTCCATCATCCCCTTTTGAATAACTTCTAGAAGTGGCACTTCCACACTAGACACAATCACGCTGCATACATCATTGCGCAGCATTTAATCACACGAGTCCGCACATACCAAACTCGCACCTGCACTCCCCAGGAATCAGGAACTAACATGGACACATACATTCCCCATGCATTCCTATGGGAGGGCAGGCCAACCTCACTACACACACGCAGAGTGCGCACACCCTTTTTTCACTGGGACACAGTGAAAGTGCGCAGAAGCCAGAAATCACTAGCACTAAGTCACAATCAAAAAGCAAAAAGTTTAGGGGTGAACCTGCCAGAAGGGCCAAGTCCAACACCAGGCACACTACAAACGGAACTCCACACAAGGTTATATCAAAAATAGCCTTTGCATTCTCAAAACACATTAGAATAATAATCACATGATGTACACTGTGCCAACAGGCACTGGGCAATATTTACAAGGGATTATGTAAACCTGACAGGGCCACATGGACCACTGTCAGAACCATCACAGAGCTAACTTGGTAAATGTAAAATAGATCCTAAAACACATACGTAGAAAAGGTCATAAAACGTACAACCAGTAAACACTGGTAATCACTGTAGTTTGCATCAGTCTGTGATATAAACTACATTATGCACAGTATCCCACACGTCTAAATACATTAGACCCTAACCACCTAAGTATAAATCACAATAGGGGCGTAAATCGCACAGTGAAGTATAATCTCACTAACACAAACCAAAGTAGGCAAAACAACCTCATAATCATAAACCATATTTAGAGGTATCAAACAGGGTGCGTAAAACATAATATACACAATACATTTCCTAGCACCAAAATCATACTAGTCTAGTACATAAAACACATTAGGGCCTGGCGCCCTATAAATGTAATAATCCCCCTGGCCAACTGGCCATCTCAAAAGGGGGCTCAAACGCCCTATGTCCACAAAGTCAGGACTGCTGCCTAGGCAGCGAGGGTCAAGGGTGCGCCACTGCGCAAAACCTAAATTTAGCAGCTTCCCACTACTTGCTGGGCAGCTGAGAACAATAACCTGGGGGCCTAAACGATGCAGCTGACACTAATTGCTGCGCAGCTGTGGAAGGCCTGGCACCTCTGTGCCACTTTTGTCCCTCTCAGGGACTCTTTTAAGAATTGCGCCTAAACGGTTCAGCTGCCCACTACTTGCTGGGCAGCTGTAAAAGTTCAAATGCGGCATGGGCTTTCTCTGGCCCTCTAACACTGGCGTGTTAAAGGAAAGTGCCCCTGGGAGCCACTCAGGCTCTGGAGGTAATGGGACCAAAACTGTGGGAGCCACTCGGGCTCTAGAAATCAAATATGAGTTGCTTTTGAACCATCTGGTTCTGGGAATAACTCTGCCCCCGTGGAGCACACTGGCTCGGTAGATACTCATGCCCCCAAATAATGAAGAAGAACTTGCCCACACACTGGGACACGGAACAAGGGGTCACGGGTCCCTCTGGCTCTTTATAATAGAAGCAGTGGCTCCTCTGGGCCCTCGATGTCCCACGGGAAGCAAAGGCAGGGCAGCCCGCTCTCTGGCGGGACCGCTCTGGTCAGGGCCTCGACCGGCACCACCCCGCCCCCCTCGAGCCCTCACTCACTGGCTCAGGGGGCAGGACTCGGGTCTGCTCTCGCAGGAAACTCCTCTTTCTGGATGCGGCGGGGGCAGGCATCGGCAATGTGCCTCGGGCCCCCTCTGCCGGACTCCTCAATGGTGACAGAACGCGGGGCTCTCCCTTACTCTCGGGAGCCCCACCGTCGCACCAGCCACGCTTCACCCGGTCCCCCGTCTCGGGACCCGGACTTCAGGATTGAGCCACCTCTCGGCCACCTCCTTTTCTTCCTGGGCTTCCCACCACTCATGGGAGCCCCACAACTCTCGCACCTTCTCCCAGCCCAGCCGCCGGCCACGCCCAGGTCGCAGGCAGACTTGCCTGACCTCCGGGCGGCCGCGGCTTGGCAGCGAGACCCGGCAGCAACTTCTCCGGGACAAATGAAGGGTTGGCTCCCTCTTTTCACGACAAATAGCGAGCGGAGTGGGCACCCGCTCCTTCCATCGAAAGGCAGCCGCAGGGTGGGCACCTGCTCGAGTAAATACACTCAAGCGGACACAATGCAGGGTGGGCACCTGCAATTTTCAAATCAACAACGAAGACGCAGGGTGGGCACCTGCGCACAAAAATCACCAAATAAGCAGAGTGGGTACCCGCAATGCTCACAGGGAGGAGGGAATCCCTAGGCAGGGGGAATCCCTTTTCAGTAGCGGCGCACAGTCCAGCGCTGCAGGGAGAAGGCAAAGCACTCCCAGGGTGCCCAAGTAGCATAAGAAGTCCTAGAATTAAAGCAGGGCAGAAGGGTCCCAAGAAGTCCTCCAGGCATCCACGGGCAGGGCAGGGCCCAGGGAGGCAAGCCTTCCCCTGGGCCCCAGCAGCAGCACGCCCCTGGCAGATTAAAGTCACAAGCAAGAACATCTTCTTGGGGTCACAGCCCCTTATTTATACAGTAAAATCCCTTTGTGACACAACACAGGGCTAAGAGAGAACCAGTTACATCTGGTTCAGGAGCACTTGAGCATTTTGTTTTGCTCAGCTCCTCTCCTCTATTCACAGGACAGGCCAGGGACATCAGAAGCACCACAGGGGATGGAGCCAGCATTGTGGAGGGAAGGCCCAGTCCTATTCAGGTCCCAGGTTCAACTCCTCCCTCCCATCTACATGCAGATCTCCCTATTCACCACCAGGTAGACTCATCCTGACTCCTGGAGCCAAGCACACCAGCCTGCTCCTGTCAATCACAAGCCAAACAGTCAATTCACATTCACTGCACACAGAAATGCCAACTTCTAAAAGTGGCACTTCTCCATTAGTCACATTAAATCTGCGCACACCGTCGCGCAGCATTTAATCTCACGAGTACGTACATACCAAACTCGACCCTGCACTCCCCTCACATCACGAACTACCATGGACACACATATCCCCCATGCATTCCTATGGGAGGGCAGGCCAATCTCACCACACGCACTCAGAGAGCGCACGCACTTTACACTGGCCCCCAGTGCCAAAGTGCGCAGAGACAAGAAATCACTACCATTATGTCATATTAAAAGGCAAAAAAAAATTCTGGCGTGAACCTGCCAAAAGGGCCAAGTCCAACAAGCCAGAAGAAGCAAAGTGTTTTTGTTGCACTCCCCAGGCTCAAGGGATACAGTATGACCCCACTTACTTGAAGTTTCAATTGCAAAAGCAAAGTATGGGAGCCGTAAGTGTTAAGTGCTTTTCTTTCCATAGACAATGGAAACAAACATTGTACTATTTTCCCTCGATAGCCACTGTGGTTACTAGTCTGCAGGTGAATGCTACTTTTAGAAATAGTAAATTATACAAAAAAGTGATGGAATGAATGCTTTAATTAATCTCAGCCTCTGGTTATTTGTCGGCTCTTGCACACATGCCTCTTTAGTTTGGAGCGAGCAATAAACAAGCAAATCTTAACCCAGCCTCAGTGGGAACAGTCCAGCCAGAACTGCTGGACTAGGTCCTCCCTAATCCGGAACATAAGCAACCCAGGACTGGTTATGGCCTATTTGAGGGCTTATCAGCCAGGTGTACCTTGGTTCTAGTGACACAGTGTGCACAGGACCCACATCTGGGCATACCCCTCCCACTTAGGACGATTGTGAGAAGTTGGGTTATTAGGGTGCTTTGCGTCACTTCATATTGCTTCAGATGAGCTTTTACTTGGGCGGTGAGGATTTGCGGGGCTTTGCCCCACTCGCCGTCCTTTCCCATGGATCTTTCAGCGGTGCAGTGAGACTTTGGGTGCCCTTACGCCTCCACACAAGATTTGATGGAACCTACAGTTAGGAAAGGAAGGGGTTCCTCTGATGCCATACAAGGGTCAGGACCTAGGAAGGCACCTCTTGGGGACTACTATCAATTTCACCTCTCTTGCGCCCTCTCTCTCACACACACTTTCTCTTTCTCAGGCACCACACTTTCCCAAACAGACCTACATATGAATTGCTTCTAAAGTTGTTTATCAAACACATTCTCATGCACACATGTCCTCTCAAACGCACACACCCAATTTATACTCACACACACATTTCTCTTACACATGCTTTCAGACACCCCTCCTTTCTCTCACACACAGTGTCACCCTCACAGACACACACTCTAGCTAAAGTTCTCTCAAGCACACTCTCAGCTTTCATTATCTGAGACATTCCATCAGCGGTGACCCTCAACATTTTGAACAGGTGAAAGAAAATAATACATTTTTCATTCTTCATTCTCTCCTTAAACATGTTGCTTTAAGCAACCCCCAAGTTTGGGAAGAATTCCATGTTAAAGAACAGTAGGTGTCGCAGTGCCCAGTATAATGTGCTGCGTGGCCAAATACTTATAAGGTCCCAAAGGCGAGACCGATTAGCATTGCAAATGCTTTTTTCTGTTTCTATGTGTGCTGCATTGTGCAGCACACATGGAAACAGCAAGAGGCCATTGATTGTTTATGTGCGGGAAGGTGTCCCTTCCTACACATAAACAATCATTTAAAACAAGCATTTACAATGCAATGGTCTCGGCATCATTAAAGGTGGAGCTATTGGCATTGCTCATGACATTTCTTTTTTTTCTTTAAATCATAAATACATGGCATTGTCATTTAGATTGCCAATACACAGCACTCTGCACTCAACAGCACACACCACTCTGCACTCAACAGCACATACCACTCTGCACTCAACAGCACACACCACTCTGCACTCAACAGCACACACCACTCTGCACTCAACAGCACACACCACTCTGCACTCAACAGCACACACCACTCTGCACCTTCACTCACTGCTCTGCACACTCACTCTGCACTCACTACTCTGCACTCACTGCTCTGCATTCCGCACTCACTACTCTGCACTCTGCACTCACTACTCTGCACTCTGCACTCACTACTCTGCACTCACTACTCTGCACTCTGCAATCACTACTCTGCACTCTGTACTCACTACTCTGCACTCACCACTCACTACTCTGCACTCACGACTCTGCACTCTGCACTCACTACTCTGCACTCTGCACTCACTACTCTGCACTCACTACTCTGCACTCTGCCCTCACTACTCTGCACTCTGCACTCACTACTCTGCACTCTAAACTCACTACTATGCACTCTGCACTAACTAGTCTGCACACTCACTACTCTGCACTCACTACTCTATGCACTCACTACTCTGCACTCACTACTCAATGCACTCACTACTCTATGCACTCACTACTCTGCACTCTGCACTCACTACTCTGCACTCACTACTCTGCACTCACTACTCTGCACTCACTACTCTGCACTCTGCACTCACTTACTCTGCACTCACTACTCTGCACTCACTACTCTGCACTCACTTACTCAGCACTCACTACTCTGCACTCACTACTCACACTGCACTCACTTACTCTGCACTCACTACTCTGCACTCACTTACTCTGCACTCACTACTCTGCACTCACTACTCTGCACTCACTACTCTGCACTCTGCACTCACTACTCTGCACTCACTACTCTGCACTCTGCACTCACTTACTCTGCACTCACTACTCTGCACTCACTTACTCTGCACTCACTACTCTGCACTCACTACTCACTACTCTGCACCCTGCACTCACTTACTCTGCACTCACTACTCACTACTCTGCACTCACTTACTCTGCACTCACTTACTCTGCACTCACTACTCTGCACTCACTTACTCTGCACTCACTACTCTGCATTCTGCACTCACTTACTCTGCACTCACTACTCTGCACTCTGCACTCACTACTCTGCACTCTAAACTCACTACTCTGCACTCACTACTCTGCACTCACTACTCTGCACTCACTACTCTGCACTCTGCACTCACTACTCTGCACTCACTACTCTGCACTCACTACTCTGCACTCTGCACTCACTACTATGCACTCACTTACTCTGCACTCACTACTCTGCACTCAGTACTCTGCACTCACTACTGTGCACTCACTACTCTGCACTCACTACTCTGCACTCTGCACTCACTACTCTGCACTCACTTACTCTGCACTCACTTACTCTGCACTCACTACTCTGCACTCACTACTCTGCACTCACTACTCTGCACTCTGCACTCTGCACTCACTACTCTGCACTCACTACTCTGCACTCACTACTCTGCACTCTGCACTCTGCACTCACTACTCTGCACTCACTACTCTGCACTCACTACTCTGCACTCACTACTCAGCACTCTGCACTCACTACTATGCACTCACTACTCTGCATTCTGCACTCACTACTCTGCACTCACTACTCTGCATTCACTTACTCTGCACTCACTACTCTGCACTCACTACTCACTACTCTGCACTCTGCACTCTGCACTCACTACTCTGCACTCACTTACTCTGCACTCACTACTCTGCACTCTGCACTCACTTACTCTGCACTCACTACTCTGCACTCACTACTCTGCACTCTGCACTCACTACTCTGCACTCTACACTCACTACTCTGCACTCACTACTCTGCACTCACTACTCTGCAGTCACTAATCTGCACTCACTACTCTGCACTCACTACTCTGCACTTTGCACTCTGCACTCACTACTCTGCACTCACCACTCTGCACTCACCACTCTGCATTCTGCACTCACTACTCTGCACTCACTACTCTGCACTCACTACTCTGCACTCACTACTCTGCACTCTGCACTCACTACTCTGCACTCACCACTCTGCACTCACTACTCTGCACTCACTACTCTGCACTCTGCACTCACTACTCTGCACTCTGCACTCACTACTCTGCACTCTGCACTCACTAGTCTGCACACTCACTACTCTGCACTCACTACTCTGCACTCTGCACTCACTACTCTGCACTCTGCACTCACTACTCTGCACTCTGCACTCACTAGTCTGCACACTCACTACTCTGCACTCACTACTCTGCACACTCACTACTCTGCACTCACTACTCTGCACTCACTACTCTGCACTCACTACTCTGCACACTCACTACTCTGCACTCACTACTCTGCACTCACTACTCTCCACTCACTACTCTGCACTCTGCACTCACTACTCTGCACTCTGCACTCACTACTCTGCACTCTGCACTCACTAGTCTGCACACTCACTACTCTGCACTCACTACTCTGCACTCACTACGCTTCACTCACTACTCTGCACTCACTACTCTGCACTCACTACTCTGCACTCTGCACTCACTACTCTGCACTCTGCACTCACCACTCTGCACTCTGCACTCACTAGTCTGCACACTCACTACTCTGCACTCACTACTCTGCACTCACTACTCTGCACTCACTACTCTGCACACTCACTACTCTGCACACTCACTACTCTGCACTCACTACTCTGCACTCACTACTCTGCACTCACTATTCTGCACTCTGCACTCACTACTCTGCACTCGCTACTCTGCACTCTGCACTCACTACTCTGCACTCTGCACTCACTTACTCTGCACTCACTACTCTGCACTCACTTACTCTGCACTCACTACTCACACTCTGCACTCACTACTCTGCACTCACTACTCTGCACTCACTACTCTGCACTCTGCACTCACTACTCTGCACTCTGCACTCACTACTATGCACACTAACTACTCTGCACTCTCTTACTCTGCACTCACTACTCTGCACTCACTACTCTGCACTCACTACTCTGCACTCTGCACTCTGCACTCACTACTATGCACACTCACTACTCTGCGCTCACTTACTCTGCACTCACTACTCACACTCTGCACTCTCTACTCCGCACTCACTACTCTGCACTCACTACTCTGCACTTACTACTCTGCACTCACTACTCTGCACTCTGCACTCACTACTCTGCACTCACTACTCTGCACTCACTACTCTGCACACTCACTGTTAGACGGGACCTGGAGGGTCGGCCCAGGACAGGGGGAGAGGTCTCCGGGGAGAGCCGTCTACAGCGATCGTACAGACAGGTAACTTCCCCCCCACAGATGGACACCACACAAAGATAAGGTTTAACGTTCTTGATAAGCAAATCTTGAAGTACGGTAGTATGGTACAAGGAGGTCTGGACACAGGGGTCCCCTCGGTTCTTAGTCTCTTGGAAGGAAAAGGGGGTAGCGGGACAGTCTTGTTACCAACTGGTAGCGGATGAAATGATGGTAGCTCTCAATCCTCGAGCTCGGCGTTCTAGGAGGTCGGGCCGCGGCAGCGCCAGCAGGTCCCGAGGAGATCGTAGATGGTACCGGGCCGCGGCAGCGCCAGCAGGTCCCGAGGAGGTCGTAGATGGTAACGGGCCGCGGCAGCGCCAGCAGGTCCCGACGAGGATGAAGGTTGCAGAAGGCCGCGGCAGCGCCAGCAGGCAGGACGACAGTTCGCAAGGCAGGGCTGCGGCAGCGCCAACAGTCCGTCAAGGATGAGTTCTTCTAGGTGTCTCTCGACTCCAGGATACAACTGCCTTCCTGCTCTGGAGCTGCCCCAGTTATAGGTCTGGCGCCCTTTGATGTCCGGACCCTCGCGCTTGGAGGTCGGGAGGTCCGGGATGAGGGAGTCCAGATACCCAGCAGGGGGGTGGAGCCAGCGCCCGGGGAGGCTGGGGGCGATCGGCACCTGGCGGGGGAGAGCCATCAATGCTCTTCTCTCCCATTGTCCTGCCAAGTGGTCCGTTCACCTCCTGGGTGGATGGTGGTGCCGGGATGTCGGGGCCTGGCCAGGCCCAGGGTTAGGGTCGGGCTGAGGCCACGCGGCCTCGTGGTGCAGTGTCCAAGATGGCGGCCGGGCCGGGCAATGGTGTTGACAGTGGCCCGGGCCAGTGATACAGATATGTCCGGGAGCAGGAGTCCCGTAGGGGACGGTTTGCGGGTTGCTTCTGTGGGTAGCACCTGGAGAGCCGGTGTCCGGGCCCTGTCATGCGGGGAGGGAGTGAGCCCTTCATGTGGCCTGTCCAACATGCGTCCCCTCCAGCTGAAGGCGGGGAGAGTCACCCATCTTCTTGGGGACTTTCCTCGTCGAGGCGGAAAAAGCGTGACAGGCCATCCGCGTTGATCCTGGCCAGGTCGGTGCTCCACAGTGAAGTCCATCCCCTGCAGGGAGATGGACCATCGCAATAGTTTGGGATTCTCCCCCCGCATCTGCATTAGCCATTGCAGGGGGCGATGATCTGTTTGCACCCGAAAGTGGGTACCGAAGAGGTAGGGCCGGAGCTTCTTGAGGGCCCACACTACTTCGAAGGCCTCCCTCTCGATGGTGCTCCAGCGCTGTTCTCGGGCTAGTAGGCGTCTGCTGATGAAGGCCACTGGTTGGTCAACTCCCTCGGGGTTCAGCTGGGAGAGGACGGCCCCAATGCCATGGTCGGAGGCATCAGTCTGGACGATGAATTCCCGGCTGTAGTCGGGAGCCTGGAGCACAGGGGCGGTGCACATGGCGGCCTTCAGCTTCTCGAAGGCCGCTTGACAGTCTGGAGTCCAGTTGACCATTTTTGGATGCTTCTTGGATGTGAGTTCTGTGAGGGGCCCCACAATGCTGCCATAGTCCTTCACAAACCGCCGGTAGTATCCTGTGAGCCCTAAGAAGGCCCGGACCTCGGTTTGCGTTACAGGGGGCTGCCAGGACTGGATGGCAGCGATCTTGAGCTGGAGGGGGGCCACCAGACCGCTTCCCACTTGGTGTCCGAGGTAGGTCACGGACCCCTGGCCAATCTGGCATTTGCTGGCCTTGATTGTGAGGCCGGCCTGTTGGAGGGCCTGCAGGACCTCTCGGAGGTGGCGGAGGTGGTCTGACCAGTGGCGGCTGTATACCGCGATATCGTCCAGGTAGGCGGCGCTGAACTCTTCAAGGCCCGCCAATACCTGGTTCACCAGTCGTTGAAAAGTGTCTGGAGCGTTTTTCATGCCGAATGGCATCACTTTGAAGTGGTAGTGTCCATCCGGGGTGGAGGAAGCGGATCGCTCCTGGGCCCTGGGGGTGAGGCCGATCTGCCAGTAGCCCGCCGTCAGGTCGAAAATGCTGAGGTAGCGGGCAGCCCCCATGCGGTCGACCAGCTCATCTGCTCGGGGAATGGGGTGAGCGTCGGTCCGGGTGACAGCATTCAGCCCCCGATAGTCGACGCAGAATCGGAGCTCAGGGGTGGTGCCTGGGGCAGCAGCTTTGGGGACCAGCACGACTGGGCTGGCCCAGGGGCTGTCCGAAGGTTCGATGACTCCGAGTGTGAGCATTTTTGATACTTCTTCCTGGATGCAGGCGCGTACCCGATCTGGTACGCGGTACGCCCGGTATCGGATAGGGGGACTGTCCCCCGTGTCCACGTTGTGCAAGCACCAGGGGGTGACCCCGGGGGTGAGGGAGAATAGGGTCGAAAATTGCAGCAGGAGGGCCCGACAGTCTTGGCGTTGCTCCGGGGTCAGGGCATCGGAGAGTCGGACCCCGTCCACTGAACCATCGTTCTCACTGGCCCTTAGTAGGTCAGGGAGGGGCTCAGAGTCTTCTTCCGCTCCACTGTCTGTAGCCATCAGCAGGCTGAGCTCCGAGCGCACAAAGTGGGGTTTGAGTCTGGTGGCGTGGAGGACCCGGAGGGGGTTCCGGGGAGATTCCATGTCGATGAGATAGGTGACGGGGCTCTTGCACTCGACCACCTTGAAGGGCCCCGTCCATTTGTCCTGCAAGGCACAAGGTTCGATGGGGGACATCACCCATACTTGCTGGCCAGGTTCAAACTCGATGGAGGAGGCATTTTGATCGTACCATTTCTTCATGTCCTCCTGACTGGCCTCAAGATTGGCTTTGGCGATCTCTCTGAATCGTCTGGTCTGATTGCGGAGGGTCAGGAGGTACTTGTAGACGTCTGGAGGTGTCTTCAGGGGGGCCATTTCCCAACCTTCTTTGACTAGGCTGAGGGGCCCTCGAACGGGGTGTCCGTACAGGAGTTCGAAGGGGCTGAAGCCGAGGGACTTCTGGGGGACTTCTCGGTAGGCGAAGAGGAGGCACGGGAGTAGCACATCCCACTGGCGGCGTAGGGGCTCTTCCAACCCCATAATCATTCCCTTGAGTGTGCGGTTAAACCGCTCAACCAGTCCGTTTCCTTGCGGGTGATATGGGGTTGTGAATCGGTAGGTGACCCCGCACTGCTGCCAGAGGGATTTCATATATTTTGAAATGAAGTTTGTGCCCCTGTCGCTGACGACTTCCTGAGGGAAGCCCACTCGGGAGAAGATCCCCATTAAGGCTCGGCCGACCACTGGTGCTGTTACAGTTCGAAGGGGAATGGCCTCGGGATAGCGGGTGGCGTGGTCAACCAGGACCAGGATGAATCGATGCCCTTGTGCTGTTCGGAGGTCCAGGGGCCCCACACTGTCTATTCCCACCTTTTCGAACGGGGTGGTCACAACAGGGAATGGTTGCAGGGGTGCCTTGAGTTTGCGGCCGCGCTTCCCGCTGGCCTGGCAAGTGGGGCAGGACCGGCAGTGGTTGAGGACGTCGTTTCTCATTTTTGGCCAGTAAAAGTGGGTGACCAGGCGGTTGTAAGTTTTGTCCTGTCCCAAGTGTCCAGCCAGGGGGACATCGTGTGCCAAATTCAACAGGAAGTCTCTAAAGCGGAGGGGCACCACCAACACTCGACCGGCTCCCAACTCCGCGATTCTTTGTTCGCTGTACAATAGGTCATTGTCCCAATAGATCCAGTGGGCCCCGGTGGTGTCTCCCGCGCTCTGGGCGAGTGCTTGCTGTCGCAGTCCCTCGAGGGAGGGACAGGTCTTTTGCTCTTGACGGAATTGTTCCTGGGTGGGTCCCCCTTCTTGACGCCACTGAGCCAGATCTGGAAGGTCTTGGGGCTGAGCGAGCCCTTCTTGGGTTTGTTCCGGGGGGTCGGTAGGGTCAGCGTCTCCCACCGGAGCGATCGGGAGAGGAGGTGCTGGCCCTTCGAGTCCTTCAGGTCTGGGGATGGTGCGGGCGGCCATGGACCGGGTGGTTACGCAGGCCCAGTCCGGGAGGCCCAACATCCCCAGGTGCTCTCTTCTTTCCACGGCGGCCCACGGGGAACTCTCGAGATCGTTCCCCAGGAGACAGTCCACGGGGGCATCATCTCGGACAGTCACTTTCAACATGCCGGATACTCCCCCCCATTCGAAGGGGACGCAGGCCATCCGACACAGGCTCTCAGAATAGTCGGCTGAACGGACGGGGCAGAGGACGTTCGGCAGGATTTGTTCCGGGGTCACCAGGTGACAGCGGACGGCCGTCACACTGGCCCCCGTGTCACGCAGGGCTTCAGCCTTGCGCCCATTTATGTTCACCCACTGGCTGTATTTTCTGGTGTTGGCGGGTAGGGCAGCCCGCGGGATCATGTCTCTTCCCCCTAGGCACGCCAGGACCATGGCGGCCGGTTCCCACTCTGGTTGCTCCTGTTCGTATTCCTCATGCTCTTCGGAGACTTGCTCTTCTCCTAGGGCGACGGCAGCTACCTGGCGGGGCCCGGGAGTCTGGTTCTTTGGGCAGTTCGGGTCACTGGCGTAGTGGCCGACTCGCTGGCATCGGTGACAAATGACATTGGCTCGGAACCCCGGGCGCATCGGGGGGTTACCCCGGCCGGCCGGGGGCGGGGTGTTGGTAGCGGGAGCGGCCGGGACGGCGTCTTTGCCCCGGCCCTGGCCTCCTCCTCCTCCTCGGGGACGGTGATGACCTTGGTTGTTTCGGTTCTGTTCGTTTGGCCCACCCCGGCCCACTCGGGTGCTCTCCCATCGGTCAGCCTCGGCGGCGAGCTGCCGTGGATCAGTCAATTTACTGTCGAGGAGGTGCTGCCTGAGCTCGACGAAGCAGTTGTTGGAGAGGTGCTCCCACACAATGAGGTTGAAGAGCTGCTCGTAGGTCGTTACGTGGCTTCCCTTGATCCATCCCTCGAAGGCTCGGCTGAAATAGTTCACATATTCCACCCAAGTTGTACCCGGGATTCGGGTGCAGTCGCGGAACCTCTGGCGATACATTTCGGGTGTAAGCCCATATCAAGTGAGGAGGGCGGCCTTCATGTGGTCATAGGACGTCATTTGATGGTCCGGGAGCTGTAGCAGGGCATCGCGGCCTTCATTGACGAACCTCCCCCATAGACCGGCTCCCCAGTCACTTCGATCGATCCGGTGGGAGGTCATGGCGATCTCGTAGGCCTTGAACCACTGTTGTATGTCGTCGTTTCGGAAATATTCTCAGACGACATCTTTGGGGATGTGGACCTTTGGTTCTGTAGCTCCTGGGGTACGCGGTTGCACGGGCACCCCCAGGTCTTTGTTCTGCTTCCGTAGTTCTATCTCTGCTAGCTTGCGCTCGTGTTCGTATGCCAGTCTTTTTTCTTCGAGCTCCCTTTGTCTTTGCTTTTCTTCCCGCTCTTCTCGGAGCCTTATGTGTTCTAGGTTCATTTTTTGTTCCGCTAGTTTTAGTTCTCCGTCCAACTTGAGCCGTGCCAACTCTAGTTCGTGCAGTCTGCTTTTTTCTCGTTCTTGGATCTCTTCCCGAGAGAGGCCCGCTCTCCTTTCTTCGGACGGAGCGGTGCTCGTCTCCGGTGTTTCGATGTTTTGATCCCGGGGTCCGGCGGCATTTACTTCTGCCCACGATTCTAGGGCATGTTTAAAGTCATCTTTTGTGCTCAGACCGGTGGTAGCAATGCCCAGTTCCATACAAAATTGTTTTAATTCTCGATGGCTGTATTCCTCCAGTTTTTCCATTTGGAATTTCTCTGTAAATCCGCTCTCTTTGGTCGACATTGTGGTTTAGTCGTGGGGTGAGTTACCTTCTGTACGATTACACGTTGGTTCGGATCGCGCCGCTGGCCACCAATGTTAGACGGGACCTGGAGGGTCGGCCGAGGACAGGGGGAGAGGTCTCCGGGGAGAGCCGTCTCCAGCGATCGTACAGACAGGTAACTTCCCCCCCACAGATGGACACCACACAAAGATAAGGTTTAACATTCTTTATAAGCAAATCTTGAAGTACGGTAGTATGGTACAAGGAGGTCTGGACACAGGGGTCCCCTCGGTTCTTAGTCTCTTGGAAGGAAAAGGGGGTAGCTGGACAGTCTTGTTACCAACTGGTAGCGGATGAAATGATGGTAGCTCTCAATCCTCGAGCTCGGCGTTCTAGGAGGTCGGGCCGCGGCTGCGCCAGCAGGTCTCGAGGAGATCGTGGATGGTACCGGGCCGCGGCAGCGCCAGCAGGTCTCGAGGAGGTCGTAGATCGTAACGGGCCGCGGCAGCGCCAGCAGGTCCCGACGAGGATGAAGGTTGCAGAAGGCCGCGGCAGCACCAGCAGGCAGGACGACAGTTCGCAAGGCAGGGCTGCGGCAGCGCCAACAGTCCATCAAGGATGAGTTCTTCTAGGTGTCTCTCGACTCCAGGATACAACTGCCTTCCTGCTCTGGAGCTGCCCCAGTTATAGGTCTGGCGCCCTTTGATGTCCAGACCCTCGCGCTTGGAGGTCGGGAGGTCCGGGACGAGGGAGTCCAGACACCCAGCAGGGGGGTGGAGCCAGCACCCGGGGAGGCTGGGGGCGATCGGCACCTGGCGGGGGAGAGCCATCAACGCTCCTCTCTCCCATTGACCTGCCAAGTGGTCCGTTCACCTCCTGGGTGGATGGTGGTGCCGGGATGTCGGGGCCTGGCCAGGCCCAGGGTTAGGGTCGGGCTGAGGCCACGCGGCCTCTTGGTGCAGTGTCCAAGATGGCGGCCGGGCCGGGCAATGGTGTTGACAGTGGCCCGGGCCAGTGATACAGAGATGTCCGGGAGCAGGAGTCCAGTATGGGACGGTTTGCGGGTTGCTTCTGTGGGTAGCACCTGGAGAGCCGGTGTCCGGGCCCTGTCATGCGGGGAGGGAGTGAGCCCTTCACGTGGCCTGTCCAACACTCACTACTCTGCACTCACTACTCTGCACTCTGCACTAACTACTCTGCACTCTGCACTCACTACTCTGCACTCTGCACTCACTACTCTGCACTCACTACTCTGCACTCACTTACTCTGCACTCACTACTCTGCACTCACTACTCTGGACTCACTACTCTGCACTCACTACTCTGCACTCACTACTCTGCACTCTGCACTCACTACTCTGCACTCACTACTCTGCATTCTGCACTCACTACTCTGCACTCACTACTCTGGATTCACTTACTCTGCACTCACTACTCTGCACTCACTACTCTGCACTCACTTACTCTGCACTCATTACTCTGCACTCTGCACTCACTTACTCTGCACTCACTACTCTGCACTCACTACTCTGCACTCACTACTCTGCACTCTGCACTCACTACTCTGCACTCACTACTCTGCACTCACTACTCTGCAGTCACTACTCTTCACTCACTACTCTGCACTCACTACTCTGCACTCTGCACTCACTACTTTGCACTCACCACTCTGCATTCTGCACTCACTACTCTGCACTCACTACTCTGCACTCACTACTCTGCACTCACTACTCTGCACTCTGCACTCACTACTCTGCACTCTGCACTCACTAGTCTGCACACTCACTACTCTGCACTCACTACTCTGCTGTTAGACGGACCGGGAGGGTCGGCCGAGGTACGGGGAGAGGTCTCCAGGGAGAGCCGTCTCCAACGACTGTACAGATGAATAACTTCCCCCCCACAGACGGACACCACACCAGACTGAAGGTTAACGAGACTTTATATGCAATTCTTAGGTTACGATGTTATGGTACAAGGAGGTCTGGACTCAGGGGTCCCCTCTAGCTTAGTCTTTGGTTGAGGAAAGGGTAGCGGGACAGTCTTTAGTTACCGGTGAGTCCAAAAATAGCTCTCAATCCTTGAGCTCGGCGTTCTTGATGATCGGGCCGTGGAGGAGCCAAGCAGGTCCCGAGATGGTCGGATGAAAGATGACGGTCCGCGGCGGAGCCTGCAGGTCCCGATGAAGATGACGGTTACAACGGTCCGCGGCCACGCCAGCAGATCCGGACGACGATGAAGGATGAAGGTTACGACGGCTGTGGCAGCACCAACAGGCAGGATGATGGTACACAGGACAGAGCTACGGCAGCGCCAGTAGTCCGTTCAGGATGAGTTCCTCTTTACGTCTCTCGACTCCAAGATACAACTGCCTTCCTGCTCTGGAGCTGCCCCAGTTATAGGGCTGGCGTGCTTTGATGTCCGGACCCTCGCACTTGGAGGTCGGGGGGTCCGGGATGCGGGGTTCCAGACACCCAGCAGGGGGGTGGAGCCAGCGCCCGGGGAGGCGATGGGCGAGCGGCACTTGGCGGGGAGAGCCATCGACACCTCTTTCTCCCATTGACTTGCCAAGTAGCCCGCTCACCTCCTGGGTGGATGGTGGTGCCGAGATGTCTGAGGCCGGGCCAGGCCCAGGGTCGGGGTCGATCGGGGGCCAGGCGACCTCGGGGTGAAGTGTCCAAGATGGCGGTTCAGGTTGGCCGCGTGGGCCGGCAGGGGATCGGGCCCACGAGGTTAGCTTGCCTCGCAGGCAGGGGCCCTGAGAGGGCAGCAGATGTACAATGATGATGCGTGGTACTGTCGTGGCGGCTCTCGGGCCTGGTTGGGCTGGGGGAGAGTGGCCCTTCATGTGGCCTGTCCAACATGCGTCCCCCCCAGCTGAAGGCGGGGAGAGTTACCCATCTTCTTGGGGACTCTCGTCGTCGAGGCGGAAAAACCGGGACAGGCCGTCTGCGTTGGCGTGGTCTGGTCCTGGCCGGTGTTCGACTGTGAAGTCCATACCTTGCAAGGAGATGGACCAGCGTAGCAATTTTGGGTTTTCCCCCCGCATATGCATCAGCCACTGCAGGGGTCGGTGGTCAGTCTGCACCCGGAAGTGGGTGCCAAAAAGGTAGGGCCGGAGCTTTTTGAGGGCCCATACCACTGCGAATGCTTCTCTCTCTATGGTGCTCCAGCGTTGCTCCCGGGGTAGGAGCCTCCGGCTGATGAAGGCCACGGGTTGATCAAGGCCCTCGGTGTTCACTTGGGACAGGACCGCCCCAATGCCCTGGTCGGAGGCGTCCGTCTGGACGAGGAACTCCCGGCTGTAGTCGGGGGCCTGGAGCACAGGAGCGGAACACATGGCGGCCTTCAATTGTTCGAATGCCGTTTGACACTCTGGGGTCCAGTTCACTTTCTTTGGTTGATTCTTTGACGTGAGTTCCGTGAGAGGCCCCACTATGGTTCCATAGTCTTTTACAAACCTTCGGTAATAGCCTGTGAGGCCCAGGAATGCTCGTACCTCGGTTTGGGTGATAGGGGGCTGCCAGTCCTGGATGGCAGCAATTTTTAGCTGTAGAGGGGCCACTAGGCCGCTTCCCACCTGGTGCCCGAGGTAGGTCACAGACCCTTGTCCAATTTGGCATTTGCTGGCCTTGATCGTGAGGCCAGCTCGTTGAAGGGCTTGCAGCACTGCTCGGAGGTGGTGGAGGTGTTCGGTCCAGTGGTGGCTGTACACAGCGATGTCGTCTAGGTAGGCGGCGCTGAACCCTTCGAGCCCCGCCAGGACCTTATTGACGAGCCGTTGGAAAGTCGCTGGTGCATTTTTCATGCCGAAAGGCATGACCGTAAAATGATAGTGGCCATCGGGGGTGGAGAAGGCAGAACGTTCCTGTGCTCGGGGTGTGAGGCCGATCTGCCAGTAACCTGCTGTCAGGTCGAAGATGCTGAGGTAGCGGGCAGCTCCCATTCGGTCGACCAGTTCATCTGCCCGGGGGATGGGATGTGCGTCCGTCCGGGTGACCTCATTCAGGCCCCGGTAGTCGACACAGAACCGGAGTTCTGGGGTGGTCCCGGGGGCGGCTGCTTTGGGGACCAGCACGACCGGGCTGGCCCATGGACTGTCTGAGGGCTCGATGACCCCGAGCGTGAGCATCTTGGCCACTTCCGCCTGGATGCAGGCCCGTACCCGATCAGGTACGCGGTAGGCCCGGTGGCGGATAGGAGGGCTATCTCCGGTGTCCACATCGTGCACACACCAGGACGTGACACCTGGGGTGAGGGAGAACAGGCTGGCGAACTGTGACAGGAGGGCTTGGCACTCTTGGCGTTGTTCTCTGGTGAGGGTCTCCGAGAGGCGGACCCCATCTACGGAGCCGTCTTGCTCCTGGGTCCGCAGGAGGTCAGGGAGAGGCTCGGAGTCGTCTTCAGCCCCCTTGTCTGTGGCCATCAGTAGGCTGAGTTCGGTTCGTGCAAAGTGAGGTTTCAGCCTGTTGGTGTGGAGGACCCGGAGTGGGTTCCGGGAGGACCCCATATCGATCAGATAGGTGGCAGGACCCTTGCGTTCGATCACCTTGAAGGGCCCCGTCCATTTGTCTTGGAGAGCGCAAGGTTCTGTGGGGGACATTACCCATACTTGTTGCCCCGGCTCGAATTCAATGGATGAGGCGTTCTGGTCATACCATTTTTTCATATCCTCTTGACTGGCCTCTAGGTTGGCTTTTGCTAGGTCCCTGAACCGCTGGGACTGGTTGCGGAGGGTGAGGAGGTACCGGAAGACGTCTGGAGGGTTCTTGGCCGGAGGCATCTCCCAGCCTTCTTTGATCAGGCTGAGCGGCCCCCGCACTGGGTGCCCGTATAGCAGTTCAAATGGGCTGAAGCCTAGTGATTTTTGTGGGACCTCCCGGTAGGCGAAGAGGAGGCACGGCAGCAGTACATCCCACTGGCGACGAAGGGGCTCTTCCAATCCCCCGATCATCCCTTTTAGTGTGCGGTTGAACCGCTCAACCAGTCCGTTCCCTTGGGGGTGATAGGGGGTCGTGAATCGGTAGGTGACCCCACACTGTTGCCAGAGTGATTTCATGTATTTAGAAATAAAGTTCGTGCCTCTGTCGCTGACGACTTCTCGGGGGAACCCCACACGGGAGAAGATCCCCATCAGGGCCCGGCCGACCACTGGGGCTGTCACGGTCCGGAGAGGTATAGCCTCAGGGTAGCGGGTGGCGTGGTCCACCAGCACCAGAATAAAGCGATGGCCTTGTTTTGTACGCGGGTCTAGGGGTCCCACAATGTCTATTCCGACCCTCTCAAATGGGGTCGTGACTACTGGAAAGGGTTGCAAGGGGGCCTTTAGTTTGCGGCCGCTCTTCCCACTGGCTTGGCACGTGGGGCAAGATCGGCAATGCTGGTGCACATCGTTTCTCATTTTGGGCCAGAAGAAGTGGGTCACTAGGCGGCTGTAAGTTTTATCTTGTCCGAGGTGCCCTGCCAGGGGGACATCGTGGGCCAAGTTTAACAGGAAGTCTCTGAAACGGAGGGGTACCGCTAGTACTCTGTTGGCCCCCAGCTCGGCGATTCTTTGCTCGCTGTACAGTAGATCATTGTCCCAGTAGACCCAATGAGTTCCGGAAGTATCCCCTGCGCCTTGGGCGAGCGCATGTTGACGGAGTCCCTCTAGGGAGGGACAGGTCTTCTGCTCCCGGCGAAATTGTTCTTGCGTGGGTCCCCCCTCTTGGGCCCACTGGTCGAGGTTAGCGATGTCGGAAGGTTGAGCAGGTTCGAGGGGGGTGTCATGGTCGGTGGTCTCGGCTGGGGCGACCGGAGGCGGCGGCGCCGGCCATTCTGGTTCTTCTGGGTGAGGGTTGGCCCGGGTGGCCATGGACCGGGTGGTGACGCACGCCCAGTCCGGGACGCCTAACATCCCCAAGTGTTCTTTTCGCTCCACGGCTGCCCACGGGGAGCTCTCCAGGTCATTTCCGAGTAGGCAGTCCACGGGGGAGTCGTCTCGGACCGTCACCTTCAGCATGCCGGAGACCCCTCCCCACTCAAAGGGGACGCAGGCCATCCGACACAGACTTTCCGAGTTGTCGGCTGATCGCACAGGGCAGAGGATGTTCGGTAGATATTGTTCTGGGGTCACCAGGTGACAGCGGACGGCTGTCACACTGGCCCCGGTGTCCCGAAGGGCTTCGGCCCGTCGTCCATTGATGCTTACCCATTGGCTGTACTTCTGGGTGTTAGCGGGTAGGGGGACCCGCGGGACCATGTCTCTTCCCCCTAAGCACGCGAGAGTCATGGCGGCTGGCTCCCACTCTGGATACTCTTGCTGGTCTGTTTCTTGTTCCTCGGGGATCTGTTCTTCCCCTAGTGCCGCGGCGGCCATTTGGCGGGGTTTTGGACTCTGATACTGTGGGCAGCTTGGGTCATTTGCATAGTGGCCAACTCGCTGGCATCGGTGACATGTGACATTGGCTCTGTACCCCGGTCGCGCCGGGGTGCTGCCCCGGTTGGCCGGGGGGGTGGTGCTGGCAGCGGGGGCGGCCGGAGTGTTGTCTCTTCCTCGTCCTTGGCCCCCTCCCCCTCCTCTCGGTCGGTGGTGTCCATTGTTGTTCCTGTTTTGCTCGTAGGACCCATTCCGGCCCACTCTGGTTATCTCCCACCGGTCAGCTTCGGCTGCGAGCTGCCGGGGATCGGTCAACTTGCTGTCGAGGAGGTGTTGGCGTAGTTCGATGAAGCAATTGTTGGACAGATGCTCCCATACCATCAGGTTGAACAGCTGCTCGTATGTCGTGACGTTGTTTCCTTTGATCCAGCCTTCGAAAGCTCTGCTAAAGTACGTTACATAGTCCACCCAAGTTGTACCCGGGATGCGTGTGCAGTCTCGGAACCTCTGGCGGTACATCTCGGGCGTGAGACCATAGCGGGTGAGGAGGGCCGCTTTCATATGGTCGTAGGAGGTCATCTGGTGGTCTGGGAGCTGTAACAGGGTATCGCGGCCTTCATTGAGGAACCTGCCCCATAGGCCGGCACCCCAGTCGGTTCTATCGATCCGGTGCGCAGTCATAGCGATTTCATAGGCCTTAAACCATTGTTGGATGTCGTCCTCTCGGAAATATTCTCGGACCACATCCTTGGGGATGTGTACTTTTTTCTCCGCGGTCCCCGGGGTGTGTGGTCTCTCGGGCACCCCTAACTCTTTATTCTGTTTGCGCAGGTTGATCTCGGCTATGTTCCGTTCGTGCTCGTACGCCAGTTTCTTTTCCTCGAGCTCCCTTTGTCTCTGTTTCTCTTCTCTTTCTTCTCGGAGACGTAGGTGCTCTAAGTTGATTTTTTGTTCGGCCAACTTGAGTTCTATTTCCATCTTGAGTCGGGCCATTTCTAGCTCGTGTAGTCGGATTTTTTCTCTTTCTTGGATCTCGTCTTGCGGGAGACCGGTTCTTTGCCCTTCAGGGGCTGTGGTGGTTTTTTCTGCGGTGCTTTGCTCAGGGGCTTCGGTATCCCCGGTCTCTGCCCAAGATTGTAGGGCATGTTTAAAATCGTCCTTGGTGCTTAGTCCGGTGGTAGCGATACCTAGTTCGATGCAGAACTGCTTTAGTTCACGGTGGCTGTACTCCTCTAGTTTTTCCATTTGGAACTTCTCGGTTGATCCGCTTTCTTTAGTTGTCATTATGGTTCGTTGTGGGGTGAGCTATTTTCTGTACGTTATGCGGTGATTCGAATCGCGCCGCTGGCCACCAATGTTAGACGGACCGGGAGGGTCGGCCGAGGTACGGGGAGAGGTCTCCAGGGAGAGCCGTCTCCAACGACTGTACAGATGAATAACTTCCCCCCCACAGACGGACACCACACCAGACTGAAGGTTAACGAGACTTTATATGCAATTCTTAGGTTACGATGTTATGGTACAAGGAGGTCTGGACTCAGGGGTCCCCTCTAGCTTAGTCTTTGGTTGAGGAAAGGGTAGCGGGACAGTCTTTAGTTACCGGTGAGTCCAAAAATAGCTCTCAATCCTTGAGCTCGGCGTTCTTGATGATCGGGCCGTGGAGGAGCCAAGCAGGTCCCGAGATGGTCGGATGAAAGATGACGGTCCGCGGCGGAGCCTGCAGGTCCCGATGAAGATGACGGTTACAACGGTCCGCGGCCACGCCAGCAGATCCGGACGACGATGAAGGATGAAGGTTACGACGGCTGTGGCAGCACCAACAGGCAGGATGATGGTACACAGGACAGAGCTACGGCAGCGCCAGTAGTCCGTTCAGGATGAGTTCCTCTTTACGTCTCTCGACTCCAAGATACAACTGCCTTCCTGCTCTGGAGCTGCCCCAGTTATAGGGCTGGCGTGCTTTGATGTCCGGACCCTCGCACTTGGAGGTCGGGGGGTCCGGGATGCGGGGTTCCAGACACCCAGCAGGGGGGTGGAGCCAGCGCCCGGGGAGGCGATGGGCGAGCGGCACTTGGCGGGGAGAGCCATCGACACCTCTTTCTCCCATTGACTTGCCAAGTAGCCCGCTCACCTCCTGGGTGGATGGTGGTGCCGAGATGTCTGAGGCCGGGCCAGGCCCAGGGTCGGGGTCGATCGGGGGCCAGGCGACCTCGGGGTGAAGTGTCCAAGATGGCGGTTCAGGTTGGCCGCGTGGGCCGGCAGGGGATCGGGCCCACGAGGTTAGCTTGCCTCGCAGGCAGGGGCCCTGAGAGGGCAGCAGATGTACAATGATGATGCGTGGTACTGTCGTGGCGGCTCTCGGGCCTGGTTGGGCTGGGGGAGAGTGGCCCTTCATGTGGCCTGTCCAACACTGCACTCACTACTCTGCACACTCACTACTCTGCACTCACTACTCTGCACTCACTACTCTGCACTCACTACTCTGCACACTCGCTACTCTGCACTCACTACTCTGCACTCACTACTCTCCACTCACTACTCTCCACTCACTACTCTGCACTCTGCACTCACTACTCTGCACTCTGCACTCACTAGTCTGCACACTCACTACTCTGCACTCACTACTCTGCACTCACTACGCTGCACTCACTACTCTGCACTCACTACTCTGCACTCTGCACTCACTACTCTGCACTCTGCACTCACTACTCTGCACTCTGCACTCACTAGTCTGCACACTCACTATTCAGCACTCACTACTCTGCACTCACTACTCTGCACTCACTACTCTGCACTCACTACTCTGCACACTCACTACTCTGAACACTCACTACTCTGCACTCACTACTCTGCACTCTGCACTCACTTACTCTGCACTCACTACTCTGCACTCACTTACTCTGCACTCACTACTCACACTCTGCACTCACTACCCTGCACTCACTACTCTGCACTCACTACTCTGCACTCACTACTCTGCACTCACTACTCTGCACTCACTACTCTGCACTCTGCACTCACTACTCTGCCCGATCACTACTCTGCACACTCACCACTCTGCACTCACTACTCTGCACTCACTACTCTGCACTCACTACTCTGCACTCACTACTCTGCACTCTGCACTCACCACTCTGCACTCACTACTCTGCACTCTGCACTCACTACTCTGCACTCACTACTCTGCACTCTGCACTCACTACTCTGCACTCTGCACTCACTACTCTGCACTCTGCACTCACTACTCTGCACTCACAACTCTGCACTCACTACTCTGCACTCTGCACTCACTACTCTGCACACTCACTACTCTGCACTCACTACTCTGCACTCGCCACTCTGCACTTACCACTCTGCACTCACTACTTTGCACTCACTACTCTGCACTCACTACTCTGCACTCACTAATCTGCACTCACTACTCTGCACTCACTACTCTGCACTCACTACTCTGCACTCTGCACTCACTACTCTGCACTCTGCACTCACTACTCTGCACTCTGCACTCACTAGTCTGCACACTCACTACTCTGCACTCACTACTCTGCACTCTGCACTCACTACTCTGCACTCTGCACTCACTAGTCTGCACACTCACTACTCTGCACTCACTACTCTGCACTCTGCACACACCACTCTGCACTCACTACTCTGAACTCTGCACTCACTACTCTGCACTCTGCACTCACTACTCTTCACTCTGCACTCGCTACTCTGCACTCTACACTCACTAGTCTGCACACTCACTGCTATGCACTCACTACTTACTCTGCACTCACTACTCTGCACTCACTACTCTGCACTCTGCACTCACTACTCTGTACTCACTACTCTGCACTCACTACTCTGCACTCACCACTCTGCACTCACTACTCTGCCTTCTGCACTCACTACTCTGCACTCTGCACTCACTACTCTGCACTCTGCACTCACTACTCTGCACTCACTACTCTGCACTCACTACTCTGCACTCTGCACTCACTACTCTGCACTCTGCACTCTGCACTCACTACTCTGCACTCACTACTCTGCACTCACTACTCTGCACTCACTACTCTGCACTCTGCACTCACTACTCTGCACTCTGCACTCACTACTCTACACTCACTACTCTGCACTCACTTACTCTGCACTCACTTACTTTGCACTCACTTACTCTGCACTCACTACTCTGCACTCACTACTCTGCACTCACTACTCTGCACTCACTACTCTGCACTCTGCACTCACTACTCTGCAAACTCACTACTCTGCACTCACTAATCTGCACTCTGCACTCACTACTCTGCACTCACTTACTCTGCACTCACTACTCTGCACTCTGCTCTCACTACTCTGCACTCTGCACTCACTACTCTGCACTCAGCACTCACTTACTCTGCACTCACTACTCTGCACTCACTTACTCTGCACTCACTACTCTGCACTCACTACTCACACTCTGCACTCACTACTCTGCACTCACTACTCACACTCTGCACTCACTACCCTGCACTCACTACTCTGCACTCACTACTCTGCACTCACTACTCTGCACTCTGCACTCTGCACTCACTACTCTGCACTCTGCACTCACTACTCTGCCCGATCACTACTCTGCACACTCACCACTCTGCACTCACTACTCTGCACTCACTACTCTGCACTCACTACTCTGCACTCTGCACTCACCACTCTGCACTCGCTACTCTGCACTCTGCACTCACTACTCTGCACTCACTACTCTGCACTCTGCACTCACTACTCTGCACTCTGCACTCACTACTCTGCACTCTGCACTCACTACTCTGCACTCACAACTCTGCACTCACTACTCTGCACTCTGCACTCACTACTCTTCACACTCACTACTCTGCACTCACTAGTCTGCACACTCACTACTCTGCACTCACTACTCTGCACTCTGCACTCACCACTCTGCACTCACTACTCTGAACTCTGCACTCACTACTCTGCACTCTGCACTCACTACTCTTCACTCTGCACTCGCTACTCTGCACTCTACACTCACTAGTCTGCACACTCACTGCTATGCACTCACTACTTACTCTGCACTCACTACTCTGCACTCACTACTCTGCACTCTGCACTCACTACTCTGTACTCACTACTCTGCACTCACTACTCTGCACTCACCACTCTGCACTCACTACTCTGCCTTCTGCACTCACTACTCTGCACTCTGCACTCACTACTCTGCACTCTGCACTCACTACTCTGCACTCACTACTCTGCACTCACTACTCTGCACTCACCACTCTGCACTCTGCACTCACTACTCTGCACTCACTACTCTGCACTCACTACTCTGCACTCACTACTCTGCACTCTGCACTCACTACTCTGCACTCTGCACTCACTACTCTACACTCACTACTCTGCACTCACTTACTCTGCACTCACTTACTTTGCACTCACTTACTCTGCACTCACTACTCTGCACTCACTACTCTGCACTCACTACTCTGCACTCACTACTCTGCACTCTGCACTCACTACTCTGCAAACTCACTACTCTGCACTCACTAATCTGCACTCTGCACTCACTACTCTGCACTCACTTACTCTGCACTCACTACTCTGCACTCTGCTCTCACTACTCTGCACTCTGCACTCACTACTCTGCACTCAGCACTCACTTACTCTGCACTCACTACTCTGCACTCACTTACTCTGCACTCACTACTCTGCACTCACTACTCACACTCTGCACTCACTACTCTGCACTCACTACTCACACTCTGCACTCACTACCCTGCACTCAATACTCTGCACTCACTACTCTGCACTCACTACTCTGCACTCTGCACTCTGCACTCACTACTCTGCCCGATCACTACTCTGCACACTCACCACTCTGCACTCACTACTCTGCACTCACTACTCTGCACTCACTACTCTGCACTCTGCACTCACCACTCTGCACTCGCTACTCTGCACTCTGCACTCACCACTCTGCACTCACTACTCTGCCTTCTGCACTCACTACTCTGCACTCTGCACTCACTACTCTGCACTCTGCACTCACTACTCTGCACTCACTACTCTGCACTCACTACTCTGCACTCACTACTCTGCACTCTGCACTCACTACTCTGCACTCACTACTCTGCACTCACTACTCTGCACTCACTACTCTGCACTCTGCACTCACTACTCTGCACTCTGCACTCACTACTCTACACTCACTACTCTGCACTCACTTACTCTGCACTCACTTACTTTGCACTCACTTACTCTGCACTCACTACTCTGCACTCACTACTCTGCACTCACTACTCTGCACTCACTACTCTGCACTCTGCACTCACTACTCTGCAAACTCACTACTCTGCACTCACTAATCTGCACTCTGCACTCACTACTCTGCACTCACTTACTCTGCACTCACTACTCTGCACTCTGCTCTCACTACTCTGCACTCTGCACTCACTACTCTGCACTCAGCACTCACTTACTCTGCACTCACTACTCTGCACTCACTTACTCTGCACTCACTACTCTGCACTCACTACTCACACTCTGCACTCACTACTCTGCACTCACTACTCACACTCTGCACTCACTACCCTGCACTCAATACTCTGCACTCACTACTCTGCACTCACTACTCTGCACTCTGCACTCTGCACTCACTACTCTGCCCGATCACTACTCTGCACACTCACCACTCTGCACTCACTACTCTGCACTCACTACTCTGCACTCACTACTCTGCACTCTGCACTCACCACTCTGCACTCGCTACTCTGCACTCTGCACTCACTACTCTGCACTCACTACTCTGCACTCTGCACTCACTACTCTGCACTCTGCACTCACTACTCTGCACTCACAACTCTGCACTCACTACTCTGCACTCTGCACTCACTACTCTGCACACTCACTACTCTGCACTCACTACTCTGCACTCACCACTCTGCAATCACTACTTTGCACTCACTACTCTGCACTCACTACTCTGCACTCACTACTCTGCACTCAGCACTCACTACTCTGCACTCACTACTCTGCACTCTGCACTCACTACTCTGCACTCTGCACTCACTACTCTGCACTCTGCACTCACTAGTCTGCACACTCACTACTCTGCACTCACTACTCTGCACTCTGCACTCACTACTCTGCACTCTGCACTCACTAGTCTGCACACTCACTACTCTGGACTCACTACTCTGCACTCTGCACTCACCACTCTGCACTCACTACTCTGAACTCTGCACTCACTACTCTGCACTCTGCACCCACTACTCTTCACTCTGCACTCGCTACTCTGCACTCTGCACTCTGCACTCTGCACTCACTAGTCTGCACACTCACTGCTATGCACTCACTACTTACTCTGCACTCACTACTCTGCACTCACTACTCTGCACTCTGCACTCACTACTCTGTACTCACTACTCTGCACTCACTACTCTGCACTCACCACGCTGCACTCACTACTCTGCCTTCTGCACTCACTACTCTTCACTCACTACTCTGCACTCTGCACTCACTACTCTGCACTCACTACTCTGCACTCACTACTCTGCACTCACTACTCTGCACTCACTACTCTGCACTCACTACTCTGCACTCTGCACTCACTACTCTGCACTCTGCACTCACTACTCTGCACTCACTACTCTGCACTCTGCACTCACTACTCTGCACTCACTACTCTGCACTCTGCACTCACTACTCTGCACTCTGCACTCACTACTCTGCACTCACTACTCTGCACTCACTTACTCTGCACTCACTTACTCTGCACTCACTTACTCTGCACTCACTACTCTGCACTCACTACTCTGCACTCACTACTCTGCACTCACTACTCTGCACTCTGCACTCACTACTCTGCAAACTCACTACTCTGCACTCACTAATCTGCACTCTGCACTCACTACTCTGCACTCACTTACTCTGCACTCACTTACTCTGCTCTCACTACTCTGCACTCTGCGCTCACTACTCTGCACTCAGCACTCACTTACTCTGCACTCACTACTCTGCACTCACTTACTCTGCACTCACTACTCTGCACTCACTACTCACACTCTGCACTCACTACTCTGCACTCACTACTCACTACCCTGCACTCACTACTCTGCACTCACTACTCTGCACTCACTACTCTGCACTCTGCACTCTGCACTCACTACTCTGCACTCTGCACTCACTACTCTGCCCGATCACTACTCTGCACACTCACCACTCTGCACTCACTACTCTGCACTCACTACTCTGCACTCACTACTCGGCACTCACTACTCTGCACTCTGCACTCACTACTCTGCACTCTGCACTCACTACTCTGCACTCACTACTCTGCACTCTGCACTCACTACTCTGCACTCTGCACTCACTACTCTGCACTCACAACTCTGCACTCACTACTCTGCACTCTGCACTCACTGCTCTGCACACTCACTACTCTGCACTACTCTGCACTCACTACTCTGCACTCTGCACTCACTACTCTGCACTCTGCACTCACTACTCTGCACTCTGTACTCACTAGTCTGCACACTCACTACTCTGCACTCACTACTCTGCACTCTGCACTCACTACTCTTCACTCTGCACTCGCTACTCTGCACTCTGCACTCTGCACTCACTAGTCTGCACACTCACTGCTATGCACTCACTACTTACTCTGCACTCACTACTCTGCACTCACTACTCTGCACTCTGCACTCACTACTCTGTACTCACTACTCTGCACTCACTACTCTGCACTCACCACTCTGCACTCACTACTCTGCCTTCTGCACTCACTACTCTGCACTCACTACTCTGCACTCTGCACTCACTACTCTGCACTCTGCACTCACTACTCTGCACTCACTACTCTGCACTCACTACTCTGCACTCTGCACTCACTACTCTGCACTCACTACTCTGCACTCTGCACTCACTACTCTGCACTCACTACTCTGCACTCACTTACTCTGCACTCACTTCTCTGCACTCACTTACTCTGCACTCACTACTCTGCACTCACTACTCTGCACTCACTACTCTGCACTCACTACTCTGCACTCTGCACTCACTACTCTGCAAACTCACTACTCTGCACTCACTAATCTGCACTCTGCACTCACTACTCTGCACTCACTTACTCTGCACTCACTTACTCTGCTCTCACTACTCTGCACTCTGCACTCACTACTCTGCACTCAGCACTCACTTACTCTGCACTCACTACTCTGCACTCACTTACTCTGCACTCACTACTCTGCACTCACTACTCACACTCTGCACTCACTACTCTGCACTCACTACTCTGCACTCAGCACTCTGCACTCACTACTCTGTACTCTGCACTCACTACTCTGCACACTCACTACTCTGCACACTCACTACTCTGCACACTCACTACTCTGCACTCTGCACTCACTTACTCTGCACTCGCTACTCTGCACTCACTCTGCACTCACTACTCTGCACTCACTACTCACTACTCTGCACTCACTTACTCTGCACTCACTACTCTGCACTCACTACTCTGCACTCACTACTCTGCACTCACTACTCTGCACTCTGCACTCACTACTCTGCAAACTCACTACTCTGCACTCACTAATCTGCACTCTGCACTCACTACTCTGCACTCACTTACTCTGCACTCACTTACTCTGCTCTCACTACTCTGCACTCTGCACTCACTACTCTGCACTCAGCACTCACTTACTCTGCACTCACTACTCTGCACTCACTTACTCTGCACTCACTACTCTGCACTCACTACTCACACTCTGCACTCACTACTCTGCACTCACTACTCTGCACTCAGCACACTGCACTCTGCACTCTTCACTCACTGCTCTGTACTCTGCACTCACTACTCTGCACACTCACTACTCTGCACACTCACTACTCTGCACACTCACTACTCTGCACTCTGCACTCACTTACTCTGCACTCACTACTCTGCACTCACTACTCTGCACTCACTACTCTGCCCTCTGCACTCACAAATCTGCACTCACTACTCTGCACTCACACTCTGCACTCACTACTCTGCACACTCACTACTCTGCACTCACTAGTCTGCACACTCACTACTCTGCACTCACTACTCTGCATTCTGCACTCACTACTCTGCACTCACTACTCTGCATTCTGCACTCACTACTCTGCACTCACTACTCTGCACTCACTACTCTGCACTCACTACTCTGCACTCACAACTCTGCACTCACTACTCTGCACTCACATTCTGCACTCACACTCTGCACACTCACTACTCTGCACTCACTAGTCTGCACACTCACTACTCTGCACTCACTACTCTGCATTCTGCACTCACTACTCTGCACTCACTACTCTGCACTCACTACTCTGCACTCACTACTCTGCACTCACTACTCTGCACTCACAACTCTGCACTCACTACTCTGCACTCACATTCTGCACTCACACTCTGCACACTCACTACTCTGCACTCACTAGTCTGCACACTCACTACTCTGCACTCACTACTCTGCATTCTGCACTCACTACTCTGCACTCACTACTCTGCACTCACTACCCTGCACTCACTACCCTGCACTCACTACTCTGCACTCACTACTCTGCACTCACTACTCTGCACTCACTACTCTGCACACTCACTACTCTGCACTCACTACTCTGCACACTCACTCTGCACTCACTACTCTGCACTCACTACTCTGCACTCACTACTCTGCACTCACTACTCTGCACTCTGCACTCACTACTCTGCACTCACTACTCTGCACTCTGCACTCTGCACTTACTACTCTGCACTCTGCACTCACTACTCTGCACTCTGCACTCACTACTCTTCACTCTGCACTCGCTACTCTGCACACTCACTACTATGCACTCACTACTTACTCTGCACTCACTACTCTGCACTCTGCACTCTGCACTCACTACTCTGTACTCACTACTCTGCACAAACTACTCTACACTCACCACTCTGCACTCATTACTCTGCCTTCTGCACTCACTACTCTGCACTCACTACTCTGCACTCACTACTCTGCACTCTGCACTCACTACTCTGCACTCACTACTCTGCACTCACTACTCTGCACTCACTACTCTGCACTCACTACTCTGCACTCTGCACTCACTACTTTGCACTCTGCACTCACTACTCTGCACTCACTACTCTGCACTCACTAGCCTGCACTCTGCACTCACTACTCTGCACTCTGCACTCACTACTCTGCACTCACTACTCTGCACTCTGCACTCACGCACTCTGCACTCACTTACTCTGCACTCACTACTCTGCACTCACTACTCTGCACTCACTACTCTGCACTCTGCACTCACTACTCCGCAAACTCACTACTCTGCACTCACTACTCTGCACTCTGCACTCACTACTCTGCACTCACTTACTCTGCACTCACTTACTCTGCACTCACTTACTCTGCTCTCACTACTCTGCACTCTGCACTCACTACTCTGCACTCAGCACTCACTTACTCTGCACTCACTACTCTGCACTCACTTACTCTGCACTCACTACTCTGCACTCACTACTCACACTCTGCACTCACTACTCTGCACTCACTACTCTGCACTCACCACTCTGCACTCTGCACTCACTACTCTGTACTCTGCACTCACTACTCTGCACTCTTCACTCACTACTCTGTACTCTGCACTCACTACTCTGCACACTCACTACTCTGCACACTCACTACTCTGCACACTCACTACTCTGCACTCTGCACTCACTTATTCTGCACTCACTACTCTGCACTCACTTACTCTGCACTCACTACTCTGCACTCACTACTCACTACTCTGCACTCACTACTCTGCACTCACTACTCTGCACTCACTACTCTGCCCTTTCCACTCACAACTCTGCACTCACTACTCTGCACTCACACTCTGCACTCACTACTCTGCACACTCACTACTCTGCACTCACTAGTCTGCACACTCACTACTCTGCACTCACTACTCTGCATTCTGCACTCACTACTCTGCACTCACTACTCTGCACTCACTACTCTGCACCCTGCACTCACAACTCTGCACTCACTACTCTGCACTCACACTCTGCACTCACACTCTGCACACTCACTACTCTGCACTCACTAGTCTGCACACTCACTACTCTGCATTCTGCACTCACTACTCTGCACTCACTACTCTGCACTCACTACCCTGCACTCACTACCCTACACTCACTACCCTGCACTCACTACTCTGCACTCACTACCCTGCACTCACTACTCTGCACTCACTACTCTGCACTCACTACTCTGCACACTCACTACTCTGCACTCACTGCTCTGCACACTCACTCTGCACTCACTACTCTGCACTTACTACTCTGCACTCTGCACTCACTACTCTGCACTCACTACTCTGCACTCTGCACTCTGCACTCACTACTCTGCACTCACTACTCTGCACTCTGCACTCACTGCTCTGCACTCTGCACTCACTACTCTGCACTCTGCACTCACTACTCTGCACTCACTACTCTGCACACACTACTCTGCACACTCACTACTCTGCACTCACTACTCTGCACTCTGCACTCACTACTCTGCACTCTGCACTCACTACTCTGCACTCACTACTCTGCACTCTGCACTCTCTTACTCTGCACTCACTTACTCTGCACTCACTTACTCTGCACTCACTACTCTGCACTCATGTTGGACAGGCCTCGTGAAGGGGCCGCTCCCTCCCCGCACGATAAGGCCCGAACGCCGGCTCTCCCGGTGTCCCCCGAAGAACTACCCCGGCAACCCACCGAAGCAACCCGCAACCCGTCCCCAACGGGACGCCTGCTCCCTGAACATCCCCGCAGCGGCTGTCCCGGGCCCCCGTCAGCACTATTACCCCGGCCCATCCGCCATCTTGGACACGGCACCACGAGGCCGCGTGGCCTCAGCTCGACCCCAACCCTGGGCCTGGCCAGGCCCCGACATCAAGGCACCACCATCCACCCAGGAGGTGAAGAGACCACTTGGCAGGTCAATGGGAGAGAAGAGTGTCGATGGCTCTCCCCCACCAGGTGCCGATCGCCCCCGGCCTCCCCGGGCGCTGGCTCCACCCCCCTGCTGGGTGTCCGGACTCCCTCATCCCGGACCTCCCGACCTCCAAGCGCGAGGGTCCGGACATCAAAGGAGGCCAGACCTATAACTGGGGCAGCTCCGGAGCAGGAAGGCAGTTGTATCCTGGAGTCGAGAGACACCTTGAAGAACTCATCCCTGACGGACTGCTGGCGCTGCCGCAGCCTTGCCTTGTGAACCACCTCTTGCCTGCTGGCGCTGCCGCGGCCCTCTGCAACGTGCATCTTCGTCTTGCCTGCTGGCGCTGCCGCGGCCCTCTGCAACGTGCATCTTCGTCTGGACCTGCTGGCACTGCTGCGGCCCATCCTTGTGAAACATCGCTCTTGCCTGCTGGCGCTGCCGCGGCCCCTCTGCAAAGAAGTCATCATCGTAGCCTGCTGGCGCTGCCGCGGCCCTCCTTGCCGAGACTTTTTCCTCCTAGCCTGCTGGCGTTGCCGCGGCCCGACCTTTCATACCTCCGAGCTCAAGGATTGTGAGCTCCCTCTTGCCGCCCTTGTACCGGACCGGTACCAAGACTGTCCCGCTACCCCTTATCCTACAGAGACTAGAATTGGGAGGATCCTCGTGTCCTGCCCCCACTTTATCGTTGATGACCTTGCTTCAAGAATCCTCTATAAAGTGTACAGATCGCATCCTTGTGTGGTGTCCATTTTGTGGGGGGGAAGTTACTTGTCTGTACGATCGCTGGAGACGGTCCTCACCGGAGGCCTCTCCCCCTGTACTCGGCCGACCCTCCGGGTCCCCGTCTAACAACTCACTACTCTGCACTCACTACTCTGCACTCTGCACTCACTACTCTGCACTCTGCACTCACTACTCTGCACACTCACTACTCTGCACTCTGCACTCACTACTCTGCACTCTGCACTCACTACTCTGCACACTCACTACTCTGCACTCACTACTCTGCACTCTGCATTCACTACTCTGCACTCACTACTCTGCACTCACTACTCTGCACTCACTACTCTGCAATCACTACTCTGCAATCACTACTCTGCACTCTGCACTCACTACTCTGCACTCTGCACTCACTTACTCTGCACTCACTACTCTGCACTCACTACTCACACTCTGCACTCACTTACTCTGCACTCACTACTCACACTCTGCACTCACTACCCTGCACTCACTACTCTGCATTCACTACTCTGCACTCACTACTCTACTTTCTGCACTCTGCACTCTGCACTCACTACTCTGCACTCTGCACTCACTACTCTGCACGATCACTACTCTGCACACTCACCACTCTGCACTCACCACTCTGCACTCACTACTCTGCACTCACTACTCTGCACTCACTACTCTGCACTCTGCACCCACCACTCTGCACTCACTACTCTGCACTCACTACTCTGCACTCACTACTCTGCACTCTGCACTCACTACTCTGCACTCTGCACTCACTACTCCGCACTCACTACTCTGCACTCACTACTCTGCACTTACTACTCTGCACTCACTACTCTGCACTCACTACTCTGCACTCTGCACTCACTACTCTGCACACTCACTACTCTGCACTCACTACTCTGCACTCACCACTCTGCACTCACCACTCTGCACTCACTACTTTGCACTCACTACTCTGCACTCACTACTCTGCACTCACTACTCTGCACTCACTACTCTGCACTCTGCACTCACTACTCTGCACTCACTACTCTGCACTCTGCACTCACTACTCTGCACTCTGCTCTCACTACTCTGCACTCTGCACTCACTACTCTGCACTCTGCACTCACTAGTCTGCACACTCACTACTCTGCACTCACTACTCTGCACTCACTACTCTGCACTCTGCACTCACCACTCTGCACTCACTACTCTGCACTCACTACTCGGCACTCTGCACTCACTACTCTTCACTCTGCACTCTCTACTCTGCACTCTGCACTCACTAGTCTGCACACTCACTACTATGCACTCACTACTTACTCTGCACTCACTACTCTGCACTCACTACTCTGCACTCTGCACTCACTACTCTGTTCTCACTACTCTGCACTCACTACTCTGCACTCTGCACTCACCACTCTGCACTCACTACTCTGCACTCACTACTCTGCACTCACTACTCTGCACTCACTACTCTGCACTCTGCACTCACTACTCTGCACTCACTACTCTGCACTCTGCACTCACTACTCTGCACTCACTACTCTGCACTCTGCACTCACTACTCTGCACTCTGCACTCACTACTCTGCACTCACTACTCTGCACTCTGCACTCACTTACTCTGCACTCACTTACTCTGCACTCACTTACTCTACACTCACTACTCTGCACTCACTACTCTGCACTCACTACTCTGCACTCTGCACTCACTACTCTGCACTCACTTACTCTGCACTCACTTACTCTGCTCTCACTACTCTGCACTCTGCACTCACTACTCTGCACTCAGCACTCACTTACTCTGCACTCACTACTCTGCACTCACTTACTCTGCACTCACTACTCTGCACTCACTACTCACACTCTGCACTCACTACTCTGCACTCACTACTCTGCACTCACCACTCTGCACTCACTACTCTGTACTCTGCACTCACTACTCTGCACTCTGCACTCACTACTCTGTACTCTGCACTCATTACTCTGCACACTCACTACTCTGCACACTCACTACTCTGCACTCTGCACTCACTTACTCTGCACTCACTACTCTGCACTCACTTACTCTGCACTCACTACTCTGCACTCACTACTCACTACTCTGCACTCACTACTCTGCACTCACTACTCTGCACTCACTACTCTGCACTCACTACTCTGCCCTCTGCACTCACAACTCTGCACTCACTACTCTGCACTCACACTCTGCACTCACTACTCTGCACACTCACTACTCTGCACTCACTAGTCTGCACACTCACTACTCTGCACTCACTACTCTGCATTCTGCACTCACTACTCTGCACTCTGCACTCACAACTCTGTACTCACTACTCTGCACTCACACTCTGCACTCACACTCTGCACACTCACTACTCTGCACTCACTAGTCTGCACACTCACTACTCTGCACTCACTACTCTGCATTCTGCACTCACTACTCTGCACTCACTACTCTGCACTCACTACCCTGCACTCACTACTCTGCACTCACTACCCTGCACTCACTACTCTGCACTCACTACTCTGCACTCACTACTCTGCACACTCACTACTCTGCACTCACTACTCTGCACACTCACTCTGCACTCACTACTCTGCACTCACTACTCTGCACACTCACTCTGCACTCACTACTCTGCACACACACTCACACTCTGCACTCACACTCTGCACTCACTACTCTGCACTCACTACTTTGCACACACTACTCTGCACACACTACTTTGCACACTCACTACTCTGCACACTCACTACTCTGCACACTCACTACTCTGCACACTCACTACTCTGCACACTCACTACTCTGCATACTCACTACTCTGCACACACACTACTCTGCACACACTACTCTGCACACTCACTACTCTGCACTCACTACTCTGCACTCACTACTCTGCACTCACTTCTCTGCACTCACTACTCTGCACTCACTACCCTGCACACTCACTACTCTGCACACACACTCACACTCTGCACTCACACTCTGCACACACTACTCTGCACTCACTACTCTGCACTCACTACTCTGCACTCTGCACACTCACTCTGCACACTCACTCTGCACACTCACTCTGCACTCGCACTCTGCACTCACTACTCTGCACTCACTACTCTGCACTCACTACTCTGCACTCACTACTCTGCACTCTGCATTCACACTCTGCACACTCACTCTGCACTCACTACTTCACACTCTGCACTCTGCGCACTCTGCGCACTCTGCACTGTGCGCACTCTGCTCACTCACTCTGCACTCACTACTTCACACTCTGCACTCTGCGCACTCTGAACTGTGCGCACTCTGCACTCACACTATAATAATCCTTATGCAGAATTCCTCTAAAGTATAAGCAGCTTGGGTTTTTCCTATAAGCGCCAAAGAGTCAATGATAGGAAAAGAGGGCAGAGAGTGCTAACCCCATCTCCCCACCCACAGACAACCAAAAATTATCTTCTGCGTTGCCTTGTTCTAATAAATCATGAATAAGGAATTTAAAGTATATGTATGGGTGAGTGGAAGGTGATCTATCGTATTCAATATATTTTAACACAATTGGTGTTCATGATTACCTTTACAAACGTGAGATGAAGATGATGCTCAGTTTTTAGTTATACAAGGATATTTTGTCGAGTACCTTCAAGTTCAATCCACTGGCTGTAAGCAACAAGCTGAGGATCAACGGGCGCGAAACAGCGTGGTGGTCGCGCACGAGACGCAGCGTGGGCGTGCACATCAGCTGAAGATCGCCGGAGAAGACACAGAGTCTGCCTGCTGCCATGACTGACCCGCTGTGAGGGAAAGAGCCCGGTGAGTGGGGGTAGAGGGGGGGCGGCAGAAAGGGAGTGGGCAGAGAGGGAGGGGGTGTGTGTGTGTGTGCGTCTGTCTCTGAGTGTGTGTCTGTGTGTGCGCGGCTCGTGACTGCCTGCCTGCCTGTGTGTGTGCACGTCCACAGACCCTGGTTGGCTCGTGCACCGCTCTATCTCCCTTGAGGAGCAACTCAGCTGCAATAGGTCTCGAAGCCGAGACCTAAAAATGACATTTAAGCAGCTCACATAGAAGTTAAAAACGCCATTTCAGATTGTTTATGTGCAGGAAGAGAGACCGTTTGCACATAAACAATCTCCCCCTTCATAGCAGGCACCCTGGCGCTATGGTGCAAGGGTGCCTGGGTTGGTACTAGGCAGCTAAAATTAGCACCAGTGCAGGGGGAAATGCAGGGCTGCACCGTATCCTTATAATTATGGTGCAGACCTCTGTTTTATAAGTGGTGAAGTTCGGCCTTTACCCAAAGTGGCTAACGCCGTGCTCCGCCACCTCCTTGTAAATATGCCCTTCATTGAGGGCGGTGTTGGGCGCAGAGGTGTCCCCTCAGTCTGGTGCAGCAGAGGTGGTGTGGCCCCCAGTGGGGACCCTCCTGAAGCCTCAGACTCAGCAGATGTGTTCTTTTCTGCCCCAGCCCTCTGCTGCATAAGGTCCCTTCCGCATTCCTCGCCCAAAGACATCACCGGTTTGGGGACAGAGCGCATTTTCTTTGACAATGAAATGCGGCTGCCCGAGGCTACCCTGTGGCCATCAGGAGGGCGGGCCCTTAGTCCCAGAGGGCTTCCCCCGCCCCCCCCCCCCTACTTGGGTCAGCCACTCCTCCCCGGGCAGGTGGTGCCCGGATGGAGCGTGGGCAGGCCAGTGACGCACGTCCGGGGCGGAAGGCAGGCGAGGGGTATATATCTTCCCCTCGCCATTTTATCTGCCTCTTTGCTGCTCCGGACGTCACACGTCGGGTCACAGGACACTCTTTTGCTGGAATTTAAGGTGAGTGGCCTTCTGACTGTTCCCCCCTCCGCCTACTCCCTCCTCTCGGAGGTCGAGCAGGGCTAGGCGGCCCGCGTAGCGACGGGCCACTGTGGAGGAGGGGGTGCAGAGTCGGCCTTGACCCCTTCCAGATGTCTCGTGGCCTCGGGCCTGTGCGGGGCACCTTACTACCGCTTTCTTCTCGCGGTTGGGTGCAGGGGGGGGGGCAGGTTTTCCCCGGCCCGCGTGCAAGTTCCTGCCCGGGCCATGGGTACTGCCTCTCCCCCGGGGGCTCGGCGTTTCATTCGCCCCTGCAAACCAATTTACCCCCCCTTTCCGCCCGCATGGCTGCGGTTTGTGGCTGCGGGGGTCCCTCCTGGCCTGCCTTGGTAAGGGCCTGCGGGCCGGGTGGAGCCCGTGTGCAGTGGGTGCTCGCGCCCAGCATTCTCTAACCTTCGTGAGCTATGGGGCCCATCGCGCAGTCTTTCGCATGTACATCGGTGATAACGGGGGCAGTCTTCTACCCGATTGATGCGCCGTCTCCACTCTCGGCCTAGCCTGGGAGAGGGGACCGGGAGATAGTGTTTGGGAGCGGGGCGCACGCAGGGTGGTGGCGGCGCTGCCTATCCCCGCGTGCGGCCTTGGCCCAGGTCCTTGTGGAGGCTCAACCTGCCCATGTGGTGCCAGTCCGGCGATGCCACGGCTTTCACGAAGCCTTGGCCCGCCGCGTGGCGGATATTGCCCATCATCACCTCTCATGTGCCAACACCTTTTCTGAACCTACGACCTGCCAGGTCCGGCACAGTGCACGCGTCCTACCCCTTCCTGCCAGTACTGCCTCTGCCCCCGCCTGCAGTCCGCTGGTGTCAGTCTAGGCCACCCATCGGGACAGCAGCGGCGTGGGACACTGCAACTATACTGAGGCCCTGTGTTGGACAGGCCACGTGAAGGGCTTGCTCCCTCCCCGCATGACAAGGCCCGAGCCCGGCCCTCCAGGTGTTACCCACAGAAACCACCCGCTCCCCGTCTCATACGGGACCCCTGCCCCCGGACATCTCTGCATCATGGGCCCGAATCACTACCGGCCCCCTCGCCCGGCCTGGGCGCCATCTTGGACACTGCACCACGAGGCCGCGTGGCCTCCGGTCGACCCTAACCCTGGGCCTGGCCAGGCCCCGACATCCCGGCACCACCACCCAACCAGGAGGTGAACGGACCACTTGGAAGGTCAATGGGAGAAAGAAGTGTCGATGGCTCTCCCCCGCCAGGTGCCGATCGCCCCCAGCTCCCCCAGGCGCTGGCTCCACCCCCCTGCTGGGTGTCTGGACTCCCTCATCCTGGACCTCCCGACCTCCAAGTGTGAGGGTCCGGACATCAAAGGGCGCCAGACCTATAACTGGGGCAGCTCCAGAGCAGGAAGGCAGTTGTATCCTGGAGTCGAGAGACGCAGTGAAGAACTCATCCTTGACGGACTACTGGCGCTGCCGTAGCCCTGCCTTGCGAACTACTGTCTTGCCTGCTGGCGCTGCCGCAACCTTCTGAAACCTTCATCCTCGTCGGGACCTGCTGGCGTGGCCGCGGACCGTTTGTAACTACCACCTTCACCGGGACCTGCTGGCTCCGCCGCGGACCGTTGCTATCATCGATCATCTCGGGACCTGCTGGCTCCGCCGCGGCCCGATCATCCAGAACGCCGAGCTCGAGGATTGAGAGCTATCCATCTTATCAACGCATCTACCAGATTGGTAACAAGACTGTCCCGCTACCCCTTTTCCCAAACCAAGAGACTAGAATCGAGGGGACCCCTGAGTCCAGACCTCCTTGTACCATTCCACCGTACTTAAAAATTGCTTATAAAGAACGTTAAACCTTATCTTTGTGTGGCGTACATCTGTGGGGGGGAAGTTACTCGTCTGTACGATCGCTGGAGACGGCTCTCCCTGGAGACCTCTCCCCTTGTCCTCGGCCGACCCTCCCGGTCCGTCTAACATTGGTGGCCAGCGGCGCGATCCGAATCAACGCATAATCGTACAGAGAGTAGCTCACCCCACGACGAAACCACAATGACAACCAAAGAGAGCGGATCCACCGAGAAATTCCAGATGGAGAAATTGGAAGAGTACAGCCATCGTGAGTTGAAACAATTCTGCATTGAACTAGGTATCGCTACCACCGGTCTGAGTACTAAAGACGATTTCAAGCACGCCATTGAGTCATGGGCAGAAACCGGGGCCGTCAGACCCCCGGACCAAAATGTTGCAGCATCAGAGAGGAACACCACGGCTCCCGAGGAGCGAAGAACGGGCCTCTCGCAGGATGAGATCCAAGAACGAGAAAGAAGCAGACTACATGAATTAGAAATGGCCCGGCTCAAAATGGATGGCAAACTCAAATTAGCCGAACAAAAACTGAACCTAGAACATCTGCGGCTCCGAGAAGAACGGGAAGAAAAACAGAGACAAAGGGAATTTGAAGAAAAGAGACTAGCGTATGAACATGAGCGCAAGCTAGCAGAAATAGACTTACGTAAGCAGAACAAAGAATTAGGGGTGCCCGAGCAACCGCGCACCCCGGGAGCAACAGAAAAAAAAGTACACATCCCCAAGGATGTCGTTCGAGAATATTTCCGAGATGACGACATACAACAATGGTTCAAGGCCTACGAGATCGCTATGACCTCCCACCGGATCGATCGAAGTGACTGGGGAGCCGGGCTATGGGGGAGGTTCGTCAATGAGGGCCGCGACGCCCTGTTACAGCTCCCAGACCACCTGATGACCTCCTATGACCACATGAAGGCTACCCTCCTCACCCGCTATGAGCTCACACCCGAAATGTACCGCCAGAGGTTCCGAGACTGCACCCGGATCCCGTGTACAACTTGGGTGGAGTATGTGAACTATTTCAGCCGAGCCTTCGAGGGTTGGATCAAGGGAAGCAATGTAACGACCTACGAGCAACTCTTCAATCTCATGGTGTGGGAGCACCTATCTAACAACTGCTTCGTCGAGCTCAGGCAGCACCTCCTCGACAGTAAATTGACTGATCCCCGGCAGCTCGCCGCCGAGGCTGACCGGTGGGAAATTACCCGAGTGGGCCGGAATGGGCCACATGAACAGAACCGGAACAACCAAGGTCAGCACCGTCCCCGAGGAGGAGGAGGGGGCCAGGGACGAGGAAGAGACAACGCCCCGGCCACTCCCGCTGCCAGCACCCCACCCCCGGCCAACCGGGGCAACCCCCCGGCGCGCCCGGGGTACAGAGCCAATGTCACGTGTCACCGATGCCAGCGAGTCGGCCACTACGCAAATGACCCGAACTGTCCACAGAACCAGACTCCGAGACCCCGCCAGATGGCTGCCGCCGCCCTGGGGGAAGAACAAATCTCCGAAGAACAAGAGGAGTGCGAGCAAGAACACCAAGAGTGGGAACCAGCCGCCATGGTTCTAGCGTGCCTAGGGGGAAGAGACATGGTCCCGCGGGCCCCCCTACCCGCCAACACCAGGAAGTACAGTCAGTGGGTGAACATTAATGGACGCAGGGCCGAAGCCCTACGTGACACAGGGGCCAGTGTGACAGCCGTCCGCTGCCACCTGGTGACCCCAGAACAGATCCTGCCGAACATTCTCTGCCCTGTCCGTTCAGCCGACAATTCGGAGAGTCTATGCCGGATGGCCCGCGTCCCCTTCGAGTGGGGAGGAGTCTCCGGCATGTTGAAGGTAACGGTCCGAGATGATGCCCCCGTGGACTGTCTCCTGGGGAATGATCTTGAGAGTTCCCCGTGGGCCGCCGTAGACAGAAGAGAGCACCTGGGGATGTTGGGCCTCCCGGACTGGGCGTGCGTAACCACCCGGTCCATGGCCGCCCGTGCCATCCCCCGACCTGAAGAACCAGAATGGCCAGCACCTCCTCTCCCGGTCGCTCCAGCAGAAGACGCCGACCGGGCTGACCCTCAAGAGCAAACCCCCGAAGGGCTCGCTCAGCCCCAGGACCTTCCCGACCTGGCTCAGTGGCGTCAGGAAGGGGGTGGCGTCAGGAAGGGGGGCCCACCCAGGAACAGTTTCGTCAAGAGCAGAAGACCTGTCCCTCCCTCGAGGGACTGCGCCAACAAGCCCTCGCCCAGAGCGCAGAGGATACCTCCGGGGCCCATTGGGTCTATTGGGACAACGACCTGTTGTACAGCGAACAGAGAATCGCGGAGTTAGGGGCCAGTCGAGTGCTAGTGGTGCCCCTCCGCTTTAGAGACTTCTTGCTAAACCTGGCCCACGATGTCCTACTGGCTGGTCACCTGGGTCAGGACAAAACCTACAGTCGCCTGGTGACCCACTTTTTCTGGCCCAAGATGAGAAACGACGTACTCAATCACTGCCGGTCTTGCCCCACGTGCCAGGCCAGCGGGAAGAGCGGCCGCAAACTTAAAGCACCTCTGCAACCTTTCCCAGTTGTCACCACCCCGTTCGAGAGGGTGGGGATAGACATTGTGGGGCCCCTGGACCCCCGTACAGCACAAGGACATCGGTTCATCCTGGTACTGGTGGACCACGCCACCCGCTACCCTGAGGCTGTTCCCCTGCGAACTGTGACAGCCCCGGTAGTCGGCCGGGCCTTGATGGGGATCTTCTCCCGGGTGGGCTTTCCCCGAGAAGTCGTCAGCGACCGGGGCACAAACTTTATTTCAAAATACATGAAGTCCCTCTGGCAACAGTGCGGGGTCACCTACCGATTCACGACCCCCTATCACCCTCAAGGAAACGGACTAGTCGAGCGGTTCAATCGCACGCTCAAAGGGATGATTGGGGGGTTGGAAGAGCCCCTCCGTCGCCAGTGGGATGTGCTACTGCCGTGCCTCCTCTTTGCCTATCGAGAAGTCCCCCAGAAGTCCCTCGGCTTCAGCCCGTTCGAACTGTTATACGGACACCCTGTGCGAGGGCCGCTCAGCCTAGTCAAAGAAGGTTGGGAGATGCCCCCCCTGAAGAACCCTCCAGATGTTTTCAAGTACCTCCTGACCCTACGCAATCAGACCAGGCGATTCAGAGAAATGGCAAAAGCGAACCTGGAGGCCAGTCAGGAAGACATGAAAAGGTGGTACGATCAAAATGCCTCCTCCATCGAATTCGAACCCGGCCAACAAGTGTGGGTGATGTCCCCCACCGAACCATGCACCTTGCAGGACAAGTGGACAGGGCCCTTCAAAGTGGTCGAGCGCAAGAGCCCTGTCACCTATCTCATCGATATGGAATCTGCACGGAACCCCCTCCGGGTCCTCCACGCCAATAGATTAAAACCCCACTTTGTGCGTTCAGAGCTCAGCCTCCTGATGGCGACAGACAGCGGAGCCGAAGAGGATTCCGAACCACTCCCTGATCTCCTACGGACTCGGGAGAAGGACGGTTCCGTGGACGGGGTCCGACTCTCAGAGGCCCTCACCCCGGAACAGCGCCAAGGCTGCCGAGACCTCCTACTGCAGTTCGCAACCCTGTTCTCCCTCACCCCAGGGGTCACCCCCTGGTGCCTGCACGACGTAGACACTGGAGACAGTCCCCCTATCCGACATCGGGCCTACCGCGTACCAGATCGGGTACGGGCCTGCATCCAAGAGGAGGTGTCAAAAATGCTCACGCTCGGGGTCATCGAGCCCTCAGACAGCCCCTGGGCCAGCCCAGTGGTACTGGTCCCCAAAGCGGCCGCCCCCGGCACCACTCCTGAGCTCCGGTTCTGCGTCGACTACCGGGGCTTGAACGCTGTCACCAGAACCGACGCACATCCCATCCCCCGAGCAGATGAACTAATCGACCGCATGGGAGCTGCCCGCTACCTCAGCATCTTCGACCTGACAGCGGGCTACTGGCAGATCGGTCTCACACCCCGGGCCCAAGAACGTTCTGCCTTCTCCACCCCTGATGGCCACTACCACTTCAAGGTCATGCCATTCGGCATGAAGAATGCCCCAGCAACTTTTCAGCGGCTAGTGAACCAGGTCCTGGCGGGACTCGAGGAATTCAGTGCCGCCTACCTAGACGATATCGCTGTGTACAGCCGCCACTGGTCCGACCACCTCAACCACCTCCGAGAGGTTCTGCAGGCCCTCCAATGAGCCGGCCTCACGATCAAGGCCAGCAAATGCCAAATTGGCCAGGGGTCCGTGACCTATCTCGGACACCAGGTGGGAAGCGGTCTGGTGGCCCCTCTGCAACTCAAGATCGCTGCCATCCAGTCTTGGCAGCCCCCCATCACCCAGACCGAGGTCCGCGCCTTCTTGGGACTCACAGGCTACTACCGGCGGTTCGTGAGGGACTATGGCAGCATTGTGGGGCCCCTCACGGAACTCACATCCAAAAACCACCCGAAGAAGGTCAACTGGACCCCAGACTGTCAGGCGGCCTTCGAGAAGCTGAAGGCCGCCATGTGCTCCGCCCCTGTGCTCCAGGCCCCCGACTACAGCCGGGAATTCATCGTCCAAACGGATGCCTCCGACCATGGCATTGGGGCAGTCCTTTCCCAGTTGAACCCCGAAGGACTTGACCAACCAGTGGCTTTCATCAGCAGACGTCTCCTGGCCCGAGAGCAACGCTGGAGCACCATCGAGAGGGAGGCATTTGCAGTGGTGTGGGCCCTCAAAAAGCTCCGGCCTTATCTCTTCGGTACCCACTTCCGGGTGCAGACAGATCATCGGCCCCTGCAGTGGCTAATGCAGATGCGGGGGGAGAACCCAAAACTATTGCGTTGGTCCATCTCCCTGCAGGGGATGGACTTCACTGTGGAACCTCGACCTGGGCAAGACCACGCCAACGCGGATGGCCTGTCACGCTTTTTCCGCCTCGACGAGGAGAGTCCCCAAGAGGATGGGTGACTCTCCCCGCCTTCAGCTGGGGGGGACGCATGTTGGACAGGCCACGTGAAGGGCTTGCTCCCTCCCCGCATGACAAGGCCCGAGCCCGGCCCTCCAGGTGTTACCCACAGAAACTACCCGCTCCCCGTCTCATACGGGACCCCTGCCCCCGGACATCTCTGCATCATGGGCCCGAATCACTACCGGCCCCCTCGCCCGGCCTGGGCGCCATCTTGGACACTGCACCACGAGGCCGCGTGGCATCCGGTCGACCCTAACCCTGGGCCTGGCCAGGCCCCGACATCCCGGCACCACCACCCAACCAGGAGGTGAACGGACCATTTGGCAGGTCAATGGGAGAAAGAAGTGTCGATGGCTCTCCCCCGCCAGGTGCCGATCGCCCCCAGCTCCCCCAGGCGCTGGCTCCACCCCCCTGCTGGGTGTCTGGACTCCCTCATCCTGGACCTCCCGACCTCCAAGTGCGAGGGTCCGGACATCAAAGGGCGCCAGACCTATAACTGGGGCAGCTCCAGAGCAGGAAGGCAGTTGTATCCTGGAGTCGAGAGACGCAGTGAAGAACTCATCCTTGACGGACTACTGGCGCTGCCGTAGCCCTGCCTTGCGAACTACTGTCTTGCCTGCTGGCGCTGCCGCAACCTTCTGAAACCTTCATCCTCGTCGGGACCTGCTGGCGTGGCCGCGGACCGTTTGTAACTACCACCTTCACCGGGACCTGCTGGCTCCGCCGCGGACCGCCGCTATCATCGATCATCTCGGGACCTGCTGGCTCCGCCGCGGCCCGATCATCCAGAACGCCGAGCTCGAGGATTGAGAGCTATCCATCTTATCAACGCATCTACCAGATTGGTAACAAGACTGTCCCGCTACCCCTTTTCCCAAACCAAGAGACTAGAATCGAGGGGACCCCTGAGTCCAGACCTCCTTGTACCATTCCACCGTACTTAAAGATTGCTTATAAAGAGCGTTAAACCTTATCTTTGTGTGGCGTACATCTGTGGGGGGGAAGTTACTCGTCTGTACGATCGCTGGAGACGGCTCTCCCTGGAGACCTCTCCCCTTGTCCTCGGCCGACCCTCCCGGTCCGTCTAACACCCTGTGTCTGCCTCCGACGCCATCAGGGGAGGTTGGGCGAGCATCTTGACGGTCGCAATTATTGGGGTACGGGGTCAGTCTTCTATCGCCCTGGGGCACCCCATAGATTAGCAGCCTGTATTCTTCCACAGTTGCCGCACACATCCGATTCACAGTGTTGGCGCTGGCAGACCTCTGCTGAGAGCATATTATAACTTTGCCACGTTTAGTTAATAGGGTGAGGAGGTGGTCAGTTGGTGTGATTGCCGACTTTGGTGCCGAGACCGTGGTTCTTGCCTCGGTTTCGCCTCCAGGCTATATCAGAATCTCCCCGTGCATAATTGTGTAATGTGAACACGGTGCTCTATAAAGCGTACAATCCCTTTGGTCAAAGTGCGGAACACCCGAGGGAATTGCTTATGTCTGCGGCGGCTGTGCTACAGCTACGGACCATGCTCACATTCTTGATACCAGAGCGTATCCTCTGAATCATAGGATTAGCAAGCCATGGCCACAGAGGCGCGTCCCAACAGCCGCGCTCCTCATCTTCTTGAGATGCCTCCAGTTCTATATCATTGGAATGGGCGCACTTTTAGTGAGCAGACGGGTCATTAGGAGGGGTTCGTTACCTAGCTGTTGCCGTAGGGGTTTGTTATTTGTGTACACGTTTGCGAATATGGCGCCCGTGTGCACGAGCACCCTCCCCACGGGGCCACGAGTATTGGACAAAATGGCGCTCACGTGTATGAGGAGCGCCCCCCCCCCCCCCCCCCCCCCGTTTTCTAACCTCAGTGCCACAAGCGGTTTATTGGCGGCCAAAATTTTGGGAGCGCCCGGATCAGACACCATGCGTGTGGGAGGCAGCATGTTAGAAGAGTTTTGTAGATTAACCGCTAGTTTGCAGTATTGACTGCTGTTGGACAGGCCTCGTGGAAGGCCCGCTCCCTCCCCGCATGATAGGGCCCGGACACCGGCTCTCCCTGTATCCCCCGAAAGAACCATCCCGGCAACCCACCGAGGCAACCCGCAACCCGTCCCCAACGGGATGCCTGCTCCCGAACACCCCCCGTATCGGCTGGCCCGGGCCTCCATCAGCACCATTGCCCCGGCTCAGCCACCATCTTGGACACGGCATCACGAGGCCGCGTGGCCTCGACTCGACCCCAACCCTGGGCCTGGCCAGGCCCCGACATCGAGGCACCACCATCCACCCAGGAGGTGAAGAGACCACTTGGCAGGTCAATGGGAGAAAGAAGTATCGATGGCTCTCCCCCGCCAGGTGCCGATCGCCCCCGGCCTTCCCGGGCGCTGGCTCCACCCCCCTGCTGGGTGTCTGGACTCCCTCATCCCGGACCTCCCGACCTCCAAGTGCGAGGGTCCGGACATCAAAGGAGACCAGACCTATAACTGGGGCCGCTCCAGAGCAGGAAGGTAGTTGTATCCTGGAGTCGAGAGACACCGTGAAGAACTCATCCCTGACGGACTGCTGGCGCTGCCGCAGTCTTGCCTTGTGAACCATCTCCGAAGCCTGCTGGCGCTGTCGCGGCCCTCTGCAACGTGCATCTTCGTCTGGACCTGCTGGCGCTGCCGCGGCCCATCCTTGTGAATCATCGCTCTTGCCTGCTGGCGCTGCCGCGGCCCCTCTGCAACGAAATCATCATCGTAGCCTGCTGGCGCTGCCGCGGCCCTTCTTGCCGAGAACTATCAACCTAGCCTGCTGGCGCTGCCGCGGCCCTCCTTGCCGAGAACTATCATCCTAGCCTGCTGGCGCTGCCGCGGCCCTCCTTGCCGGGAACTATTCTCCTAGCCTGCTGGCGCTGCCGCAGCCCGACCTTACAGACCCCTGAGCTCGAGGATTGTGAGCTCCTTCTGGCCGCCCTTGTACCGGACCGGTACCAAGACTGTCCAGCCACCCCTTACCCTACAGAGACTAGAATTGGGAGGATCCTCGTGTCCTGCCCCCAGTGTATCATTGATAACCTTGCCTCAAGAATCCTATATAAAGTGTGCAGATCGCATCCTTGTGTGGTGTCCATTTGTGGGGGGGAAGTTACTTGTCTGTACGATCGCCGGAGACGGCCCTCACCGGAGGCCTCTCCCCCTGTACTCGGCCGACCCTCCGGGTCCCCGTCTAACATTGGTGGCCAGCGGCGCGATCCGAACCAACGCGTAATCGTACAGAGAGTAACTTACCCCACGACACAACCACAATGACAACAAAAGAGAGCAGAACCACAGAAAAATTCCAGATGGAGAAACTAGAAGAGTACAACCACAGAGAACTAAAGCAATTCTGCATAGAACTAGGCATTGCTACCACAGGACTGAGCACGAAAGAAGACTTCAAAAAGGCCCTGGAATCTAGGGCAGAGACGGGTACGGCCGTACCCCAAAACCAAAGCCTCGAGGCACCGGAAACGAACACCACTCCGACGGAAGAAAGAAGATCGGGTCTCTCCCCAGAGGAGATCCAAGAACGGGAAAAAAGCAGGCTCCATGAATTGGAGCTGGCTCGACTTCGTTTGGATGGAGAACTGAAATTGGCGGAACAAAAAATAACATTGGAACACTTGCGGCTCCGAGAGGAGCGGGAAGAGAAACAAAGACAGAGAGAGTTAGAAGAGAAAAAGCTAGCCTACGAACATGATCGCAACCTAAAAGAAATAGAGCTTCGGAAACAGAACAAAGATCTCAGGGTTCCCGAGCGTCCGAACACTCCTGCCACTACAGACCCTAAAGTCCACATCCCCAAGGATGTCGTCAGAGAGTATTACCGGAACGACGATATCCAGCAATGGTTCAAAGCCTATGAGGTAGCCATGACCTCCCACCGGATTCCCCGAAGCGACTGGGGAGCCGGGTTATGGGGGAGGTTCGTCAACGAAGGGCGAGACGCCCTGCTGCAACTCCCGGACCATCAGATGACATCCTACGACCACATGAAAGCCGCCCTCCTCACTCGATACGGACTCACGCCCGAGATGTACCGCCAGCGGTTCCGCGACTGCAAAAGGATCCCGGGTACAACTTGGGTGGAGTACGTGAACTTTTTCAGCCGAGCATTCGAGGGGTGGATCAAGGGCAGCAAGGTGACAACTTACGAGCAACTCTTTGACCTTATTGTGTAGGAGCATCTTTCTAACAATTGCTTCGCCGAGCTCAGGCAGCACCTCCTCGACAGTAAACTGACTGAACCTCGGCAACTCGCCGCCGAAGCTGACTGATGGGAAAGCACCCGAGTTGCCCGAAACGGGCCCAGCGATCCGAACAGAACCAACCAAGGACCCCATCGCCCCCGAGGGGGAGGAGGAGGCCAGGGTCGGGGCAGAGACGCCGTCCCGGCGGCTCCCACCAGCAACGCCCCACCCCCGGCCGGCAGGGGAAAGCCCCCGATGCGTCCACGGTTCCGGGCCAACGTTACTTGCCACCGATGCCAGCGACCCGGCCACTACGCCAATGATCCTAATTGCCCGAAGAACCAGAACCCTATGCCCCGCCAGGTCGCTGCCGCCGCCCTGGGGGAAGAGCAAACCCCAGAAGATCCTGAGGAGTACGAAGCCGACCAGCCCGAGTGGGAACCAGCCGCCATGTCCCTGGTGTGCCTAGGGGAAAGAGACATGATTCTGCGGGCCCCCCTACCCGCCAATACACGGAAATACAGCCAGTGGGTCAACATTAATGGGCGCCGGGCTGAAGCCCTACGCGACACCGGGGCCAGTGTGACAGCAGTCCGCTGTCATCTGGTGACCCCGGATCAGATCTTGCCGAACATCCTTTGCCCCGTCCGGTCAGCCGACAACTCAGAAAGCCTGTGTCGGATGGCCTGCGTCCCCTTCGAGTGGGGAGGAGTGTCCAGAATGCTGAAGGTGACTGTCCGCGATGATGCACCAGTGGACTGCCTCCTGGGGAACGACCTCGAAAGTTCCCCCTGGGCAGCCGTCGAAAGAAGAGAGCACCTGGGGATGTTGTGCCTCCCTGAATGGGCCTGCATAACGACCCGGTCGATGGCCGCCCGCGCCATCCCCAGTCCCGAAGAACCCGAATGGCCAGAACCGCCTCCCCCGATTGTCCCGGAGGGAGCCGCCCTAAGAGCCAATCCCCCAGAACAAAACGAAGAAGGGCCCGTTCGACTCCAGGACCTTCCCGAACTGGCCCAGTGGCGTCAAGAGGGTGGCCCCACCCAGGAACAATTCCGACAGGAGCAGAGAACCTGTCCCTCCCTTGAGGGACTCCGGCAGCAAGCCCTCGCCCAGAGCGCAGGAGACACCTCAGGGGCCCACTAGATTTATTGGGACAATGACCTGCTTTACAGTGAGCAAAGAATTGCTGAGCTGGGGGCCAGTCGGGTGCTGGTGGTGCCCCTCCGCTTCAGAGACTTCCTTTTGAACTTGGCACACGATGTCCCCCTCGCTGGGCACCTGGGGCAAGACAAAACGTACAACCGCCTGGTAACTCACTTCTACTGGCCCAAAATGCGAAATGATGTCTCCAACCACTGCCGGGCCTGCCCCACCTGCCAGGCCAGCGGGAAGAGCGGCCGAAAGATCAAAGCACCCTTGCAACCCTTTCCCGTCATCACCACCCCGTTCGAACGGGTGGGAATAGACATTGTGGGGCCCCTGGACCCCCGAACGGCACAGGGGCACCGGTTCATCCTGGTCCTGGTGGACCACGACACCCGCTGTCCTGAGGCCCTTCCTCTTCGGACCGTGACAGCGCCCGTGGTAGGCCGAGCCCTGATGGGGATCTTCTCTCGAGTGGGCTTCCCCCGGGAAGTCGTCAGCGACAGGGGCACGAACTTTATCTCGAAGTACATGAGGTCTCTCTGGCAACAGTGCGGGGTCACCTACAAATTCACGACCCCTTATCACCCGCAAGGAAATGGACTGGTCGAGCGGTTTAACCGCACTCTCAAGGGAATGATCATGGGCCTAGAAGAACCCCTACGTCGCCAATGGGACGTGCTGCTCCCGTGCCTCCTCTTCGCCTATCGAGAAGTTCCCCAGAAATCCCTCGGCTTCAGTCCCTTTGAGCTCCTGTACGGACACCCCGTCCGGGGCCCCCTCAGCCTGGTCAAGGAAGGATGGGAGATGGCCCCCCAGAAGACTCCTCCAGATGTATATAAGTATCTCCTGACCCTCCGCAACCAGACCCGGCGATTCAGGGAACTTGCCAAAGCCAACCTGGAGGCCAGTCAGGAGGACATGAAGAAATGGTACGATCAGCATGCCTCCTCCATCGAGTTTGAACCCGGACAACAAGTCTGGGTGATGTCTCCGGTCGAACCCTGTGCCCTGCAGGACAAATGGACAGGACCCTTCAAGGTGATAGAGCGCAAGGGCCCCGTCACCTACCTAATCGACATGGAGTCCTCCCGGAACCCCCTACGGGTCCTCCACGCCAACAGACTCAAACCCCACTTCGTACGCTCGGAACTCAGCCTACTGATGGCAACAGATAGTGGGACGGAAGAAGACTCCGAGCCCCTCCCTGACCTACTAAGGACCCGTGAAAAAGATGGCTCAGTGGAAGGGGTCAGACTCTCCGATGCCTTGTCCCCAGAGCAACGCCGAGACTGTCGAGCTCTCCTGCTACACTTTGCAAACCTGTTCTCCCTCACCCCCGGGGTCACCCCCTGGTGCCTTCACGACGTGGACACCGGGGATAGTCCACCTATTCGACACAGGGCGTACCGAGTGCCAGATCGGGTGCGCGCCTGCATCCAGAACGAAGTCATCAAAATGCTGGCTCTAGGAGTGATCGAGCCATCCGACAGCCCCTGGGCCAGCCCAGTCGTACTGGTCCCCAAGGCTGCCGCCCCGGGCGTTGCCCCCGAGCTCCGGTTCTGTGTGGACTATCGGGGCCTGAACACCGTTACCAGAACCGATGCTCACCCCATCCCCGGGCGGATGAGCTGGTTGACCGCATGGGGGCTGCCCGCTACCTGAGCATCTTCGATCTAACAGCAGGCTACTGGCAAATCGGCCTCACCCCCAGGGCCCAAGAACGATCCGCCTTCTCTACCCCGGATGGCCACTACCACTTCAAAGTGATGCCATTCGGCATGAAAAACGCTCCAGCTACCTTCCAACGACTCGTGAACCAGGTACTGGCGGGCCTCGAAGAATTCAGCGCCGCCTACCTGGACGATATTGCTGTGTACAGTCGCCACTGGGCAGACCACCTCCACCACCTCCGAGAAGTCCTGCACGCCCTCCAGCAGGCCGGCCTCACCATCAAGGCCAGCAAATGCCAGATTGGCCAGGGGTCCGTGACCTACCTCGGACACCAAGTGGGGAGCGGTCTGGTGACCCCCCTTCAGCTCAAGATCGCTGCCATCCAGTCCTGGCAACCACCTGTCACCCAAACCGAGGTCCGAGCCTTCCTGGGACTCACCGGATACTACCGGCGGTTTGTAAAGGACTATGGCAGCATTGTGGGGCCCCTCACAGAACTCACATCCAAGAAAAACCCCAAAACAGTCAACTGGACTCCGGACTGTCAAGCGGCCTTCGAGAAGTTGAAGACCGCCATGTGCACCGCCCCCGTGCTCCAGGCCCCCGACTACAGCCGGGAATTCATAGTCCAGACGGACGCCTCAGATCATAGCGATGGGGCCGTCCTCTCTCAACTCAACGCCGAGGGAGTCGATCAGCCAGTGGCCTTCATCAGCCGACGCCTGCTGGCTCGAGAACAGGGCTGGAGCACCATCGAGCGGGAGGCCTTCGCAGTGGTATGGGCCCTCAAGAAACTCCGGCCCTACCTCTTCGGTACTCACTTCAGGGTACAGACAGACCACCGACCCCTGCAGTGGCTGATGCAAATGCGGGGGGAGAACCCAAAACTGTTGCGATGGTCCATCTCCTTACAGGGGATGGACTTCACTGTGGAGCATCGTCCTGGCCAGGACCACGCCAACGCGGACGGCCTGTCACGTTTTTTCCGCCTCGGCGAGGAGAGTACCCAAGAGGATGGGTGACTCTCCCTGCCTTCAGCTGGGGGGGACGCATATTGGACAGGCCTCGTGGAAGGCCCGCTCCCTCCCCGCATGATAGGGCCCGGACACCGGCTCTCCCTGTATCCCCCGAAAGAACCATCCCGGCAACCCACCGAGGCAACCCGCAACCCGTCCCCAACGGGACGCCTGCTCCCGAACACCCCCCGTATCGGCTGGCCCGGGCCTCCATCAGCACCATTGCCCCGGCCCAGCCGCCATCTTGGACACGGCATCACGAGGCCGCGTGGCCTCGGCTCGACCCCAACCCTGGGCCTGGCCAGGCCCCGACATCGAGGTACCACCATCCACCCAGGAGGTGAAGAGACCACTTGGCAGGTCAATTGGGAGAAAGGAGTATCGATGGCTCTCCTCCGCCAGGTGCCGATCGCCCCCGGCCTCCCCGGGCGCTGGCTCCACCCCCCTGCTGGGTGTCTGGACTCCCTCATCCCGGACCTCCCGACCTCCAAGTGCAAGGGTCCGGACATCAAAGGAGACCAGACCTATAACTGGGACCGCTCCAGAGCAGGAAGGCAGTTGTATCCTGGAGTCGAGAGACACCTTGAAGAACTCATCCCTGACGGACTGCTGGCGCTGCCGCAGTCTTGCCTTGTGAACCATCTCCGAAGGCTGCTGGCGCAGCCCTCTGCAACGTGCATCTTTGTCTGGACCTGCTGGCGCTGCCGCGGCCCATCCTTGTGAATCATCGCTCTTGCCTGCTGGCGCTGCCGCGGCCCCTCTGCAACAAAATCATCATCGTAGCCTGCTGGAGCTGCCGCGGCCCTTCTTGCCGAGAACTATCATTCTAGCCTGCTGGCGCTGCCGCGGCCCTCCTTGCCGAGAACTATCATCCTAGCCTGCTGGCGCTGCCGCGGCCCTCCTTGCCGAGAACTATCCTCCTAGCCTGCTGGTGCTGCCGCAGCCCGACCTTACAGACCCCTGAGCTCGAGGATTGTGAGCTCCTTCTGGCCGCCCTTGTAACGGACCGGTACCAAGACTGTCCCGCTACCCCTTACCCTACAGAGACTAGAATTGGGAGGATCCTCGTGTCCTGCCCCCACTGTATCATTGATAACCTTGCCTCAAGAATCCTATATAAAGTGTGCAGATCGCATCCTTGTGTGGTGTCCATTTGTGGGGGGGGAGTTACTTGTCTGTACGATCGCCGGAGACGGCCCTCACCGGAGGCCTCTCCCCCTGTACTCGGCCGACCCTCCGGGTCCCCGTCTAACAACTGCGCCGCACTTCTCCCTGGCCCTCGGGACCATACGACACCAGTACGGCATTCTCCTCCCCCCACCCGCTCCAGGGGTTGAGGTCCACAGGGTTGCCCGCGGTTGGTTCGGCGTACAGTATAGAATATGCAACATCCAAGGCCCCAGGTGTTACACGGTGTGATCTTCAACAAACCCCTGGGCCTTACGCCCCTTCCTCAGGGAGAGAGGCGTAATTTGCGAAAGCTGACAAGTGGGTTTTCCGCGACGAGTGATTTACATGTTACGACAGTATCCCCAGACAGTGGGAACACGCTCGAGGAGAACAACACGTGGATACGCGACAGGGGGAAGCTTGCTTGGCCCCGGTCGAGGAGACATCACTTTGTATTGAAGCAGCATATACATCTGTTAGAATACCTGCAGCTAACATGCAGACTTCCGTTCTGATCCGGTAGCAATAACGTTTATTGCACGCATGTTTAATTTTACATAAACACAGGTGCCTTTTCAAGGCTTAGGGGATCTCAGACTTCAGTCGTAACCAAACATTTGCTACAATCATGTAAATTGTGGGGCACCGTGCCAGGTCCTGGGACGAATATAGTTGAGCAGACTGTGGCTGAAAGCATAAACAACAATCATAGCAGGTAAAGGGCCCAGACATGCAGACATGTTTGAGGCGTGGCCAGAGTGGACCGCTGCCCCCCCTCCGTCAAGGGCAATTGTATTGAGCGCGACAGTCACAATTCTAGTCATGAACGTCAGACATGCTCTTTTCGTAGAAAGCTTGTAACTAGCCGCCCGGCTGAAGGTGAGTCCGGGGTGCCTGCTCGACACGCTCGCCGCAACGTGCGTGTCTTGAAAAGGTTCGTTGTCCGCACAGGAGCTTAGAAGGTGGATCCGCGACGGGGGGAGCGTGCTTGGCCCTGGTCGAGCGAGACATCACATGGTAATGAAGCATCATATAAACCTGTTAGAATAGCGGCAGCCTCTTTTTCACGCGCATAGTCAATTCTAAGCTAGCTGCGCATGCGCTACTGTGAGTTTACATTGAATTCAGAGCTGTTTTAGCCCAAGGAACCACAAAAACACAAAGCGATGAGCAATATATGCTGTGGACTAAGAACTAACAGCCCCTGCCAAAAAAGCAAAGACCGTATGGTGGGTTTCCGTGCAGCAGGAGAAAGATTACAATTTGCATTATATAAATAGAGATGCGCCCGTGTCCAGAGCTCCTCCATACAGGCATCAACGCGCATTCCTTTGCCAGCGGTCCGGCTATCTGTATGCCGAGTTAGTTGGGGCGGGGCGGGTTCCCTCTGCACTCAGCGCCCACAAACCTCCACGAACCCACCAACATTACGATCCCCTTGGCAGGGACGGGCATTTAGGGTCATGTTGTCTACAACATGTAGGGTGCGAGTTGGCCAAGTTCTTTAAAACAGTGTGAACGGACGGGTCATTTACCAATCAACATAACCATACATGTTGTACGGAGAGCGCTAAATTTGACTTACTAAAACATTCCTGGGGAAGATTTTGACACACATGTGTACCTTTCGGATGCTAATTCTCATCTAGTAAAGAGACACAAAGGAATGATGGGCGGAGCGCTGAAACTTTTCAGACGCTCACCCCAGTCACTGATCTCGGTTGCAACCATCATCGTCCTTTAGCTCTCTTGCCACCCCAGTTCAAACACAGCTATTTGTAGATCAATCTTGTCCCGTTGCCTCTTGGGAATAGTCCAGCCCAAACTGCCAAACCTGTCCTTCCTGGTTCGGATACAAGCATCCTGGGAGCGGTGTTGGGCCTCTGCCCTCACCTACCAGGCTTCCTGGTCGGTGAATGGTTGCTTGATGTATTACGTATCTGGATAACATGACAGAAAGAGCAAAAGGCCAAATGGGCGGCACATTTTGCTAAGCACAGGTTTTGGCTTGCCTGTACTTAAGCCACACCTTAATTATATATGCCACGTCCCTTTATGAGACCGAGCTCATTTTCATCCCATGTGTTGCATTGTGAAAATGAGTACATTCATTCAACAGATTATTATCAGAAGTAGGTCGCATGCTTTACACATATTTGAATTATGACAAAGATGCATGTTGGTTAAGCCCTCGCGAGGTCTGGTGAGGTCTCAAGTGGTAAGGCTGTGCACAGCGGTGAGCTAGTGTTTAAGGAAGCGTACTGCCATCTTACATCTGTCCTCCAGTCGAGGTCTGTCTGTACATGTCTGCTCTCGCTAGAGAATATTGGAAAAAATCCCAATTTTAAGTCAAGAGTTAACTCCAATCCTTCCATCTTGTCGAGTTGGCAGATCCGTCTCTATCGCAGACTCAGTTCTCGTTCTCTGCGCTCATTTAAATTGATCAGATTAAATCATTCACTGGGCTTCTTCAGGTCAAGTTAGACAGCGCAGCTATCTTTTGAGTCCGGCTGTGTTCAGTCTGTGTTCTAAGTCCATCCCCCCCTTCTGCCTTTGCTTGAGCTTTTCATATTGTCTGTCAATGCCAAATCCCTGCTTGAGACTGTTCAGTGTTGCCCCCTGTCCCGCCCTTCATCGAGTACCAAACTCAGGGTGAGGACAACACGAAGCGATGGGCAAATGCAAACCAGGGCTACACACTGGAGGTACTCGCCCAGAGCTGGGAGAGTATAATGTCTAGTTGTAACGTCTATCTCAGACAATAGAGAGGACCCGTGTAAAAATTACGGATTGTGATGGTAATGGAGACAAACTAGTCATCATACTCCAAACAGGCTTGGCCTGGTCAGCGTGAAGGGCATTATGGCTTCCTGTCGCAGTGCGCCAAAAAAGTGATAGATGAGGGGTGGGGTGGGCCTTCCAATTAATGTTTTCTGTCTCTAGGGCATGATCTGCGCTGGGGACAGCCCTACTAGTTTACTGCAGTGTCCGGGCATAGTAGGTAGCCCCGTGGCAATATTGTGATGTTCTCTCTTGGTAGATCATATGGGGAGTCTGGACATCGGGTGGTCCCACTGGGCTTTAATTGGGGTGTTTTTTCCCTGGAAGCAGTGGCAGACCAAGGCTGTTCCATGCTTTCCTCTGTGATAAATCCTATGCGTTTCTCTTATACAACTGGCTGATCAGGACATATTACGCAGCCCGTGTGCAGTTTAGAATGAACAGCCGGTCAGAACGACCGGGATTGGTTTGTAACCTTTTCTAAACCGCCGGACAAGTAGACCAAATGCGCAGGCACCAATCTGAGAAGGTCAGGTGGTAACGTAAGCAGATTAGGGTCTCTGGGGGCGAGGTCACAGCCAAGTCAGATTTTGGTTGGGGAATATAGGTAGTGTTAAGCGTAGCGGTTGCGCAAACGACCTTGACATTTGCCCCAAGTGTGCCCAAGTACAATAGGCCGCTGCTGGCATCCGCGCATAGACACCTTCTGGGCCCGGGTTACAGAGGAGTCCGCAGATGCCTGTGCAGGACACCTTCTGGGGCCCGGGTTACAGACGAGTCCGCAGATGCCTGTGCAGGACACCTTCTGGGGCCCGGGTTACAGACGAGTCCGCAGATGCATGTGACGGACTGTAGGAAATGGGACCCCCGGCCGGCCAGGGCTTGCGCCACAGCCAGTCAGAGACCGCCACTCCTATGAAAAGTCGACCCCTGCTCGCCCTCTGGGTAACGCGGCGCGGGCAGCCAGGCCTATCTCGGAGGACATGTGAAGCATTTGCGCACGCACCCACCAACAACAACATCCCCGGCCTCCCACAAAAGGAACTCCACACCAGATATATATATAAAAATAGTCTTTGTATTAAGCAGGACACATAGGAACATACATTGTACAAGGTGCCAGGGGCACGGGCAGGGGCTACAGGGAAGAGGGTACAGCACAGGGCCAAGGGACCACTGCCAGGAATCACATACAGGGGACATCTGGTATTCAGAGGGGGGTGAAGGAGGTCAAGGTACACAACATACAGGGGCACCGGTAGAGGTGCAACATAGAATACTTGTAGGGATCACCTTAGTCTTAGTCCATAGCCATCCACAGGCCAGCGGGCCTTTCTGGGGCAAGGGGCCCAGGAGTCTCGACGTTCAGGGCAGGGAGCCCGGGGCAAACCTAAACGTAGCAGTTGCCCACTAAGTGCTGGGCAACTGAGGGACATCGTGTGAGCCTCGCCGGCCCTGGGGAAAAAGGGGTGCCAACTGGTGGAGCCACTCGGGCTCGTGAACGAGGGGGGGTAGTGGCACGGTGGAGCCTCTCGGGGCTCTGGGGCTGCCATATGGATGGAGCCTCTCGGGGCTCGGAGGCCGACATGGAAATGGAGCCTTCTCGGGGCTCAGGGGTTGAGGGGGCCACAGGGGAGCCTCGCCGGGCTCAGACCATTGGTAGGGCAGGCGGAGTCCCTCTCGGGGGACTCGGCTTCGTGGGAGGCCTCACGGACCTCAGGGCACAACCAGGGATTCACTCGAGGGGAGGGGCGGACACCGACAACGTGTCCCGACGCCCCTCCTCTCCATTGCTGGCCGCAGCACTCACCGGGTCTGGTGCGCCGGTCTCCTTTGCTGCGCCAGCCTTCTCCTTGTGCTCCGGGGCTCTCTCTCTCTCGGGAGCCCCGGGGAAGGTCAGCAGCTTCACGGGGGTATCGCAGGAGCGCGGAGTGGGCTCCCGCCGCTCCTGCTTTGTCGTCCTTCTTCGGCCGGCCTCTCTCCTTCTCTCGGGCCGGCAGCCAATCACGGCGCGGCCTGGGGGATGACGCTAGTGGGGAATCCCGGGCCGGCAGCCAATACCAGCGCGGCCCGGGGATGACATCACTAGTGTCCCGGGCGGCGGCGATGAACTCGGGGGAAATCGACGAGGAGTGGGCTCCCTCGTAAGGCACAAGGGCAGGGAATAAAGCGAGGTAGGCACTCGCTGGGGGTGTCGAATCTTGGTAGCACGGTGCAGACGCCGGGTGAGCACCGGCTTGTTGAATATAGCGCTACCAGCGATCGTGCAGGAGTGAAGCACCCCAAAGCGGTAGGGGGCAGGGAACAGCGCTCCCAGGCGCTGGGCAGAAGGGACAGCGCTCCCCCAGCGCTAGATGCGGGTTACCAAAGTCCATCGGTAGTCCAGGACCTCAGGGGGGGCCCAGCAGCGCCAGGAAGGGGAAAGGGCCTTCCTCAGTCCAGGAGTAGGGCAGGGCCCAGGGAGGCACGCCACCCCTGAGCCCCAGCAGCAGCAGCTCCGGGTAGATTCAAGTTGAGAACAAGAACAAGTCCAGAGTGTCACAGCACCCTTTTTATACACACATTCTTGGTCTGAAGGGGCAGGCAGGGGGAGAACCAGCTGGAACTGGTTATGGGGGGATTCTTTACACTGGCCAGGCTAGGAACATCAGCCGCACCCCAGGGGGTGGAGCCAGCATTGTCTGGGGAAAACCCAGCCTCATTCATGACACTCAAACCAGACAGTCAATCCACAAGCAGACCCAGGCTCACTCCTCCCCTCACATCAGTATGCTAAACACTCCATTCACCACCGGGGCAGACCCTCCCAGATCCTGGGAGCCAGGCTCACCAGCCAGCCCAATCATACGCCAGGCACATATTCCACAAATATGCCAACTTCCAAAAGGGGGACTTCTACACTAGACACACTCATACCTCATATACCGTTGCGCAGCATTCAATCTCACGAGTTCATACATACCAGACTTGACCCTGCACACCCTACGCACCGGGAACTACAGAGGACTCATCCATTCCCCATGTATTCCTATGGAAGGGTAGGTCGCTCTCTCCTCACACTCACTCCGAGGGGGAATCACCATCCCCAGGTTACATATACCATAAAAACTTCAGGGGCGGACCTGCCAGATGGGCCACGTCCAACACATGCCCCTCCCAGCCCAAACGCAGGGTAGACCAATCACTACCGTGATGGACTTCCCTGCTGCAGGGCGATAGAACATGGACGTGGCTCACGCTACCGAGCCACCCTCCAGTTCGACGCCTACCTGGGCCGATAGACACACACAGGCTAAAAAGTAAGAAAAATAAAAAAATAAAAAAAAAATAATAAAGACATAGGTCCAACCAGGCTACCCCCCTGGCACGCCTTAGTTGTCCGTGACTAGGACCAGGCCCTAGGCCACCCAGATACCACTGGTCCCTGCGAATCCGAAGTGGGGGGTGGTAACCCCGGGCCCACAATAGCCCTTCTCCACTCCCTTTCTCAGGGTAGCCACGACTACCACTGTTCCTTCCACCTAGGGTCCACACCCTCAGGCTTGCCAGAGGTCACGGGCAAGAATGCCCCACCCTACCTCTACTTCTGAGGTTCCGCGTTCTCCCAGGAGAAACACCCTCAGAACACACTTTCCTAACAGTCTTGGAACTTCCTCCCTCCACTGGTCTTCCACCTGGGAACTAAGCGTTTTAGCTCTCCCCAAGGCAAGCCGCGGCCGCGCCAGCAGGTCTTCCTTGTCTGGGATACAACTAACATGAATTCAACAAAACGAGCCGCGGCAGTACTAGCCGGTCTCAAGGTTCAGCTCTCCCCAAGGCAAGCCGCGGCCGAGCCAGCAGGTCTTCCTTGTCCGGGATACAACTACCATAACTTTAACAAAACGAGCTGCAGCAGCGCCAGCCGGTCTCAAGGTTCAGCTCTCCCCAAGGCAAGCCGCGGCCGAGCCAGCAGGTCTTCCTTGTCCGGGATACAACTACCATAACTTTAACAAAACGAGCTGCAGCAGCGCCAGCAGGTCTCAAGGTTCAGCTCTCCCCAAGGCAAGCCGCGGCCGAGCCAGCAGGTCTTCCTTGTCCGGGATACAACTACCATAACTTTAACAAAACGAGCTGCAGCAGCGCCAGCAGGTCTCAAGGTTCAGCTCTCCCCAAGGCAAGCCGCGGCCGAGCCAGCAGGTCTTCCTTGTCCGGGATACAACTTAACATAAATTCAGCCAGGGCGACACCTGACGCCTAAACCACATTCAGCGGGGTACGGAACGCATGATGCATCAAACACAATTAGCAGGGCAAAAAGGGGGGGGGGCACCTGACGCATCAACCACATTCAGCGGTGCACGGAACACATGATGCCTCCAACACATTCATCGGGATAAGGAAGGACAAGATTAACGTTGATTCAGCAAGCTCCCCATCCCAGAGAACTTATACTCCATTACTCAGCATACCTCAACATTCATGCACATACCGTTCCCTAGACTGGTAGGACAGTTTTCCACCGCCCCTGATTCCTCAACCTGACCCTCGGGGCACAGGTACCATTACTCTAGGGCAGGGACAAGGACCATACATATTTGAACACAATTTTGCAACCACCACTGGATCCCACCCTTCTGGTGAATCCAGAAAACCATATTACACTAGGGAGATGATTTACCCTCCCAAGCTAGGGACACCTAACTCTCAGTATACATGTACATTTTTTTCTACAGAACAGATATTTAAGTAACCCTTAAAACTTTCCACAGGACGGGTATTTCTAACAATCTTTAACATTTTTCACAGACATTTTTAGCAACCTGACCTGACCCTATGTGGCACAGGTACCATTATTCTAAGGAAGGGACAGGGACCATATACATTGAACCTAATTATGCTGCCACCACTGGATCCCACCCTTCCGGTGAGTTCCAGAAAACACATTGTACTAGGGAGTTGATCTACCCTCCCTAGCTAGGGCCATCTAACCAGAACACATCTTTCATAGGACGGACATTTACGTAAACTCTTAAAACAATAATCTCTTTTCTTTGCGACCATTTACAATACAGAGTTTTGTAGGGAGGCCAGTTATCATTGTGGTACTGCGCAAACACAAGTCCGGATCCCACCGCTAGCCACCAGTGTAGGAAATGGGACCCCCGGCCGGCCAGGGCTTGCGCCACAGCCAGTCAGAGACCGCCACTCCTATGAAAAGTCGACCCCTGCTCGCCCTCTGGGTAACGCGGCGCGGGCAGCCAGGCCTATCTCGGAGGACATGTGAAGCATTTGCGCACGCACCCACCAACAACAACATCCCCGGCCTCCCACAAAAGGAACTCCACACCAGATATATATATAAAAATAGTCTTTGTATTAAGCAGGACACATAGGAACATACATTGTACAAGGTGCCAGGGGCACGGGCAGGGGCTACAGGGAAGAGGGTACAGCACAGGGCCAAGGGACCACTGCCAGGAATCACATACAGGGGACATCTGGTATTCAGAGGGGGGTGAAGGAGGTCAAGGTACACAACATACAGGGGCACCGGTAGAGGTGCAACATAGAATACTTGTAGGGATCACCTTAGTCTTAGTCCATAGCCATCCACAGGCCAGCGGGCCTTTCTGGGGCAAGGGGCCCAGGAGTCTCGACGTTCAGGGCAGGGAGCCCGGGGCAAACCTAAACGTAGCAGTTGCCCACTAAGTGCTGGGCAACTGAGGGACATCGTGTGAGCCTCGCCGGCCCTGGGGAAAAAGGGGTGCCAACTGGTGGAGCCACTCGGGCTCGTGAACGAGGGGGGGTAGTGGCACGGTGGAGCCTCTCGGGGCTCTGGGGCTGCCATATGGATGGAGCCTCTCGGGGCTCGGAGGCCGACATGGAAATGGAGCCTTCTCGGGGCTCAGGGGTTGAGGGGGCCACAGGGGAGCCTCGCCGGGCTCAGACCATTGGTAGGGCAGGCGGAGTCACTCTCGGGGGACTCGGCTTCGTGGGAGGCCTCACGGACCTCAGGGCACAACCAGGGATTCACTCGAGGGGAGGGGCGGACACCGACAACGTGTCCCGACGCCCCTCCTCTCCATTGCTGGCCGCAGCACTCACCGGGTCTGGTGCGCCGGTCTCCTTTGCTGCGCCAGCCTTCTCCTTGTGCTCCGGGGCTCTCTCTCTCTCGGGAGCCCCGGGGAAGGTCAGCAGCTTCACGGGGGTATCGCAGGAGCGCGGAGTGGGCTCCCGCCGCTCCTGCTTCGTCGTCCTTCTTCGGCCGGCCTCTCTCCTTCTCTCGGGCCGGCAGCCAATCACGGCGCGGCCTGGGGGATGACGCTAGTGGGGAATCCCGGGCCGGCAGCCAATACCAGCGCGGCCCGGGGATGACATCACTAGGGTCCCGGGCGGCGGCGATGAACTCGGGGGAAATCGACGAGGAGTGGGCTCCCTCGTAAGGCACAAGGGCAGGGAATAAAGCGAGGTAGGCACTCGCTGGGGGTGTCGAATCTTGGTAGCACGGTGCAGACGCCGGGTGAGCACCGGCTTGTTGAATATAGCGCTACCAGCGATCGTGCAGGAGTGAAGCACCCCAAAGCGGTAGGGGGCAGGGAACAGCGCTCCCAGGCGCTGGGCAGAAGGGACAGCGCTCCCCCAGCGCTAGATGCGGGTTACCAAAGTCCATCGGTAGTCCAGGACCTCAGGGGGGGCCCAGCAGCGCCAGGAAGGGGAAAGGGCCTTCCTCAGTCCAGGAGTAGGGCAGGGCCCAGGGAGGCACGCCACCCCTGAGCCCCAGCAGCAGCAGCTCCGGGTAGATTCAAGTTGAGAACAAGAACAAGTCCAGAGTGTCACAGCACCCTTTTTATACACACATTCTTGGTCTGAAGGGGCAGGCAGGGGGAGAACCAGCTGGAACTGGTTATGGGGGGATTCTTTACACTGGCCAGGCTAGGAACATCAGCCGCACCCCAGGGGGTGGAGCCAGCATTGTCTGGGGAAAACCCAGCCTCATTCATGACACTCAAACCAGACAGTCAATCCACAAGCAGACCCAGGCTCACTCCTCCCCTCACATCAGTATGCTAAACACTCCATTCACCACCGGGGCAGACCCTCCCAGATCCTGGGAGCCAGGCTCACCAGCCAGCCCCGGCCAATCATACGCCAGGCACATATTCCACAAATATGCCAACTTCCAAAAGGGGGACTTCTACACTAGACACACTCATACCTCATATACCGTTGCGCAGCATTCAATCTCACGAGTTCATACATACCAGACTTGACCCTGCACACCCTACGCACCGGGAACTACAGAGGACTCATCCATTCCCCATGTATTCCTATGGAAGGGTAGGTCGCTCTCTCCTCACACTCACTCAGAGGGGGAATCACCATCCCCAGGTTACATATACCATAAAAACTTCAGGGGCGGACCTGCCAGATGGGCCACGTCCAACAAGGACACCTTCTGGGGTCCGGGTTACAGAGGAGTCCGCAGATGCCTGTGCAGGACACCTTCTGGGGCCCGGGTTACAGAGGAGTCCGCAGATGCCTGTGCAGGACACCTTCTGGGGCCCGGGTTACAGAGGAGTCCGCAGATGCCTGTGCAGGACACCTTCTGGGGCCCGGGTTACAGAGGAGTCCGCAGATGCCTGTGCAGGACACCTTCTGGGGCCCGGGTTACAGACGAGTCCGCAGATGCCTGTGCAGGACACCTTCTGGGGCCCGGGTTACAGAGGAGTCCACAGATGCCTGTGCAGGACACCTTCTGGGGCCCGGGTTACAGAGGAGTCCGCAGATGCCTGTGCAGGACACCTTCTGGGGCCCGGGTTACAGACGAGTCCGTAGATGCCTGTGCAGGACACCTTCTGGGGCCCGGGTTACAGAGGAGTCCGCAGATGCCTGTGCAGGACACCTTCTGGGGCCCGGGTTACAGAGGAGTCCGCAGATGCCTGTGCAGGACACCTTCATGGGCCCGGGTTACAGACGAGTCCGCAGATGCCTGTGCAGGACACCTTCATGGGCCCGGGTTACAGACGAGTCCGCAGATGCCTGTGCAGGACACCTTCGGGGGCCCGGGTTACAGAGGAGTCCGCAGATGCCTGTGCAGGACACCTTCATGGGCCCGGGTTACAGAGGAGTCCACAGATGCCTGCGCAGGACACCTTCTGGGCCCGGGTTACAGACGAGTCCGCAGATGCCTGCGCAGGACACCTTCTGGGCCCGGGTTACAGAGGAGTCCGCAGATGCCTGTGCAGGACACCTTCATGGGCCCGGGTTACAGAGGAGTCCGCAGATGCCTGTGCAGGACACCTTCCGGGGCCCGGGTTACAGAGGAGTCCGCAGATGCCTGTGCAGGACACCTTCTGGGGCCCTGGTTACAGAGGAGTCCGCAGATGCCTGTGCAGGACACCTTCTGGGCCTGGGTTACAGAGGAGTCCGCAGATGCCCGTGCAGGACACCTTCTGGGGCCCGGGTTACAGAGGAGTCCGCAGATGCCTGTGCAGGACACCTTCTGGGGCCCGGGTTACAGAGGAGTCCGCAGATGCCTGCGCAGGACACCTTCTGGGCCCGGGTTACAGAGGAGTCCGCAGATGCCTGTGCAGGACACCTTCTGGGCCCGGGTTACAGAGGAGTCCGCAGATGCCTGCGCAGGACACCTTCTGGGGCCCGGGTTACAGAGGAGTCTGCAGATGCCTGTGCAGGATACCTTCTGGGGCCCGGGTTACAGAGGAGTCTGCAGATGCCTGTGCAGGACACCTTCATGGGCCCGGGTTACAGAGGAGTCCGCAGATGCCTGCGCAGGACACCTTCTGGGCCCGGGTTACAGAGGAGTCCGCAGATGCCTGTGCAGGACACCTTCTGGGCCCGGGTTACAGACGAGTCCGCAGATGCCTGCGCAGGACACCTTCTGGGGCCCGGGTTACAGAGGAGTCTGCAGATGCCTGTGCAGGATACCTTCTGGGGCCCGGGTTACAGAGGAGTCTGCAGATGCCTGTGCAGGACACCTTCTGGGGCCCGGGTTACAGAGGAGTCTGCAGATGCCTGTGCAGGACACCTTCTGGGGCCCGGGTTACAGAGGAGTCCGCAGATGCCTGTGCAGGACACCTTCTGGGGCCCGGGTTACAGAGGAGTCTGAAGATGCCTGTACAGGACACCTTCTGGGGCCCGGGTTACAGACGAGTCCGCAGATGCCTGTGCAGGACACCTTCTGGGGCCCGGGTTACAGAGGAGTCTGAAGATGCCTGTACAGGACACCTTCCGGGGCCCGGGTTACAGACGAGTCCGCAGATGCCTGTGCAGGACACCTTCCGGGGCCCGGGTTACAGAGGAGTCCGCAGATGCCTGTACAGGACACCTTCCGGGGTCCGGGTTACAGACGAGTCCGCAGATGCCTGTGCAGGACACCTTCTGGGGCCCGGGTTACAGAGGAGTCCGCAGATGCCTGTGCAGGACACCTTCTGGGGCCCAGGTTACAGAGGAGTCCGCAGATGCCTGTGCAGGACACCTTCTGGGGCCCGGGTTACAGAGGAGTCCGCAGATGCCTGTGCAGGAAACCTTCATGGGCCCGGGTTACAGAGGAGTCTTTAGGTGCCTGTGCAGGACACCTTCCGGGGTCCGGGTTACAGACGAGTCCGCAGATGCCTGTGCAGGACACCTTCTGGGGCCCGGGTTACAGAGGAGTCCGCAGATGCCTGTGCAGGACACCTTCTGGGGCCCGGGTTACAGAGGAGTCCGCAGATGCCTGTGCAGGACACCTTCTGGGGCCCGGGTTACAGAGGAGTCCGCAGATGCCTGTGCAGGACACCTTCTGGAGCCCTGGTAACAGAGGAGTCCGCAGATGCCTGTGCGGGACACCTTCTGGGGCCCGGGTTACAGACGAGTCCGCAGATGCCTGTGCAGGACACCTTCTGGGGCCCGGGTTACAGAGGAGTCCGCAGATGCCTGTGCAGGACACCTTCATGGGCCCGGGTTACAGAGGAGTCCGCAGATGCCTGTGCAGGACACCTTCTGGGGCCCGGGTTACAGACGAGTCCGCAGATGCCTGTGCAGGACACCTTCATGGGCCCGGGTTACAGAGGAGTCCGCAGATGCCTGTGCAGGACACCTTCATGGACCCGGGTTACAGAGGAGTCCGCAGATGCCTGTGCAGGACACCTTCTGGGGCCCGGGTTACAGAGGAGTCCGCAGATGCCTGTGCAGGACACCTTCTGGGGCCCGGGTTACAGAGGAGTCTGCAGATGCCTGTGCGGGACACCTTCATGGGCCCGGGTTACAGAGGAGTCCGCAGATGCCTGTGCAGGACACCTTCCGGGGCCCGGGTTACAGAGGAGTCCGCAGATGCCTGTGCAGGACACCTTCTGGGGCCCGGGTTACAGAGGAGTCCGCAGATGCCTGTGCAGGACACCTTCTGGGGCCCGGGTTACAGAGGAGTCCGCAGATGCCTGTGCGGGACACCTTCATGGGCCCGGGTTACAGAGGAGTCTGCAGATGCCTGTGCAGGACACCTTCTGGGGCCAGGTAACAGATAAGTCGCAGATGCCTGTGCAGGACACCTTCTGGGGCCCGGGTTACAGAGGAGTCTGCAGATGCCTGTGCAGGACACCTTCTGGGGCCCGGGTTACAGAGGAGTCCGCAGATGCCTGTGCAGGACACCTTCTGGGGCCCGGGTTACAGACGAGTCCGCAGATGCCTGCGCAGGACACCTTCTGGGGCCCGGGTTACAGAGGAGTCCGCAGATGCCTGTGCAGGACACCTTCTGGGGCCCGGGTTACAGAGGAGTCCGCAGATGCCTGTGCAGGACACCTTCTGGGGCCCGGGTTACAGAGGAGTCTGCAGATGCCTGTGCAGGACACCTTCTGGGGCCCGGGTTACAGAGGAGTCCGCAGATGCCTGTGCAGGACACCTTCTGGGGCCCGGGTTACAGAGGAGTCTGAAGATGCCTGTACAGGACACCTTCTGGGGCCCGGGTTACAGACGAGTCCGCAGATGCCTGTGCAGGACACCTTCTGGGGCCCGGGTTACAGAGGAGTCTGAAGATGCCTGTACAGGACACCTTCCGGGGTCCGGGTTACAGACGAGTCCGCAGATGCCTGTGCAGGACACCTTCTGGGGCCCGGGTTACAGAGGAGTCCGCAGATGCCTGTGCAGGAAACCTTCATGGGCCCGGGTTACAGAGGAGTCTTTAGGTGCCTGTGCAGGACACCTTCCGGGGTCCGGGTTACAGACGAGTCCGCAGATGCCTGTGCAGGACACCTTCTGGGGCCCGGGTTACAGAGGAGTCCGCAGATGCCTGTGCAGGACACCTTCTGGGGCCCGGGTTACAGAGGAGTCCGCAGATGCCTGTGCAGGACACCTTCTGGGGCCCGGGTTACAGAGGAGTCCGCAGATGCCTGTGCAGGACACCTTCTGGGGCCCGGGTTACAGAGGAGTCCGCAGATGCCTGTGCAGGACACCTTCTGGGGCCCGGGTTACAGAGGAGTCCGCAGATGCCTGTGCAGGACACCTTCTGGGGCCCGGGTTACAGAGGAGTCCGCAGATGCCTGTGCAGGACACCTTCTGGGGCCCGGGTTACAGAGGAGTCCGCAGATGCCTGTGCAGGACACCTTCATGGGCCCTGGTTACAGAGGAGTCCGCAGATGCCTGTGCAGGACACCTTCTGGGGCCCGGGTAACAGAGGAGTCCGCAGATGCCTGTGCAGGACACCTTCTGGGGCCCGGGTAACAGACGAGTCCGCAGATGCCTGTGCAGGACACCTTCTGGGGCCCGGGTAACAGAGGAGTCCGCAGATGCCTGTGCAGGACACCTTCTGGGGCCCGGGTAACAGAGGAGTCCGCAGATGCCTGTGCAGGACACCTTCTGGGGCCCGGGTTACAGAGGAGTCCGCAGATGCCTGTGCAGGACACCTTCATGGGTCCGGGTTACAGAGGAGTCCGCAGATGCCTGCGCAGGACACCTTCTGGGGCCCGGGTTACAGAGGAGTCCGCAGATGCCTGTACAGGACACCTTCATGGGCCCGGGTTACAGAGGAGTCCGCAGATGCCTGTGCAGGACACCTTCTGGGGCCCGGGTTACAGAGGAGTCCGCAGATGCCTGTGCAGGACACCTTCTGGGGCCCGGGTTACAGACGAGTCTGCAGATGCCTGTGCAGGACACCTTCCGGGGCCCGGGTTACAGACGAGTCCGCAGATGCCTGTGCAGGACACCTTCATGGGCCTGGGTTACAGAGGAGTCTGCAGATGCCTGTGCAGGACACCTTCTGGGGTCCGGGTTACAGAGGAGTCCGCAGATGCCTGTGCAGGACACCTTCATGGGCCCGGGTTACAGAGGAGTCTGCAGATGCCTGTGCAGGACACCTTCTGGGGCCCGGGTTACAGAGGAGTCCGCAGATGCCTGTGCAGGACACCTTCTGGGGCCCGGGTTACAGAGGAGTCCGCAGATGCCTGTGCAGGACACCTTCTGGGGCCCGGGTTACAGAGGAGTCCGCAGATGCCTGTGCAGGACACCTTCTGGGGCCCGGGTTACAGAGGAGTCCGCAGATGCCTGTGCAGGACACCTCCTGGGGCCCGGGTTACAGAGGAGTCCGCAGATGCCTGTGCGGGACACCTTCATGGGCCCGGGTTACAGAGGAGTCTGCAGATGCCTGTACAGGACACCTTCTGGGGCCCGGTTTACAGAGGAATCCGCAGATGCCTGTGCAGGACACCTTCTGGGGCCCGGGTTACAGAGGAGTCAGCAGAGGCCTGTGAAGGACACCTTCTGGGGCCCGGTTTACAGAGGAGTCCGCAGATGCCTGTGCAGGACACCTTCTGGGGCCCGGGTTACAGAGGAGTCCGCAGATGCCTGTGCAGGACACCTTCTGGGGCCCGGGTTACAGAGGAGTCCGCAGATGCCTGTGCAGGACACCTTCTGGGGCCCGGGTTACAGAGGAGTCCGCAGATGCCTGTGCAGGACACCTTCTGGGGCCCGGGTTACAGAGGAGTCCGCAGATGCCTGTGCAGGACACCTTCTGGGGCCCGGTTTACAGAGGAGTCTGCAGATGCCTGTGCAGGACACCTTCTGGGGCCCGGGTTACAGAGGAGTCCGCAGATGCCTGTGCGGGACACCTTCATGGGCCCGGGTTACAGAGGAGTCTGCAGATGCCTGTGCAGGACACCTTCTGGGGCCCGGGTTACAGAGGAGTCCGCAGATGCCTGTGCAGGACACCTTCTGGGGCCCGGGTTACAGAGGAGTCCGCAGATGCCTGTGCAGGACACCTTCTGGGGCCCGGGTTACAGAGGAGTCCGCAGATGCCTGTGCGGGACACCTTCTGGGGCCCGGGTTACAGAGGAGTCCGCAGATGCCTGTGCAGGACACCTTCTGGGGCCCGGTTTACAGAGGAGTCCGCAGATGCCTGTGCAGGACACCTTCTGGGGCCCGGGTTACAGACGAGTCCGCAGATGCGTGTGCAGGACACCTTCTGGGGCCCGGGTTACAGACGAGTCCGCAGATGCCTGTGCAGGACACCTTCTGGGGCCCGGGTTACAGAGGAGTCCGCAGATGCCTGTGCAGGACACCTTCTGGGGCCCGGTTTACAGAGGAGTCCGCAGATGCCTGTGCAGGACACCTTCTGGGGCCCGGGTTACAGACGAGTCCGCAGATGCGTGTGCAGGACACCTTCTGGGGCCCGGGTTACAGAGGAGTCCGCAGATGCCTGTGCAGGACACCTTCTGGGGCCCGGGTTACAGAGGAGTCTGCAGATGCCTGTGCAGGACACCTTCTGGGGCCCGGGTTACAGAGGAGTCCGCAGATGCCTGTGCAGGACACCTTCCGGGGCCCGGGTTACAGAGGAGTCTGCAGATGCCTGTGCAGGACACCTTCTGGGGCCCGGGTTACAGAGGAGTCCGCAGATGCCTGTGCAGGACACCTTCTGGGGCCCGGGTTACAGAGGAGTCCGCAGATGCCTGTACAGGACACCTTCTGGGGCCAGGTAACAGATAAGTCGCAGATGCCTGTGCAGGACACCTTCTGGGGCCCGGTTTACAGAGAAGTCCGCAGATGCCTGTGCAGGACACCTTCTGGGGCCCGGGTTACAGAGGAGTCCGCAGATGCCTGTGCAGGACACCTTCATGGGCCCGGGTTACAGAGGAGTCCGCAGATGCCTGTGCAGGACACCTTCATGGGCCCGGGTTACAGAGGAGTCCGCAGATGCCTGTGCAGGACACCTTCTCGGGCCCGGGTTACAGAGGAGTCCACAGATGCCTGTGCAGGACACCTTCTGGGGTCCGGATTGCATAGGAGTCCGCAGATGCCTGTGCAGGACACCTTCTGGGGCCCGGGTTACAGACGAGTCCGCAGATGCCTGTGCAGGACACCTTCTGGGGCCCGGGTTACAGAGGAGTCTGCAGATGCCTGTGCAGGACACCTTCTGGGGCCCGGGTTACAGAGGAGTCTGCAGATGCCTGTGCAGGACACCTTCTGGGGCCCGGGTTACAGAGGAGTCTGCAGATGCCTGTGCAGGACACCTTCTGGGGCCCGGGTTACAGAGGAGTCCGCAGATGCCTGTGCAGGACACCTTCTGGGGCCCGGGTTACAGAGGAGTCCGCAGATGCCTGTGCAGGACACCTTCTGGGGCCCGGGTTACAGAGGAGTCCGCAGATGCCTGTGCAGGACACCTTCATGGGCCCGGGTTACAGAGGAGTCCGCAGATGCCTGTGCAGGACACCTTCATGGGCCCGGGTTACAGAGGAGTCCGCAGATGCCTGTGCAGGACACCTTCTGGGGTCCGGGTTACAGAGGAGTCCGCAGATGCCTGTGCAGGACACCTTCATGGGCCCGGGTTACAGACGAGTCCGCAGATGCCTGTGCAGGACACCTTCTGGGGTCCGGGTTACAGAGGAGTCCGCAGATGCCTGTGCAGGACACCTTCTGGGGCCCGGGTTACAGAGGAGTCCGCAGATGCCTGTGCAGGACACCTTCTGGGGCCCGGGTTACAGAGGAGTCCGCAGATGCCTGTGCAGGACACCTTCATGGGCCCGGGTTACAGAGGAGTCCGCAGATGCCTGTGCAGGACACCTTCATGGGCCCGGGTTACAGAGGAGTCCGCAGATGCCTGTGCAGGACACCTTCTGGGGCCCGGGTTACAGAGGAGTCCGCAGATGCCTGTGCAGGACACCTTCATGGGCCCGGGTTACAGACGAGTCCGCAGATGCCTGTGCAGGACACCTTCTGGGGCCCGGGTTACAGAGGAGTCCGCAGATGCCTGTGCAGGACACCTTCTGGGGCCCGGGTTACAGAGGAGTCCGCAGATGCCTGTGCAGGACACCTTCATGGGCCTGGGTTACAGAGGAGTCCGCAGATGCCTGTGCAGGACACCTTCATGGGCCCGGGTTACAGAGGAGTCCGCAGATGCCTGCGCAGGACACCTTCTGGGGCCCGGGTTACAGAGGAGTCCGCAGATGCCTGTGCAGGACACCTTCTGGGGCCCGGGTTACAGAGGAGTCCGCAGATGCCTGTGCAGGACACCTTCTGGGGCCCGGGTTACAGAGGAGTCCGCAGATGCCTGTGCAGGACACCTTCTGGGGCCCGGGTTACAGAGGAGTCCGCAGATGCCTGTGCAGGACAGCTTCTGGGGCCCTGGTAACAGATAAGCCGCAGATGCCTGTGCAGGACACCTTCATGGGCCCTGGAAACAGACGAGTCAACAGAGGCCTGTGAAGGACACCTTCTGGGGCCCTGGTAACAGACAAGCCGCAGATGCCTGTGCAGGACACCTTCTGGGGCCCTTGTAACAGACGAGTCCGCAGATGCCTGTGCAGGACACCTTCTGGGGTCCGGGTTACAGAGGAGTCCGCAGATGCCTGTGCAGGACACCTTCTGGGGCCCGGGTTACAGAGGAGTCCGCAGATGCCTGTGCAGGACACCTTCTGGGGCCCGGGTTACAGAGGAGTCCGCAGATGCCTGTGCAGGACACCTTCTGGGGCCCGGGTTACAGAGGAGTCCGCAGATGCCTGTGCAGGACACCTTCCAGGGCCCGGGTTACAGAGGAGTCCGCAGATGCCTGTGCAGGACACCTTCTGGGGCCCGGGTTACAGAGGAGTCCGCAGATGCCTGTGCAGAACACCTTCTGGGGCCCGGGTTACAGAGGAGTCCGCAGATGCCTGTGCAGGACACCTTCATGGGCCCTGGTTACAGAGGAGTCCGCAGATGCCTGTGCAGGACACCTTCTGGGGCCCGGGTTACAGACGAGTCCGCAGATGCCTGTGCAGGACACCTTCCGGGGTCCGGGTTACAGAGGAGTCCGCAGATGCCTGTGCAGGACACCTTCCGGGGTCCGGGTTACAGAGGAGTCCGCAGATGCCTGTGCAGGACACCTTCATGGGCCCTGGTTACAGAGGAGTCCGCAGATGCCTGTGCAGGACACCTTCTGGGGCCCGGGTAACAGAGGAGTCCGCAGATGCCTGTGCAGGACACCTTCTGGGGCCCGGGTTACAAAGGAGTCCGCAGATGCCTGTGCAGAACACCTTCTGGGGCCCGGGTTACAGAGGAGTCCGCAGATGCCTGTGCAGGACACCTTCTGGGGCCCGGGTTACAGAGGAGTCCGCAGATGCCTGTGCAGGACACCTTCATGGGCCCGGGTTACAGAGGAGTCCGCAGATGCCTGTGCAGGACACCTTCTGGGGCCCGGGCTACAGAGGAGTCCGCAGATGCCTGTGCAGGACACCTTCTGGGGCCCGGGTTACAGAGGAGTCCGCAGATGCCCGTGCAGGACACCTTCTGGGGCCCTGGTTACAGAGGAGTCCGCAGATGCCCGTGCAGGACACCTTCTGGGGCCCGGGTTACAGAGGAGTCCGCAGATGCCTGTGCAGGACACCTTCATGGGCCCGGGTTACAGACGAGTCCGCAGATGCCTGTGCAGGACACCTTCTGGGGCCCGGGTTACAGAGGAGTCCGTAGATGCCTGTGCAGGACACCTTCATGGGCCCGGGTTACAGAGGAGTCCGCAGATGCCTGTGCAGGACACCTTCTGGGGCCCGGGTTACAGAGGAGTCCGCAGATGCCTGTGCAGGACACCTTCTGGGGCCCGGATTACAGAGGAGTCCGCAGATGCCTGTGCAGGACACCTTCCGGGGTCCGGGTTACAGAGGAGTCCGCAGATGCCTGTGCAGGACACCTTCATGGGCCCGGGTTACAGAGGAGTCCGCAGATGCCTGTGCAGGACAGCTTCTGGGGCCCGGGTTACAGAGGAGTCCGCAGATGCCTGTGCAGGACACCTTCTGGGGCCCGGGTAACAGAGGAGTCCACAGATGCCCGTGCAGGACACCTTCTGGGGCCCGGTTTACAGAGAAGTCCGCAGATGCCTGTGCAGGACACCTTCTGGGGCCCGGGTTACAGAGGACTCCGCAGATGCCTGTGCAGGACACCTTCTGGGGCCCGGGTTACAGAGGAGTCCGCAGATGCCTGTGCAGGACACCTTCTTGGGCCCGGGTTACAGAGGAGTCCACAGATGCCTGTGCAGGACACCTTCTCGGGCCCGGGTTACAGAGGAGTCCACAGATGCCTGTGCAGGACACCTTCTGGGGCCCGGGTTACAGAGGAGTCCGCAGATGCCTGCGCAGGACACCTTCATGGGCCCGGGTTACAGATAAGCCGCAGATGCCTGTGCAGGACACCTTCTGGGGCCCGGGTTACAGACGAGTCCCCAGATGCCTGTGCAGAACACCTTCTGGGAGCCTAGTTACAGACGAGTCCGCAGATGCCTGTGCAGGACACCTTCCGGGGCCCGGGTTACAGACGAGTCCCCAGATGCCTGTGCAGAACACCTTCTGGGAGCCTAGTTACAGACGAGTCCGCAGATGCCTGTGCAGGACACCTTCATGGGCCCGGGTTACAGAGGAGTCCGCAGATGCCTGTGCAGGACACCTTCTGGGAGCCTAGTTACAGACGAGTCCGCAGATGCCTGTGCAGGACACCTTCTGGGGCCCGGGTTACAGAGGAGTCCGCAGATGCCTGTGCAGGACACCTTCTGGGGCCCGGGTTACAGAGGAGTCCGCAGATGCCTGTGCAGGACACCTTCTGGGGCCCGGGTTACAGAGGAGTCCGCAGATGCCTGTGCAGGACACCTTCTGGGGCCCGGGTTACAGAGGAGTCCGCAGATGCCTGTGCAGGACACCTTCATGGGCCCGGGAAACAGACGAGTCAACAGAGGCCTGCGAAGGACACCTTCTGGGGCCCTGGTAACAGACAAGCCGCAGATGCCTGTGCAGGACACCTTCTGGGGCCCTTGTAACAGACGAGTCCGCAGATGCCTGTGCAGGACACCTTCTGGGGCCCTGGAAACAGACGAGTCAACAGAGGCCTGTGAAGGACACCTTCTGGGGCCCGGGTAACAGACAAGCCGCAGATGCCTGTGCAGGACACCTTCCAGGGCCCGGGTTACAGAGGAGTCCGCAGATGCCTGTGCAGGACACCTTCTGGGGCCCGGGTTACAGAGGAGTCCGCAGATGCCTGTGCAGGACACCTTCCGGGGTCCGGGTTACAGAGGAGTCCGCAAATGCCTGTGCAGGACACCTTCATGGGCCCGGGTTACAGAGGAGTCCGCAGATGCCTGTGCAGGACAGCTTCTGGGGCCCGGGTTACAGAGGAGTCCGCAGATGCCTGTGCAGGACACCTTCTGGGGCCCGGGTAACAGAGGAGTCCACAGATGCCCGTGCAGGACACCTTCTGGGGCCCGGTTTACAGAGAAGTCCGCAGATGCCTGTGCAGGACACCTTCTGGGGCCCGGGTTACAGAGGAGTCTGCAGATGCCTGTGCAGGACACCTTCTGGGGCCCGGGTTACAGAGGAGTCTGCAGATGCCTGTGCGGGACACCTTCATGGGCCCGGGTTACAGAGGAGTCTGCAGATGCCTGTGCAGGACACCTTCTGGGGCCCGGGTTACAGAGGAGTCTGCAGATGCCTGTGCAGGACACCTTCCAGGGCCCGGGTTACAGAGGAGTCTGCAGATTCCTGTGCAGGACACCTTCTGGGGCCCTGGTTACAGAGGAGTCCGCAGATGCCTGCGCAGGACACCTTCTGGGGCCCGGGTTACAGAGGAGTCCTCAGATGCCTGTGCAGGACACCTTCTGGGGCCCGGGTTACAGAGGAGTCCTCAGATGCCTGTGCAGGACACCTTCTGGGGCCCGGGTTACAGACGAGTCCGCAGATGCCTGTGCAGGACACCTTCTGGGGCCCTGGTTACAGAGGAGTCCACAGATGCCTGTGCAGGACACCTTCTGGGGCCCGGGTTACAGAGGAGTCCGCAGATGCCTGTGCAGGACACCTTCCGGGGCCCGGGTTACAGAGGAGTCTGCAGATGCCTGTGCAGGACACCTTCTGGGGCCCTGGTTACAGAGGAGTCCGCAGATGCCTGTGCAGGACACCTTCATGGGCCCGGGTTACAGACGAGTCCGCAGATGCCTGTGCAGGACACCTTCTGGGGCCCGGGTTACAGAGGAGTCCGCAGATGCCTGTGCAGGACACCTTCTGGGGCCCGGGTTACAGAGGAGTCCGCAGATGCCTGTGCAGGACACCTTCTGGGGCCCGGGTTACAGAGGAGTCCGCAGATGCCTGTGCAGGACACCTTCTGGGGCCCGGGTTACAGAGGAGTCCGCAGATGCCTGTGCAGGACACCTTCTGGGGCCCGGGTTACAGAGGAGTCCGCAGATGCCTGTGCAGGTCACCTTCATGGGCCCGGGTTACAGAGGAGTCCGCAGTTGCCTGTGCAGGACACCTTCTGGGGCCCGGGTTACAGAGGAGTCTGCAGATGCCTGTGCAGGACACCTTCTGGGGCCCGGGTTACAGAGGAGTCCGCAGATGCCTGTGCAGGACACCTTCATGGGCCCGGGTTACAGAGGAGTCTGCAGATGCCTGTGCAGGACACCTTCTGGGGCCCGGGTTACAGAGGAGTCCGCAGATGCCTGTGCAGGACACCTTCATGGGCCCGGGTTACAGAGGAGTCCGCAGATGCCTGTGCAGGACACCTTCTGGGGCCCGGGTTACAGAGGAGTCCGCAGATGCCTGTGCAGGACACCTTCTGGGCCCGGGTTACAGAGGAGTCCGCAGATGCCTGCGCAGGACACCTTCTGGGGCCCGGGTTACAGAGGAGTCCGCAGATGCCTGTGCAGGACACCTTCTGGGGCCCGGGTTACAGAGGAGTCCGCAGATGCCTGTGCAGGACACCTTCTGGGGCCCGGGTAACAGAGGAGTCCGCAGATGCCTGTGCAGGACACCTTCATGGGCCCTGGTTACAGAGGAGTCCGCAGATGCCTGTGCAGGACACCTTCTGGGGCCCGGGTTACAGAGGAGTCCGCAGATGCCTGTGCAGGACACCTTCATGGGCCCGGGTTACAGAGGAGTCCGCAGATGCCTGTGCAGGACACCTTATGGGGCCCGAGTTACAGAGGAGTCCGCAGATGCCTGTGCAGGACACCTTCTGGGGCCAGGTAACAGATAAGTCGCAGAAGCCTGTGCAGGACACCTTCTGGGGCCCGGGTTACAGAGGAGTCCGCAGATGCCTGTGCAGGACACCTTCTGGGGCCCGGGTTACAGAGGAGTCCGCAGATGCCTGTGCAGGACACCTTCTGGGCCCGGGTTACAGAGGAGTCCGCAGATGCCTGCGCAGGACACCTTCTGGGGCCCGGGTTACAGAGGAGTCCGCAGATGCCTGTGCAGGACACCTTCTGGGGCCCGGGTTACAGAGGAGTCCGCAGATGCCTGTGAAGGACACCTTCTGGGGCCCGGGTAACTGAGGAGTCCGCAGATGCCTGTGCAGGACACCTTCTGGGGCCCGGGTTACAGAGGAGTCCGCAGATGCCTGTGCAGGACACCTTCTGGGGCCCGGGTTACAGAGGAGTCCGCAGATGCCTGTGCAGGACACCTTCTGGGGCCCGGGTTACAGAGGAGTCCGCAGATGCCTGTGCAGGACACCTTCTAGGGCCCGGGTAACAGAGGAGTCCGCAGATGCCTGTGCAGGACACCTTCTGGGGCCCGGGTTACAGAGGAGTCCGCAGATGCCTGTGCAGGACACCTTCATGGGCCCGGGTTACAGACGAGTCCGCAGATGCCTGTGCAGGACACCTTCATGGGCCCGGGTTACAGAGGAGTCCGCAGATGCCTGTGCAGGACACCTTCATGGGCCCGGGTTACAGAGGAGTCCGCAGATGCCTGTGCAGGACACCTTCTGGGGCCCGGGTTACAGACGAGTCCGCAGATGCCTGTGCAGGACACCTTCATGGGCCCTGGTTACAGAGGAGTCCGCAGATGCCTGTGCAGGACACCTTCATGGGTCCGGGTTACAGACGAGTCCGCAGATGCCTGTGCAGGACACCTTCTGGGGCCCGGGTTACAGACGAGTCCGTAGATGCCTGTGAAGGACACCTTCTGGGGCCCGGGTAACAGAGGAGTCCGCAGATGCCTGTGCAGGACACCTTCATGGGCCCTGGTTACAGAGGAGTCCGCAGATGCCTGTGCAGGACACCTTCTGGGGCCCGGGTAACAGAGGAGTCCGCAGATGCCTGTGCAGGACACCTTCATGGGCCCTGGTTACAGAGGAGTCCGCAGATGCCTGTGCAGGACACCTTCTGGGGCCCGGGTTACAGAGGAGTCCGCAGATGCCTGTGCAGGACACCTTCTGGGGCCCGGGTTACAGAGGAGTCCGCAGATGCCTGTGCAGGACACCTTCTGGGGCCCGGGTTACAGAGGAGTCCGCAGATGCCCGTGCAGGACACCTTCTGGGGCCCGGGTAACAGAGGAGTCCGCAGATGCCTGTGCAGGACACCTTCATGGGCCCTGGTTACAGAGGAGTCCGCAGATGCCTGTGCAGGACACCTTCTGGGGCCCGGGTAACAGAGGAGTCCGCAGATGCCTGTGCAGGACACCTTCATGGGCCCTGGTTACAGAGGAGTCCGCAGATGCCTGTGCAGGACACCTTCATGGGCCCGGGTTACAGAGGAGTCCGCAGATGCCTGTGTAGGACACCTTCTGGGGCCCGGGTTACAGAGGAGTCCGCAGATGCCTGTGCAGGACACCTTCTGGGGCCCGGGTTACAGAGGAGTCCGCAGATGCCTGTGCAGGACACCTTCTGGGGCCCGGGTTACAGAGGAGTCCGCAGATGCCTGTGCAGGACACCTTCTGGGGCCCGGGTTACAGAGGAGTCCGCAGATGCCTGTGCAGGACACCTTCTGGGGCCCGGGTTACAGAGGAGTCCGCAGATGCCCGTGCAGGACACCTTCTGGGGCCCGGGTAACAGAGGAGTCCGCAGATGCCTGTGCAGGACACCTTCTGGGGCCCGGGTTACAGAGGAGTCCGCAGATGCCTGTGCAGGACACCTTCATGGGCCCGGGTTACAGAGGAGTCCGCAGATGCCTGTGCAGGACACCTTCATGGGCCCGGGTTACAGAGGAGTCCGCAGATGCCTGTGCAGGACACCTTCATGGGCCCTGGTTACAGAGGAGTCCGCAGATGCCTGTGCAGGACACCTTCATGGGCCCGGGTAACAGAGGAGTCCGCAGATGCCTGTGCAGGACACCTTCTGGGGCCCGGGTTACAGACGAATCCGCAGATGCCTGTGCAGGACACCTTCTGGGGCCCAGGTTACAGAGGAGTCCGCAGATGCCTGTGCAGGACACCTTCTGGGGCCCGGGTTACAGAGGAGTCCGCAGATGCCTGTGCAGGACACCTTCTGGGGCCCGGGTTACAGAGGAGTCTGCAGATGCCTGTGCAGGACACCTTCTGGGGCCCGGGTTACAGAGGAGTCCGCAGATGCCTGTGCAGAACACCTTCTGGGGCCCGGGTTACAGAGGAGTCCGCAGATGCCTGTGCAGGACACCTTCATGGGCCCGGGTTACAGAGGAGTCCGCAGATGCCTGTGCAGGACACCTTCTGGGGCCCGGGTTACCGAGGAGTCCGCAGATGCCTGTGCAGGACACCTTCTGGGGCCCGGGTTACAGAGGAGTCCGCAGATGCCTGTGCAGGACACCTTCTGGGGCCCGGGTTACAGACGAGTCCGTAGATGCCTGTGCAGGACACCTTCTGGGGCCCGGGTTACAGACGAATCCGCAGATGCCTGTGCAGGACACCTTCTGGGGCCCGGGTTACAGACGAGTCCGCAGATGCCTGTGCAGGACACCTTCTGGGGCCCGGGTTACAGAGGAGTCCACAGATGCCTGTGCAGGACACCTTCTGGGGCCCGGGTTACAGAGGAGTCCGCAGATGCCTGTGCAGGACACCTTCTGGGGCCCGGGTTACAGACGAGTCCGTAGATGCCTGTGCAGGACACCTTCTGGGGCCCGGGTTACAGAGGAGTCCGCAGATGCCTGTGCAGGACACCTTCTGGGGCCCGGGTTACAGAGGAGTCCGCAGATGCCTGTGCAGGACACCTTCTGGGGCCCGGGTTACAGAGGAGTCCGCAGATGCCTGTGCAGGACACCTTCTGGGGCCCTGGTTACAGAGGAGTCCGCAGATGCCTGTGCAGGACACCTTCATGGGCCCGGGTTACAGACGAGTCCGCAGATGCCTGTGCAGGACACCTTCATGGGCCCGGGTTACAGAGGAGTCCGCAGATGCCTGTGCAGGACACCTTCGGGGGCCCGGGTTACAGAGGAGTCCGCAGATGCCTGTGCAGGACACCTTCTGGGGCCCGGGTTACAGAGGAGTCCGCAGATGCCTGTGCAGGACACCTTCATGGGCCCGGGTTACAGAGGAGTCCGTAGATGCCTGTGCAGGACACCTTCATGGGCCCGGGTTACAGAGGAGTCCGTAGATGCCTGTGCAGGACACCTTCTGGGGCCCGGGTTACAGAGGAGTCCGCAGATGCCTGTGCAGGACACCTTCTGGGGCCCGGGTTACAGAGGAGTCTGCAGATGCCTGTGCAGGACACCTTCTGGGGCCCGGGTTACAGAGGAGTCCGCAGATGCCTGTGCAGGACACCTTCATGGGCCCGGGTTACAGAGGAGTCTGCAGATGCCTGTGCAGGACACCTTCTGGGGCCCGGGTTACAGAGGAGTCCGCAGATGCCTGTGCAGGACACCTTCTGGGGCCCGGGTTACAGACGAGTCCGCAGATGCCTGTGCAGGACACCTTCCGGGGCCCGGGTTACAGAGGAGTCCGCAGATGCCTGTGCAGGACACCTTCTGGGGCCCGGGTTACAGAGGAGTCCGCAGATGCCTGTGCAGGACACCTTCTGGGGCCCGGGTTACAGAGGAGTCCGCAGATGCCTGTGCAGGACACCTACTGGGGCCCGGGTTACAGAGTAGTCCGCAGATGCCTGTGCAGGACACCTTTTGGGGCCCGGGTTACAGACGAGTTCGCAGATGCCTGTGCAGGACACCTTCATGGGCCCTGGTTACAGAGGAGTCCGCAGATGCCTGTGCAGGACACCTTCTGGGGCCCGGGTTACAGAGGAGTCCGCAGATGCCTGTGCAGGACACCTTCTGGGGCCCGGGTTACAGAGGAGTCCGCAGATGCCTGTGCAGGACACCTTCTGGGGCCCGGGTTACAGAGGAGTCCGCAGATGCCTGTGCAGGACACCTTCTGGGGCCCGGGTTACAGAGGAGTCCGCAGATGCCTGTGCAGGACACCTTCTGGGGCCCGGGTTACAGAGGAGTCCGCAGATGCCTGTGCAGGACACCTTCATGGGCCCGGGTTACAGAGGAGTCCGCAGATGCCTGTGCAGGACACCTTCTGGGGCCCGGGTTACAGAGGAGTCCGCAGATGCCTGTGCAGGACACCTTCTGGGCCCGGGTTACAGAGGAGTCCGCAGATGCCTGTGCAGGACACCTTCATGGGCCCTGGTTACAGAGGAGTCCGCAGATGCCTGTGCAGGACACCTTCATGGGCCCTGGTTACAGAGGAGTCCGCAGATGCCTGTGCAGGACACCTTCTGGGGCCCGGGTAACAGACGAGTCCGCAGATGCCTGTGCAGGACACCTTCTGGGGCCCGGGTTACAGAGGAGTCTGCAGATGCCTGTGCAGGACACCTTCTGGGGCCCGGGTTACAGAGGAGTCCGCAGATGCCTGTGCAGGACACCTTCTGGGGCCCGGGTTACAGACGAGTCCGCAGATGCCTGTGCAGAACACCTTCTGGGGCCCGGGTTACAGAGGAGTCCAAAGATGCCTGTGCAGGACACCTTCATGGGCCCGGGTTACAGAGGAGTCCGCAGATGCCTGTGCAGGACACCTTCATGGGCCCGGGTAACAGAGGAGTCCGCAGATGCCTGTGCAGGACACCTTCTGGGGCCCGGGTTACAGACGAATCCGCAGATGCCTGTGCAGGACACCTTCTGGGGCCCGGGTTACAGAGGAGTCCGCAGATGCCTGTGCAGGACACCTTCTGGGGCCCGGGTTACAGAGGAGTCCGCAGATGCCTGTGCAGGACACCTTCTGGGGCCCGGGTTACAGAGGAGTCTGCAGATGCCTGTGCAGGACACCTTCTGGGGCCCGGGTTACAGAGGAGTCCACAGATGCCTGTGCAGGACACCTTCTGGGGCCAGGGTTACAGAGGAGTCCGCAGATGCCTGTGCAGGACACCTTCATGGGCCCGGGTTACAGAGGAGTCCGCAGATGCCTGTGCAGGACACCTTCCGGGGCCCGGGTTACAGAGGAGTCCGCAGATGCCTGTGCAGAACACCTTCTGGGGCCCGGGTTACAGAGGAGTCCGCAGATGCCTGTGCAGGACACCTTCTGGGGCCCGGGTTACAGAGGAGTCCGCAGATGCCTGTGCAGGACACCTTCATGGGCCCGGGTTACAGAGGAGTCCGCAGATGCCTGTGCAGGACACCTTCATGGGCCCGGGTAACAGACGAGTCCGCAGATGCCTGTGCAGGACACCTTCATGGGCCCGGGTTACAGAGGAGTCCGCAGATGCCTGTGCAGGACACCTTCTGGGGCCCGGGTTACAGAGGAGTCCGCAGATGCCTGTGCAGGACACCTTCATGGGCCCGGGTTACAGAGGAGTCCGCAGATGCCTGTGCAGGACACCTTCTGGGGCCTGGGTTACAGACGAGTCCGCAGATGCCTGTGCAGGACACCTTCATGGGCCCGGGTTACATAGGAGTCCGTAGATGCCTGTGCAGGACACCTTCTGGGGCCCGGGTTACAGAGGAGTCCGCAGATGCCTGTGCAGGACACCTTCTGGGGCCCGGGTTACAGAGGAGTCCGCAGATGCCTGTGCAGGACACCTTCTAGGGCCCGGGTTACAGACGAGTCCGCAGATGCCTGTGCAGGACACCTTCATGGGCCCGGGTTACAGAGGAGTCTGCAGATGCCTGTGCAGGACACCTTCTGGGGCCCGGGTTACAGAGGAGTCCGCAGATGCCTGTGCAGGACACCTTCTGGGGCCCGGGTTACAGACGAGTTTGCAGATGCCTGTGCAGGACACCTTCCGGGGCCCGGGTTACAGAGGAGTCCGCAGATGCCTGTGCAGGACACCTTCTGGGGCCCGGGTTACAGAGTAGTCCGCAGATGCCTGTGCAGGACACCTTCATGGGCCCGGGTTACAGAGGAGTCCGCAGATGCCTGTGCAGGACACCTTCATGGGCCCGGGTTACAGAGGAGTCCGCAGATGCCTGCGCAGGACACCTTCTGGGGCCCGGGTTACAGAGGAGTCTGCAGATGCCTGTGCAGGACACCTTCATGGGCCCTGGTTACAGAGGAGTCCGCAGATGCCTGTGCAGGACACCTTCTGGGGCCCGGGTTACAGAGGAGTCTGCAGATGCCTGTGCAGGACACCTTCTGGGGCCCGGGTTACAGAGGAGTCCGCAGATGCCTGTGAAGGACACCTTCTGGGGCCCGGGTTACAGAGGAGTCCGCAGATGCCTGTGAAGGACACCTTCTGGGGCCCGGGTTACAGAGGAGTCCGCAGATGCCTGTGCAGGACACCTTCTGGGGCCCGGTTTACAGAGGAGTCCGCAGATGCCTGTGCAGGACACCTTCCAGGGCCCGGGTTACAGACGAGTCCGCAGATGCCTGTGCAGGACACCTTCTGGGGCCCAGGTTACAGAGGAGTCCGCAGATGCCTGTGCAGGACACCTTCTGGGGCCCGAGTTACAGAGGAGTCCGCAGATGCCTGTGCAGGACACCTTCATGGGCCCGGGTTACAGAGGAGTCCGCAGATGCCTGTGCAGGACACCTTCTGGGGCCCGGGTTACAGAGGAGTCCGCAGATGCCTGTGCAGGACACCTTCTGGGGCCCGGGTTACAGAGGAGTCCACAGATGCCTGTGCAGGACACCTTCTTGGGCCCGGGTTACAGACGAGTCCGCAGATGCCTGTGCAGGACACCTTCATGGGCCCGGGAAACAGACGAGTCAACAGAGGCCTGTGAAGGACACCTTCTGGGGCCCTGGTAACAGACAAGCCGCAGATGCCTGTGCAGGACACCTTCTGGGGCCCTTGTAACAGACGAGTCCGCAGATGCCTGTGCAGGACACCTTCTGGGGCCCTGGAAACAGACGAGTCAACAGAGGCCTGTGAAAGACACCTTCTGGGGCCCGGGTAACAGACAAGCCGCAGATGCCTGTGCAGGACACCTTCTGGGGCCCGGGTTACAGAGGAGTCTGCAGATGCCTGTGCAGGACACCTTCTGGGGCCCGGGTTACAGAGGAGTCCGCAGATGCCTGTGCAGGACACCTTCTGGGGCCCGGGTTACAGAGGAGTCCGCAGATGCCTGTGCAGGACACCTTCTGGGGCCCGGGTTACAGAGGAGTCTGCAGATGCCTGTGCAGGACACCTTCTGGGGCCCGGGTTACAGAGGAGTCTGCAGATGCCTGTGCAGGACACCTTCTGGGGCCCGGGTTACAGAGGAGTCTGCAGATGCCTGTGCAGGACACCTTCTGGGGCCCGGGTTACAGAGGAGTCCGCAGATGCCTGTGCAGGACACCTTCTGGGGCCCGGGTTACAGAGGAGTCCGCAGATGCCTGTGCAGGACACCTTCTGGGGCCCGGGTTACAGAGGAGTCCGCAGATGCCTGTGCAGGACACCTTCGGGGGCCCGGGTTACAGACGGGTCTTTAGGTACCTGTGCAGGACACCTTCATGGGCCCGGGTTACAGACGAGTCCGCAGATGCCTGTGCAGGACACCTTCTGGGGCCCGGGTTACAGAGGAGTCCGCAGATGCCTGTGCAGGACACCTTCTGGGGCCCGGGTTACAGAGGAGTCCGCAGATGCCTGTGAAGGACACCTTCTGGGGCCCGGGTTACAGAGGAGTCCGCAGATGCCTCTGAAGGACACCTTCTGGGGCCCGGGTTACAGAGGAGTCCACAGATGCCTGTGCAGGACACCTTCTGGGGCCCGGGTAACAGAGGAGTCCGCAGATGCCTGTGAAGGACACCTTCTGGGGCCCGGGTTACAGAGGAGTCCGCAGATGCCTGTGCAGGACACCTTCTGGGGCCCGGGTTACAGAGGAGTCCGCAGATGCCTGTGCAGGACACCTTCTGGGGCCCTGGTTACAGAGGAGTCCGCAGATGCCTGTGCAGGACACCTTCTGGGGCCCGGGTAACAGAGGAGTCCGCAGATGCCTGTGCAGGACACCTTCTGGGGCCCTGGTTACAGAGGAGTCCGCAGATGCCTGTGCAGGACACCTTCTGGGGCCCGGGTTACAGAGGAGTCTGCAGATGCCTGTGCAGGACACCTTCTGGGGCCCGGGTTACAGAGGAGTCCGCAGATGCCTGTGCAGGACACCTTTCAGGGCCCGGGTTACAGAGGAGTCCGCAGATGCCTGTGCAGGACACCTTCATGGGCCCTGGTTACAGAGGAGTCCGCAGATGCCTGTGCAGGACACCTTCTGGGGCCCGGGTTACAGAGGAGTCCGCAGATGCCTGTGCAGGACACCTTCTGGGGCCCGGGTTACAGAGGAGTCCGCAGATGCCTGTGCAGGACACCTTCTGGGGCCCGGGTTACAGACGAGTCCGCAGATGCCTGTGCAGAACACCTTCCGGGGCCCGGGTTACAGAGGAGTCCGCAGATGCCTGTGCAGGACACCTTCTGGGGCCCGGGTTACAGAGGAGTCCGCAGATGCCTGTGCAGGACACCTTCATGGGCCCTGGTTACAGAGGAGTCCGCAGATGCCTGTGCAGGACACCTTCCGGGGCCCGGGTTACAGAGGAGTCCGCAGATGCCTGTGAAGGACACCTTCTGGGGCCCGGGTTACAGAGGAGTCCGCAGATGCCTGTGCAGGACACCTTCTGGGGCCCGGGTTACAGACGAGTCCGCAGATGCCTGTGCAGGACACCTTCTGGGGCCCAGGTTACAGAGGAGTCCGCAGATGCCTGTGCAGGACACCTTCTGGGGCCCGGGTTACAGAGGAGTCCGCAGATGCCTGTGCAGGACACCTTCTGGGGCCCGGGTTACAGAGGAGTCCGCAGATGCCTGTGCAGGACACCTTCTGGGGCCCGGGTTACAGACGAGTCCGCAGATGCCTGTGCAGAACACCTTCCGGGGCCCGGGTTACAGAGGAGTCCGCAGATGCCTGTGCAGAACACCTTCTGGGGCCCGGGTTACAGAGGAGTCCGCAGATGCCTGTGCAGGACACCTTCCGGGGTCCGGGTTACAGAGGAGTCCGCAGATGCCTGTGCAGGACACCTTCATGGGCCCGGGTTACAGAGGAGTCCGCAGATGCCTGTGCAGGACACCTTCTGGGGCCCGGGTTACAGAGGAGTCCGCAGATGCCTGACAAGGACACCTTCATGGGTCCGGGTTACAGAGGAGTCCGCAGATGCCTGTGCAGGACACCTTCATGGGCCCTGGTTACAGAGGAGTCCGCAGATGCCTGTGCAGGACACCTTCTGGGGCCCAGGTTACAGAGGAGTCCGCAGATGCCTGTGCAGGACACCTTCTGGGGCCCGGGTTACAGACGAGTCCGCAGATGCCTGTGCAGGACACCTTCTGGGGCCCAGGTTACAGAGGAGTCCGCAGATGCCTGTGCAGGACACCTTCTGGGGCCCGGGTTACAGAGGAGTCCGCAGATGCCTGTGCAGGACACCTTCTGGGGCCCGGGTTACAGAGGAGTCCGCAGATGCCTGTGCAGGACACCTTCTGGGGCCCGGGTTACAGACGAGTCCGCAGATGCCTGTGCAGAACACCTTCCGGGGCCCGGGTTACAGAGGAGTCCGCAGATGCCTGTGCAGAACACCTTCTGGGGCCCGGGTTACAGAGGAGTCCGCAGATGCCTGTGCAGGACACCTTCCGGGGTCCGGGTTACAGAGGAGTCCGCAGATGCCTGTGCAGGACACCTTCATGGGTCCGGGTTACAGAGGAGTCCGCAGATGCCTGTGCAGGACACCTTCCGGGGTCCGGGTTACAGAGGAGTCCGCAGATGCCTGTGCAGGACACCTTCTGGGGCCCGGGTTACAGAGGAGTCCGCAGATGCCTGTGCAGGACACCTTCCGGGGTCCGGGTTACAGAGGAGTCCGCAGATGCCTGTGCAGGACACCTTCATGGGTCCGGGTTACAGAGGAGTCCGCAGATGCCTGTGCAGGACACCTTCTGGGGCCCGGGTAACAGAGGAGTCCGCAGATGCCTGTGCAGGACACCTTCTGGGGCCCGGGTTACAGAGGAGTCCGCAGATGCCTGTGCAGGACACCTTCTGGGGCCCGGGTTACAGAGGAGTCCGCAGATGCCTGTGCAGGACACCTTCTGGGGCCCGGGTAACAGAGGAGTCCGCAGATGCATGTGCAGGACACCTTCATGGGCCCTGGTTACAGAGGAGTCCGCAGATGCCTGTGCAGGACACCTTCTGGGGCCCGGGTTACAGAGGAGTCCGCAGATGCCTGTGCAGGACACCTTCTGGGGCCCGGGTTACAGAGGAGTCCGCAGATGCCTGTGCAGGACACCTTCATGGGCCCGGGTTACAGAGGAGTCCGCAGATGCCTGTGCAGGACACCTTCATGGGCCCGGGTTACAGAGGAGTCCGCAGATGCCTGTGCAGGACACCTTCTGGGGCCCGGGTTACAGAGGAGTCCGCAGATGCCTGTGCAGGACACCTTCTGGGGCCCGGGTTACAGACGAGTCCGCAGATGCCTGTGCAGGACACCTTCATGGGCCCTGGTTACAGAGGTGTCCGCAGATGCCCGTGCAGGACACCTTCTGGGGCCCTGGTTACAGAGGAGTCCGCAGATGCCTGCGCAGGACACCTTCTGGGGCCCGGGTTACAGAGGAGTCCGCAGATGCCTGTGCAGGACACCTTCTGGGGCCCGGGTTACAGAGGAGTCCGCAGATGCCTGTGCAGGACACCTTCTGGGGCCCGGGTTACAGAGGAGTCCGCAGATGCCTGTGCAGAACACCTTCTGGGGCCCGGGTTACAGAGGAGTCCGCAGATGCCTGTGCAGGACACCTTCTGGGAGCCTAGTTACAGACGAGTCCGCAGATGCCTGTGCAGGACACCTTCTGGGGCCCTGGTTACAGAGGAGTCCTCAGATGCCTGTGCAGGACACCTTCTGGGGCCCGGGTTACAGACGAGTCCGCAGATGCCTGTGCAGGACACCTTCTGGGGCCCGGGTTACAGAGAAGTCCGCAGATGCCTGTGCAGGACACCTTCTGGGACCCGGGTTACAGAGGAGTCCGCAGATGCCTGTGCAGGACACCTTCTGGGGCCCGGGTTACAGAGGAGTCCGCAGATGCCTGTGCAGGACACCTTCTGGGGCCCTGGTTACAGAGGAGTCCGCAGATGCCTGTGCAGGACACCTTCTGGGGCCCGGGTTACAGACGAGTCCGCAGATGCCTGTGAAGGACACCTTCATGGGCCCTGGTTACAGAGGAGTCCGCAGATGCCCGTGCAGGACACCTTCTGGGGCCCGGGTTACAGAGGAGTCCGCAGATGCCTGCGCAGGACACCTTCTGGGGCCCGGGTTACAGAGGAGTCCGCAGATGCCTGTGCAGGACACCTTCTGGGGCCCGGGTTACAGAGGAGTCCGCAGATGCCTGTGCAGGACACCTTCTGGGGCCCGGGTTACAGAGGAGTCCGCAGATGCCTGTGCAGGACACCTTCATGGGCCCGGGTTACAGAGGAGTCCGCAGATGCCTGTGCAGGACACCTTCTGGGGCCCGGGTTACAGACGAATCCCCAGATGCCTGTACAGGACACCTTCATGGGCCCTGGTAACAGACGAGTCCGCAGATGCCTGCGCAGGACACCTTCTGGGGCCCGGGTTACAGAGGAGTCCGCAGATGCCTGCGCAGGACACCTTCTGGGGCCCGGGTTACAGAGGAGTCCGCAGATGCCTGTGCAGGACACCTTCTGGGGCCCGGGTTACAGAGGAGTCCGCAGATGCCTGTGCAGGACACCTTCTGGGGCCCGGGTTACAGAGGAGTCCGCAGATGCCTGTGCAGGACACCTTCATGGGCCCGGGTTACAGAGGAGTCCACAGATGCCTGTGCAGGACATCTTCTGGGGCCCGGGTTACAGAGGAGTCCGCAGATGCCTGTGCAGGACACCTTCATGGGCCCTGGTAACAGACGAGTCCGCAGATGCCTGTGCAGGACACCTTCTGGGGCCCGGGTTACAGAGGAGTCCGCAGATGCCTGTGTAGGACACCTTCATGGGCCCGGGTTACAGAGGAGTCCGCAGATGCCTGTGCAGGACAACTTCTGGGGCCCGGGTTACAGAGGAGTCCGCAGATGCCTGTGCAGGACACCTTCCGGGGCCCGGGTTACAGAGGAGTCCGCAGATGCCTGTGCAGGACACCTTCTGGGGCCCGGGTTACAGAGGAGTCCGCAGATGCCTGTGCAGGACACCTTCTGGGGCCCGGGTAACAGAGGAGTCCGCAGATGCCTGTGCAGGACACCTTCTGGGGCCCGGGTTACAGAGGAGTCCGCAGATGCCTGTGCAGGACACCTTCCGGGGCCCGGGTTACAGAGGAGTCCGCAGATGCCTGTGCAGGACACCTTCATGGGCCCGGGTTACAGACGAGTCCGCAGATGCCTGTGCAGGACACCTTCTGGGGCCCGGGTTACAGACGAGTCCGCAGATGCCTGTGCAGGACACCTTCATGGGCCCGGGTTACAGAGGAGTCCGTAGATGCCTGTGCAGGACACCTTCATGGGCCCGGGTTACAGAGGAGTCCGTAGATGCCTGTGCAGGACACCTTCATGGGCCCGGGTTACAGAGGAGTCCGTAGATGCCTGTGCAGGACACCTTCATGGGCCCGGGTTACAGAGGAGTCCGCAGATGCCTGTGCAGGACACCTTCATGGGCCCGGGTTACAGAGGAGTCCGCAGATGCCTGTGCAGGACACCTTCTGGGGCCCGGTTTACAGAGGAGTCCGCAGATGCCTGTGCAGGACACCTTCTGGGGCCCGGGTTACAGAGGAGTCCGCAGATGCCTGTGCAGGACACCTTCTGGGGCCCGGGTTACAGACGAGTCCGCAGATGCCTGTGCGGGACACCTTCATGGGCCCGGGTTACAGACGAATCAGCAGATGCCTGTGCAGGACACCTTCTGGGGCCCGGGTTACAGAGGAGTCCGCAGATGCCTGTGCAGGACACCTTCTGGGGCCGGGGTTACAGAGGAGTCCGCAGATGCCTGTGCAGGACACCTTCATGGGCCCGGGTTACAGAGGAGTCCGCAGATGCCTGTGCAGGACACCTTCATGGGCCCGGGTTACAGAGGCGTCCGCAGATGCCTGTGCAGGACACCTTCTGGGGCCCGGTTTACAGAGGAGTCCGCAGATGCCTGTGCAGGACACCTTCTGGGGCCCGGGTTACAGACGAGTCCGCAGATGCCTGTGCGGGACACCTTCATGGGCCCGGGTTACAGACGAGTCCGCAGATGCCTGTGCAGGACACCTTCTGGGGCCCTGGTTACAGAGGAGTCCGCAGATGCCTGTGCAGGACACCTTCATGGGCCCTGGTTACAGAGGAGTCTGCAGATGCCTGTGCAGGACACCTTCATGGGCCCGGGTTACAGAGGAGTCCGTAGATGCCTGTGCAGGACACCTTCTGGGGCCCGGGTTACAGAGGAGTCCGCAGATGCCTGTGCAGGACACCTTCTGGGGCCCGGGTTACAGAGGAGTCCGCAGATGCCTGTGCAGGACACCTTCTGGGGCCCGGGTTACAGAGGAGTCCGCAGATGCCTGTGCAGGACACCTTCATGGGCCCTGGTTACAGAGGAGTCCGCAGATGCCTGTGCAGGACACCTTCTGGGGCCCGGGTTACAGAGGAGTCCGCAGATGCCTGTGCAGGACACCTTCTGGGGCCCGGGTTACAGAGGAGTCCGCAGATGCCTGTGCAGGACACCTTCATGGGCCCGGGTTACAGAGGAGTCCGCAGATGCCTGTGCAGGACACCTTCTGGGGCCCGGGTTACAGACGAGTCCGCAGATGCCTGTGCAGGACACCTTCATGGGCCCGGGTTACAGACGAGTCCGCAGATGCCTGTGCAGGACACCTTCTGGGGCCCGGGTTACAGAGGAGTCCGCAGATGCCTGTGCAGGACACCTTCTGGGGCCCGGGTTACAGAGGAGTCTGCAGATGCCTGTGCGGGACACCTTCTGGGGCCCGGGTTACAGACGAGTCCGCAGATGCCTGTGCAGGACACCTTCTGGGGCCCTGGTTACAGAGGAGTCCGCAGATGCCTGTGCAGGACACCTTCTGGGGCCCTGGTTACAGAGGAGTCCGCAGATGCCTGTGCAGGACACCTTCATGGGCCCGGGTTACAGAGGAGTCCGCAGATGCCTGTGCAGGACACCTTCTGGGGCCCGGGTTACAGAGGAGTCTGCAGATGCCTGTGCAGGACAACTTCTGGGGCCCGGGTTACAGAGGAGTCCGCAGATGCCTGTGCAGGACACCTTCCGGGGCCCGGGTTACAGAGGAGTCCGCAGATGCCTGTGCAGGACACCTTCTGGGGCCCGGGTTACAGAGGAGTCCGCAGATGCCTGTGCAGGACACCTTCTGGGGCCCGGGTAACAGAGGAGTCCGCAGATGCCTGTGCAGGACACCTTCTGGGGCCCGGGTTACAGAGGAGTCCGCAGATGCCTGTGCAGGACACCTTCCGGGGCCCGGGTTACAGAGGAGTCCGCAGATGCCTGTGCAGGACACCTTCATGGGCCCGGGTTACAGACGAGTCCGCAGATGCCTGTGCAGGACACCTTCTGGGGCCCGGGTTACAGACGAGTCCGCAGATGCCTGTGCAGGACACCTTCATGGGCCCGGGTTACAGAGGAGTCCGTAGATGCCTGTGCAGGACACCTTCATGGGCCCGGGTTACAGAGGAGTCCGTAGATGCCTGTGCAGGACACCTTCATGGGCCCGGGTTACAGAGGAGTCCGTAGATGCCTGTGCAGGACACCTTCATGGGCCCGGGTTACAGAGGAGTCCGCAGATGCCTGTGCAGGACACCTTCATGGGCCCGGGTTACAGAGGAGTCCGCAGATGCCTGTGCAGGACACCTTCTGGGGCCCGGTTTACAGAGGAGTCCGCAGATGCCTGTGCAGGACACCTTCTGGGGCCCGGGTTACAGAGGAGTCCGCAGATGCCTGTGCAGGACACCTTCTGGGGCCCGGGTTACAGACGAGTCCGCAGATGCCTGTGCGGGACACCTTCATGGGCCCGGGTTACAGACGAATCAGCAGATGCCTGTGCAGGACACCTTCTGGGGCCCGGGTTACAGAGGAGTCCGCAGATGCCTGTGCAGGACACCTTCTGGGGCCGGGGTTACAGAGGAGTCCGCAGATGCCTGTGCAGGACACCTTCATGGGCCCGGGTTACAGAGGAGTCCGCAGATGCCTGTGCAGGACACCTTCATGGGCCCGGGTTACAGAGGCGTCCGCAGATGCCTGTGCAGGACACCTTCTGGGGCCCGGTTTACAGAGGAGTCCGCAGATGCCTGTGCAGGACACCTTCTGGGGCCCGGGTTACAGACGAGTCCGCAGATGCCTGTGCGGGACACCTTCATGGGCCCGGGTTACAGACGAGTCCGCAGATGCCTGTGCAGGACACCTTCTGGGGCCCTGGTTACAGAGGAGTCCGCAGATGCCTGTGCAGGACACCTTCATGGGCCCTGGTTACAGAGGAGTCTGCAGATGCCTGTGCAGGACACCTTCATGGGCCCGGGTTACAGAGGAGTCCGTAGATGCCTGTGCAGGACACCTTCTGGGGCCCGGGTTACAGAGGAGTCCGCAGATGCCTGTGCAGGACACCTTCTGGGGCCCGGGTTACAGAGGAGTCCGCAGATGCCTGTGCAGGACACCTTCTGGGGCCCGGGTTACAGAGGAGTCCGCAGATGCCTGTGCAGGACACCTTCATGGGCCCTGGTTACAGAGGAGTCCGCAGATGCCTGTGCAGGACACCTTCTGGGGCCCGGGTTACAGAGGAGTCCGCAGATGCCTGTGCAGGACACCTTCTGGGGCCCGGGTTACAGAGGAGTCCGCAGATGCCTGTGCAGGACACCTTCATGGGCCCGGGTTACAGAGGAGTCCGCAGATGCCTGTGCAGGACACCTTCTGGGGCCCGGGTTACAGACGAGTCCGCAGATGCCTGTGCAGGACACCTTCATGGGCCCGGGTTACAGACGAGTCCGCAGATGCCTGTGCAGGACACCTTCTGGGGCCCGGGTTACAGAGGAGTCCGCAGATGCCTGTGCAGGACACCTTCTGGGGCCCGGGTTACAGAGGAGTCTGCAGATGCCTGTGCGGGACACCTTCTGGGGCCCGGGTTACAGACGAGTCCGCAGATGCCTGTGCAGGACACCTTCTGGGGCCCTGGTTACAGAGGAGTCCGCAGATGCCTGTGCAGGACACCTTCTGGGGCCCTGGTTACAGAGGAGTCCGCAGATGCCTGTGCAGGACACCTTCATGGGCCCGGGTTACAGAGGAGTCCGCAGATGCCTGTGCAGGACACCTTCTGGGGCCCGGGTTACAGAGGAGTCTGCAGATGCCTGTGCAGGACACCTTCTGGGGCCTGGGTTACAGAGGAGTCCGCAGATGCCTGTGCAGGACACCTTCTGGGGCCCGGGTTACAGAGGAGTCCGCAGATGCCTGTGCAGGACACCTTCTGGGGCCCGGGTTACAGAGGAGTCCGCAGATGCCTGTGCAGGACACCTTCTGGGGCCCGGGTTACAGAGGAGTCCGCAGAGGCCTGTGCAGGACACCTTCTGGGGCCCGGGTTACAGAGGAGTCCTGTTAGACGGACCGGGAGGGTCGGCCGAGGTTACGGGGAGAGGTCTCCAGGGAGAGCCGTCTCCAACGACTGTACAGATGAATAACTTCCCCCCCACAGACGGACACCACACAAGACTGAAGGTTAACGAGACTTTATATGCAATTCTTAGGTTACGATGATATGGTACAAGGAGGTCTGGACTCAGGGGTCCCCTCTAGCTTAGTCTTTGGTTGAGGAAAAGGGTAGCGGGACAGTCTTTAGTTACCGGTGAGTCCAAAAATAGCTCTCAATCCTTGAGCTCGGCTTTCTTGATGATCGGGCCGTGGAGGAGCCAAGCAGGTCCCGAGATGGTCGGATGAAAGATGACGGTCCGCGGCGGAGCCTGCAGGTCCCGATGAAGATGACGGTTACAACGGTCCGCGGCCACGCCAGCAGATCCGGACGACGATGAAGGATGAAGGTTACGACGGCTGTGGCAGCGCCACCAGGCAGGATGATGGTGCACAGGACAGAGCTACGGCAGCGCCAGTAGTCCGTTCAGGATGAGTTCCTCTTTACGTCTCTCGACTCCAAGATACAACTGCCTTCCTGCTCTGGAGCTGCCCCAGTTATAGGGCTGGCGTGCTTTGATGTCCGGACCCTCGCACTTGGAGGTCGGGGGGTCCGGGATGCGGGATTCCAGACACCCAGCAGGGGGGTGGGGCCAGCGCCCGGGGAGGCGATGGGCGAGCGGCACTTGGCGGGGGGAGCCATCGACACCTCTTTCTCCCATTGACTTGCCAAGTAGCCCGCTCACCTCCTGGGTGGATGGTGGTGCCGAGATGTCTGAGGCCGGGCCAGGCCCAGGGTCGGGGTCGATCGGGGGCCAGGCGACCTCGTGGTGAAGTGTCCAAGATGGCGGTTCAGGTTGGCCGCGTGGGCCGGCAGTGGACCGGGCCCACGAGGTTAGCTTGCTTCGCAGGCAGGGGCCCTGAGAGGGCAGCAGATGTACAATGATGATGCGTGGTACTGTCGTGGCGGCTCTCGGGCCTGGTTGGGCTGGGGGAGAGCGGCCCTTCATGTGGCCTGTCCAACATGCGTCCCCCCCAGCTGAAGGCGGGGAGAGTTACCCATCTTCTTGGGGACTCTCGTCGTCGAGGCGGAAAAACCGGGACAGGCCGTCTGCGTTGGCGTGGTCTGGTCCTGGCCGGTGTTCGACTGTGAAGTCCATACCTTGCAAGGAGATGGACCAGCGCAGCAACTTTGGGTTTTCCCCCCGCATATGCATCAGCCACTGCAGGGGTCGGTGGTCGGTCTGCACCCGGAAGTGGGTGCCAAAAAGGTAGGGCCGGAGCTTTTTGAGGGCCCATACCACTGCGAAGGCTTCTCTCTCTATGGTGCTCCAGCGTTGCTCCCGGGGTAGGAGCCTCCGGCTGATGAAGGCCACGGGTTGATCAAGGCCTTCGGTGTTCACTTGGGACAGGACCGCCCCAATGCCCTGGTCGGAGGCGTCCGTCTGGACGAGGAACTCCCGGCTGTAGTCGGGGGCCTGGAGCACAGGAGCGGAACACATGGCGGCCTTCAATTGTTCGAATGCCGTTTGACACTCTGGGGTCCAGTTCACTTTCTTTGGTTGATTCTTTGACGTGAGTTCCGTGAGAGGCCCCACTATGGTTCCATAGTCTTTTACAAACCTTCGGTAATAGCCTGTGAGGCCCAGGAATGCTCGTACCTCGGTTTGGGTGATAGGGGGCTGCCAGTCCTGGATGGCAGCAATTTTTAGCTGTAGAGGGGCCACTAGGCCGCTTCCCACCTGGTGCCCGAGGTAGGTCACAGACCCTTGTCCAATTTGACATTTGCTGGCCTTGATCGTGAGGCCAGCTCGTTGAAGGGCTTGCAGCACTGCTCGGAGGTGGTGGAGGTGTTCGGTCCAGTGGTGGCTGTACACAGCGATGTCGTCTAGGTAGGCGGCGCTGAACCCTTCGAGCCCCGCCAGGACCTTATTGACGAGCCGTTGGAAAGTCGCTGGTGCATTTTTCATGCCGAAAGGCATGACCGTAAAATGATAGTGGCCATCGGGGGTGGAGAAGGCAGAACGTTCCTGTGCTCGGGGTGTGAGGCCGATCTGCCAATACCCTGCTGTCAGGTCGAAGATGCTGAGGTAGCGGGCAGCTCCCATTCGGTCGACCAGTTCATCTGCCCGGGGGATGGGATGTGCGTCCGTCCGGGTGACCTCATTCAGGCCCCGGTAGTCGACACAGAACCGGAGTTCTGGGGTGGTTCCGGGGGCGGCTGCTTTGGGGACCAGCACGACCGGGCTGGCCCATGGACTGTCTGAGGGCTCGATGACCCCGAGCGTGAGCATCTTGGCCACTTCCGCCTGGATGCAGGCCCGTACCCGATCAGGTACGCGGTAGGCCCGGTGGCGGATAGGAGGGCTATCTCCGGTGTCCACATCGTGCACACACCAGGACGTGACACCTGGGGTGAGGGAGAACAGGCTGGCGAACTGTGACAGGAGGGCTTGGCACTCTTGGCGTTGTTCTCTGGTGAGGGTCTCCGAGAGGCGGACCCCATCTACGGAGCCGTCTTGCTCCTGGGTCCGCAGGAGGTCAGGGAGAGGCTCGGAGTCATCTTCAGCCCCGTTGTCTGTGGCCATCAGTAGGCTGAGTTCGGTTCGTGCAAAGTGAGGTTTCAGCCTGTTGGTGTGGAGGACCCGGAGTGGGTTCCGGGAGGACTCCATATCGACCAGATAGGTGGCAGGACCCTTGCGCTCGATCACCTTGAAGGGCCCCGTCCATTTGTCTTGGAGAGCGCATGGTTCTGTGGGGGACATTACCCATACTTGTTGCCCCGGCTCGAATTCAATGGATGAGGCGTTCTGGTCATACCATTTTTTCATATCCTCTTGACTGGCCTCTAGGTTGGTTTTTGCTAGGTCTCTGAACCGCTGGGACTGGTTGCGGAGGGTGAGGAGGTACCGGAAGACGTCTGGAGGGTTCTTGGCCGGAGGCATCTCCCAGCCTTCTTTGATCAGGCTGAGCGGCCCCCGCACTGGGTGCCCGTATAGCAGTTCAAATGGGCTGAAGCCTAGTGATTTTTGTGGGACCTCCCGGTAGGCGAAGAGGAGGCACGGCAGCAGTACATCCCACTGGCGACGGAGGGGCTCTTCCAATCCCCCGATCATCCCTTTTAGTGTGCGGTTGAACCGCTCAACCAGTCCGTTCCCTTGGGGGTGATAGGGGGTCGTGAATCGGTAGGTGACCCCACACTGTTGCCAGAGTGATTTCATGTATTTAGAAATAAAGTTCGTGCCTCTGTCGCTGACGACTTCTCGGGGGAACCCCACACGGGAGAAGATCCCCATCAGGGCCCGGCCGACCACTGGGGCTGTCACGGTCCGGAGAGGTATAGCCTCAGGGTAGCGGGTGGCGTGGTCCACCAGCACCAGAATAAAGCGATGGCCTTGTTTTGTACGCGGGTCTAGGGGTCCCACAATGTCTATTCCGACCCTCTCAAATGGGGTCGTGACTACTGGAAAGGGTTGCAAGGGGGCCTTTAGTTTGCGGCCGCTCTTCCCACTGGCTTGGCACGTGGGGCAAGATCGGCAATGCTGGTGCACATCGTTTCTCATTTTGGGCCAGAAGAAGTGGGTCACTAGGCGGCTGTAAGTTTTATCTTGTCCGAGGTGCCCTGCCAGGGGGACATCGTGGGCCAAGTTTAACAGGAAGTCTCTGAAACGGAGGGGTACCGCTAGTACTCTGTTGGCCCCCAGCTCGGCGATTCTTTGCTCGCTGTACAGCAGATCATTGTCCCAGTAGACCCAATGAGTTCCGGAAGTATCCCCTGCGCTTTGGGCGAGCGCTTGTTGGCGGAGTCCCTCTAGGGAGGGACAGGCCTTCTGCTCCCGGCGAAATTGTTCTTGCGTGGGTCCCCCCTCTTGGGCCCACTGGTCAAGGTTAGCGATGTCGGAAGGTTGAGCAGGTTCGAGGGGGGTGTCATGGTCGGTGGTCTCGGCTGGGGCGACCGGAGGCGGCGGCGCCGGCCATTCTGGTTCTTCTGGGTGAGGGTTGGCCCGGGCGGCCATGGACCGGGTGGTGACGCACGCCCAGTCCGGGACGCCTAACATCCCCAAGTGTTCTTTTCGCTCCACGGCTGCCCACGGGGAGCTCTCCAGGTCATTTCCGAGTAGGCAGTCCACGGGGGAGTCGTCTCGGACCGTCACCTTCAGCATGCCGGAGACCCCTCCCCACTCAAAGGGGACGCAGGCCATCCGACACAGACTTTCCGAGTTGTCGGCTGATCGCACAGGGCAGAGGATGTTCGGTAGATATTGTTCGGGGGTCACCAGGTGACAGCGGACGGCTGTCACACTGGCCCCGGTGTCCCGAAGGGCTTCGGCCCGTCGTCCATTGATGCTTACCCATTGGCTGTACTTCTGGGTGTTAGCGGGTAGGGGGACCCGCGGGACCATGTCTCTTCCCCCTAAGCACGCGAGAGTCATGGCGGCTGGCTCCCACTCTTGATACTCTTGCTGGTCTGTTTCTTGTTCCTCGGGGATCTGTTCTTCCCCTAGTGCCGCGGCGGCCACTTGGCGGGGTTTTGGACTCTGATACTGCGGGCAGCTTGGGTCATTTGCATAGTGGCCGACTCGCTGGCATCGGTGACATGTGACATTGGCTCTGTACCCCGGTCGCGCCGGGGTGCTGCCCCGGTTGGCCGGGGGGGTGGTGCTGGCAGCGGGGGCGGCCGGAGTGTGGTCTCTTCCTCGTCCTTGGCCCCCTCCTCCTCCTCTCGGTCGGTGGTGTCCATTGTTGTTCCTGTTTTGCTCGTAGGACCCATTCCGGCCCACTCTGGTTATCTCCCACCGGTCAGCTTCGGCTGCGAGCTGCCGGGGATCGGTCAACTTGCTGTCGAGGAGGTGTTGGCGTAGTTCGATGAAGCAATTGTTGGACAGATGCTCCCATACCATCAGATTGAACAGCTGCTCGTATGTCGTGACGTTGTTTCCTTTGATCCAGCCTTCGAAAGCTCTGCTAAAGTACGTTACATAGTCCACCCAAGTTGTACCCGGGATGCGTGTGCAGTCTCGGAACCTCTGGCGGTACATCTCGGGCGTGAGACCATAGCGGGTGAGGAGGGCCGCTTTCATATGGTCGTAGGAGGTCATCTGGTGGTCTGGGAGCTGTAACAGGGTATCGCGGCCTTCATTGAGGAATCTGCCCCATAGGCCGGCACCCCAGTCGTTTCTATCGATCCGGTGCGCAGTCATAGCGATTTCATAGGCCTTAAACCATTGTTGGATGTCGTCCTCTCGGAAATATTCTCGGACCACATCCTTGGGGATGTGTACTTTTTTCTCCGCGGTCCCCGGGGTGTGTGGTCTCTCGGGCACCCCTAACTCTTTATTCTGTTTGCGCAGGTTGATCTCGGCTATGTTCCGTTCGTGCTCGTACGCCAGTTTCTTTTCCTCGAGCTCCCTTTGTCTCTGTTTCTCTTCTCTTTCTTCTCGGAGACGTAGGTGCTCTAAGTTGATTTTTTGTTCGGCCAACTTGAGTTCTATTTCCATCTTGAGTCGGGCCATTTCTAGCTCGTGTAGTCGGATTTTTTCTCTTTCTTGGATCTCGTCTTGCGGGAGACCGGTTCTTTGCCCTTCAGGGGCTGTGGTGGTTTTTTCTGCGGTGCTTTGCTCAGGGGCTTCGGTATCCCCGGTCTCTGCCCAAGATTCTAGGGCATGTTTAAAATCGTCCTTGGTGCTTAGTCCGGTGGTAGCGATACCTAGTTCGATGCAGAACTGCTTTAGTTCACGGTGGCTGTACTCCTCTAGTTTTTCCATTTGGAACTTCTCGGTTGATCCGCTTTCTTTAGTTGTCATTATGGTTCGTTGTGGGGTGAGCTATTTTCTGTACGTTATGCGGTGATTCGAATCCCACCGCTGCCACCAATGTTAGACGGACCGGGAGGGTCGGCCGAGGTTACGGGGAGAGGTCTCCAGGGAGAGCCGTCTCCAACGACTGTACAGATGAATAACTTCCCCCCCACAGACGGACACCACACAAGACTGAAGGTTAACGAGACTTTATATGCAATTCTTAGGTTACGATGATATGGTACAAGGAGGTCTGGACTCAGGGGTCCCCTCTAGCTTAGTCTTTGGTTGAGGAAAAGGGTAGCGGGACAGTCTTTAGTTACCGGTGAGTCCAAAAATAGCTCTCAATCCTTGAGCTCGGCTTTCTTGATGATCGGGCCGTGGAGGAGCCAAGCAGGTCCCGAGATGGTCGGATGAAAGATGACGGTCCGCGGCGGAGCCTGCAGGTCCCGATGAAGATGACGGTTACAACGGTCCGCGGCCACGCCAGCAGATCCGGACGACGATGAAGGATGAAGGTTACGACGGCTGTGGCAGCGCCACCAGGCAGGATGATGGTGCACAGGACAGAGCTACGGCAGCGCCAGTAGTCCGTTCAGGATGAGTTCCTCTTTACGTCTCTCGACTCCAAGATACAACTGCCTTCCTGCTCTGGAGCTGCCCCAGTTATAGGGCTGGCGTGCTTTGATGTCCGGACCCTCGCACTTGGAGGTCGGGGGGTCCGGGATGCGGGATTCCAGACACCCAGCAGGGGGGTGGGGCCAGCGCCCGGGGAGGCGATGGGCGAGCGGCACTTGGCGGGGGGAGCCATCGACACCTCTTTCTCCCATTGACTTGCCAAGTAGCCCGCTCACCTCCTGGGTGGATGGTGGTGCCGAGATGTCTGAGGCCGGGCCAGGCCCAGGGTCGGGGTCGATCGGGGGCCAGGCGACCTCGTGGTGAAGTGTCCAAGATGGCGGTTCAGGTTGGCCGCGTGGGCCGGCAGTGGACCGGGCCCACGAGGTTAGCTTGCTTCGCAGGCAGGGGCCCTGAGAGGGCAGCAGATGTACAATGATGATGCGTGGTACTGTTGTGGCGGCTCTCGGGCCTGGTTGGGCTGGGGGAGAGCGGCCCTTCATGTGGCCTGTCCAACATGTCCGCAGATGCCTGCGCAGGACACCTTCATGGGCCCTGGTTACAGAGGAGTCCGCAGATGCCTGTGCAGGACACCTTCTGGGGCCCGGGTTACAGACGAGTCCGCAGATGCCTGTGCAGGACACCTTCTGGGGCCCGGGTTACAGAGGAGTCCGCAGATGCCTGTGCAGGACACCTTCATGGGCCCTGGTTACAGAGGAGTCCGCAGATGCCTGTGCAGGACACCTTCTGGGGCCCGGGTTACAGACGAGTCCGCAGATGCCTGTGCAGGACACCTTCTGGGGCCCGGGTTACAGACGAGTCCGCAGATGCCTGTGCAGGACACCTTCATGGGCCCTGGTTACAGAGGAGTCCGCAGATGCCTGTGCAGGACACCTTCTGGGGCCCGGGTTACAGAGGAGTCCGCAGATGCCTGTGCAGGACACCTTCTGGGGCCCGGGTTACAGAGGAGTCCGCAGATGCCTGTGCAGGACACCTTCTGGGGCCCGGGTTACAGAGGAGTCCGCAGATGCCTGTGCAGGACACCTTCATGGACCCGGGTTACAGAGGAGTCTGCAGATGCCTGTGCAGGACACCTTCATGGACCCGGGTTACAGAGGAGTCTGCAGATGCCTGTGCAGGACACCTTCTGGGGCCCGGGTTACAGAGGAGTCCGCAGTTGCCTGTGCAGGACACCTTCTGGGGCCCGGGTTACAGAGGAGTCTGCAGATGCCTGTGCAGGACACATTCCGGGGCCCGGATTATAGAGGAGTCCGCAGATGCCTGTGCAGGACACCTTCCGGGGCCCGGGTTACAGAGAAGTCCGCAGATGCCTGTGCAGGACACCTTCTGGGGCCCGGGTTACAGACGAGTCCGCAGATGCCTGTGCAGGACACCTTCTGGGGCCCGGGTTACAGAGGAGTCCGTAGATGCCTGTGCAGGACACCTTCATGGGCCCGGGTTACAGAGGAGTCCGCAGATGCCTGTGCAGGACACCTTCTGGGGCCCGGGTTACAGAGGAGTCCGCAGATGCCTGTGCAGGACACCTTCTGGGGCCCGGGTTACAGAGGAGTCCGCAGATGCCTGTGCAGGACACCTTCTGGGGCCCGGGTTACAGAGGAGTCCGCAGATGCCTGTGCAGGAAACCTTCTGGGGCCCGGGTTACAGAGGAGTCCTCAGATGCCTGCGCAGGACACCTTCCGGGGCCCGGGTTACAGAGGAGTCCGCAGATGCCTGTGCAGGACACCTTCTGGGGCCCTGGTAACAGACGAGTCCGCAGATGCCTGTGCAGGACACCTTCTGGGGCCCGGGTTACAGAGGAGTCCTCAGATGCCTGCGCAGGACACCTTCCGGGGCCCGGGTTACAGAGGAGTCCGCAGATGCCTGTGCAGGACACCTTCTGGGGCCCTGGTAACAGACGAGTCCGCAGATGCCTGTGCAGGACACCTTCTGGGGCCCGGGTTACAGAGGAGTCCGCAGATGCCTGTGCAGGACACCTTCTGGGGCCCGGGTTACAGAGGAGTCCGCAGATGCCTGTACAGGACACCTTCTGGGGCCCGGGTTACAGAGGAGTCCGCAGATGCCTGTGCAGGACACCTTCTGGGGCCCGGGTTACAGAGGAGTCTGCAGATGCCTGTGCAGGACACATTCCGGGGCCCGGATTATAGAGGAGTCCGCAGATGCCTGTGCAGGACACCTTCCGGGGCCCGGGTTACAGAGAAGTCCGCAGATGCCTGTGCAGGACACCTTCTGGGGCCCGGGTTACAGACGAGTCCGCAGATGCCTGTGCAGGACACCTTCTGGGGCCCGGGTTACAGAGGAGTCCGTAGATGCCTGTGCAGGACACCTTCATGGGCCCGGGTTACAGAGGAGTCCGCAGATGCCTGTGCAGGACACCTTCTGGGGCCCGGGTTACAGACGAGTCCGCAGATGCCTGTGCAGGACACCTTCTGGGGCCCCGGGTTACAGAGGAGTCCGCAGATGCCTGTGCAGGACACCTTCTGGGGCCCGGGTTACAGACGAGTCCGCAGATGCCTGTGCAGGACACCTTCTGGGGCCCTGGTTACATAGGAGTCCGCAGATGCCTGTGCAGGACACCTTCTGGGGCCGGGGTTACAGAGGAGTCCGCAGATGCCTGTGCAGGACACCTTCTGGGGCCCGGGTTACAGAGGAGTCCGCAGATGCCTGTGCGGGACACCTTCATGGGCCCGGGTTACAGAGGAGTCTGCAGATGCCTGTGCAGGACACCTTCTGGGGCCCGGGTTACAGAGGAGTCCGCAGATGCCTGTGCAGGACACCTTCTGGGGCCCGGGTTACAGAGGAGTCCGCAGATGCCTGTGCGGGACACCTTCATGGGCCCGGGTTACAGAGGAGTCCGCAGATGCCTGTGCAGGACACCTTCTGGGGCCCGGGTTACAGAGGAGTCCTCAGATGCCTGTGCAGGACACCTTCTGGGGCCCGGGTTACATAGGAGTCCGCAGATGCCTGTGCAGGACACCTTCTGGGGCCCGGGTTACAGAGGAGTCCGCAGATGCCTGTGCAGAACACCTTCTGGGGCCCGGGTTACAGAGGAGTCCTCAGATGCCTGCGCAGGACACCTTCTGGGGCCCGGGTTACAGAGGAGTCCGCAGATGCCTGTGCAGGACACCTTCTGGGGCCCTGGTAACAGACGAGTCCGCAGATGCCTGTGCAGGACACCTTCTGGGGCCCGGGTTACAGAGGAGTCCGCAGATGCCTGTGCAGGACACCTTCTGGGGCCCGGGTTACAGAGGAGTCCGCAGATGCCTGTACAGGACACCTTCTGGGGCCCGGGTTACAGAGGAGCCCGCAGATGCCTGTGCAGGACACCTTCTGGGGCCCGGGTTACAGAGGAGTCTGCAGATGCCTGTGCAGGACACATTCCGGGGCCCGGATTATAGAGGAGTCCGCAGATGCCTGTGCAGGACACCTTCCGGGGCCCGGGTTACAGAGAAGTCCGCAGATGCCTGTGCAGGACACCTTCTGGGGCCCGGGTTACAGACGAGTCCGCAGATGCCTGTGCAGGACACCTTCTGGGGCCCGGGTTACAGAGGAGTCCGTAGATGCCTGTGCAGGACACCTTCATGGGCCCGGGTTACAGAGGAGTCCGCAGATGCCTGTGCAGGACACCTTCTGGGGCCCGGGTTACAGACGAGTCCGCAGATGCCTGTGCAGGACACCTTCTGGGGCCCGGGTTACAGAGGAGTCCGCAGATGCCTGTGCAGGACACCTTCTGGGGCCCGGGTTACAGACGAGTCCGCAGATGCCTGTGCAGGACACCTTCTGGGGCCCTGGTTACATAGGAGTCCGCAGATGCCTGTGCAGGACACCTTCTGGGGCCGGGGTTACAGAGGAGTCCGCAGATGCCTGTGCAGGACACCTTCTGGGGCCCGGGTTACAGAGGAGTCCGCAGATGCCTGTGCGGGACACCTTCATGGGCCCGGGTTACAGAGGAGTCTGCAGATGCCTGTGCAGGACACCTTCTGGGGCCCGGGTTACAGAGGAGTCCGCAGATGCCTGTGCAGGACACCTTCTGGGGCCCGGGTTACAGAGGAGTCCGCAGATGCCTGTGCGGGACACCTTCATGGGCCCGGGTTACAGAGGAGTCCGCAGATGCCTGTGCAGGACACCTTCTGGGGCCCTGGTAACAGACGAGTCCGCAGATGCCTGTGCAGGACACCTTCTGGGGCCCGGGTTACAGACGAGTCCGCAGATGCCTGTGCAGGACACCTTCTGGGGCCCTGGTTACATAGGAGTCCGCAGATGCCTGTGCAGGACACCTTCTGGGGCCGGGGTTACAGAGGAGTCCGCAGATGCCTGTGCAGGACACCTTCTGGGGCCCGGGTTACAGAGGAGTCCGCAGATGCCTGTGCGGGACACCTTCATGGGCCCGGGTTACAGAGGAGTCTGCAGATGCCTGTGCAGGACACCTTCTGGGGCCCGGGTTACAGAGGAGTCCGCAGATGCCTGTGCGGGACACCTTCATGGGCCCGGGTTACAGAGGAGTCCTCAGATGCCTGTGCAGGACACCTTCTGGGGCCCGGGTTACATAGGAGTCCGCAGATGCCTGTGCAGGACACCTTCTGGGGCCCGGGTTACAGAGGAGTCCGCAGATGCCTGTGCAGAACACCTTCTGGGGCCCGGGTTACAGAGGAGTCCTCAGATGCCTGTGCAGGACACCTTCTGGGGCCCGGGTTACAGAGGAGTCCGCAGATGCCTGTGCAGGACACCTTCTGGGAGCCTAGTTACAGACGAGTCCGCAGATGCCTGTGCAGGACACCTTCTGGGGCCCTGGTTACAGAGGAGTCCGCAGATGCCTGTGCAGGACACCTTCTGGGGCCCTGGTTACAGAGGAGTCCGCAGATGCCTGTGCAGGACACCTTCTGGGGCCCTGGTTACAGAGGAGTCCGCAGATGCCTGTGCAGGACACCTTCTGGGGCCCGGGTTACAGAGGAGTCCGCAGATGCCTGTGCAGGACACCTTCTGGGGCCCGGGTTACAGAGGAGTCCGCAGATGCCTGTGCAGGACACCTTCTGGGGCCCGGGTTACAGAGGAGTCCGCAGATGCCTGTGCAGGACACCTTCTGGGGCCCGGGTTACAGAGGAGTCCGCAGATGCCTGTGCAGGACACCTTCTGGGGCCCGGGTTACAGAGGAGTCCGCAGAGGCCTGTGCAGGACACCTTCTGGGGCCCGGGTTACAGAGGAGTCCGCAGATGCCTGCGCAGGACACCTTCATGGGCCCTGGTTACAGAGGAGTCCGCAGATGCCTGTGCAGGACACCTTCTGGGGCCCGGGTTACAGACGAGTCCGCAGATGCCTGTGCAGGACACCTTCTGGGGCCCGGGTTACAGAGGAGTCCGCAGATGCCTGTGCAGGACACCTTCATGGGCCCTGGTTACAGAGGAGTCCGCAGATGCCTGTGCAGGACACCTTCTGGGGCCCGGGTTACAGACGAGTCCGCAGATGCCTGTGCAGGACACCTTCTGGGGCCCGGGTTACAGACGAGTCCGCAGATGCCTGTGCAGGACACCTTCATGGGCCCTGGTTACAGAGGAGTCCGCAGATGCCTGTGCAGGACACCTTCTGGGGCCCGGGTTACAGAGGAGTCCGCAGATGCCTATGCAGGACACCATCTGGGGCCCGGGTTACAGAGGAGTCCGCAGATGCCTGTGCAGGACACCTTCTGGGGCCCGGGTTACAGAGGAGTCCGCAGATGCCTGTGCAGGACACCTTCTGGGGCCCGGGTTACAGAGGAGTCCGCAGATGCCTGTGCAGGACACCTTCATGGACCCGGGTTACAGAGGAGTCTGCAGATGCCTGTGCAGGACACCTTCATGGACCCGGGTTACAGAGGAGTCTGCAGATGCCTGTGCAGGACACCTTCTGGGGCCCGGGTTACAGAGGAGTCCGCAGTTGCCTGTGCAGGACACCTTCTGGGGCCCGGGTTACAGAGGAGTCTGCAGATGCCTGTGCAGGACACATTCCGGGGCCCGGATTATAGAGGAGTCCGCAGATGCCTGTGCAGGACACCTTCCGGGGCCCGGGTTACAGAGAAGTCCGCAGATGCCTGTGCAGGACACCTTCTGGGGCCCGGGTTACAGACGAGTCCGCAGATGCCTGTGCAGGACACCTTCTGGGGCCCGGGTTACAGAGGAGTCCGTAGATGCCTGTGCAGGACACCTTCATGGGCCCGGGTTACAGAGGAGTCCGCAGATGCCTGTGCAGGACACCTTCTGGGGCCCGGGTTACAGAGGAGTCCGCAGATGCCTGTGCAGGACACCTTCTGGGGCCCGGGTTACAGAGGAGTCCGCAGATGCCTGTGCAGGACACCTTCTGGGGCCCGGGTTACAGAGGAGTCCGCAGATGCCTGTGCAGGAAACCTTCTGGGGCCCGGGTTACAGAGGAGTCCTCAGATGCCTGCGCAGGACACCTTCCGGGGCCCGGGTTACAGAGGAGTCCGCAGATGCCTGTGCAGGACACCTTCTGGGGCCCTGGTAACAGACGAGTCCGCAGATGCCTGTGCAGGACACCTTCTGGGGCCCGGGTTACAGAGGAGTCCTCAGATGCCTGCGCAGGACACCTTCCGGGGCCCGGGTTACAGAGGAGTCCGCAGATGCCTGTGCAGGACACCTTCTGGGGCCCTGGTAACAGACGAGTCCGCAGATGCCTGTGCAGGACACCTTCTGGGGCCCGGGTTACAGAGGAGTCCGCAGATGCCTGTGCAGGACACCTTCTGGGGCCCGGGTTACAGAGGAGTCCGCAGATGCCTGTACAGGACACCTTCTGGGGCCCGGGTTACAGAGGAGTCCGCAGATGCCTGTGCAGGACACCTTCTGGGGCCCGGGTTACAGAGGAGTCTGCAGATGCCTGTGCAGGACACATTCCGGGGCCCGGATTATAGAGGAGTCCGCAGATGCCTGTGCAGGACACCTTCCGGGGCCCGGGTTACAGAGAAGTCCGCAGATGCCTGTGCAGGACACCTTCTGGGGCCCGGGTTACAGACGAGTCCGCAGATGCCTGTGCAGGACACCTTCTGGGGCCCGGGTTACAGAGGAGTCCGTAGATGCCTGTGCAGGACACCTTCATGGGCCCGGGTTACAGAGGAGTCCGCAGATGCCTGTGCAGGACACCTTCTGGGGCCCGGGTTACAGACGAGTCCGCAGATGCCTGTGCAGGACACCTTCTGGGGCCCGGGTTACAGAGGAGTCCGCAGATGCCTGTGCAGGACACCTTCTGGGGCCCGGGTTACAGACGAGTCCGCAGATGCCTGTGCAGGACACCTTCTGGGGCCCTGGTTACATAGGAGTCCGCAGATGCCTGTGCAGGACACCTTCTGGGGCCGGGGTTACAGAGGAGTCCGCAGATGCCTGTGCAGGACACCTTCTGGGGCCCGGGTTACAGAGGAGTCCGCAGATGCCTGTGCGGGACACCTTCATGGGCCCGGGTTACAGAGGAGTCTGCAGATGCCTGTGCAGCACACCTTCTGGGGCCCGGGTTACAGAGGAGTCCGCAGATGCCTGTGCAGGACACCTTCTGGGGCCCGGGTTACAGAGGAGTCCGCAGATGCCTGTGCGGGACACCTTCATGGGCCCGGGTTACAGAGGAGTCCGCAGATGCCTGTGCAGGACACCTTCTGGGGCCCGGGTTACAGAGGAGTCCTCAGATGCCTGTGCAGGACACCTTCTGGGGCCCGGGTTACATAGGAGTCCGCAGATGCCTGTGCAGGACACCTTCTGGGGCCCGGGTTACAGAGGAGTCCGCAGATGCCTGTGCAGAACATCTTCTGGGGCCCGGGTTACAGAGGAGTCCTCAGATGCCTGCGCAGGACACCTTCTGGGGCCCGGGTTACAGAGGAGTCCGCAGATGCCTGTGCAGGACACCTTCTGGGGCCCTGGTAACAGACGAGTCCGCAGATGCCTGTGCAGGACACCTTCTGGGGCCCGGGTTACAGAGGAGTCCGCAGATGCCTGTGCAGGACACCTTCTGGGGCCCGGGTTACAGAGGAGTCCGCAGATGCCTGTACAGGACACCTTCTGGGGCCCGGGTTACAGAGGAGTCCGCAGATGCCTGTGCAGGACACCTTCTGGGGCCCGGGTTACAGAGGAGTCTGCAGATGCCTGTGCAGGACACATTCCGGGGCCCGGATTATAGAGGAGTCCGCAGATGCCTGTGCAGGACACCTTCCGGGGCCCGGGTTACAGAGAAGTCCGCAGATGCCTGTGCAGGACACCTTCTGGGGCCCGGGTTACAGACGAGTCCGCAGATGCCTGTGCAGGACACCTTCTGGGGCCCGGGTTACAGAGGAGTCCGTAGATGCCTGTGCAGGACACCTTCATGGGCCCGGGTTACAGAGGAGTCCGCAGATGCCTGTGCAGGACACCTTCTGGGGCCCGGGTTACAGACGAGTCCGCAGATGCCTGTGCAGGACACCTTCTGGGGCCCGGGTTACAGAGGAGTCCGCAGATGCCTGTGCAGGACACCTTCTGGGGCCCGGGTTACAGACGAGTCCGCAGATGCCTGTGCAGGACACCTTCTGGGGCCCTGGTTACATAGGAGTCCGCAGATGCCTGTGCAGGACACCTTCTGGGGCCGGGGTTACAGAGGAGTCCGCAGATGCCTGTGCAGGACACCTTCTGGGGCCCGGGTTACAGAGGAGTCCGCAGATGCCTGTGCGGGACACCTTCATGGGCCCGGGTTACAGAGGAGTCTGCAGATGCCTGTGCAGGACACCTTCTGGGGCCCGGGTTACAGAGGAGTCCGCAGATGCCTGTGCAGGACACCTTCTGGGGCCCGGGTTACAGAGGAGTCCGCAGATGCCTGTGCGGGACACCTTCATGGGCCCGGGTTACAGAGGAGTCCGCAGATGCCTGTGCAGGACACCTTCTGGGGCCCTGGTAACAGACGAGTCCGCAGATGCCTGTGCAGGACACCTTCTGGGGCCCGGGTTACAGACGAGTCCGCAGATGCCTGTGCAGGACACCTTCTGGGGCCCTGGTTACATAGGAGTCCGCAGATGCCTGTGCAGGACACCTTCTGGGGCCGGGGTTACAGAGGAGTCCGCAGATGCCTGTGCAGGACACCTTCTGGGGCCCGGGTTACAGAGGAGTCCGCAGATGCCTGTGCGGGACACCTTCATGGGCCCGGGTTACAGAGGAGTCTGCAGATGCCTGTGCAGGACACCTTCTGGGGCCCGGGTTACAGAGGAGTCCGCAGATGCCTGTGCGGGACACCTTCATGGGCCCGGGTTACAGAGGAGTCCTCAGATGCCTGTGCAGGACACCTTCTGGGGCCCGGGTTACATAGGAGTCCGCAGATGCCTGTGCAGGACACCTTCTGGGGCCCGGGTTACAGAGGAGTCCGCAGATGCCTGTGCAGAACACCTTCTGGGGCCCGGGTTACAGAGGAGTCCTCAGATGCCTGCGCAGGACACCTTCTGGGGCCCGGGTTACAGAGGAGTCCGCAGATGCCTGTGCAGGACACCTTCTGGGAGCCTAGTTACAGACGAGTCCGCAGATGCCTGTGCAGGACACCTTCTGGGGCCCGGGTTACAGAGGAGTCCTCAGATGCCTGCGCAGGACACCTTCTGGGGCCCGGGTTACAGAGGAGTCCGCAGATGCCTGTGCAGGACACCTTCTGGGGCCCGGGTTACAGAGGAGTCCGCAGATGCCTGTGCAGGACACCTTCTGGGGCCCGGGTTACAGAGGAGTCCGCAGATGCCTGTGCAGGACACCTTCTGGGGCCCGGGTTACAGAGGAGTCCGCAGATGCCTGTGCAGGACACCTTCTGGGAGCCTAGTTACAGACGAGTCCGCAGATGCCTGTGCAGGACACCTTCTGGGGCCCGGGTTACAGAGGAGTCCTCAGATGCCTGCGCAGGACACCTTCTGGGGCCCGGGTTACAGAGGAGTCCGCAGATGCCTGTGCAGGACACCTTCTGGGGCCCGGGTTACAGAGGAGTCCGCAGATGCCTGTGCAGGACACCTTCTGGGGCCCGGGTTACAGAGGAGTCCGCAGATGCCTGTGCAGGACACCTTCTGGGGCCCGGGTTACAGAGGAGTCCGCAGATGCCTGTGCAGGACACCTTCCGGGGCCCGGGTTACAGAGGAGTCCGCAGATGCCTGTGCAGGACACCTTCTGGGGCCCTGGTAACAGACGAGTCCGCAGATGCCTGTGCAGGACACCTTCTGGGGCCCGGGTTACAGAGGAGTCCGCAGATGCCTGTGCAGGACACCTTCTGGGAGCCTAGTTACAGACGAGTCCGCAGATGCCTGTGCAGGACACCTTCTGGGGCCCGGGTTACAGAGGAGTCCGCAGATGCCTGTGCAGGACACCTTCTGGGGCCCGGGTTACAGAGGAGTCTGAAGATGCCTGTGCAGGACACCTTCTGGGGCCCGGGTTACAGAGGAGTCCGCAGATGCCTGTGCAGGACACCTTCTGGGGCCCGGGTTACAGACGAATCCGCAGATGCCTGTGCAGGACACCTTCTGGGGCCCGGGTTACAGAGGAGTCCGCAGATGCCTGTGCAGGACACCTTCTGGGGCCCGGGTTACAGACGAATCCGCAGATGCCTGTGCAGGACACCTTCTGGGGCCCTGGTTACAGAGGAGTCCACAGATGCCTGTGCAGGACACCTTCTGGGGCCCGGGTTACAGAGGAGTCCGCAGATGCCTGTACAGGACACCTTCATGGGCCCGGGTTACAGAGGAGTCCGCAGATGCCTGTGCAGGACACCTTCTGGGGCCCGGGTTACAGAGGAGTCCGCAGATGCCTGTGCAGGACACCTTCTGGGGCCCGGGTTACAGAGGAGTCCGCAGATGCCTGTACAGGACACCTTCATGGGCCCGGGTTACAGAGGAGTCCGCAGATGCCTGTGCAGGACACCTTCATGGGCCCGGGTTACAGAGGAGTCCGTAGATGCCTGTGCAGGACACCTTCATGGGCCCGGGTTACAGAGGAGTCCGCAGATGCCTGTGCAGGACACCTTCATGGGCCCGGGTTACAGAGGAGTCCGCAGATGCATGTGAAGGACACCTTCTGGGGCCCGGGTTACAGAGGAGTCCGCAGATGCCTGCGCAGGACACCTTCATGGGCCCTGGTTACAGAGGAGTCCGCAGATGCCTGTGCAGGACACCTTCTGGGGCCCGGGTTACAGACGAGTCCGCAGATGCCTGTGCAGGACACCTTCTGGGGCCCGGGTTACAGAGGAGTCCGCAGATGCCTGTGCAGGACACCTTCATGGGCCCTGGTTACAGAGGAGTCCGCAGATGCCTGTGCAGGACACCTTCTGGGGCCCGGGTTACAGAGGAGTCTGCAGATGCCTGTGCAGGACACCTTCTGGGCCCGGGTTACAGAGGAGTCCGTAGATGCCTGTGCAGGACACCTTCATGGGCCCGGGTTACAGAGGAGTCCGTAGATGCCTGTGCAGGACACCTTCATGGGCCCGGGTTACAGAGGAGTCCGCAGATGCCTGTGCAGGACACCTTCATGGGCCCGGGTTACAGAGGAGTCCGCAGATGCCTGTGCAGGACACCTTCTGGGGCCCGGTTTACAGAGGATTCCGCAGATGCCTGTGCAGGACACCTTCTGGGGCCCGGGTTACAGAGGAGTCCGCAGATGCCTGTGCAGGACACCTTCTGGGGCCCGGGTTACAGAGGAGTCCGCAGATGCCTGTGCGGGACACCTTCATGGGCCCGGGTTACAGAGGAGTCCGCAGATGCCTGTGCAGGACACCTTCATGGGCCCGGGTTAAAGAGGAGTCCGCAGATGCCTGTACAGGACACCTTCATGGGCCCGGGTTACAGAGGAGTCCGCAGATGCCTGTGCAGGACACCTTCATGGGCCCGGTTTACAGAGGAGTCCGCAGATGCCTGTGCAGGACACCTTCTGGGGCCCGGGTTACAGAGGAGTCCGCAGATGCCTGTGCAGGACACCTTCTGGGGCCCGGGTTACAGACGAGTCCGCAGATGCCTGTGCGGGACACCTTCATGGGCCCTGGTTACAGAGGAGTCCGCAGATGCCTGTGCAGGACACCTTCATGGGCCCGGGTTACAGAGGAGTCCGTAGATGCCTGTGCAGGACACCTTCTGGGGCCCGGGTTACAGAGGAGTCTGCAGATGCCTGTGCAGGACACCTTCTGGGGCCCGGGTTACAGAGGAGTCCGCAGATGCCTGTGCAGGACACCTTCATGGGCCCGGGTTACAGAGGAGTCCGCAGATGCCTGTGCAGGACACCTTCATGGGCCCGGGTTACAGAGGAGTCCGCAGATGCCTGTGCAGGACACCTTCTGGGGCCCGGTTTACAGAGGAGTCCGCAGATGCCTGTGCAGGACACCTTCTGGGGCCCGGGTTACAGACGAGTCCGCAGATGCCTGTGCAGGACACCTTCTGGGGCCTGGGTTACAGACGAATCCGCAGATGCCTGTGCAGGACACCTTCTGGGAGCCTAGTTACAGACGAGTCCGCAGATGCCTGTGCAGGATACCTTCCGGGGTCCGGGTTACAGAGGAGTCCGCAGATGCCTGTGCAGGACACCTTCATGGGTCCGGGTTACAGAGGAGTCCGCAGATGCCTGTGCAGGACACCTTCTGGGGCCCTGGTTACAGAGGAGTCCGCAGATGCCTGTGCAGGACACCTTCATGGGCCCTGCTTACAGAGGAGTCTGCAGATGCCTGTGCAGGACACCTTCATGGGCCCGGGTTACAGAGGAGTCCGTAGATGCCTGTGCAGGACACCTTCATGGGCCCTGGTTACAGAGGAGTCCGCAGATGCCTGTGCAGGACACCTTCTGGGGCCCGGGTTACAGAGGAGTCCGCAGATGCCTGTGCAGGACACCTTCTGGGGCCCGGGTTACAGAGGAGTCCGCAGATGCCTGTGCAGGACACCTTCATGGGCCCGGGTTACAGAGGAGTCCGCAGATGCCTGTGCAGGACACCTTCTGGGGCCCGGGTTACAGACGAGTCCGCAGATGCCTGTGCAGGACACCTTCATGGGCCCGGGTTACAGACGAGTCCGCAGATGCCTGTGCAGGACACCTTCTGGGGCCCGGGTTACAGAGGAGTCCGCAGATGCCTGTGCAGGACACCTTCTGGGGCCCGGGTTACAGAGGAGTCTGCAGATGCCTGTGCGGGACACCTTCTGGGGCCCGGGTTACAGACGAGTCCGCAGATGCCTGTGCAGGACACCTTCTGGGGCCCTGGTTACAGAGGAGTCCGCAGATGCCTGTGCAGGACACCTTCTGGGGCCCTGGTTACAGAGGAGTCCGCAGATGCCTGTGCAGGACACCTTCATGGGCCCGGGTTACAGAGGAGTCCGCAGATGCCTGTGCAGGACACCTTCATGGGCCCGGGTTACAGAGGAGTCCGCAGATGCCTGTGCAGGACACCTTCTGGGGCCCGGGTTACAGAGGAGTCCGCAGATGCCTGTGCAGGACACCTTCTGGGGCCCGGGTTACAGAGGAGTCTGCAGATGCCTGTGCAGGACACCTTCTGGGGCCCGGGTTACAGAGGAGTCCGCAGATGCCTGTGCAGGACACCTTCTGGGGCCCGGGTTACAGAGGAGTCCGCAGAGGCCTGTGCAGGACACCTTCTGGGGCCCGGGTTACAGAGGAGTCCGCAGATGCCTGCGCAGGACACCTTCATGGGCCCTGGTTACAGAGGAGTCCGCAGATGCCTGTGCAGGACACCTTCTGGGGCCCGGGTTACAGACGAGTCCGCAGATGCCTGTGCAGGACACCTTCTGGGGCCCGGGTAACAGAGGAGTCCGCAGATGCCTGTGCAGGACACCTTCATGGGCCCTGGTTACAGAGGAGTCCGCAGATGCCTGTGCAGGACACCTTCTGGGGCCCGGGTTACAGACGAGTCCGCAGATGCCTGTGCAGGACACCTTCTGGGGCCCGGGTTACAGACGAGTCCGCAGATGCCTGTGCAGGACACCTTCATGGGCCCTGGTTACAGAGGAGTCCGCAGATGCCTGTGCAGGACACCTTCTGGGGCCCGGGTTACAGAGGAGTCCGCAGATGCCTGTGCAGGACACCTTCTGGGGCCCGGGTTACAGAGGAGTCCGCAGATGCCTGTGCAGGACACCTTCTGGGGCCCGGGTTACAGAGGAGTCCGCAGATGCCTGTGCAGGACACCTTCTGGGGCCCGGGTTACAGAGGAGTCCGCAGATGCCTGTGCAGGACACCTTCATGGACCCGGGTTACAGAGGAGTCCGCAGATGCCTGTGCAGGACACCTTCATGGACCCGGGTTACAGAGGAGTCTGCAGATGCCTGTGCAGGACACCTTCTGGGGCCCGGGTTACAGAGGAGTCCGCAGATGCCTGTGCAGGACACCTTCTGGGGCCCGGGTTACAGAGGAGTCCGCAGATGCCTGTGCAGGACACCTTCTGGGGCCCGGGTTACAGAGGAGTCCGCAGTTGCCTGTGCAGGACACCTTCTGGGGCCCGGGTTACAGAGGAGTCTGCAGATGCCTGTGCAGGACACATTCCGGGGCCCGGATTATAGAGGAGTCCGCAGATGCCTGTGCAGGACACCTTCCGGGGCCCGGGTTACAGAGAAGTCCGCAGATGCCTGTGCAGGACACCTTCTGGGGCCCGGGTTACAGACGAGTCCGCAGATGCCTGTGCAGGACACCTTCTGGGGCCCGGGTTACAGAGGAGTCCGCAGATGCCTGTGCAGGACACCTTCATGGGCCCGGGTTACAGAGGAGTCCGCAGATGCCTGTGCAGGACACCTTCTGGGGCCCGGGTTACAGAGGAGTCCGCAGATGCCTGTGCAGGACACCTTCTGGGGCCCGGGTTACAGAGGAGTCCGCAGATGCCTGTGCAGGACACCTTCTGGGGCCCGGGTTACAGAGGAGTCCGCAGATGCCTGTGCAGGACACATTCCGGGGCCCGGATTATAGAGGAGTCCGCAGATGCCTGTGCAGGACACCTTCCGGGGCCCGGGTTACAGAGAAGTCCGCAGATGCCTGTGCAGGACACCTTCTGGGGCCCGGGTTACAGACGAGTCCGCAGATGCCTGTGCAGGACACCTTCTGGGGCCCGGGTTACAGAGGAGTCCGTAGATGCCTGTGCAGGACACCTTCATGGGCCCGGGTTACAGAGGAGTCCGCAGATGCCTGTGCAGGACACCTTCTGGGGCCCGGGTTACAGACGAGTCCGCAGATGCCTGTGCAGGACACCTTCTGGGGCCCGGGTTACAGAGGAGTCCGCAGATGCCTGTGCAGGACACCTTCTGGGGCCCGGGTTACAGACGAGTCCGCAGATGCCTGTGCAGGACACCTTCTGGGGCCCTGGTTACATAGGAGTCCGCAGATGCCTGTGCAGGACACCTTCTGGGGCCGGGGTTACAGAGGAGTCCGCAGATGCCTGTGCAGGACACCTTCTGGGGCCCGGGTTACAGAGGAGTCCGCAGATGCCTGTGCGGGACACCTTCATGGGCCCGGGTTACAGAGGAGTCTGCAGATGCCTGTGCAGGACACCTTCTGGGGCCCGGGTTACAGAGGAGTCCGCAGATGCCTGTGCAGGACACCTTCTGGGGCCCGGGTTACAGAGGAGTCCGCAGATGCCTGTGCGGGACACCTTCATGGGCCCGGGTTACAGAGGAGTCCGCAGATGCCTGTGCAGGACACCTTCTGGGGCCCGGGTTACAGAGGAGTCCTCAGATGCCTGTGCAGGACACCTTCTGGGGCCCGGGTTACATAGGAGTCCGCAGATGCCTGTGCAGGACACCTTCTGGGGCCCGGGTTACAGAGGAGTCCGCAGATGCCTGTGCAGAACACCTTCTGGGGCCCGGGTTACAGAGGAGTCCTCAGATGCCTGTGCAGGACACCTTCTGGGGCCCGGGTTACAGAGGAGTCCGCAGATGCCTGTGCAGGACACCTTCTGGGGCCCGGGTTACAGAGGAGTCCGCAGATGCCTGTGCAGGACACCTTCTGGGAGCCTAGTTACAGACGAGTCCGCAGATGCCTGTGCAGGACACCTTCTGGGGCCCGGGTTACAGAGGAGTCCTCAGATGCCTGCGCAGGACACCTTCTGGGGCCCGGGTTACAGAGGAGTCCGCAGATGCCTGTGCAGGACACCTTCTGGGGCCCGGGTTACAGAGGAGTCCGCAGATGCCTGTGCAGGACACCTTCTGGGGCCCGGGTTACAGAGGAGTCCGCAGATGCCTGTGCAGGACACCTTCTGGGGCCCGGGTTACAGAGGAGTCCGCAGATGCCTGTGCAGGACACCTTCCGGGGCCCGGGTTACAGAGGAGTCCGCAGATGCCTGTGCAGGACACCTTCTGGGGCCCTGGTAACAGACGAGTCCGCAGATGCCTGTGCAGGACACCTTCTGGGGCCCGGGTTACAGAGGAGTCCGCAGATGCCTGTGCAGGACACCTTCTGGGAGCCTAGTTACAGACGAGTCCGCAGATGCCTGTGCAGGACACCTTCTGGGGCCCGGGTTACAGAGGAGTCCCCAGATGCCTGTGCAGGACACCTTCTGGGGCCCGGGTTACAGAGGAGTCCGCAGATGCCTGTGCAGGACACCTTCATGGGCCCGGGTTACAGAGGAGTCCGCAGATGCCTGTGCAGGACACCTTCATGGGCCCTGGTTACAGAGGAGTCCGCAGATGCCTGTGCAGGACACCTTCTGGGGCCCGGGTTACAGACGAGTCCGCAGATGCCTGTGCAGGACACCTTCTGGGGCCCGGGTTACAGACGAGTCCGCAGATGCCTGTGCAGGACACCTTCATGGGCCCTGGTTACAGAGGAGTCCGCAGATGCCTGTGCAGGACACCTTCTGGGGCCCGGGTTACAGAGGAGTCCGCAGATGCCTGTGCAGGACACCTTCTGGGGCCCGGGTTACAGAGGAGTCCGCAGATGCCTGTGCAGGACACCTTCTGGGGCCCGGGTTACAGAGGAGTCCGCAGATGCCTGTGCAGGACACCTTCTGGGGCCCGGGTTACAGAGGAGTCCGCAGATGCCTGTGCAGGACACCTTCATGGACCCGGGTTACAGAGGAGTCCGCAGATGCCTGTGCAGGACACCTTCATGGACCCGGGTTACAGAGGAGTCTGCAGATGCCTGTGCAGGACACCTTCTGGGGCCCGGGTTACAGAGGAGTCCGCAGATGCCTGTGCAGGACACCTTCTGGGGCCCGGGTTACAGAGGAGTCCGCAGATGCCTGTGCAGGACACCTTCTGGGGCCCGGGTTACAGAGGAGTCCGCAGTTGCCTGTGCAGGACACCTTCTGGGGCCCGGGTTACAGAGGAGTCTGCAGATGCCTGTGCAGGACACATTCCGGGGCCCGGATTATAGAGGAGTCCGCAGATGCCTGTGCAGGACACCTTCCGGGGCCCGGGTTACAGAGAAGTCCGCAGATGCCTGTGCAGGACACCTTCTGGGGCCCGGGTTACAGACGAGTCCGCAGATGCCTGTGCAGGACACCTTCTGGGGCCCGGGTTACAGAGGAGTCCGCAGATGCCTGTGCAGGACACCTTCATGGGCCCGGGTTACAGAGGAGTCCGCAGATGCCTGTGCAGGACACCTTCTGGGGCCCGGGTTACAGAGGAGTCCGCAGATGCCTGTGCAGGACACCTTCTGGGGCCCGGGTTACAGAGGAGTCCGCAGATGCCTGTGCAGGACACCTTCTGGGGCCCGGGTTACAGAGGAGTCCGCAGATGCCTGTGCAGGACACATTCCGGGGCCCGGATTATAGAGGAGTCCGCAGATGCCTGTGCAGGACACCTTCCGGGGCCCGGGTTACAGAGAAGTCCGCAGATGCCTGTGCAGGACACCTTCTGGGGCCCGGGTTACAGACGAGTCCGCAGATGCCTGTGCAGGACACCTTCTGGGGCCCGGGTTACAGAGGAGTCCGTAGATGCCTGTGCAGGACACCTTCATGGGCCCGGGTTACAGAGGAGTCCGCAGATGCCTGTGCAGGACACCTTCTGGGGCCCGGGTTACAGACGAGTCCGCAGATGCCTGTGCAGGACACCTTCTGGGGCCCGGGTTACAGAGGAGTCCGCAGATGCCTGTGCAGGACACCTTCTGGGGCCCGGGTTACAGACGAGTCCGCAGATGCCTGTGCAGGACACCTTCTGGGGCCCTGGTTACATAGGAGTCCGCAGATGCCTGTGCAGGACACCTTCTGGGGCCGGGGTTACAGAGGAGTCCGCAGATGCCTGTGCAGGACACCTTCTGGGGCCCGGGTTACAGAGGAGTCCGCAGATGCCTGTGCGGGACACCTTCATGGGCCCGGGTTACAGAGGAGTCTGCAGATGCCTGTGCAGGACACCTTCTGGGGCCCGGGTTACAGAGGAGTCCGCAGATGCCTGTGCAGGACACCTTCTGGGGCCCGGGTTACAGAGGAGTCCGCAGATGCCTGTGCGGGACACCTTCATGGGCCCGGGTTACAGAGGAGTCCGCAGATGCCTGTGCAGGACACCTTCTGGGGCCCGGGTTACAGAGGAGTCCTCAGATGCCTGTGCAGGACACCTTCTGGGGCCCGGGTTACATAGGAGTCCGCAGATGCCTGTGCAGGACACCTTCTGGGGCCCGGGTTACAGAGGAGTCCGCAGATGCCTGTGCAGAACACCTTCTGGGGCCCGGGTTACAGAGGAGTCCTCAGATGCCTGTGCAGGACACCTTCTGGGGCCCGGGTTACAGAGGAGTCCGCAGATGCCTGTGCAGGACACCTTCTGGGGCCCGGGTTACAGAGGAGTCCGCAGATGCCTGTGCAGGACACCTTCTGGGAGCCTAGTTACAGACGAGTCCGCAGATGCCTGTGCAGGACACCTTCTGGGGCCCGGGTTACAGAGGAGTCCTCAGATGCCTGCGCAGGACACCTTCTGGGGCCCGGGTTACAGAGGAGTCCGCAGATGCCTGTGCAGGACACCTTCTGGGGCCCGGGTTACAGAGGAGTCCGCAGATGCCTGTGCAGGACACCTTCTGGGGCCCGGGTTACAGAGGAGTCCGCAGATGCCTGTGCAGGACACCTTCTGGGGCCCGGGTTACAGAGGAGTCCGCAGATGCCTGTGCAGGACACCTTCCGGGGCCCGGGTTACAGAGGAGTCCGCAGATGCCTGTGCAGGACACCTTCTGGGGCCCTGGTAACAGACGAGTCCGCAGATGCCTGTGCAGGACACCTTCTGGGGCCCGGGTTACAGAGGAGTCCGCAGATGCCTGTGCAGGACACCTTCTGGGAGCCTAGTTACAGACGAGTCCGCAGATGCCTGTGCAGGACACCTTCTGGGGCCCGGGTTACAGAGGAGTCCCCAGATGCCTGTGCAGGACACCTTCTGGGGCCCGGGTTACAGAGGAGTCCGCAGATGCCTGTGCAGGACACCTTCATGGGCCCGGGTTACAGAGGAGTCCGCAGATGCCTGTGCAGGACACCTTCATGGGCCCGGGTTACAGACGAGTCCGCAGATGCCTGTGCAGGACACCTTCTGGGGCCCTGGTTACAGAGGAGTCCGCAGATGCCTGTGCAGGACACCTTCTGGGGCCCGGGTTACAGAGGAGTCCGCAGATGCCTGTGCAGGACACCTTCTGGGGCCCGGGTTACAGACGAATCCGCAGATGCCTGTGCAGGACACCTTCTGGGGCCCGGGTTACAGAGGAGTCCGCAGATGCCTGTGCAGGACACCTTCTGGGGCCCGGGTTACAGACGAATCCGCAGATGCCTGTGCAGGACACCTTCTGGGGCCCTGGTTACAGAGGAGTCCACAGATGCCTGTGCAGGACACCTTCTGGGGCCCGGGTTACAGAGGAGTCCGCAGATGCCTGTGCAGGACACCTTCTGGGGCCCGGGTTACAGAGGAGTCCGCAGATGCCTGTACAGGACACCTTCATGGGCCCGGGTTACAGAGGAGTCCGCAGATGCCTGTGCAGGACACCTTCATGGGCCCGGGTTACAGAGGAGTCCGCAGATGCCTGTGCAGGACACCTTCTGGGGCCCGGGTTACAGAGGAGTCCGCAGATGCCTGTGCAGGACACCTTCATGGGCCCGGGTTACAGAGGAGTCCGCAGATGCCTGTGCAGGACACCTTCATGGGCCCGGGTTACAGAGGAGTCCGCAGATGCCTGTGCAGGACACCTTCATGGGCCCGGGTTACAGAGGAGTCCGCAGATGCCTGCGCAGGACACCTTCTGGGGCCCGGGTTACAGAGGAGTCCGCAGATGCCTGTGCAGGACACCTTCTGGGGCCCGGGTTACAGAGGAGTCCGCAGATGCCTGTGCAGGACACCTTCTGGGAGCCTAGTTACAGACGAGTCCGCAGATGCCTGTGCAGGACACCTTCTGGGGCCCGGGTTACAGAGGAGTCCTCAGATGCCTGCGCAGGACACCTTCTGGGGCCCGGGTTACAGAGGAGTCCGCAGATGCCTGTGCAGGACACCTTCTGGGGCCCGGGTTACAGAGGAGTCCGCAGATGCCTGTGCAGGACACCTTCTGGGGCCCGGGTTACAGAGGAGTCCGCAGATGCCTGTGCAGGACACCTTCTGGGGCCCGGGTTACAGAGGAGTCGGCAGATGCCTGTGCAGGACACCTTCCGGGGCCCGGGTTACAGAGGAGTCCGCAGATGCCTGTGCAGGACACCTTCTGGGGCCCTGGTAACAGACGAGTCCGCAGATGCCTGTGCAGGACACCTTCTGGGGCCCGGGTTACAGAGGAGTCCGCAGATGCCTGTGCAGGACACCTTCTGGGAGCCTAGTTACAGACGAGTCCGCAGATGCCTGTGCAGGACACCTTCTGGGGCCCGGGTTACAGAGGAGTCCGCAGATGCCTGTGCAGGACACCTTCTGGGGCCCGGGTTACAGAGGAGTCTGAAGATGCCTGTGCAGGACACCTTCTGGGGCCCGGGTTACAGAGGAGTCCGCAGATGCCTGTGCAGGACACCTTCTGGGGCCCGGGTTACAGACGAATCCGCAGATGCCTGTGCAGGACACCTTCTGGGGCCCGGGTTACAGAGGAGTCCGCAGATGCCTGTGCAGGACACCTTCTGGGGCCCGGGTTACAGACGAATCCGCAGATGCCTGTGCAGGACACCTTCTGGGGCCCTGGTTACAGAGGAGTCCACAGATGCCTGTGCAGGACACCTTCTGGGGCCCGGGTTACAGAGGAGTCCGCAGATGCCTGTACAGGACACCTTCATGGGCCCGGGTTACAGAGGAGTCCGCAGATGCCTGTGCAGGACACCTTCTGGGGCCCGGGTTACAGAGGAGTCCGCAGATGCCTGTACAGGACACCTTCATGGGCCCGGGTTACAGAGGAGTCCGCAGATGCCTGTGCAGGACACCTTCATGGGCCCGGGTTACAGAGGAGTCCGCAGATGCCTGTGCAGGACACCTTCATGGGCCCGGGTTACAGAGGAGTCCGCAGATGCCTGCGCAGGACACCTTCTGGGGCCCGGGTTACAGACGAGTCCGCAGATGCCTGTGCAGAACACCTTCTGGGGCCCGGGTTACAGAGGAGTCCGCAGATGCCTGCGCAGGACACCTTCCGGGGCCCGGGTTACAGACGAGTCCGCAGATGCCTGTGCAGAACACCTTCTGGGGCCCGGGTTACAGAGGAGTCCGCAGATGCCTGCGCAGGACACCTTCTGGGGCCCGGGTTACAGACGAGTCCGCAGATGCCTGTGCAGAACACCTTCTGGGGCCCGGGTTACAGAGGAGTCCACAGATGCCTGTGCAGGACACCTTCTGGGGCCCGGGTTACAGAGGAGTCCGCAGATGCCTGTGCGGGACACCTTCATGGGCCCGGGTTACAGAGGAGTCCGCAGATGCCTGCGCAGGACACCTTCATGGGCCCGGGTTACAGAGGAGTCCGCAGATGCCTGTGCAGGACACCTTCCGGGGCCCGGGTTACAGACGAGTCCGCAGATGCCTGTGCAGGACACCTTCCGGGGCCCGGGTTACAGACGAGTCCGCAGATGCCTGTGCAGGACACCTTCAGGGGCCCGGGTTACAGAGGAGTCCGCAGATGCATGTGAAGGACACCTTCTGGGGCCCGGGTTACAGAGGAGTCCGCAGATGCCTGCGCAGGACACCTTCTGGGGCCCTGGTTACCGATGAGTCTTTAGGTGCCTGTGTGCCCCCTTCTGTAATACTGATAGCGCTGACACATGTGTATACACAGCGCTATATTCAGAGGGTGTTCCCTCATTTGCATGGGGCGTGACCCCACGCCAACGAGGGAATCGTTTTGCCTCTTACCCCAGCCATATATGGCAAACAGACACACAACATGGGCAATAAAAGCAGGTCTCCAGTCCTGCAGAATACTCCAGCAGGGATGAGTTTTGTACCAGTTGGAACTGAATGCTCCATGAAGTGCGTTTGCTTCTCTTGGGTCAGGTAAGGTCAGGGTATTTTGATTTGTAAACCACACTCTCACCTGGAGGGTGTCCTGGCGCAGAGCAGGTGTGCATTCGCCAGGCCTAGGGCCTAATGTGGTTATTTGAAGAGCCGGGACCAGCTTCTTGTGCAATTCAAGAAATGAAGCGGAGGCTGGGATGTGTCATTTCATGCCTTCGGACCGATGTAGGTGAAGGCTCCTCCGCCGGCTTTGGTTTTCCGTAGGTGTGGGTTGTGAGCAAGCAGGAGTCTAGCCAAACGGAGGTGTCTGGAAGGTTTGTGAAAGCCGATGGTGTTTTTGAGGTGTGCTGGGCCAGAGTGCCTTAAAGGTGTGGGTGAGGAGCTTGAAATGTGCTCGTCTGGGTGTGGATAGCGAGAGTAGCTCCTTGAGGTGAGGTGAGATACGCGAGTGTCGTGGGAGGCTGGGAGGGATTCTGGCTGCCGAGTGCTGGATGTTGTGCAGCCTCCCGATGAGATACTTATTGATCCTGGCCCAGCGGCTGCTCGTTCTGGTGGAGTGTGGGTGATGATTCTCGGGGCCTCATTTATGAGGCCTTGCGTCAGTTTTGCGCCGCCGGTGTGTCACTTTTTGTGACGCATCTGCGGCGTAAAACATGCGCCTCGTTGCACCATATTTAAAAAGTGACGCATCTAGGTAGATGCGTCACTTTTTAAACCCCTGCGCCACATTATACCTGCGTCAGGTATAATGTATGCAGAGGGGGCGTTCCCCCGCAAAAAGCCTCGTAATAGTGATGCAGTGAAATCACTTTTAGGACGCTGTTGCGTCAAAATCTTGCGCCTGCCTCACAGCAGGCGTAAGACTGACGCAAGCCCTTTCACATGGGGCTTTCCCCATGTGAAAGGACGCATTGCTGGAGTTGCGTCACTTTTGTGACACACTCCAGCAATGCGTCACTTTTGCGCTTACAGATACGTCAGAAATACTGACGGATCTGTAAGTCCTTGCGACATGATGCGTCATACATTAAATATGACACATCATTGGTGTCGCAAGGAGGGCGCAGTGAAAAGTGACGCATCGCTGTTTTCACGCAGCGATGCGTCACTGTTCATAAATGAGGCCCCCGGTGTTTAGTGGCCGCCGTTTGAAAAGCTTCCTCGGCACCTGCAGTCTGTGCTAGTATAAGTCGCTGATGGAGTTGATTTGGGCTGTGATGTTGAGTTTGCAGTCAAGGATGAGCTGAAGGTTCTTGGTTTGGGTTATTTATTTCTACGGTAAGTCTCGATAATAAGCATGAATGCCACTGTGCGTCCATCATCCCACATTGCTTAACCCGTGGTAGCCCTTTATTGAAATGAATTGTGATAAGTCTCTGTACGAGTAGATGTGGTTAGACAAAGAGAATCACCAGCGCCACTAAATTTATGTGGTAGGGGAGGACAACATTATGCAGCAGGGTTGACTAAATTATGCAGCAAGATGATGCAAATTATGTGGTGTAATGAGCCGACATTTTGTGATAGTATTACTTCATTACTTTCTTTTTTGACACTTGTTAATATTGTCTGAGCCTCGATTACCCTTTGTAATACACGCTTAACATTCAAACATAGCAAAAACCAACTGAAAGGTGAACAGTCAACCGTTGCAAAGTGTCTTCAAGTGCGCTACAATATGTTTTGTATTGTATTGTAATTGCATTTATATAGCGCTTACTACCCCTGACGAGGCGTCAAAGTGCTTTTTCGGCGAGTAGCACGCTACTCCGGGACCCATAGAGGATTAGTGTTGAATTAGTATAGTGAAACATGCAAGTACATTTTAAGTGGTGGATAGGTTCGTCAGTTATTTGGATTTGGAATGATAGCAGAAGGATAGAAGAGGACAAAGGTTTGTATTTATGTAGCGCTTGTTGACGCACGCTGTCAGGAAGCGCACCTGCCGGAAGCTGGAGAAGAACTGTCTCCGCAACCGAACACCAGACAGCTACACCGCCCACAAGAATGCCACCCGCAGACACCACCAACTCATCAAGACCGCCAAGCGGACCGCCTTCAAGGACCGCCTAGAAAACAACGCACACAACAGCAAAGAGCTCTTAAACATCGTGAAAGAACTCTCCAACCCCAGCTCCAACACCAACAACATTCCACCATCACAAGACCTGTGCGACTCACTGGCCACCTTCTTTCACCGCAAGATCACCGACATCCACGACAGCTTCAACACCGACACCCCCACCTCCGCCGCCGAGACCACCATCCCTGCGACCCCCACCCACGTCAGTCGTCTGACCGCCTGGTCCAACGTCAGCGACGAAGACACCATCAAGACCATGAACTCCATCCACTCCGGATTCCCATCTGACCTATGCCCTCACCACATCTTCAATAAAGCCAGCACAGCCATCGCACCCCATCTCCGGAAAACAATCACCATCTCCTTCGAGACAGCAACTTTTCCGAAGAGCTGGAAGCACGCCGAGATCAACGCCCTACTGAAGAAACCCGAGGCGGACCCCAAAGACCTCAAGAACGTCCGGCCCATCTCCTTGCTCCCCTCCCCTCCCCTTTTTTTATTTTTTAATTTTATTGACAGAAGTTTACATCCAAGCAATGCAGTCATGGCATTAATACATCAAAAAAGTAAGTTTGAATTCATTACAACAATCAATATTAAGATCATTTCTTGAAGGACAACAAAGCAAAAAATATAAAGGAAACGGGAAAGAGGCACAAAGATACTAATCCTCAAAACAAGTAAAATAATAATAAACATGGAGGAACATAGCCTTATCTCCAAGTAGTGGTACTCCCAGCGACTGAGCCATCACTGCCCAGTAATACAATACTAAATTTGGTATGGACCAGCCACCACGATCCCGCGGAAGGCACATCTACTTAGCTGCCCGGCGAGAGCGCCTATACCCCCACAAAAACCTATAGCAAATCCTATCCGCCTTAATCAAACTACTTTGAGATAATTCTAAAGGAATAGTCCTAAATAAATATAAAAACTTCGTGAGTACCAACATTTTAAGGACACTGCATCGTCCATAAAGGGAAAGGTGAAGATGGTCTAACCGCTCTAATTTAGTGTTAACCGCCTCTATCACCGGTAGAATGGTTAAATCCGGAATGGTTTCAACTGCGGCAGTTATTCGGACCCCTAGATACATGGCTTCTGTGACAACTGGAGCATCTGACAATGGCATATCAGGTGTCTGAACTACCTGAGTTTTGGATACATTTAACTTGTACCCTGACACTGCCCCAAATTGCTCAGCCAAAACCTTAAGCGCACTAAATGCGGAAGAAACATCAGATGTTAAGACAACTATATCGTCTGCGTATGCTAAGGTACGATACGTAGTATCGCCAGCCCTTATCGGTGCTATGCCCTGGTTGCCCTCTATTTTACTCAGGAATGGATCAATATAAAGGGCAAACAGCAAGAGTGAACACGGGCACCCTTGCCGCGTACCCCTACTTATAGAAAATGAGCTAGTCTGTTGGCCAGAGATACGAAGTGCAGCTTTTGGGGAGGAATACAGCGCCTGAATCGCCTGAACAAATTCAGTCCTAAATCCCTTCCAAAGGAGCACGGCCCACAAGAACCCCCAGGAGACCCTGTCGAATGCCTTCTCGGCGTCCAACAGGATCACCCCGAGGGGAGAGGCCAGGACCTGTGCCCAATCTAATAACACTATGACACGTCTAACATGATCTGCCGTGTCCCGCCCCGGAATAATTCCGTGCTGGCGCAAAGAGACCAAGGGAATGATCACCTGAGCTAGCCTGGCTGCCAAAATTTTCGAAGAGATTTTAGAATCACTATTTATTAGTGAAGTCGGTCGAAAAGTTGATGGCAGCAGCTCAGGTTTACCCTTTTTTAAAACAAAACTATAATAGTGTCTTGCCAAGATTCCGGCACTATACCCTTCTGCGCAGCTCTAAAGTACTTTAAGCAAGTCCCGCCCAATCTCACCCAAAAATGTCTTATAAAACTCAAGAGGCACGGCATCTGGGCCACAGGCCTTACCATTCGCTCAGGCCTTCACCGCAAGCTCCACCTCATCCCATTGAATAGGAGCCGACAAACATTCACACTGCTCCTGAGACAGCTTGGGAGTATCAACCCCTAATAAAAATTCCTCCACTTCTATCTCTGTCTGAGGCCTCAGAATATCCTCCTTATACAGGTTGGTATAGTTATTTAAAAACACTTCATTTACGCCCTCCTGAGTGTCATGCACTACCCCCATTTGATCTTGAATTTTTATGACACAGCTCTGTACACTTCGCTGGTGGAGTCTCTTGGCAAGAACCCTGCCAGAATTCTCACCAAACTCAAACATCCCCTTCCCGGCGAAAGTCACGGAGAAGATCGTCAACAGACAGCTGACCCGCTACCTCGAAGACAACAACATCCTGGACCCATCCCAATCCGGCTTCCGCAGCAACCACAACACCGAGACCGCCCTCATGGCCGCCACCGACGACATCAGGATCCTCATGGACAAAGGAGAAACAGCCGCCCTTATCCTCCTGGACTTATCAGCAGCCTTCGACACGGTCTGCCACCGCACCCTAACAGCACGCCTCCTTAACGCCGGAATCCAAGAGAAGGCCCTGGCCTGGACCACATCCTTCCTCTCCGGCAGAACCCAGAGCGTTCGCCTCCCACCCTTCTGCTCCGAGACCACCGAGATCATCTGCGGCGTTCCACAGGGATCCTCCCTCAGCCCGACGCTGTTCAATATCTACATGGCTCCACTCGCCCACGTCGCACGACAACACAGCCTTAACATCATCTCCTACGCCGACAACACCCAGCTGATCATATCCCTCACTGAACACCCCCAGAACGCCAAAACCAACCTGCACAGAGGAATGAAGGCCGTCGCTGAATGGATGAAGGACAGCAGGCTGAAGCTGAATTCAGACAAGACAGAGGTCCTCATCCTCGGCCCCACCCCATCAGCCTGGGACGACTCCTGGTGGCCTACATCGCTAGGAACTGCCCCAGAACCCACCGACCACCTGCGCAACCTGGGTTTCATCCTCGACCCCGCCCTCTCCATGACCAAGCAAGTCAACGCCAACTCCGCGTCCTGCTTCAACACCCTCCGAATGCTCCGCAGAATCTTCAAATGGATCCCCTCCGACACTAGGAAAACCGTCACCCAGGCCCTCGTCACCAGCAGACTGGACTACGGGAACGCTCTCTACGCAGGAGCAACAACCAAGCTCCTGAGACGGCTGCAACGCATCCAGAATGCTTCGGCACGACTGATCCTCGACGCCCCCCGACGCAGCCACATCGCACCCCCCCTAAGAGGCCTAACTGGCTCCCCGTCAACAAGAGGATCACCTTCAAACTCCTCATCCACGCACACAAAGCCATACACAACGCCGTACCAGCATACCTCTACGACCGACTCAGCTTCTACACCCCCACCCACAGCCTCCGATCTGCCAACCTTGCCCTCGCCACAGTGCCACGCATCCGGAAAACCACCGCCGGCGGCAGATCCTTCTCTTACCTCGCCGCCAAAACCTCGAACACGCTCCCCACCAACCTACGGCAGACCCAGGATCTGCCGGCCTTTAGAAGACTCCTCAAGACCTGGCTCTCGGATCAGTAGCAGCCCCCCACCCCCCAGCGCCTTGAGACCCTCACAGGTATGTAGTGTGCTTTACAAATATAATGATTGATTGATTGATTGTTTGATTGATAATATGGTAAAATATGAAGTAATTTCAGTGGTGGATATTAGTCAGTTACTTGGCGTTTAAAGGATAGCAAAGGGATAAAAGGGGAAGAAAGATTTGCATTCATATAGCACTTGTTACCCCTGATGGGCATTGAAGCACTTTTCTGGCGAGTAGCACGCCACTCCGGAACCCATAAAGCATTAGTGTTGAAAATTTGTATAGTATAAATATGAAGTAATTTGAGTAGTGGATATGTTATTCAGTTATTTGGGTAGTATATTAGTATAGTTAAATATGGAATTTGAGAAGTGAACATGTTAGCCTGTTAATTTTGATTGAAGGATAGTGGAGGGATAAAAGAGTGAAGCATTTAAAAAAAAAAATGTTTTAGGTCTTAGCAGTAGGAGGAGGGTTTTGGATGAGTAAAAAGGAGTTTTGGAGGGGAGGAGTCAGAGGGGAGAGTTTAGAAAGGTTTGTTTAGGGGGATCGGTATAGTAAAGAGGTGTCAGATGATGCAAGGAGGGGTAGAGCAGGAGAGAGTCTAGAAAGGGTCATTTTGGCGATCATAGTAGTGGCATGGCGTTTGGGATAAGTGAGAGAGGGGATGTAGAGGATATATTGATAGATGTATAGGATGAGAGATAGGGTAGTGCATTGGAAGGAGTAGTAGAAAGAAGTTTGAGATGAGTCAGAAGGTTGGGCTAGAAGATATATTGAGCGAAGTATAGGCTGAGAAATATGGTAGTGCATTGGAAATGCTAAATTAGAAGAAAGTGATAAATATATAGATTCACAAGTACTTTGAAAGTATATAGATACATAAAGGAGGTAAGTATATTTAGATTAAATATATTGATAGAGGGACAGGATGAGAAATAGGGTAGTGCATTGGATATGCTTTTTCAGGAGAAAAGTAACAGACACAAAGATCCAAGTACATGGAAGGTACATAGAGGCACAATGGAAGTATGCACATGTAGACCAGAGATGATTTTTTAATTTTTTTTTTTTCTTAACAACATAATATTATTTTACATGTTTATACAAAGTAATACACAAACATAGGTAAGTATCTATAGTGAAAACAAAGGCTTATATACAGCATTTTTAGTAACTTTTGATCTTTTTGAGCTAGGGAGATTCTTTTTAAACTGGATATTATACTGCAGATGATAGATTATGTGGCACATGAGGCAAAAGTAATACATGTGTCGAAAATACCACAGCCATAAAATGGCCTCATTCCATTGGTGGTGACTAGAACCTGAGAATGTGCCATGTACGGTCACAAGATATCAGGATATGAAATGCTCCCATTGTAACTCTCAGGCCTGTGAGAACAAATTCATCCCAACACAACATCTTACTTGAGATAACAGTTATTAACTTCACCTCAGCATCTGGCAGTAAACAGAAAGACACGCTCAGCGCCTGATTCACAAAGGTAAACGTAAAGGTTTGTTGAAGTTTGCTATTTTTTTGGTATTCATAACCTACAAGTTTACTTTTGCGAATAGTCATTTTACGGCTGTGGAGACTCCGCATTCTGGGCAGATATGCGACACATAAAACGTTAGACCTGTCTCATCTTTTAACGTGCGGAGCTCTCCACCCAGACAGTGGCACCGACGGTGTCCAAAAATTGCTATTAGTAAAAATAAACTTGTAGTTTGTGAATACAAAAAAATAGTACACTTATACACACGTGTACGCCTACCTTTGTGAATCAGGCTTTTCCACTACTAGGCATTGTAATTCCACATTAACTCTTGGGGGACATTTATGACCCCCTCAGCCTGGTGGCTGCTCATCCAATGAGGCTTGCACTGTACTATCTGAATAGTATGATGCATGCCCCATCCTAAACTACATTACTGCGTGCATCATACACAAGCTAAAACGCATAAACACCAATCATAATGGAGGCGCAGAAAGCCGTTCACTGGCCTGGACCCTGGTGTCACTGTACCTGCTGCATCATCGGCAGGTTAACCTCTGTCCCCACTCCCAACTAGAGATAGGGAACCCACAGTAAGCTTGATCCGGGCTTGAGCCTGAAGCCTGGCTCCGGCTCAGCTTGAGGTGTTCTGGAACTTCAAGCCAATGACGAGCCGAGCTTTCATGTACCTCCTGGCTGCCACCCTCAATCTACCCAGGATGTGGCACTATGGCAAGAGCTTCCAATTTTAGAACTGTACAAGCTAGGTTTGAGTCTGCATTGGCTCAACATCCTGTGATTTTGGGCAAATCTCCAGTGCATAAAATATCAAATAAAAAGAATATGGCTTGAGTAATGTAACTGGTGTTCATGCCAAGTGCTTCAATACCTCTACACTATAGAAAAACTGCAGAAAACTGCGCAAGGAGGTAAAAACAAAGCATTGCCTTAAACAGGAGGAGCAAATAGATAGACATTTAGTGGCTGATTTGTACAACGCGAAACATAAAACCTGGATAAATTGCAGCTTCCCCACTTAAATTATGTGATCTTGAGCAAATATTTTATTTCACCAAAAATCGTTTTTCTTCAACTTTGTGCATGAAAGCAAGTTCAAATACATTTTTCAGAAAAGTAACTATACAAAAACCTATTGTGTTTAATTTAATGGACTAAGGGTGCTCCATATTAACCTGGGCCACATACAGGGGCCACGAAACAACTTTCTTTATTTATTTATTTATTTAGAAGGTTTTATATAGCGCTAGCTCCACCCGAGGGTATCAGAGCGCTTTACATCAGCAATGGAAGTACACAATAAAAACAATCATGGCAGTTGAACGAAACGGGTTATACAGGTGTTCAAACCAATAAAAAACACAGGGAGTAATTTAGGGAACATAGTGATTAGAGGAACATATAGGAAGAGATAGAGAAGCAAGTAGCAGGAACCAGAATGTTATTGTAAATAGTAAATGTAATAGTATGTCAAAAAGGATTCAAAGGACATAGTAGGTAGTGGGTGGTAAAGGGAGGGGGAGGGGGAGAGGGAGGTGACAAGAGAAAAATGGGGGGTGAATGGGGGTGGGGGAGTAGTCTAAGGAGGGAGGAGGAGAGGTTGTGAGAAAGGAGATCTAGGATTTAGTTTCCCCAAAATGTAGTGAGCAAATGAATTTTAAGGTCTTTTTTGCATCTGGAGTAGGAGGGGTGGCATCGAAGGTCTTTGGGTAGGGCATTCCAAATGGTAGGGGCCTTACCAGAGAAGGAGCGGGATTTCGAACAGCTTTTTTGAGTAGGGGGGTATGGGAAGAAGAGTGTTGGTGCTTCTCAGTGTTCGGGCACAGCCAGCTTTTTTAAGTTTAGTTGCGAGGTAGGATGGGGTCTTCTGGTAAAGGGCTTTGTGAGTAATACAGGCAATTTTATAGGAGGATCTGCCTTCGATGGGGAGCCACTTGAGGGACTTGAGGGCAGGGGAGATGTGGTCAGAGCGGTTACAGTTCGTTGTTAGCCTGGCGGTGAGGTTGAGAACGGATTTGATGGGGGCCAGGTGGATTTTGGGGGTGCCAGAGAGAATGGCATTACCATTGTCTACTTTGGATAGAACAAGAGAGTGGACAATTAATTTGAAGTCTTCCGCTGGGATAAAAGGTTTGATTTTTTTCAGATGCCGGACAGTGAAGAGAGCACTTTTTGCAGAGTTCTTGACATGGGAATTTAGTGTGAGTTTATTGTTGATGGTGATGCCGAGTGATTTAACCGAATCGGCGAGGGAGAGGGAGCAGTTTAGCGCATTAAGGTCGGCGATGCAAGTTTGGATGGGGAGAGGGTTGTTTTTGGGAGAGAAGAGAATGATCTCAGTTTTTTTAGGGTTGAGTTTCAGATGATTGTTGCGGAACCAGGTTTGGATTTTGATTAGGACTGTGTTGAGGTGCAGGATATCAGCACCGGATTATGTTTTATAGTACAATTGGGTGTCGTCAGCATATAGGTGGTAGTTGATTTTTTCTTGTTTGCGTATCCGAGAAAGGGGTGTCATAAAGACGTTAAAAAAGAGCGGGAGAGCGGATGAATCCTTGAGGGACACCAAGGGAGACAGAGGTTGGGCCAGACAGGCAGTTTTGAATTTTAAGTTGTTGGGTTCTCTGTTGAAAGTAGGAGATGATCCAATTAAGGACAGTGCCACTGAGGCCGAAGCGATTTTTGAGTGTGTTGAGTAGGGTTGGGTGGTAAACTGTTTCAAATGCCGTGGAAATGTCAAGAAAGATGAGTAGGTAGGTCTCGCCCTTGTCCAGGGCTAGGTGAATATCATCGACTATGTTGAGAAGCGCGGTTTCCGTGCTGCAACCTTTGCAGAAGCCAGATTGAAGGGAGTCATGCAGGTTGAACGTGTCAATGTGTTTGTCCAGTTGGAGGAGGGCGCATTTTTCCTGGACTTTGGAGAGGAGGGGGATGTTGGAGATGGGGCGGAGATTATTAGGGTCGTTGGGGTCAGCTTTGGGATTTTTGGGGATGGGAGTGATTTGCCCGAGTTCAAGGGAAATGGGCACACTCCCTGTTGAGAGCGAGGCGTTGATGATGTGGGTCCAGTAGGGGACGATAACATGTTTGAGATCTTGGATGAGTGCGGAAGGGAGAGGATCTTTGGTGTGGGAGGAAGGTTTGATTTTGGCTAAAATGTTGAAGACCTCCTGTTCAGATACAGGGTGGAAATTATGGCATGAGGCGTTATTTTTAAGCGGAAGGGAAATGGGTTCCGGAGGGGTAAGAGAAGGGAGGGGGTGAGAGGGGGTCAGAGAAGTGTTCAAGGGGAGAGGGGGAAGAGGTGCGGTGATCAAGGGTGGTTGAGGGGTGAGCGAGGGTGAAGTATCAAGGAAAGCGCAGTCTATTTTAGTGATTTTTTTCACAGAAAAAGTTAGTCAAGTCAAGTCAAGTCAAAGAATTTATATAGCGCACTACATACCCGGAGGGTCTCAAGGCGCTTAGGGAGGGGAGGAGGATTACTTGTCGAATATCCACGTTTTAAGTTGCTTTCTGAATGCTAGGTGGTTCTGGGTGAGGCGAAGGTAAGTGGGGAGTGAGTTCCATGTTTTAGCAGCCAGGTATGAGAAGGATCTGCCTCCCATGGTGGTCTTGTTGATGCGAGGTACAGTGGCGAGGGCTTGGCTGGAAGAACGTAGTTGGCGGGAGGGGGTGTAGAAGGACAGACGTGAGTTGAGGCATTCTGGTCCGATGTCGTAGAGAGATTTGTGTGCGTGGGTTAGGAGCCGGAAAGTGATCCTCTTATTGACGGGAAGCCAGTGGAGGTTTTTCAGCTGACCAGAGATGTGTTCTTTACGCGGGATGTCTAATATGAGCCTGGCTGAAGCGTTCTGGATGCGTTGGAGTTTTTTCTGGAGTTTTGCGGTGGTACCGGCGTAGAGGGTGTTTCCGTAGTCCAGTCGGCTCGTGACCAGAGCGTGGGTGACTGTTTTTCTGGTTTCGGTGGGGATCCAGCGAAATGTTTTTTTGAGCATGCGAAGAATGTTGAAGCAGGATGAAGATACGGCGCTGACTTGTCTGTTCATTGAGAGTGAAGAATCCAGGATAACGCCTAGGTTCCGAGCGTGGTCTGTCGGGATGGGTGCTTTTCCAAGGGCTTCCGGCCACCAAGAGTCGTCCCATGCAGAGGGGGATGTACCTAAGATGAGGACTTCTGTTTTATCTGAGTTCAGTTTCAAACGGCTGTGTTTCATCCAATCGGCGACTTCTTTCATTCCTTCGTGTAGGTTAGTTTTGGCGGTGCTGGGGTCATTGGTGAGAGAAAGGATCAGTTGAGTGTCATCCGCGTAAGAGATGATGTTGAGGTTGTGTTGGCGGGCGATGGACGCGAGGGGGCTCATGTATACGTTGAAGAGGGTGGGACTGAGTGAGGACCCTTGGGGTACGCCACAGATGACTTCAGTGGCCTCGGACTTGAATGGTGGAAGGCGGACTCTCTGAGTTCTTCCGGTGAGGAACGAGGTGATCCATTCAAGTGCTTTTCCTTGGATTCCGATGTTTCTGAGGCGTTGTAAAAGGGTGCTGTGGCAGACTGTGTCTAACTCTAAGGCTGCAGAGAGGTCGAGGAGGATGAGGGCGACTGTGTCTCCTTTGTCCAGTAGAGTTCGAATGTCGTCTGTTGCTGCGATGAGGGCGGTCTCAGTGCTGTGTTTTGCTCGGAAGCCAGATTGTGAGGGGTCGAGGGATTTGTTGGCTTCGAGGGAGGCCACCGGGTTAAGGGGTGGAGGGTTGGTTTGGTTTCTAATAATGTTGAACAGTTCTCTGGGTCTATTTTTGGCATGAGAGAGTTGAAGATGAAAGAATGACGCTTCCTCTGAAAAGTCCTGTGTTTTGCAAGAGGATCTCGCAGTTCTAAGGAGGGCAAGATGGGATGGGGAGGGGTGTTGCCTCCATGTTCTTTCTGCCAGTCTCAGCGAGCGTCTTTCTTTATTAAGGTCTAGGGTGAACCATGATTTAGAGGGGGCATTTTTTTATGTTTTAGTTTTCAGAGGTGCAAGTTGGTCTAACACCTCCGATACAGTTTTGTTGAAATGCTCTGTGAGATCATTAGCATTTGAAGGGGGGGGGCTGAGTTGGGATTGGAATTTATGTTCCAGTGCGCCAGGAGTGATTTGTTTCAAATTTCTAGCTACAATTGTAGCTTTATTTATTTTTATAGGGGCAGGAGGGGCTGGGGAGGATATTGTGAACAGAATGAGATGGTGGTCAGACCAGTCGATGGGGATGATGTGGATAGGGATGTAAGATCTGGGGTGGAGATGATTGCTTCAAGGATAGCTCCTTTGGCGTGGGTGTGGGAGAGGCAAAGTAGCTTGAGGTCGCTAATCTCAAGGAGATTATTGACAAGGCTGATTGCCGGCTCATTAGGTTCGTTCCAGTGGAGGTTGAGATCTCCTAGGAAAAGGTTTTTGGAGCTGGAAAGTAATGATTTAGTTAGGAGGTCGGAGAATTCTTCTGCAAAGGGAAGGGGTTCACCAGGCGGGTGGTAGATGGTATGCAGTCGTATAGGGGGGAAGCATTTAATTTTGAGTTCGCTGTATAAGTATTCGAACGTTGTGTAGTCAGTGTTATTAATGGGGGAGAGTTGAAGTTCTTCTTTAAAGATGATTGCTAACCCACCCCCTATTTTTTCAGGTCTATCTCTTCTGAAGATAGAGTAGCCAGGGGGGGTCAGAAGGTCGATGATGGGTGTCGAATGGTCTTGCCTGTACGTTCACTAATCGTACTGTCACCAGTGAGGACGGGGCAGGAATGACTCTAAGCTCATGTTTAAAAACTATGGTCCTCATTTATGAGACTCCTTGCACCTCCGGAACGTCACTTTTTGTGACGTTCCGTGCCGCAGACGCATGCGTGATATTTATCAGGCAACACTTTTGGCTTAATGCTACCTAATAAATATTGTTCCCTTTAAGGCAGTGTTCTGCCTTAAAGGGGTGTGCAATGGGTGTTTCTGGGGGTGTTCCCAGCAAAATCCATGGCCTTTTGACACTGCCCTAGATTTACGAGCAATTGTAAATCTGAGACCGCCAAAACCTTACGCCTCCCCAGGGGAGGCATAAGGGAGGCGCAACCAGGAGAAATATCTTTATTTCTCTTCGTATTTCCTTTCTCTATGCGTCCTGTATTCTGCAGCACACATAGAAAGAGGAAAAGGCCTCTTGTGATTATTTTTGTACAGAGAGGTTTCTCTTCCTGTACAAAAATAATCATCCCCGCAACGCAGGCCCCCTTGCACCATGGTGCAAAGGTGCCTGAATTGGCGCTCGGCAGCCCATTGTGCGCCGGCGCAGGGGGAAAGGACAGGAATGCGCTGTATTTTGTTTGTAGTAGAGTGATTATTTAAAGAAAAAAGTGCACATTATGCCATAGCATGCGCTTTTATAGCAACTCTACAGTACAGCTGTGGCTAAGTTAATGTAAAGGAGTGTGAGCGGACGAATGAAAATACAATAAAAGGATATACAAGTTCAGGATGGAATGTACCGCGGTGACAGGGGCGGCCTCGTTTCTAATACAAATACATATTAAAAAAACCTCATGCACAGAATGTTAAACCTGCGAACTTCAGGAGAGTGCCTGGCAGCGGCGTGGGGGCGGGCACACGGGCAGAGACACACCCTGGGAGGTGCCAACCCCGGTGCCACTGAGAGCTTTACAATAATAACTGGGGACTTGGGCACAGAGCGTCACCTGACTCAACCCCAGGGATCATTCCGGAAGTTGAATTCACAGATATAAATATAGTTCTAATCCTGGCCCCTGCGGCCGGGCTCACGTGTGTGAGGGTCTTGAGTGTGAACACAGAGTAAACCCCTCTCGTTTGGGCTCAATACACGTTTCATTCATTCTTCATTTTTAAAATGCTTCGCGGCGCCCACGCGCGTCAATAACACATTGAAACGCATTTGCTATATGTTAAGGGGTGCTTATGTGTTGTGATTTCTTTATTTATCTTCGCTTATTGTGTAAGGTTGCCTTGACGCTATGTGTGTGTTGGACACTCAATGAAAGCGGGGCTTCGAGCAGGAAACCCCCCTCTCAGGTTATGACGAGGATAAGAAACGTCACTTTTACATATACTTTATATCTTTGCACTGCTGGCTGCCGAATGCACATTTAAAATGAGTCGCGATCTATGGTTTATGGTGAGAGGCCCCCCCAGGAGCAAACAACATGGAGGCTTGCACGGGGGGTGCACGAAGGGTAGAAGTGCCTGGAAATGAACGGGGCACAAAGGCTTCTTGGCGCTTCGGAGCAGGGAGGCGCCTGTTCACAGAGCCCAATGAGACCTCTAGGGGTCGCCATGGCGCGAACAACGGTTGAAACTCAATTCACAGCGGGCCAAGGTGTCCATGCACAGAGCAGCAAAGCACAGGGGCATCATTAAAGCATCCCATTATGCGGCACACAGCTCAGAGCAGCACAGCACGGGGCACCATTAAAGCATCCCATTATGCGGCACACAGCTCAGAGCAGCACAGCAGAGGGGCACCATGAAAGCATCCCATTATGCGGCACACAGCTCAGAGCAGCACAGCAGAGGGGCACCATGAAAGCATCCCATTATGCGGCACACAGCTCAGAGCAGCACAGCAGAGGGCCACCATGAAAGCATCCCATTATGCGGCACACAGCTCAGAGCAGCACAGCAGAGGGGCACAATTAAAGCATCCCATTATGCGGCACACAGCTCAGAGCAGCACAGCAGAGGGGCACCTTTAAAGAATCCCATTATGCGGCAAAGAGCTTGGCATGAACGCAGTCAGACCTAAAGCAGCCACAACATAAGCGCAGGGCAGCTCTGTGGTCCCTTTTTGTGTCGGACATTCATGTCTGTCAGTCCCTCGTGGAATCAGCACTCACTCCAGGGGCCGTGAGCACTCCCCATTGGCGGGAAGGAGGGGGCCACCGGCATGGCCCCAGCAGCGGGTGACAAAAGGGGCGAAGCCCAGCAGTGGCCTCTGGCCTCAAGGCAGTGACAAGGGATCACCTCAAGGTGGCGCTCTCAAGGCCCCCTGTAGACCCGGTGCCTCTTGCGACAGGAACCCCCCCCTAGGGTCAAAGGTACTCACCAGGCACCTCTCTCCTGGGCCCTGCTGACTTCCCTCCGGACTGAACTCGGCTGCAGTGTGTGTGAGATGGAAAGAAGCCAAGGCCAGGAGGCCTCGAGATGCGGGCGTGCCTTCGCGCCAGAAAGGAGGGGTTTGAGCCTGCTTGCTTGAAGAGGAGAGGCAGAAAGAACGCCTGCTGCAGCTCCAAGGCCAGGGCATAAGTCCTATAACAAGCATTTGCAATGCAACACGTCTCGCATTTGCTAGACCTGGAGCTATTGCAAAAAAGAACAGTTGGTGGACAGAATGCAGAACGATGTCATACATTCACCCCAGTACAGAGATCTGGGCCTAAATCCGTCGTTTTTTTGCTCACCATGCCATTCCACTTTGAACCCAGCCATATGCAAACCAGCATTGACCCTGTGCCCCATGGGAACAGCCCAGCCCGAACTGCCAGGCCAGGACCTCCCTAGACTGGAAACAAGCCAACTAGCCCACCAGGTACCTCCAGCAATCTTCACAGAGCTGCGTTGCAGAGTGTTGTAACAAGGGGCGTGGCCTCTGCACACCTCTCTGCAGCGCTGCCTCCTGGCACGTACTGGAGGTACCTGGCGGCCTAGTTGGGACACACAGGATTGAGGAGGAATTCATTCTCTAACTTAAAACGCACCACAGTCCGTGTTTGCAGACACATCACCTCAGGCCCCGCACCCTTCCTCACCACTGTGCAAATGCGCCCTGTGGCGCGTTTTAAGTTGGGGAATTAATTCTTTTTCAATACTGAGGGTCCCTAAGGGCCAAATAGCCCAACAGGTATCTCCAGTATGCGCCACGGAGCTGCGTTGCAGACAGGTGTTCAGAGGCCACGCCCCTTTTTACACCTCTCTGCAACGCAGCTCTGTGATGCTTACAGGAGGTACCTGGTGGGCTAGTTTGACCCTAGGGACCCTTAGGATTGAAGGGGACTTAATCTCTCAACTTAGAACAGTGACAGGGTGCGTTTACACAGGGGTGAAGGGAGGGGACGGGGCCTGACGTGATGTGTGCAAACACGCCCTGTGGCGCGTTTTAAGTTGGGGAAAAATTCCACTTCAAACCTGAGGGACCATGGGGGCCAAGTAGCCCAACATTGACTGGTTTCACGTGGAAATTCTTCTGTGTGGAGTTTTGGAACTTTTAAATATTCCTCTAAAATCATCCGAACAACGAATTCCAATTGTCTCACCTGTTATCAGGAGAGAACCCAGTGCTGCATCTTTTAGCCCAGCACTGACCCTGAAAAGTAATTCTAACCATACTTACAGTAACTTGTATTTCCTTCCAAAGGAATCCATTGTCTGGTTTTCAGCAGAAAAGTTTCTGTCTATTTCCACAAACTGAAAATATTCCTAAAAAATCGCCTGTATGACTTGAACGCATTCTTTCAACTGTTTACAGGAGATGCACCAGTGCTGGATCCAGGATCCACCACTGAGTAAGAAAAAGTAAAGATTACACTACTTACCTGCTAAGTGAATTTCCTTCCATACGTTAACATTGACTGGTTTCACTTGGAAATTCTTTTAAGTGTGGAGTTTTGGAGCTTTAAAATATTCACCTAAAATCATCCGAACAATGAATTCCGATTTACTAACCTGTTATCAGGAGAGACCTCAGTGCTGCATCTTTGAGCCCAGCACTGACCCTGAAAAGTAATTCTAACCATACTTACAGTAACTTGAATTTCCTTCCGTAGGCTAACATTGACTGGTTTCACTTGGAAGTTCTGTTAAGTGTGGAGTTTTGGAGCTTTAAAATAGTCACCTAAAATCATCCGAACATTGAATTCTGATTTACTAACCTGTTATCAGGAGAGAACTATATCTGGCCTGAAACCTATGATTTTTTCAGGGAATAGTAATATATGTAGATTTGAGTTGTATTTAAGCTAATGTATTTGTTTTTTATGATATATATATATATGTTTGGGGGTGGATAATTCAATAGGGAATCAATTGTAGATAGTTATGATAAAAATCTACTTATTTATGCAGCGACATGTATACATGTTAAACGCATAATAATATAACCATATGTAAAATTTACATTTCTTAAGCAGGACTAACAAATATCTATATATTTCTAAACATAATTCTTATACATGTTTATACAAAGGAATAAAAATATCTAGCTACACATATTTAGTCCAAATACATTCTTATATACACAGGGATATGCTGTATATTCATGTGTGAGTATGGTGGTTATGTGGGGAAGAGCCAATGTTTGTGTAGTAGCTTACAGGTTTGCTAACAGTTTTGAGCATTTAGAGAAAGGGGAAGAGACATAGAGATAAATCCAGCGTTTTATAATGACATGCCAAGAAACATCTTTACATTCAGAAATTCATACAGGTACATTGAAGAAGTACATGGATATGAGATCACAATTATAGGTAGATGGTAAGTCCTCATAAGAGTCATAGCACATTCATGGTAAGTAAATCTTACACCATGGAAGGCTGAGTAACTGCCAGTCAAAGGTGTGTGAGGGTTTACACATAAATAACATATCACATGCGAACGTTTTTCTATTAAAATATAACCTTTTGATCCAACTCACTGAAATTTCACATCGGATAACTAACTCTGCATAGTCTCCAAGTTTCCTATGATCAAGCAGTGTGCAAAATTGACTTTTAGTACCCGAAGGAGAGAAACTGGACCTGTAGGTTACAAAAAGAAGTCGTTTGTTTTGAGAAACGTATACATCTTGGGTTATGATAGCTCCCGTCTAATATCCCGTGAACACATCTACAACAGCTCCACTCTCTTTACAATTATCCATTCCCCACTTAAAAAGGTTAACTTAACCTATTTTAAAGAGGAAACAATTATATTCACCTTACTTAGGGTGAACATATATATATATATAAATACCTCTGCAGTGTTGTGATTCCAGGTGAACACCTAGTCATGCATGAGGGCGTTGTCTGGGCAAGTGGATTTGGGCAGAAAGAGGTAAACAGAAAGTGGTACTTGTTCACCTTTCAATGCACGCTTACCTTTTTCATTTTGTTTTCTATGCCAATATTCTTAGCGAAGCCAGAGGGTGCTTCTCTCCTCTAAGGTGAGGCCAGGATCAGAGAGCGCCCCCAAACTTCTAAAACTTTTAAAACAAGCATTGGCATAGCCAATAGGTCTTGCCTTTGGGACATTATACGTGTTTAGTTATCCAGCACAATATCCTTGGTGCAACAACATCAAGTGTTGCATTGCTAAATACTTATAAGGTCCCAAAGGTGAGACCTATTGGCTATGCCAAAGCTTGTTTGTGGTTGTTATTACCATGTGGTCAATGGAGTTGGACTTGAATTTGCGGTCCAGTGTCTTTATTTGCTATTGCTGCAATGTTTTGAAAATAAACTAAAAATATATTTTTTAGAAAAAGAAATTGCAGAAGTGAGGTATAAAGCTGCAAATTATAAAGCTGCAAATAAAACACTGGTTATTATAATTATTATCTGTTACGGCTGTGCATCTTTGAGTACCCTAGGTTTTTCGAGACTTCTGAATGAATACAAAAAAGGTGCAAATTTACTCTATATGTCAGAATAAGCATATGGGAGTACATATGGCTAGGGATGTGTGTAACTCGCAAAATCATGCGTTAGTCAGGTCCTGTGGCCTTATTTACTTACAGGTAAGGAAAAGATTTCTCCCAATTCCAAAATTTCTAGCACATGGAAATAGACTCACAGCATAGGGCGAAGTGCTCAAGGTGCCTGTACTTATGCAAAAATACCAGAGCGCTTCAAGGCTGTGAAAGTGAATGTAGATGGTAATCTCTGATGCCTCTAATAGAAGGAAAGACAGAGGCAGCATTCAATGAGTGTCCTGCAGCAATATTTTTCTATGCAAGCTGCCCATTCTGCAAAGAGTCACAGGGTGAGATCTGCAGAAGCAAAGGTTAGAGACGGACCCGCTCATTTATACGCAGCCATGTTCTTCAGACATATGAATGGGGCCTCTGTTGGGTTTTAGCAGGAAGAACGAGGATGTGGGAGATCATGTTTGGAAAAGGGAAACGCACGGCTGTCTTCTGAACTCTACCATTAGCAGGCCATTATTTAAAAGTCCGACTCCATACTCGCTTAAGGCCGCATTTATCGAGGGACGCGGAGCACTTTGCAGGACGTCATCGTTAACTTTGGTGAGTTTTCGGCATGGGACTGAGTAGGGATTTCTTTCCCCCCTTTTAACTTAGTAGTAAGCATGTTATTACTCTCTCTGTGTAACATTGTGTGACTGTCATGTGGCTTTTCCATAGGCCAGCAAGAGGCGGGTCAATTAATGATCTGATATGTCTTGCACACGAGATGGCATCAGCTCACGATCACTTACAAACATATGGGGGGAGAGAGGAGGGGGCCTGCGCGATTCACTTACGGGAGCAGCGATAATTTATACCATATGGCGCCGCCCGCTCCCGCAAGTGAATCGCCACACGTGCACACGTTGCCATTGAAGGCAAAGGAACGCGTGCACGTTTTTGGCTGAAAAGCAATGGGGATAGCAAAAGGTCTTTTTGCCTATGCAGCGCATGCGCGCTCCGAAGGCGAGACCTAAAAACCTTTGGGCATATTAGCAAGGAGTAGCGATAATTATCGCTAAATGCACTTAGCGCATTGTTTTTTATCGCCGGAATATTATCGCAGAGATAACGTGCTATTAGCAACGTTTATCTCCAAAGCGATAAAATATCCTGCGATAGCGGCACAATGCGTGAATATCACTGGAAATCCAGCGATATTCAAGCATTATCGCTAATGGGGACTTAACCTGAATATCCACCTCCCATTGGATATAGAGGTTAAAAAGTGGTCTGAGCAGGCATTAGTTTCTAACGTTCAGGGGATGCCATGGAGACCACGCGCAGGTGTGTGAACAGCACAATGCGCAATTTGACGGGCCAAAGAGGGTTTGGTTTTGTCAGGCATGGGTTGCTTCATGCAAAAGCACGTTGTGCTTTGAAGACTATGGCTTACACTGATCCAAAGTGGGGATGGACCCATTCCTGCTAGATATGGCAGAGGCATGAGGCATGGGTAACAGCGCCCTCTTTGGTACCTGGTTGGTAGCTCACCAACCGATTTATTGGTAATACACCTAGGAGGTGATGAGTTGGTTCACCTGGGGCGCAGGGGCATGCTGCACTTGATGAAGAACACTTTGGGCGAATTGAGCAACTTGCGGGGAACCTGTCAGATATGATGATCTGAAATTACCCGAGGCTATCCTGGCGGGGCGCAAGGTCAGGGGAGGCAATGGAGGCCTCGCGCAGGCGGGTGAACAGCGCAATGCGCACATTCACAGAGCAAAGAGGATTTGGTTTTGTCAGGCATGGGTTGCTACATGCAAAATGCACAGGGTGCTTTGAGGAAGATGGCATACACCTATCCTAAGTGGGGACGGACCTCTTCCGGCTTGATTTAGCGGAAGCGTTGGTAGCGTTAAGTTGTAAATAAAAGAACAATAGAAGGTGGGGGGGCTCTGGGGTGGCGGTGGCCACACCCAAAGCCATGGCAGAGTTACAGGGCGATCCAATGCTGGAAGGTACAGAAGGGTACCCTCTACAGGAGGACAGGAAGGATGCGAGAGCCAATTATCCCCTGGGAGATCTTCGGTGGGATCCTGGAGGAGCGACGGCGCCCCGCTAGTCCTTCGGGCGGTTGTGGACTTGAGCAACCGGGGGTTGCCTGCAACGCTCCGCCCCCGTAGGGGGAGGGGCGTGAGTCAGGGGTGGACGGGAGGTCCGCCGGGGGAGGGCATAGCCCTTCCCCCAATACTGACAACACCCCCGTGGTTAACACCACAGGGGGTTTATGGCTCATCAGGTGGGCAGGTTGCGAAGGGCGGCCTGACCCTGGATCGCCCGTAAGATAACCCAATATGTTGGCATAATGTTTATGCAAATAAAGCTGCGAACAACTTTCTCCAACAAAACACTGTGTGGTGTCGGTTATTGGGGAAATTGTTGTGAGCGGGATGGGGGATGGGCCGATGTTGGCACTAATCCTGTTTACAATTCAGCGCTAATGAGATCAATCTTTTGATGTACAGTTGGTGCTGTTGTATAAAGATAATGAACTAATGCACTTAAATAATTGCCACAGATCTGAATCCATACATTACAGTCCTGTTCTTTCATTGTTGTGCCTAAATGTTGGATGCCTGCACCTCGATATACAGGCAGTGGGGGTTGTCCCCCAGACTCCAACTACAAGGAGGGATTCACCGCAAACCCCCAGTGCTCTTTAGTCTGGCTGCATACCACCACCTTCTCTGGAGAACAAAAGTCCAATTTTACAGCGGGTAAAGGGGCGCCCAAGGTACGGTATTTGCATTGATGCTCCATCTCTCGTATTTGATAACGCACTTGAGATTTTGAGCTACCTCACTGGCTTGTTTCTAGAATGATTTGAAGCGTTGGAGGGGGTATTGGACTGGCGATTTCTTTGCCTGTGGTTTTTTTTTTCTATTTTAATGCACCCGAAAACTCTTTGTACCATGAGTGGGAATGTATTTAATAAGGGTGTTCTCACACAATAAATTAATCGTGGACAGCGATGGTGCACCTTAAATATGTTCTACGACTTGTACCTGCGCTGAAATACTTGGGAAAGTATAGAAAAGTTTGAGGTTCTTCTTTGTTCTGGGGGCTAGAAGGAGTGGTGTGTTGTAATGTATAACACTTAGAGACCCAGGCCCTGTCCTTCTCCTGCACGGAAGAACATGGGCGGTGGCACCGAGGCCCGTGCGTCCTGCAGCTGTCCTTGTTGGATACAGCCCCCCGCTTCTGGGACGGGAAACCTTGCATCATCAACGGATCGCCTATCGATGGGCTCCAGCGATAATCGCACATTTTGCAAATATCGCTGGATTATATATCGCATTGGAGGTAAGCGTTGCTGCTGAGATATAAACCAGCGATAGCCAGCAATAATTATCCTTGTGCTAAGCACGCTTAGCGATAATTATCGCTGGCTGATGCTGATATGCCCCCTGGCTTGTTTGTTGAGTTTAGCGCAACACTTAAAACTGGTTTTCAGACTGTTTCTACGGTTGCGGCAGACAAGGAAACTCTGCCACAGGGACGGGGAGTCAGTTGTCCTAGGTCATGCAATGCGACCAAGCGGGTAAACCGTGATTAAACCTCAATTCTCACCGCTTAACAATAATAATTCATAAAGTGCTTGCGCTCCGAACCCTTTTGAAGCAGATATTACTGTGATCCTACTCGGTGCTACTCATTGAGTTAGATAGGGTTGTACCAGCTTGTGCGCCCCTGAATCTATTTTACAGGTAAGGTACACTTCACAATAGGAAAAAAGTGGACTAATGCCAGATTTGCTTTTTACACAATTTTGCATAATCTACAGATAATGAATTTTACATAGTTACTCAAACAGAAATTTAAATCGTGCATGCCGCTTTTCAGAAGTGCATCATCTTTAAAAAGTAAATACAGTTAAGGAATGGAAGAAGCCAAACGCAACATTTAAAGAGCAACTGAGTCTCTGAGACGCATTGTCGTAATGATTTTACAGTCATTGTTGGCAAACCCAACAGTGGGCCATATTATCAAGAACGGCGCTAAATTAAGGGACTTGATAATATGCCATAGAAAATTCCCATAGAAGTCCAGTTTCACACCAGAACCTGGGCTTCTATGGGAATTCACAAGGGCGTATTATCAAGCCCCTTATCGCCATTTTAGCGGCAGTTTCCAGCCGCCAAAGCGGCGATAATATTATTGTCGTTCTTGATAATATGGCCCAGTGTTTTTTTGCCTGTGACGTTGAGGATGTAAATTACAGAGTATTTCGCTCGGGGGGGGGGGCGTTTCGCAATCAGTTTGTACGCACTGCCAGGTGTGAGGCCTCAGCATGTCCTTTCGCCTCCGTTTGTTTATGAACGGCGCTGCATTCGCTTTAAGCGCACCTTTATTTTTATATGTGTAATAAGCTGGTTCCATGAGTAAAGGTGACACAGGAGAAGTAACCAAGAGATGTCTTTATGATATTTATTAAGTTATTAAGACCCATAGAAGAGCCCCACCAGGAGCAGCCTGCCTGCTGCTCAGCTCATCTTCCTCACTGTCTCACACACACCCAAGCACACAAGCATTCCAGACATGTCAACACTCCACACGGAACTCTCACACCGGCTGAGCAGCTGGTTACACGGTAAAGGGGAACAATATTAACATTACACGAAGATACTGCAATATGAACGGCGCCACTTTTATTTTCATTTCTTTCAGACTGGCAAAGCAATGTATTTGTCACCCAATCGCCCCCTCCTGTCCTGTCGGAGCCTCTCTTCTCCCACCCCTCCTCCATGAGCCCGTTCCCTTGTTGCCATCTCACTGTAAGCTGCCTTTAATTCTGTATGTAGGGCGCCGCTTTTATTTTAATTTCGTTCTAGACTTCCAGTCTAATGGTTTCTGAGGAGCTGCAGTTTTTGTGGCGAGTGGGCATCATACCATGTAAATAAAATTATTACCGTAAGTGGCTCTTTTTAAATTCATCCTGTTTGCGCCCCTCCCCGTTAGCCACCTCCACCCAAATGCCAGAAACCATTGACGAGACCTATTGGCTTTGCCAATGCTTGTTTCCCATGTATTCCTCTTTGTGGTTAGCGCTTTGTTTACGTTAATGCGCGGGAGTGTAGGGCAGGGTTTTCGGGGTGGTGGTCGTGGCCCCTAGTGTTGAGACTGAGGAGGCTGGCAGGTGTGATCCACTTCGAGGCGCCCTCCAGTGTGCAGTGGGTGTGGGCCCCCCCGAGTGTTGAGTCTGAGGAGGCTGGCAGGTGTGATCCGCTTCGAGGCGCCCTCCAGTGTGCAGTGGGTGTGGGCCCCCCCGAGTGTTGAGTCTGAGGAGGCTGGCAGGTGTGATCCGCTTCGAGGCGCCCTCCAGTGTGCAGTGGGTGTGGGCCCCCCGAGTGTTGAGTCTGAGGAGGCTGGCAGGTGTGATCCACTTCGAGGCGCCCTCCAGTGTGCAGTGGGTGTGGGCCCCCCTAGTGTTGAGTCTGAGGAGGCTGGCAGGTGTGATCCGCTTCGAGGCGCCCTCCAGTGTGCAGTGGGTGTGGCCCCCCGAGTGTTGTTGAGTCTGAGGAGGCTGGCAGGTGTGATCCACTTCGAGGCGCCCTCCAGTGTGCAGTGGATGTGGGCCCCCCGAGTGTTGAGTCTGAGGAGGCTGGCAGGTGTGATCCACTTCGAGGCGCCCTCCAGTGTGCAGTGGGTGTGGGCCCCCCGAGTGTTGAGTCTGAGGAGGCTGGCAGGTGTGATCCACTTCGAGGCGCCCTCCAGTGGCCACGGGTGTGAATCATGGCCGCCTTGTGGTTGTGTTTGCATTCTTAATTGTACTGGGACAGTTGTTCCTGTTATGCTGAACTTATTCGATGACAAGTACTGAGCTTAATTAAATGATTACTTCATTCCAATCCTGAATTTATTCTTCATTTCACTTGTGCGCATCTATTTCTGGATTCTGTTGGGCGCCGAGGCGCTTTGCAAGGCGTGGATGCGTGAGGGTGGCTATAGGGACAGCCCTGTGCAGCCTCCTGTACTCAGCAGTCCCAGCATGAGCTGTCTGCTTCACTTCCGGGTTGCTGATGCTGCAATCTCTCTCAGATGCAGGGCAGGGTGTGACTGAGGTAAACAGGCCTCCATGCTTGCCACGTGGGCCTTTGGAGGTCAAACAAGGAACTCCTCAGGCGGAGGGAGGCGCAGCTGCAAAGCAGGAGAAGGGATTGCTTCATTTCAGTAACGAGGTTGAAATGCATGGGGTCCACGGACAATACAGGGGGCTTGAGAAAGCACAGCTCAAACCTGTCTGAAGCATGGAGCCCGAAGGCTGGGGCAGCTTGGGGCTGTCTGGAGTCCACTGCCTCTGACGGGCTGGCCACCAGAGTCGAAGAGCGGGCCGGGCTGGGGCAGTGGACCTCAAGGGCGGAGGCCAAAGCGCCAGAAAGGCTTGGAGCCAACGCGGAAAGATCGCAGGGGTATCAAGGGACTCTGGAGCTCAGGGGAGAACCAAGATGGAAACCTCCTTTTGCCCCCCTCCGTTCAACCGGGTTCTCACCAGAGGAAGGGGAGGCGGTCTTCCACCCTCCCTGTTCCAGTTAGTAAAACCATGAAATCCCTCACGGGGGATTGGTTGGCGCCATTCTAAGTGGTCATTACCCACAAAGCCGGGCGCCTGAGCCAAAGGCTAGAAGGCTAGGAGCCTGAAGCAGTGGGCACATTCTAGCATTGGGTGCCACCGCTGTCCACGGATTCCCAAAGGGGCGACCAGGAGTCTCAGCCCCAAATGCACGGGTCAGAGGGCAGAAGCAACATTGCCACCAGCATGAACACCTAAGGATGGCTGGCAGGCCAAAGGAAAACAAATAGTTGCCAGAACGGGGGCCTCGGGATGTCTAATGGCCGGGAGCTTGGAGGGCAGGTGAGAAAGTCGAAGGGGCAGGTGGATAGTGGACCCAGCAGTTGCAGCCCAGAAAGCAACAGATGTCCCGCACCAGTTGCAAGGGGAGTCCAGAAGCTGCTGCTCAGCCTGACAGGCCTTTCTATCAGAGGCACAGGTTGTAAGCAGTCAATGCTTGATAGTGCTTGCCAACACGATTCATGGTTCCTCTTCAGTGAATTGTGGCTTGTCAAGATGATGTGCGACCTACCTTGTGATTTATGACCATGCAGAGATGTATAACCTGCAGCCTGAGGTCTCAGACCAAGGGTCTCTGCTGATGGTTGGGGGGAGAGCCGGTTGAGAGGCTGGCGGGGGCTGTTTGGACCTGGTAGCCTTTTGGGCGGGTTAGCATCTAGGGTGGGTTTATTCTTGGACCCTCAGTCCATCTCGAGCCTGGTCCCTTCAGACCATCAGCCTCAACTCTTCTCCTCGTGTTAATGAACGAATCCTTCTTCCGTGACGCGGTCTGATCGTGAGTGAGGGTCTCTACCAGTCACTCCTGGGTTTCCTCTACTTTTGTTTGAGGCTTTTTGGTGTCACGCATGACTGATAGACTGAAACGGCATGTGATTGAAGAATATTGATATGACTTCTGTCGCTGGCGCGTCATAGGACCGCGGCCCTATCCTGAGGTACATGTATGCAGAGCCCTTTCCGATTAGCCATCTCATGGCACCAGGAATAGTGTTTAGTGTCCCAACTTGGAAGACCTCAAGCTTGACTGAAGAGACCCTTTATCAATTCACACTCGACAGTGCTTGGCATTTACACCACAAGTCTTCACAACATTATCTTACTCTTGAAGGCGCTTAGATTGACGAGGCTCCACCAAGTAGTCTAATCTAAATAGTAAATTGCCTTTTTTTTAATTAAAAAAAGCATAACTTAAGGAGTAACATCCACCCTAGCTGCCAATGCGCAGCAGGGGAGCACTGTTGGGCTGAATGTTTTGTGTATATGTGAGCTGGCCAGCCTACATGACGTTTAAAGGGCTATCCTAGGACCTCTACCATGCACAACTTGGTAAACTAGTGGTCCACTTTTGGCACTTGAGTAAAAGTCCACCAATCGGCCTCCCTGTTGAGCGACCGCGTGTGTCTTTAAGCGGCTGGATGGGTCACTTGTTTACAGTCCTTATTCTGGCTCCACGTGGCGCTCAGAAGCTTGTGGCCGGCGCTATCGAATGTTGGGGAATGCTAAGGCTGCGCAGTCTCGATTCCACGACTACTCCTTTTATCCACCACAGATGGCTCCCCGCCTCCTCATCTCACTCTTGCCTATTGTTTTTCATCCTGGCTTTCTTTCTTTGTGACTGTTTTTAGGTCTTGTATTCCATAACTATCCATGGGTATCGCTTGGTAAGTAACATGGGGGGGGGGGTATTTGTAATTCCAGATGTAGGGGGCCTGAAAATTACTGATTCTGTATATTTACCGAATCGGTAAATGTACATAATCGGAAATTTGGGATGTTGGTGGCACTGGAAACAGTGCCACAGGCCCTTAGAAATTCGTTATTTACCAGGAAATACAATGGCATGGTAAATAACGAATTTCTGTGTACATGC